>NC_136357.1:2360000-3022500 GCF_037039965.1 Doryrhamphus excisus | reverse complement strand
CAGCTCCCAGGCCCAGGAGAGGGAGCAAGAAATGGTGACCCTCATGAACAAGGAGAAGATCCAGGAGAACGGTAACACAGAGGAGTTCACCGCCATCACGCTAGAGGAGACAGCTGATAAAGAGGCGTGAGGAGGGAAGGCGGGCGGGTCGGATGGCTGGGCGGGTGGGAAAAAGTGGCGTTCTAAATTGCTTTGTTGGTCAGCACTGGAAACACACCGGGAGGGTGTTAGCACATAGATGTGTGTGTAATTTAGAAACCTAGAAATGGCACAGTAATGGACCCTCATGTGCAGCATATTGTTTGTCCGGTGTGCCATAATAGTGAGAAGGGGAAGCATGCGTAGGCTGTGAGTGTGTTGTGTGCCAGTTTTTTGTGACATGTTTCTTTATGACAAAAGGGCTGGGTGTGAAAAAGAAAAAAAAAGTGTTTTTTTTTTTATTATTTCTTATGGAAGTGAACTTAACGTCACCCATCAGCCAAACTGTGGCACTTATCCACCAAACCATGACAATGAAATTGACTGAAGAATCCTGTGTCATATAAAATATGAGTGAAACAATCATTAACAATGTTAATTATCTTGTGTATTTTGCCTGACATTTATTGTAGACTACAGTTTTTTTTTTAAAGACAGCAGGAGATACCACTTTTTTAATTTATATTGACTTTCATGGTCTGTGTATATAACAGTTTTATTCTGAAATGCCCATGCTGTAGTAGCTGCCAGTTCTTATTCTGGTAGGAAGAGCTTTGTGTACCTTTTGAATAAAAGAATGTGCCATTTCCCTTTACTTGTCGTTGACTGTGGTGATCTCAAATATAAATATATAATATATTATGAGATATCTGGCAGTGATGCGTTATCAAAATAACTATAACACCTTACATTTTTCAATTTTTTTTTTACAGTCAGTGGTAAAAACATCCCTCAGTCTGTTATGTCAACACTTCCTGTTTGAGTATTTCCTGCTTTTTGGTCTTACATAGAAGTGTACACTGGCTGTATTAAAAACCAACAAAGCATGAAGCTTGACGGAGTCCCCAACTGAAATAAAGGAATATCATAAAAAAGAAAGAGACTCAATGACAAGAACGTCAAGAGGAAGTGAGGTTTCCATGGCGCCACGGCGATGATGCCAGGACGTGCCAGCACAGGAAATGAAGAGTAAAAGAACGGTTGATATTTTTAAACAGGAAGAAATGTGCCGTGTGAAGATGCCATGCCAGGCACATTAAAATGACAACGTTATTTTGCTCATTATTTGTCAAGGGAACATTTTTTTTTGTTAGAAAATGTGCATGTTACATATTATATTCATATACATTTAGCTCTTATTTTGAGCCCAGTGCCATACAAGCTTAACAAATTAATTAAAATTAATTAAAATTAATAATAAAAAAGATAGATACCAAAAAATATGATGTATCTGTATGAATAACCCTTACTACAAAAATAAAAGAATAAATCATAATACTTACATTTAATTATGATGATGGGAATAATGCATTTTAGTATAATTACATTGAAGGTGATTTTTTTCCTCAATTTGTTGGCGCCCCCTGGAGGCCACGGCACCCTTAGCATCTGCCTATATTACCTAATGGGCCAATCGGACCCCTTTTTTTCCAGTGTGTAATGCAGTCAATCAAGATTGAAAAAAAAAAAAAAACAGAAAGAAGAAAGAAACCCGCATGGAGCTGAAAATGTCCCGTTTTACCGTGACAATCAAAAATAGTTTGTAAAATGTCAATGAATCCATTGACCTTTTAGCTTTGGAACAGCTTGCCACAGGCGGGGTAAAATGGTGAATGGACTTTCACTTGTATGGCACTGTTCTATTTTCAAGGTGCTCAAAGCGCTTTGACACTGTTACTGATGACGCAGCAGCATGGGCAACTGGGGGTTCAGTATCTGGCCCAAGGATATACTCACGGGAGGGGGACAGAGGATTGAACAAGCAACCTTCAGGTTGGGAGACGACCACTCTATTCCACTTCAGCCATGTTAAAGCAGTTAACAATGATCATTAACCTATGTTAAATTCATTGTACACTAAAACTGAGTTACAAAAAATTGGTGTCAAATAGGTATCCTCAATAAGGTGTCCCTTATTTGGCAACCCTACTGTCAAAGCTCCCGTTTTTCCTGGGAAAATTACGCATTTTGCCTCAGAAAACGCCTCAGTCATGCAAAAACTCAATGACTGAAACAAACTTTTACCGTTTTATAATGTTGCAATCGGACAATCGGATGAAAAACCATCATCATACAGAGTCATGCAAAATCATCATTTGTAGGTTAAATAAAAGGCAAATAAAGTAAAGAAACAAAAAAGTGGTTTTATTTCCGAAAAGTACATACAATGCTATTCTGTTTCATTATGTTTTAAAAATGAAATCAGTTGGTAACCCATAACAAGATGGCGTTTCCAGCTGGTACGGGATCATGTCTACCAAGATTGAAGTGCAAACGGAATGCTCGTTGTGTTGAAGTTACAGATTTGTTTGTTTTGATAAACGTTTCCACAATGAAAGCACCAATTCATGGCAGCAACTGAAAAAGAAACGGAAAACGATGGCATTATAAAGAAACGAAGCAAAATGCCATTACATGTACTTTTCGAAAATAAAAACACTTTTTTATTTTACTTTATTTGCCTTTTATTTAACCTACAAATCACCAATTCATGGCAGCAACTGAAAAAGAAACAAAAAACGATGGCATTATAAAGAAACGAAACAAAATGCCATTATATGTACTTTTCGAAAGTAAAAACACTTTTTTGTTTTACTTTATTTGCCTTTTATTTAACCTACAAATCACCAATTCATGGCAACAACTGAAAAAGAAACGAAAAACGATGGCATTATAAAGAAACGAAGCAAAACACCATTATATGTACTTTTTGAAAATAAAAACACTTTTTTGTTTTACTTTATTTGCCTTTTATTTAACCTACAAATCACCAATTCATGGCAGCAACTGAAAAAGAAACGAAAAACGATGGCATTATAAAGAAACGAAGCAAAACGCCATTATATGTACTTTTTGAAAATAAAAACACTTTTTTGTTTTACTTTATTTGCCTTTTATTTAACCTACAAATGTGTCATGGCTGCAACTGAAAAAGAAACGAAAAACAATGGCATTATAAAGAAACGAAGCAAAACGCCATTATATGTACTTTTTGAAAATAAAAACAGTTTTTTGTTTTACTTTATTTGCCTTTTATTTAATCTACAAATGTGTCATGGCTGCAACTGAAAAAGAAATGAAAAACGATGGCATTATAAAGAAACAAAGCAAAATGCCATTATATATACTTTTCGAAAATAAAAACATTTTTTTTGTTTTACTTTATTTGCCTTTTATTTAACCTACAAATCACCAATTCATGGCAGCAACTGAAAAAGAAACGAAAAACGATGGCATTATAAAGAAACGAAGCAAAACGCCATTATATGTACTTTTTGAAAATAAAAACAGTTTTTTGTTTTACTTTATTTGCCTTTTATTTAACCTACAAATGTGGCATGGCTGCAACTGAAAAAGAAACGAAAAACGATGGCATTATAAAGAAACAAAGCAAAACGCCATTATATGTACTTTTTGAAAATAAAAACACTTTTTTGTTTTACTTTATTTGCCTTTTATTTAATCTACAAATGTGTCATGGCTGCAACTGAAAAAGAAACGAAAAACGATGGCATTATAAAGAAACAAAGCAAAATGACATTATATATACTTTTTGAAAATAAAAACACTTTTTTGTTTTACTTTATTTGCCTTTTATTTAACCTACAAATCACCAATTCATGGCTGCAACTGAAAAAGAAACGAAAAACGATGGCATTATAGAGAAACAAAGCAAAATGCCATTACATGTACTTTTTGAAAATGAAAACACTTTTTTGTTTTACTTTATTTGCCTTTTATTTAACCTACAAATGTGTCATGGCAGCAACTGAAAAAGAAACGTAAAACAATGACCTTATAAAGAAACAAAGCAAAATGGCATTATATGTACTTTTCGAAAAATAAAATAAAATAAATAAATTTTTGTTTTGCTTTATTTGCCTTTTATTTAACCTACTAATGTGTCAGATCATTTTGCCTGACCATGTATAAAGCACCTATCTCCCAACAGAAGAGCGAGTGGAATGGCAGATTACTATCACTGCCCTGCTTCACTATCTATTAGGAATCAATAATATAAACAAAACAGCAGCCAATATTAGTTATGAATCAACATTTATTAGTGATATTTGTATATGTACACCAAAGGTACAGCACATTTAGATATGTAGAAACATTTTTTTTATGTATAGCATAATATCGAGGAAAGAATTTTTTTTTTTGTCTTTTTCTCAAAGTCTCCCTCACACGTACTTTCTGCCTTTACATCAAAATAACAGCAAAAGCTTTACAAAGAAGGGAAGGCCTCGAAAAGTAAGATCAGGAAGGCAAGTTCTTAGTTATTGTAGACAGGTCGGTTATCTCCGTTTAAGGGCTTTTCCTTTCACAATAAAGACGCATTTCGATAGAAACGCAAGTGTGGAGATGGACGTACTGGCTTTTAAGTTGAAGTGTCGTTTTTTTTTCCTTTTCGTAGCGGTACCGTTAACTCAGCAGGTATCAGGTGGCTTTTTGTGCATATTGTGCATTGCGTATTGGAAAAAAAGGCAAGCGGGTAAAGGCAGGTTAACTATTGGATATGTTGGACGGTAAAGGCATGATGACGGAGTTTGCATGTGTGGCGATGGTGGTAATGTGGCACTTTAACAAAGAACCGAAAAGCAGTCTGGAGAGATATAATGCTACTACCCAAGCACCTTTATGATGCCTATATACGTATATATATGACAGAAGGCTGTTCTTTGTAATGGAACAGACACAACAGATGATTCACCTGAGGAATTTTACTCAATACTATAAAGTGATATTTAAAAAAATGTTCGTTCACTCCAGCCTACGTACAGGTATCGAATTTGTACCCTCTTTTCGACAACTTTTCTCACACCACAACTAAGTCATGTTGGCCCCTTTTTTCACAAACTCTCGTTTTTCCCTCCTCATGCTTCAGGATATTCTGTATTTCCACGGAACAGAACATTTATATATTTATGTATATACAATGATATGAATGCACGCTGCTTATCATCATTGAACAAACATTCAAAAGGCTTACATTAGATACAAAAAAAAAAGATATTTATACTGTATATTGTTGAGTGACAGATAAGTAAAGCAGCTAGTTGACAATTATTAGAGAATACAAAAAGAATAAACAAGCAGTTTGTTACACAATTTCCTGCAATTTCTCTAATCTAGCTCTACTCGGGACATAATTGATATATTTCCTAGAGGATTACTTGTCATCAAACTATAGTCCTACAAACCATTTCAACAAAAAAAAAAAAAGATGAAATCCAACAAACAACAACAAAACACTGACTACAATATATACACAAAAGTGCAAGGAGGCACTTCAAATATCATGCTTTTTAAGATAGTGGTGCAAAAAAAAAAAATTATTTTATATAACTCATGCTTCTAAAAATAGCGAGTTTGAACGTAATAGCGCTCCAACTCTTATCGTAACGGTGTTCGATGGTCTCTTCAGCGACTTTGTTCCTGAAGGTCATAAGGGCGTGCTTGTTATGTGCTCGTCAGCGTCTCGTCACTCTTCAACACGTGAGTGTATTATTTATCATGCAATTGTTACGTCGACTGATCTGATGTACTCTGAGTTAGCTTCTCCGTTGTTGCTCTCACATGCGTTTGTCTTTCTTTTATCGGTGCGACACAAAACAAACTTCAAGTCGAGGTTGTCGTGGAGTATAAATGAAGAGAAACAAGACAGGAAGGACACAAATCACAGAATGGTCACGCACACACGTTCATTTGTGCAGGAGTTTTATACAAGAGTGGATTTTATTACTGGATTTTAGTCAAATGTATAAGTGTCCCCTGTATAAGTGTCCCCGGTTGTGCTATTATGAGTGAAATCTTGGATATGGGCACACAGCTGCAGCAATCGAGGGTTTGTAGAAACAGTCTTGAGCTCTGGTGGATTAAAAATACGGAACTGTTTGCCTTTGTACATGTGGCAAAACAAGAATCTTCCAAGGCTCCTCAAGGCTGAGTATAAATATCTATGGTCTGGTCTCTATTTGTGCATGTTATCAATTCCACCTGACAGCCGAATGCTGCTGCACACTTTACACTTTTACACCCCTTCCGAGTTTGATTTAGCATTTAATATCACACACAAAAACGGAGGATCAGTCGATTACCGTAATGTCACAATGTATATACCGATGTTACTTTTACAAATAAGCCATTTGCGCTACACGTGTTCATTATGAAATATTCGATATGTTGTGCTATAATGTCTATTTTCATAACAAGAACAAGCAAACATAAAAGGCCTGAGAAACAGTTAACAGTTACAGCCTCCTGGAATCAAATACGTGCATTATTTTTTTGTGCCGAGTCAATTGTGCTTGAAATAATTTCTTGTTTGTGCCGTCATTGGATTAAAATTTTTTTTTTTTTTTAATTTTGATTGGTATGACTATATCATTTTGGGCAGTGACCAGCTTATTTAATATGGACATACTGATTGTATTCATGTAAATGGACAATGTGTCACTTGTGGCAGATTACAGACTTTTTGAGTCCATTTGACCTGCCAGTTTGGTCCCAGTAACTCACTTGTTCATAATCTATGTCTCTCTCACACACACACACACACAAATATAAAGGTTTTATGTCAAACACAGGAGAAAAACGTCCCTTTTCTAGAGTAAACAAAAAAAAAACACATAGAGGCATAAAATTGTCTCCATGGTGTAATTTGTGCTTAAATGTTCCAGTGAATATTGTCATAAGCGGCTTCACAGGGATTCTGGGTCACATGTTGCCAGGTGTATTCTGACTTGTTAGGATCTTAGCAGATGTGCTTGTGATGCTACTAAAAAAAAAAAAAACAAGGAAGTAGTTGACATGACAATTTCTTCCTCTATTAAATGCCCCCAGGTTTGAGCATGCGGTGTAAAATGCAGACGTGGGTTGTATTGCTAGGAATAGTGAATACTAAGTCATGTACCTGTATTATTTTTCTCTTCCTTCCCTCCCTCGGCCTTGAAGTATATTGTGCAAGTCTGCTATTAAGGACATAATTGTGCTCTACCTTTGTTATAATTTCACGGTTAAGTGAATTAGTAGCATATATCAGTCAGGGAGACAGTTACAAAAACATCTTAAAGGGACTACAAAAAAAATGAAAACTAGACTACATCATAAACAATTAGTAGTTCTGTTCATATGACTTTTTTTTTTTTCATTCACTCCTTTTTCACCAGATAGGAAAGCTTGAGGAGCCCAGGAGCAGGGGATGACTTTGCTGCCATTATTCATGTTTCCATGGTTCCTCCTCAACAAGCGTGCACTCCGCAGCAGAGCCGTTTGTGGCTGAGGTTACCTGCAAGCAGTTAGCAGGTAAATCCAAACAGCACATTGAAGGGAAAATAAAATGACATATATATATATATATATATTTTTTTTTTACATAATAGTTCATTCAGGGCTGATTACATCCCAGGAAAATGGCACCCGGATTTGCACAGCTCTGTTAGATTAGTGTTTTGGAATTTACTACAGTGGAACCTCAAAAGTCAAATGTCTCTAAAGTTTCATTTGGAATTGCTCCAATTTTTTTTTTTATAAATATACGACTCTCTAAAGGCGTAATTGTTAGAATAAATGTGTACATTTCCAAGAAAAAAAACTCATAAAATGCAAATAATGTAATAAATGAATGACAAAATGAAATACTTTATAGGGCCATTTTGTGAAAAAAAACCTATCTGCGATTTAAGTTGTAAATTAATGCAAATAAGGTTGTAAATTTACAAGAAAAAATTTGTAATATTACAAGAATAAATACAAATATAAATTCAAAAGAAAAAACTCGTAACATGATGAGAATAATATCATAGATATACAAGAACTATACAACTTTATGGGCTATTTTGAGAAAAAAATTACCCGAGATTGAAGTTGTAAATTTACGAGAATATAGTCAGAAATTTATAAAAATAATGCTGTAAATTTACAACTTTATAGGGTCAAATTGTAAATAAAATCTGAGGTTTTTGTCGTGAATTTATGTTTTCTTTTTTCAGAAGAGAAAAAAACTCATACAATGATGAGAATAATGTCATAGATATACAAGAAATATATAACTTTATGGGGCTATTTTGAGAAAAAAAATTACCAGACATTTAAGTTGTAAAATTTGCGAAAAAAGTTGTAAATTTTCGAAAAAAAAATTGTAATATTAAAAGAATAAATATATGAAAAAACTCGTAACATGATGAGAATAATGTCATCGATATAAAAGAAATATATTTTATGGGCTATTTTGAGAAAAATAAATAACCCAAGACTGAAGTTGTAAATTCACGAGAATAAAGTCGGAAATTTACGAGAATAATGTTGCACATTTACAACTTTATAGGGTCAAATTGTGTTGAGTTTTTTGTTGTGAATTTATGTTTTCTTTTTTCAGAAGAAAAAACTCGTAACATGATGAGAATACTGTCGTAGATATACAAGAAATATACAAGTTTATGGGGCTATTTTGAGAAAAAAAATTACCCAAGATTTAAGTTAAAAATTTACGAGAAAAATTTTGTAATAATAAAGTTATAATTACATGAAAAAACTCATAACATGATGAGAATAATGTCGTAGATATAAAAGAAATATACTTTATGGGCTATTTTGAGAAAAAAACAATAACCAGTTGTAAATTCACGAGAATAAAGTCGGAAATTTACGAAAATAATGTTGTACATTTACAACTTTATAGAGTCAAATTGTGAATAAAATCAGAGGTTTTGGTCGTGAATTTTTGAGAATAAAGTCTTAAATTTATGACACACAACAAATGTAAATGTACAAGAAAAAACTTGTAACAGTACAAGAATAAAATCGTAAATGTACGAATTTTCAGGGCTACGTTGAGAAAAAAATTATGCTCTATTTTCCCTCTGACATGTAATCTTATGACTTTTTTCTTATAAATGTTCAACTTTATACTTGTAATGTTAGAAGCGTTTTTCTCCGAAAAATTCAATTTTACTTAAATTTTTTTCTCTCAATGTGGCCCAAACATTCATTTCTACTGTTCGGAGTTTTTAATCAATTTATTCTGACCGATCTCAGAAAGGGGGAGAATTGACTCACATTCAAAACAATAATACTTTCTTAACAACGTTAAGGCACAGTTTTAACAGTTGTTTACTTCTTTTGTGAATAAAATGATATATATTTGGATGTAATATTTTTAAAATGCTGATTATTGCTTCCTATGTACATATACACTTTTTCTTACACTTGTATGATTGCTAAGAATATTAAAATATTACCTATAATTGCCAGCACATTTAATAAATGTCTTAGAATAGTCCACTGTATGATAAAAATGACTTATTTCTATATCCTATGTAGGGATACGTATGGAAACTCTGTACTGTAAAGGCACCCATGCTGACATACACGCTAGTGTAGACTGGAAAACGTGAAATTAATAAATTAATCATTGATTTTGGATTACGTTTTAACATTTTTTTGTACTTTTTACCATTACAAAACATGTAAACAATAATCATTCCTAATGGTATAGACCATGAATGGATTGTCTTTGACCTCTAAGGTCCCACTGTGTTTGGGGTAATAAAAGCCACATTCAGGTTACTGTATTATCAAGTGCTACAGTAATGTAAAGTACTGTACTTTGGAAATATAATAGCAGCAATATTACTGTACAGTATATGCAAACACTATAATGGAATGCTGGAACCCCAGGAGGACCACATGATTATAATAGTCCTTCGAGTGACGTTACTGACCTGGGAACAGACCAAACATTTACAATAAACAAAACCTGAAAATCCAGTAAAAAAAAAAAAAAACGGAAAACTAAACCAACAAAACACGTTTTCATGCAAAACAGTGGCACGGAATTTAGTACAACCATTTCTGAATGAATACGTTGTTATGTTTAGGCTACTGTGCAGGCACTCAAAAGGATGTTTGCATGCTCAGGCGAGAAATGTGAATCACATGATTAACAGACAACAAATGAACAAAAATAGCCAGAGGAGAAACTGGAAATAGCAAGCCTTTGTGCCACATGAATATGTATGCGTCTGCTGATAAATGGAGCCATAAAAAGTGGATGTAACTTATCACTAAACAGATTGCAGGTGCCGGCGTTACTAGGCAACACGCCCCATCCTTTAAAAAATGAATAGCGTGTACGCATGTTTCACTGAACATACATGCACCAGCACTCCCGTGTATTGTCATAGACCCCTAAACACATTCAAATATGGGAGTGTGTTTTTTTTTTTTTTTACATGGTACGATCCTCACAAAAAAAAAGCTTTTGTCTAAAATAGGAATCCCCGTGTGGAAACGGCTCGGTGGATATGTGGTTGATGTGTCTCGGGAAAATATGAGCCGCTAATTATCTGCAGCACTTTCCATCTTTGGATTTCAAATGCCTGCAAAAGGTGACCCATTGGAAATCTGTTAATAATTAAAATAACCTATAATTAGATGAATAGCAGAGTACATGAGGGAGTGAGCCCAGGAAAAAAAAATGTCTGCAGGAACTGAAGCAAATTAGAGGAACAATTTCTTATTAAAATGGGTTTTTAAAAATGGACGTAGAATGAACGTTTGATAGATGAGACCACTGTTGAATAATTTCTCAGTAGGAAGTAATGAGGATGGCTTTTTAGAGCCAATCCACAACAGGCTAAAAATATCAAAAAAGGCTGAATAGTTGCATACAGTAGATCACCACACATTCGCAAAAATTGTCCAAAAATAGGCTGTAAAGACATCTATTTCGTCATTGTAATATTTTTAAAATATGTGATAATATAGGTAAAATATACAGCATACGTGCAATAATGTTTAAAAGAAACACAATATTGCTATGTTTATGTCTTGTGTCATTTCATGATTTCATATCTGTTCATTGGTTCTTGAACGCACCATAGTTGCGGCAGACACAAGGGAGCTTCAGAGTGAGGTGGAGGCAGCCCCACAACAGACTCGAGCCCTTGACTTTGATTCATCTGCTATATCAATCATCATTATCATTATCATTTTTTGGCGGCACGGTGGACGAGTGGTTAGCGTGCAGACCTCACAGCTAGGAGACCATGGTTCAATTCCACGCTCGGCCATGTCTGTGTGGAGTTTGCATGTTCTCCCCGTGCATGCGTGGGTTTTCTCCGGGTACTCCGGTTTCCTCCCACATTCCAAAAACATGCTAGGTTAATTGTCCAAATTGTCCATGAGTGTGAATGGTTGTTTGTCTATATGTGCCCTGTGATTGGCTGAATAGTAATTGAATCAATAGTCATTTTTTCCATGTTCGGGATTAACCGTGATTGTGTATTTAACCGAGCGAACAATGACAATAGACAAGCGGGTCCTGGAACTGAATCCAGTCTAATAATTACAGCATTCACTTTTATCGCAAATGTTGATCTGAAATCGGATGAGAACATCAATGTCAAGCTAGCTGGATTTCGGACATTTGTGTAGAAGAAAAAGGATCTACCGTATAGCAAACTTTCAATACTTTTGGATGTGTGCTTTTTATATGAACACAAAAGCTGCTTTTTTTAAAAAAAAAAAAAGACAAACATGCAATGTGCCCATGCTTCAATTCCATCAAGTTAGTGTGTTACAGTTGAAAAAGTCAAGCAAAGATGCAGAGTGAGCATGCAACTACAGAGATGATTATATACAAGTCTCTAGATCAGTAAGCATTAATTGTACCTTGCATTCATCTACTACAACAGAAGTGTTAGCATTTGCGGTAGGCGTTAAGACGCACTGGTTGGAATTGTTTTCGTGGTGGTTCTTCATGTCGTCGTAATAAGACTGGGTCTTTGTCATCATTTCGATGTCGTCCGATTTAGCCGTGTGCGCATCCAGCTCGTCGAGCTCCGCCTTGGACATGTGGTACACGATGCCTGCACCGTAGGAGTCCCCAACCACATTCACAGAGGTCCTGAATCGATCCCTGAAAAAATGGCATTCGTGTAAAAAAATTGATATCTGTGGACATTGGGGAAAACTGCTCGAAGAATTGTTTTGTCCTTTTTTTTCAGCATATATGCTATAATTAATTTATTGGGTGTGACTGCGCTATTGTACTATGGTGCACATACTGTAAGGTTCTACTACACAGATTCTACCTTGTGGCCACAAATACAGATATAAAAGTAATCCAAGTATTTCTGCTAAAACATGTCTGTGCATCTGCTAGTTCACTAAAACATACATCGTATTAGTTCTGAATTCTGGAAGAGATATTGGAAAAAAAAACACATGAGACAGTAGCCACGTTTACATGGACCCAAATATTCCAATTCCGTTCGAGTTGTTTGCTCAAACGGAAAGAATCTAACCTTTGTATACACCTCATTCCGAAAGAAAAGTGCCAATCCGAATGAATATATAATGGGATTCACAGGGGTGGAATATTTCTTTCCCTAATCCGATTGAGGTATCTTGTACCCAGTCAATCGGAAAGTTGTCAAGGTGTGACGTAACACGCAGATGTCTCTTGAAAATGGCGTCGAGCAGTCATGACTGGACTACAGCGGAAAGTTTGTTTTTGATACAAACTTTAAAAGAACTGAACTGAACTGAGATTGGAATAGTCCTTTCCATGTATACACTGTTTTCTGGTACGTCTTTCGGAAAGATTCCATTCGGAAAAAGGAAATCTCCTCATGTAAACGTGGCTATTGAAAGAAAGTACTGTATTATAGTATGTAGTAGTGGCGGATCTTTCCCATTGTCTTGTGTTTATTATGACACTCACAGCAGCCAGTCGACAGCAACCAGCAGACTGATGTCCTGGGTTGGAAGCCCCACAGCAGTCAGGATCAAAAGCATGGTCACCAGTCCAGCACTGGGAATACTGGCAGCTCCAACACTGGCCAGTGTAGCTGTGAGACTGGGAGAAGAAAGGAAAGTCAGTACGATTCCTGAAGAGTAAAGCAACCAGAGTGAGTTGGTCCTTCATCTAGTCGTTCTAGAAGATTGTAGAGTCTATCTATGGGAAATTGTGTCCATTAATTGATAGTAGAAGAACATTGTGAGGTCAAGTGACACTGACATTAGACGGGAGAGTCTAGCACACAATCTCGTTGATGTCTTGGAATGGGTCGAAGGCAGGACTCTCGGTTTCTTCCACATCCATCCATCCATCTTGTAACGCTTATCCATCTCTCATTCATGTGCTCACTGCAGATCCTGAAGTGTTCAAAGACCAGTTGAGAGACCTAGTCTCAAAGTGTTCTGGGTCTTCCCTGAAGCCTCCTACCGATCGGTTGTGCCTTGAACACCTTCCCAGGGAGGCATCCTGAATTCATCCTAACCAGATACA
This sequence comes from Doryrhamphus excisus, assembly GCF_037039965.1. Lineage (NCBI taxonomy): Eukaryota > Metazoa > Chordata > Actinopteri > Syngnathiformes > Syngnathidae > Doryrhamphus > Doryrhamphus excisus. The sequence goes on along the minus strand of NC_136357.1, from coordinate 3,009,005 downwards.
AGCCCCGTCATCTGGATCTTCTCAATGCGAAGGATCAGCAATTCTACTCTGGATCTCTCCCAGATGACAGTGTTTCTTAACTTTTCTCTAAGGGAGAGCCCAGCTACCCTACGGATAAAAACGCATTTCAACCGCTTGAACTTGGATCTTGTCCTTTCCGTCACTACCCAAAGCTCATGACCATAGGTGAACGTAGGAACATAGATGGACTGGTACATTGGGAGCTTCCGTTTCTGTTCAGCTGTCGCTTTACCGATGTCTGTATCATCACGAATATGCCTCTTGAGTTCACCTTCCATCCTTCTATCACTCGTGAACAAGTTTCTTCCACTAGCTTGTGCAACGACGCATCGTAACGACCAAAATGTAAACAACGCAAGTTGCAGAGAAGTAAGCACAGAATTGACATTGGCAGCCATCTGTAATTTGAAATGATATCATGGTACTTTGAATATTAAATACACTGATATACCACAATGTGTACTTTCTGACCTGACAGTGACAATCTGACCAGGGTCCAAGTGGACACCATTCATCTGGGCAATAAAGATAGCAGCCACGGCCTCGTACAGAGCAGTTCCGTCCATGTTGATGGTGGCGCCGACCGGAAGCACAAAACGAGTGACTCTTTTGTCAATTCCGAGATTCTCCTCCAGGCAGCGGAAAGTGACGGGCAGTGTGCCGGCACTGGAGAACAAAAAAACAGTTTACCAAAATGTTCTGATTATCTGCATGGACGTTCGTTAATGCTGACCTTGATGCAGTTCCCAGGGCAGTGATCCAAGCCTGGAATATACCCAAGAAGAATTTGAAGGGATTCTTCCTGACGATTACAAAATAGATGCTGGGCAGGAAGATAGCTCCATGAATGATGAGGCCAACGATCACAGTGACCATGTACATGCCCAGTTGCCTGGCCACCACCTCCAAGTCATTGATGGAGATGATCTTACCACAGATCAGGCAAGCGATACCAAAGGGAGAATACCTGGTAAAAAAGCAACAAAGCTTTGATTCTATTTATATCATCATCTCAGTGTACTTTTGATTAATATTACCAAACCCTAAACAAAATACACAGCAAATGAGTTCACTAACCACATGATCATGATGACAAGTTTCATCACAATCTCATTGAGGATGTTGAAAAAATCAATCATCAGTCTGGCCCTCTCGCCCATCTTGCCCATGCAGATGCCAAAGGCAATAAAGAAACCAATCAGACCTGTGAGATTAAAAATTCCCACAGTGTCAGACATTAACGATTCAAGTGGACCAGAGAAAGAAAATGAATTCCAACACAAAATATGAACATTTTAACGTAATACAAACCCAGAACATTCATGCCGCTCTTGAACTGCAGGGACTTTTTGATGACAAACTGAGGCTCCTTGGTAATATTAGCCAGTAGGCCCTCCACGGTGGTGGCATTAACATTCTCCTCCACAACCACTTCCACCTTCTTTGTCACCGTTTGGATCTAGAGTGAAAATGTCATTTACGTAAGTGATTCTGGATTTTGGCGATAGAATCTGGAGAGGCTCTGTTTTGGTTTTATGGGTCAAATTGTTGTCCTACCTGTTGGAAACAAGCCTGCACCAGGTTCTCGGGGAACAGGTTCCTGATTAAATCAAAAAAGGCATCCAAACTGGACACATCATCGTTTTTCTCGCCCTCTCCCAGATTCTCCTTCAGTTTGGGGTTGCCGGGGTGGATGACTAAGACCAGGATGACTCCCAAGATGGCGGCAATAATGGTGGTGCTCATGTAGTAGACCATCGCCCTGGTTCCCAGACGGCCACTAGATTTTGCATCCAAACCCGCCAGACCTGTAGCCAGGGAACGAGAGAATCTGTTCTTTTCTGTTCATACCTGAAATGTGAATGTTGAATGTTTCTTGGCAGATCGTGTGTCTAAAGTTACATCTTTTAAAATTACACCAGCCTAGACAAAATCTGTCAAAAACTAATTGTGATTATCCATATGAGCTGTAAAAAAATATGGTAATGGTTTTATTTCATTTGAACATGCATCAGATTACAATTGAATGCATCACATAATCAGTTCACAGTTCCACATGTCCAAAAGGAGTAGGAAGAAGCAAAGCTTATTAAATACTACCCCTCCATCTGGTATTTAATTTAATTTAATTTAATTTAATTTAATTTAATTTAATTTAATTTAATTTAATTTAATTTAATTTAATTTAATTTAATTTAATTTAATTTAATTTAATTTAATTTAATTTAATTTAATTTAATTTAATTTAATTTAATTTAGTTTAGTTTAGTTTAGTTTAGTTTAGTTTAGTTTAATTCAATTCAATTCAATTCAATTCAATTCAATTCAATTCAATTCTATTCTATTCTATTCTATTCTATTCTATTTTATTTTATTTTATTTTATTTTATTTTATTTTATTTTATTTTATTTTATTTTATTTTATTTTATTTTATTTTATTTTATTTTATTTTATTTTATTTTATTTTATTTTATTTTATTTTATTTTATTTGCCTCAGATAACTATAACTAACTATAACTAGAGCAAATATATTGATTTCAAATGTGTGGAAAGTGGTGTGGAAAAAGTATGAACGCCGCATTTCAGAAGAAAACATCATACCAACAGTAAAATACTGTGGCGGTAGTGTGATGGAGCTGTCTTGCTGCTTAAGGACTTGATCTATTACGTTATAGCAGTCAAGCATGTGACGAGTTATGACTCTTGGAAAAATAACGCATGTACGGAGGTACCTGTGATTAAACTAGAGATGATAAGAGGCAGGATCAGCATCTTCAGCATCCTCATGAGGATATCTCCAGGAAAGGCGATCACCATGACAATGTCTGGGTGAATTGGGGAGGCAACACGAAGCAACATCCCTGACACTGCTCCTAAGATCACACCTGAAGTAGAAGCACAAAGAAAGTAGTAGTACCATACCAAAACAATACCTTATTGTACTGTACGTTATATTTCATTTAATTTAACTTTAGCGGTACTGCAAAGATATGTGAGCTGCAGTCCCACAAGAAACGACAAGCATTGATGTGCACACAATGGAGGCTCATAGAAATGCATTGACAGGCAGCAGTTAAAGTAATGACATTTTTGTGGGTGGAGAATGTTTTTGACTGACTGGCGATTATAATGCTGGGCATGTTGCACAAAAAGGCAGTTAGTGAACAGATTTTGGGATGCCATAAAACTTAATGCTAATATGTCATAATAATGTTTTTACTTCTTTATCCGGTTTTCTGGCCTACAAAATAGTGAGATTTATACATCTCCCCTCCATAACCCCCCCCAAACCCAGCGCCGCACTTCCTCCCCTTCAACGTCTACTGCCAAAGACCACACAACCCAAGAGGTTGTTTTATAACACACGCTGGAATGAAACGCCTTCCATCTTTTGTAAGCTGTCCTCCATCCATCCTCCAGCAGCATCCTGTGGATTCTTGACATGCAAGTGATGGCGCTTGATTTCCATTTGCAAGTTCCCCATTCAGGCTCTTTTGCACCCGGTGGCAGATGATCAATGATGCTGCTTGCTCGCTCGAATCGTGAGAATCCTTCAAAGTAGCGTGAGATGTACACATACCTAAATACCCACATTATAGTATAAGCACCCGTGCATTTTAAACCCATGTTTGTATATACGGTGTTGACGGAGGGGGCCCAGACGCTAAATGCTATACGTGGCTGCAGGCCATGCATTCTTGCATCTCCTGTCAAAGAAAAAGCCTCCTTTTATGCGAGCTCGCTGGAATCATAATAATTTTCATGCACCACCAGAGACTGTTTGGGTGACTGGATGAGTGCTGCCGAGAGCTTATAATTACAACAGGTGGTGAGGAGGGGAGGAAGGTCAGGACAGCCAGTCATCTCACTGTCTGGTATGTTGAAACAGTACAGATGGCTGCTCCTATTATTTACAAGCTGCAGCCAACTGAACAGCGTACAAGAGAAATGAGGAGAAAGATGCAAAAAAAAAAAAGAGGTACTGACCAAGGACGGTGAGAGTTAGCAGAAGGTTCTTGAACATCTTGGAACACAGTCTGGCGCATTTGGACTGAGGTCGGGCCTCGATGGGCTCCAGGTGACTCTCATGCATCCTCACCTCCACTTGTTTAGGCATACTGTTGGCACTGTGATGCAAAGAGAATACAATCATTGGTTAAAAATACAACATCAGTGAATAAAACTGGACATATACTGCAAATACTTGATAGCTAGTACACTCACTAAAAGATGTCAACAAAACCATTTAATATAATACATTTAATAATACATTTACAGAGAAAAAGCTACTGTTAGGCACCTAAGTGTGATGGTGAACCGCCATTCCAATATTATGCTTCACGGTTGCTATGGCAGCAAACAGATGGAAGCTGACGACAATCTGCTGCCTGTAACATCGAAGCCTCTTCAGCAAGTTTATTAAGAGAAGATTTCTTTTATGTTCTCTAGTGTATCATTTCGTAACTCGATACGATATTTTATGAGGTCCATTTGTGCAGCATGATCCATGACAACTCTGAAATAAGAGATTATTATTTCAATATTTTGTTGCTACAGCAGCAATATAGTTTGTTATTACTAATAACATTAAATGTGTGACTTGTTTTGTTATTGTAAGCAAAGGTTTTCAGTGTTTGGGTAATCATCATCCAGCGACACCAGATCCACGTTAGAGGATAAGACAGGCAAAGACAACCCTTGAAAGTACTCAATTTCCACACATGATTGCATGTCGGCATAATTGAAATCATACAAAACCTCAAATACAATGGCAGAATCAGGCAGATTAGTCACACAGCCTTATTAATTCAACGAGAAGTCATTTTTCCGGAGGCGTTTGTCTGCTTTTCCGTTATGTGAATGCAAGACGACAGCCAGCTGTGTCAGTCACCAAGTCACTAAGGCAGGTGTGCAACTATGTATAGATGGCAGGAGATGGAACTGTCTGCAGAAGTCCATTGTAACGGCAGCAGTGAAACCCTTGGGGTTCGAGGCCAAAACCTAAAAGTTGCAGTTTATTCATTCATTCATTTTCTACCGCTTATCCTCAAGATTGCAGTGGTGCTGGAGCCTATCCCAGCCGTCTTCGAGCGAGAGTCGGGGTACACCTTGGACTGTTCGCCAACCAATCACAGGGCACATATAGACAAACAACCATTCACACTCACATTCATACCTATGGACAATTTGGAGTCGCTAATTAACCTAGCATGTTTTTGGAATGTGGGAAGAAAACCGGAGTACCCGTCGAAAACCCACGCATGCACAGAGAGAACATGTGGGGTGGAATTGAACTCGGGTCTCCTAGCTGTGAGGCCTCAGTGCCAACCACTCGACCACCGTGCAGCCCCTCACTCCATCAGTTATTAGTAATTCATTAAGTGGGAACTATTTATCTGTTTGCATATAAACTCCACACAAAAATGGTCGAGAGTGGAATTGAACTCGTGTCCCCAAGCTGTGAGGCCTGAGTGCTAACCACTCTCTGCTGTGTCGCGCCACATTTTTATTATTTCACAATTATATTCTGACATGCATACAACTTTCTAAAGGAATATAACTGATACATTGGGTAAAATTTATTTGGTTAACATCCGTTTTGGTTAGAGTCAGACCTTCTGGAATGAATGAATGACTCTAACCAAGGTTTAATGTTTTCACCACTTCAGTGCCCGTGTTCGCATCACCAACATCACCAACATTTTAAAGTACTGCTTGTTTTACAAAATGTCAGCAAATGTACAGTATTTGGAATTTACTGTCCAAGTTGTATCAGGTCTCCTAACTGTGAGGCCCGTGTGCTAACCACTCGCCCACCGTGCAGCCCCAGATTCCATCAGTTATTAGTAATTCATTATGTGGGAACTGTTTATCTGTTTGCATGTAAACTCCACACAGAGATGGTCGAGGGTGGAATTGAACTCGGGTCTCCTAGCTGTGAGGCCTACGTGCTAACCACTCGTCCACTGTGCAGCCCCAGATTCCATCAGTTATTAGTAATTAATTATTTGGGAACTATTTATCTGTTTGCATGCAAACTCCACACAGAGATGGTCGAGGTTGGAATTGAACTCGGGTCTCCTAGCTGTGAGCCCTGCGTGCTAACCACTCCTCCACTGTGCAGCCCCAGATTCCATCAGTTATTAGTAATTAATTATTTGGGAACTATTTATCTGTTTGCATGCAAACTCCACACAGAGATGGTCGAGGTTGGAATTGAACTCGGGTCTCCTAGCTGTGAGCCCTGCGTGCTAACCACTCATCCACTGCGCAGCCCCAGATTCCATCAGTTATTAGTAATTAATTATTTGGGAACTATTTATCTGTTTGCATGCAAACTCCACACAGAGATGGTCGAGGTTGGAATTGAACTTGGGTCTCCTAGCTGTGAGACCCGCTTGCTCACCACTCACCCACCGTGCAGTACCAGTTTCAGTTTAGGACATTATTATTTTGGTGCCCTGCTATCCTCCGCCCCATCAGCTCATGACTTAATTTCTGTGACATGAAGCACTTATAAATCATGCTGCTGTGAAATGTTTCTTTTCAATAGTGATGGAAGGCCTTGCAGGGGGTCATCACATTGTGAAACATTCCTTACAATCAAAGGGCTTTTTATGGTCTTATGTGTTGGTGCATAAGTAGCCACTAATAATTGCATAGTATTACACAAACGCTCACAATAGCTCCTCAAGCTTTGTGGATTGCTGTAAGATTGACTATAGAAAGACCACCTGGGAAGCTTCCAGGCACACAGATGGAGTGTTCCTATCTCTTCTTATTAACTTCAAAGCCAAGTGTGAAATACTGAAAGTACATGCAAACAGCAGGCAAATCATTCCCATCAAAATTCAACTCTGCATGTTTTTAATGCTTCGTACGAATTGCTGAAAGTGCTGAAAAAAAAAAAGGTTGAAAAAACGAGCAGGATGGCGGCTGCCGTTCCATAGGAGTGATGGGAGCAGTTAATTACATTTTTAGCCCTTCTCTCCTGGTTTGATATTTTTAGCAGTCTAACGCGAGGGAGCAGATGTTAAAAGTCATAGAGGTCGGATATTACTCCGCCTTGATATTCTCATTAGCGTTTCCCTCACACACACATGTGTGTGAACCGAAGGAAAAAAATGTTTAGTGAATAAAAAATTTCAAATTATATGAATATATATAATTTCTAATGAATTCAATATTAATAATACATAATGCTGATTATAGGGAACACACAAAATTCATAGAACGGATTGCGTAAAAATCTCATGCAATGAGCCAGAATGTCTGATATCAGTTATTCCTGCATCAATTCATATTTAAAAAGTTGTCATTTATAATATATTCGAAATGTATTCATTCATTATACAATGTTTCTGTTTATTTACTGAACTATCTATTTATTATATATTATTATGTTCATTCCCTTATAGAAAATAGTGAGCAAATAAGTTATTGGAAGTGTGAAGATGTTAAAGACGTGCATAGACTATTTATCATTGCTGACATGGTTTCTTCCTATTTTATTTCAGGTATGTTGAAAGTGAAATTTAATTACAGAAAATTAAATGAATATAATAATATAAAAAAATAACATGAAAATATATAAATAAAAAATTATAAATATTATTATATTATATAAATAATAAATATATATATAAATAATAATTTATAAATATTATTATACTATATAAATAATAATTTATAAATTTTATTATATTGTATAAATAATAAAAACATATAAATAATAATTTATAAATATTATTTTAATATATAAATAATGTAAAAAATATATATAATCCTGCATAATTCTCTGACAACACTCAGCAGTCAATAACTATCTCACAGGTTCAATAAATTAAAGGACAGGAACTAAATCAATCACTGACTGACTTGTACTTACTTCATTTCATGTGATGTTGAGGTAAGAGCTATGTACACTGACCAGGATCACTTCTCCAGGCTTTGGTAGTCAGTCGTGCATCAGTTCAGTAACATTGCGAATCCTCCATTTAAAAAATAAAAATATCTAGCAACAGATGATAGCTTCCCAAGTATGGCTCTCGGCGGGTGGACACCAGGGATCTTGCTGGGATCTCTCAGATGTCCATCAACTCTTCCTAAGCACCCACAGAAGAGAAGCCCACTCGGACCAGACCACTGACCAAGTCACTGTTGGGGCCACCTTCATCGCCCCCATCCTGAAGTCTGCAGCCCCCCCACTTTCTAGCTTAGCCCCCACCCACCTGACTCCACCACCAAACATTCCCTGCTCAAAGACAGATAATAATAAACCCAGATAAATAAATCAAATGTGTAGGGAGGAGTTAATATCTGAGATTACAAGTACAATCCCTAGGAACCTCCATTCCCGGGACATAGTAATCCCCGGTTTGAACTGATCCACCTCCATGGAATATAGTCATAATGATGCCTGCTAATGGCACAATATGCAGACCTTTTACTGAAAATGCCGTCTTGATGGACAGCAGATGGGCGGTCCATGCTTACAGTTCTATGTATGATTATGCAACAATATATAGCGTCTCCCTGGTGATAAACACCAACCGCAAATGTCATCAAGTGAGTTATATAAATGCTTATGGTACATGAAGGCTAACCATCAATTCACGTCTTTGTAAAGCCCAGCAAAAAAAAAAAAAACCCGGGAGAACAAATGACCATCGTGATTCATGTGAGGATCGAGTCACGCTGATTTCTCTCTCGTCTCCCAGCAGCATGGGACTTCACTGCATTCAGCAGTATCGCATTATTCTAATTAGGGAAATGTGTTGGAAAGCTATTTCCTCTCCAAACAAATACCCGGCTGCACAACAAAAGCAGGCGGAATGTCATCTTTGTCGGGAAAGGTTGTGTCATGAGAAATCCCTCATCCTTAATCCCTTGACATGTCATACACATTCAAAAGGCTTTCTCCGGAAAAGGTAGCATTTTTTTTTTATATGAGAGTAGGAGGGCACAGAGAGGAAGGGGTTACAAGGGGACACTCAGAAGGAAAAGGGGGTGCCGCGGTCCCACAACCTCCTCTCAGCCAAAAGAGGGGCCTAAAATGGGGCGAGCTGAGGCAGCCATCCCTGCTCTTGGCTGGTACCATGTGAAGCGCTCCGTTTCCTCTCTCTTCCTTCTGAGCGGCTTTGTTTCACATGCAAACAGTGGAAGTGGCCCCAACTTGCCTGGCCAAGCACTGCATCCAAACTGGCAGGGGTGAGAAAACCGAGTGGGGGGTGCAAATTTGAGGATAAGAATATAGCCAGAAGGGAGGGCAATGGGCACGCCGGTTCTTTCAGGCCGCTGATGTCATGCCTGTGCCCACCGTGGGAGAGCAGCGGAGGGACCAAGACGCCCCTTTTCTCTTTCTCCCTCTTTTTTAACCCGGGATGAATGAATCTTTCAGAAGCCGCGGCTCATTGTGAGCCGTAATCGACGGCGATTATCCCGATTTTATGCTGCCTTCCCAGTGTGAGGAGGTTCCCTGAGTGCCGGCTTTCAGGGCCGCTGTGATGCAGCCAGGACCACAAGGGGTTGTCCTGGCAACACTCTGCAGCTTAGAGAGAAGGGGGATGAAGAGAAAGGAGGTCTCAGCTCCCAGCCATACAAATACACTGCATACGGACATTAGCATACACCCACGGGGCTAGCATCTAAGGATGGGGTACAGCCTGACTGAATAGCAAGCACATAAGCACCTAAATGACTCCCAAAGAAAATAGCAATTTAAGGAGCTGCTTTAAAAATTCAACAAGTTAATTGAATTGCATTTGTGTCTGTGATCTACCCGTTGTGTCCAGTACACATACTGACCTTTCCATTACATAACAGTTTGTATTGAAGCCAAATTATCTGTACCGTTGCTGTCAGGTGTATTTTTTTTTTTTTTTTACGAAACCAAGAACACAGAAGAAGATGTAAATGAGAATACAAGATTCCCATTGGTGTCTCAGCGGGGGGTCCAATGCCAGTTCTCATGACTGGAGCATCACAATATACTGCGAGGTAAAGACAACTGGAGCCGGGCCAGGCTCCGGATATATCAGGCCCCACTGGGCCTCACAACTACTTTGCTATGTAGTGGGAAGAAATGGGCTCACACATACTGGCTGCCTAGGAGCTGCGAAAAAAAAACAAAAAAATGAAGCCCTCAGCAAACACTTCAGGTTGTGCGGCGCATAGGAAGTGGGAGATAAATTCCAGCATCTAAAGAAAGGGGACTTTTCTCATTCTGTGCCTTTTAATTACACTTTATACCCCAAGATGGTTAGTTAAGTGAATGCATCCAGGAAACAGAAGTGATGCAACCTCCAGTCAGCAATAATGAAATCATCTTTGGGGTTCTACTTTACATTTGCAGGGATTTACACTCACCGACCACAACAGTAGAACACCAAGTACAATCCAATAAACTTCTATAACGATTTTCTCCCCGATGACATAAACACCAGAATCAACTGGTGGTTCAGTATCTTGCTGGAGGCTGCTTCGACATCGTGGGAGAATGGAGGATCGAACTAGCAATCTTCAGGTTGGGAGACGACCAGAAACCAGCAACAGGTAGCACTAGCCTGTAAAAATTATTGTTATAGCCATTATTACTACAATTTACTTACATTTATTTACCAAAGTGGTAAGTGGTAATAGCGTAAAATATTAAATTGTCTCCATTCCAACTAATATAAAAACTAAGGTTGTCCCGATCCACATTTTTTGGCTTTAGATTTTTACCTATCTGATCCAATCTGACCTGGTACCAATTATTTTTTAAGTATTATATATATTATAATAGATATAAACTACATTATATACATTATAGTTTTTTTCAGGTTGCATGGTGATCGAGTGGTTAGCAAGCAGACCACACAGCTAGGAGACCTGGATTCAATTCCACCCTCGGACATCTCTGTGTGGACTTTGCATGTTCTCCCCCTGTTTTCTCCCACATTCCAAAAACATGCTAGGTTAATTAGCGACTCCAAATTGTCCATAGGTATGAATGTGAGTGTGAATGGTTGTTTGTCTATATGTGCCCTGTGATTGGCTGGGTGTACCCCAGTAGGCTCCAGCACCCCCTGTGACCCTCGTGAGGAAAAAGCTGAGTGAACAATGACAATAGACAAGCGGGTCCTGGAGCGGAATCTAGTCTAATAATTACAACAGTCACTTTTATCGCAAATGTTGATCTGAAATCAGATGAGAATGTCAAGCTAGCTGGATTTCGGACATTTGTGTGGAACAAAAAGGATAGGAAATTAATGAATGAATAGTTTTTTTTCAACATTCTTTTATTACAAACATGAATTTGTGGCGTTGAATATGGTTATGAAAATAGCTCTGGAAAGTATTAATAATGCAACCAAAACATTTGACATGGTTATAGATATAAATTTCTAATTTTAATAATAAAATTAAACAAATTGTCTGCAACGCAATTGTAATTTATTGATGGTCCCTAGTATTAACAACCAAAAGTTATTCCTCTGAGAGCTCCCCACACCAGGACACAGCAGTCCATCACACGGTGAGGGGGAACTACCGCTGTAGCAAAAGATATCCAACGTCCAACTTGAAACAATTACACAACCACCTTTGATCCTGAAGATCGGATCGGGACATCCGGGACATCGGACATACGGCATCTGTAACTTGTAGCCATGGTATATATTTTTTTCTTGCTTTCTTAGTCATGCTTTCTTAGCAGGGCAATAATTCAGTACCATGGTCAGTGACCAACCAGTCCTGAAGGAGCTGATCCTTCAGAAAGATTTCAACAAGTATAGTTTCCATACAAATCCACACATGGAATGCGTATTAAAATCCAATCTAATGTGTTCCTGAACATCAGAAACCCTGACTTGGAAACGACCATTACAGAGGCTGCTGTTGTTATCAAAACAACAACTCGTTTTTGTATTTTAACCATATCCTTTCCATTTTTATCATCCACTCCCCCAATCAGGTTGCATCGCATCCTGGCGACACATGACTGAACAATATTTCGCCGCCCTGTAAGGTTTCCCTTTGTGTTCATAATGAGGCAGTCATTAGAGAGAGAGAGAGAGAGCCTCTGGGAATCTTGAGGCTCGTGTTGTAGTCTGCATACTGTAGGTCTCTCAGATGTGACCAGTTCAACTCTAATTATGCGCCAAACTGCCTATTACGCTGGAGAGGGGCCGGGATAGACTGGATTGCATCCTTTCCATTCATCTGAGTAAAGCTGCAGAGATACTTGAGTTAAATTAAATGTAATCCATCTCCACTCTTCACCACCGGAGCCACAGTAAATATCAATTATTATTCCCACGTGACTTTACTACACGTCTCGTATGTTGTCTTCTTAAATGAGGCATTCCAAGACTCAGAATCTCCTTTGTGGTCAACATATGAGGCATTTTTTTACTCAGGATGAGCTTCAAAAACTCTGTCATTGTCGTATTTCCCAGATCCTAACTGCCATCGATCTCCCACAGCTGCACAGATGAAAGGCCAGAAAAGAAAAGAAGACCATCCATATTCATGGTTGCTTTTTCTGTGTGGGTTTCTACACCTTTAGCAGACGCCCTCATCTCTCTTTTTTTTTTCTTATAGCTGCACGACTCTTCATGCAAGTACAAAGCAGCGCCGCTATCATTAGCAAAAAGGCGCATCTGTTTAACAGATCTGTAGATATGGCAGCATACAGCTTCTGATGGCTTCGGCCCGATTCCCCACAGGAGCTCATTAAATCAGCTAGTAAGGCAGGACCACCCCACCCCCCCCCCTACTACAAGCGGCGATATTACTCGCTGCATAGCTTCGAGGAGAATGCCAGAAGATGAGGGAGAGGTGTATAGCAGACAGAAAGGTACAAGGGGGGGGCAGGCAGGAATGCCATATAAAGATAGATGTACAGCCATGTATGGACAAGCGTAACCAATAAAAGAAGGGCGGGGTAAGAATGAAGGTGTGGCTTCTGCGAACAAAGACAAAGGAAGTGAAGAAGAGTTGAGAAAACGAGGGTGGAGATCAAATTAAAAGCAATCACTGAAAGTGTCTCGCATGCACGGTTCATCAAGGGGTTCTATGTTATCAGGTTATTTGTTGGCTATATAAAGAACCCACAGCTGTGTTGGGTAGCTCCGCCTGTTAAATGGGATTACTGCACAAATCATGTTTCATACATCGATAGACTCACCTGCCGCTATCAAAAATAGACACACGACGACCGTGTGACATGCCTTCACTCGGACTGTCTTGCACATTTCCTTCACGTTAAACATGAAATTGCCTGGCAGTTACACACAATATATTACACTCTCGTTTCTTGTCATAAATCTCAGTTGGATAGAGTCCCGAGGCGGAGGTGAGGGGTCTCGGTATAGTTTGAGATTTGCCAATAAGAGGAGTAAGGGGGATGGATGTTCTCGAACTAATTAAACATTGGAGTCTGTTGGGACTGTGCACACCGCCTGCAGCAGTAGCAATGCTAGGCTCTCCTCACACCACCCCTCAGTGTTGACAGAAAGGGCATTCCTCCACACATATACACACAGCTCATTACATCAGTCAGCTAAGCCAGACAACTACACACACACACACACACATATATATGCACTACTCCACAATCCTGGAGCACTGGGAGCACTGGGGTGTACCTCCAAGAAGCCCATGACTTGTTTGAGCATGACAAATTCTCACTGAAAAAAAATCATGTTTGCTACAGGATACACCATCCAATTCAAATTTCACCAAAATTATTATATTGTAATCATCAATAAATACTACATGTACTACTGTTACAAAAATGTACCCAATTTTACATGCCTAAGTCTTTGTTTCAGCTGCACGGAGGTCGAGTGGTTAGCGCACAGACCTCACTGCTCAGCCTCACCCTCTGCCATCTTTGTGTGGGTTTTCTCCGGGTACTCCAGTTTCCTCCCAAATTCCAAAAACATGCTAGGTTAATTAGCGACTCCAAATTGTCCATAGGTATGAATGTGAGTGTGAATGGTTGTTTGTCTATATGTGCCCTGTGATTGGCTGGAGGATAAGCGGTAGAAAATGAATGAATGAATGAAGTCTTTGCTTCATATTTTTCTATCAAGCGTTGAGATTTCGCACTTTGTTTGGCGGTACGTGAACACATCATAGTTGTGTGCCGTGACTTTCCACACCATGACTCCATCTGTTCATCAATCATCTTCCATTGTCCATATTCCATACACTTTATTGCTCTCTGGTATTAATTGAATTAGCTCACAGCAACCACAATAATCCCTAACATGGGCTACTGTTGTTGTCGCAAACCAAAGCCAAGCATGCACTCAACGACAATAACACTTCCTGTTCCTAGCACGGGAACGCATTTACTGCAACACACACAAGCAAGAGTCTTATTTATGTCTTAAAAGCCTTATTTTCTCTCATTATGCCTACTATATTGGGTAACAGGAGGGTTATTTCATGATTAGAGATAATGTTAAAAACCTTATTTAGAAGGTCGTACACAGAAATATTTATACATAAGGAATTAGGGATTACCGTATATGAATTGGCAATATGTCTGACAAAGAGCAGGTATCTACTAAGACAAGAAACAAATACAAATGTCATTGCTTTTACTGATATTCCAGCTATAGTTTAAGAATAGTTTCCTATTTACTACGGAACACAGCCTATCCCATTGTAAAGACGTTTTCTGAATTCCTGCAAAAGCATTTTTAAGCATGGGAATCCGCCTCAGCAGAGATGGAAGCTTACAACAGAAAGTGTCAGAAACACTGGTGTGACTCAGATTACATGAGAAACGCAAGCTGGCTTTGATCCTTGATGGTGCGAAAACTGCTATGTTGTTTGTAAATGTAATTATTCTTTAAGCTTCTGTCATCATTGAGGTTTGAAGTCAATTTGGATGGATGGACGAAGGGATGGATGGACCGACAGACAAATGGATGGATATGGATGGATATGGATGGATATGGATGGATATGGATGGATATGGATGGATATGGATGGATATGGATGGATATGGATGGATATGGATGGATATGGATGGATATGGATGGATATGGATGGATATGGATGGATATGGATGGATATGGATGGATATGGATGGATATGGATGGATATGGATGGATATGGATGGATATGGATGGACGGATTGATGGATGGATTGACAGATGGATAGATATGGATGGACAGATGAATGGATGGATGGACTGACGGACAAATGGATGGATGGATGGATGGATGGATGGCTGACAGACAAATGGATGGATATGGATGGATATGGATGGATATGGATGGATATGGATGGATATGGATGGATATGGATGGATATGGATGGATATGGATGGATATGGATGGATATGGATGGATATGGATGGATATGGATGGATATGGATGGATATGGATGGATATGGATGGATATGGATGGACAGATTGATGGATGGATTGACAGACGGATAGATATGGATGGATAGATGGATGCATGGATGGACTGGACGAATGGATGGACGGACAGACAAATGGATGGATATGGATGGATAGATGGATGGATTGACAGATGGATAGATATGGATGGACAGATGAATGGATGGATGGACCGACAGACAAATGGATGGATATGGATGGATGGATGGATGGATGGATGGATGGATGGATGGCTGGATGGATGGATGAACGAACAGATGGATTGACAGATGGATAGATATGGACGGATGGATGGATCGACAGACAAATGGATGGATGGATGGATGGATGGATACTGATAGATAGCTAGATAGATAAATGGATGGATGGATGAATAGATGGATGCATGGATGGATGGATGGATGACTGGATGGACGAATGGATGGACTGACAGATTAATGCATGGATATGGATGGACCGACAGACAAATGGATGGATGGATGAACAGATGGATGGACAGATGGATGGATACTGATAGATAACTAGATAGCTAGATAGCTAGATAGCTAGATAGCTAGATAGATGGATAGATAGATAGATAGATAGATAGATAGATAGATAGATAGATAGATAGATAGATAGATAGATAGATAGATAGATAGATAGATAGATAGATAGATAGATAGATAGATAGATAGATAGATAGATAGATAGATAGATAGATAGATAGATAGATAGATAGATAGATAGATAGATAGATAGATAGATAGATAGATAGATAGATAGATAGATAGATAGATAGATAGATAGATAGATAGATAGATAGAAGCAAGTCCTAATTAAGCAGTGTATAAAGTGGTGAGCCAAAAGCTGCAAACAAAACCCCCTCTGTGTTCATCGGCCATTGATGCAGAGCGCTCTTGGAACACGCCATCCCTACTAGAATAATGGGCCACTTTACAGGCCTCCAAGTTAGTTCACAGAATATCAAGCTGGGAAACCGCTAGCATAGGGTTCATGGGGAGGAGGGGTAATTTAATTGTTTCCTTCGCTTTTTGTTTTTGCGAGCTCCACCGCCCCTCTCTCGCCTCTTTCCCCTTTCGGTTCTGAAAAGGGGTTCTGACAAACAGGCAATGAAGGGGATTGTTGTGTGTCCCGCTGCACAAGTGGGTGAGGTAAACAAACTAGACAGTACGCTCTATCAGCTGTGCTTTTGGGGATGGGATAGGCTAAGCGACGGGAGACGCTCATAAGGTGAAGGCTGATTGGTTAGGGATCCTGGGGTAAGTGGGGTGCAGGGTGATGGGGCACAGAAGGGAGACATAGAAAGGGGTGACGGGTAAAAGCTCCTGAGAGGGGGTTATTCCGGAAGAAATGTGAGGTGGGTATGGGTGCAAGGTTCTCTTCTTCAAGTGTGGTCATTGTGCTCGATGCTGAAGTTCCGTTAGGGCTCCCTAAAATGTCCACAAGTGATAGAGCTCTCCCACATCTGAGCAAACAAGCGGCGGTCCGGCTCTTTTTGCTCCCACAGCCCAAAGCCATTTACATGCTCAAGAGGAACATTAATGCCTGCCGATTCACTCGGAGTGAACAAAGACGCACACAGACTTTCCTCAGAGGCCCGTTGCGCACTTTATTGAGGATTTGTGAACTAGAAAAGCAGACTAAAAGGATGTGGGTTGCAAGGACGGGCGAGACTGAAAACAATTTGAAAAATGATGTTTTTTTTTTGTGATGATGAATCGATTCCCTCTTTTCCCCTTCATCCGCCACTCAACCCCCCACTTACAGTATATTTACCAACAGGTCAAAACCAACTGAAGTATAATCGATTCCTTCTGGATGCATCCTGAAGTATCTTTGAACTGAAGTTTAAAAAGTCTTCTTTGAACAAATCAATTACAGAGCTTTAATTATCATTCTTGGTTTTCGCATAATGGCTTGATTGTTCTCAGTGGCATAGGGGTGCCACCCCCTCCCCCCCATTCCTGGGTCATTTTACCCCCCGCCCCATCCCAATCCTCTTTAACATTCACTGTCAGTGCAATACCGTGACTCCCACTGCTGACCTGAATTCTGATAGAGCTGGTGCCAAAAAGTGGTTGCGTTCGTTGGATCAACGTAAACACGTTTCACTCCCACCCCGAATGTATCTAAATGATGGTGTTTAGAAGGGGCAATCAATCACGTTATTGATCATGTGTAATTCTACTTACAGATATATGGTGATAGTATAAGGTGTCAAGGTGCAATACTGTTACTGTGACTATGATAGATCTTTTTTAGCAGGCTATTTTTCCTGCATCCGCTTGGTTAAAACTTGGTTAAAACTCCATCCACAATTTTGGATTTGGTGCCAATACAGCATTTCTATCTAACATTTCCCAGTTGGATGCTACAAAAAAGTAAACCTTTCCATGATTATATGGGGTATTATATCTGATATCTGTTGTTTCATAGCAAAAAATGAAAGACATGTCCTAACCACGGGCCATATCACCCAGAAGCATGTGTTGTCCTGTTCCTGTGCAGTCAGACAGAAGTGAAGGGAACGGGGCTCTTTGTTTAGTCAACCCATGGGAAAGACCTCATTCTGTGAAGCCCTCTGAGAACTGAAACACCGATTCTATAGGCGAGACTACACAAGCGACAAAAAGGACATATACCCCATATATTGGAAGATTTATTCTACGGATTTGCTGATGAATACCATGAATAAAAAAAAAAGCCCTAGTCAATGAATGACAATATATACAGATAAAAGTGTCTGAACCAAAAGTGAAAGTAACTAATAAAAAGATGAGTGCAGATGTGAGAAAAAGAGAAACAAGTATAGACAAGGCAGAGGGTGGTAGAGAGTGAAAAGAGGAGTTGGATGGGACTTTGGCATCCTCTGTGTGTTCCCAGGAGGATTACACAAGCAGTGGCGTCCACACAATGACGGTAGGAACTCCGTGAATGGAAAATACCAACATGGAAGTGAAGAGGGAATTCTGGTGTCTAATTCACATTATTTTTCTCTCTTGTATTCAGTTTTTGTCTCGTTTTTTAAATGCTGCATTTCAGCAGTCGGCCCACCACGAGCAGGTAACATATGCTGAACCTTCCGGCTGATTGTGCTGCCCTTCTATCTCACCACACAGCCACCACTCTGAGTCTCAGATTGCCCCCCTTTATCATCAACATTTTGAATATGTATTTATCAATTCTAATGTCTGCACTCTTTTTGCGTCACTCCCACTTTGACGCCCACTCTAGATCACACGTCTGGCGGTGTTACATCGCAAGTTTATCTGGCAGTAACGAATGCTTGAGCATGTTCTATAAGGAATAAAAGTTCAGACTAGCTTTAGTCCAACTGTTGGGTTTTACTGTAAGAATACATTTATACCTTAAATCATGTTTGAGCTTATTAAAATCTATAAAATATGTTTTTAACCAAGTTGCACGGTAGTCAAGTGGTTAGCGCATAGAACTCACAACTAGGAGACCAGGGTTCATTTCCACCCTCGGCCATCTCTGTGGGTTTTCTCCGGTTTCCTCCCACATTCCAAAAACATGCTAGGTTAATTAGCGACTCCAAATTGTCCATAGGTATGAATGTGAGTGTGAATGGTTGTTTGTCTATATGTGCCCTGTGATTGGCTGGCGACCAGTCCAGGGTGTACCCCGCCTCTCGCCAAAAAAGACAGCTGGGATAGGCTCCAGCACCCCTCGCGACCCTCGTGAGGAAAAGCGGTAGAAAATGAATGAATGAATGTTTTAACCAAGCTGCACGGTAGTCGAGTGGTTAGCGCATAGACCTCACAACTAGGAGACCAGGGTTCAATTCCACCCTCGGCCATCTCTGTGGGTTTTCTCCGGTTTCCTCCCACATTCCAAAAACATGCTAGGTTAATTAGCGACTCCAAATTGTCCATAGGTATGAATGTGAGTGTGAATGGTTGTTTGTCTATATGTGCCCTGTGATTGGCTTGCAACCAGTCTCACCCGAAGACAGCTGGGATAGGCTCCAGCATCCACGTGACCCTCATGAGAATAAGCGGTAGAAAATGAATAAATTAATTTTTAAACCCATGTAGCTTCTGAAACATATTAGTGATATTTTTATTTCTATCGCTCATATTGATTTTTTTTTAAAACCAGTAAGCTATTATTGGCTTGTTTCTACTCATGTTATTAACCCCTGGCTTGGTTTGTGCGTTCCAACCATGACCCTCCCCCTATGTGTGTGTGTGTGTGTGTAAGTCCTAGAACAGCCTGGACATAAACACACACTAGCAAACACACACATATTCGTGTAAACATACAAGGTACCCTGAGCAATGTCTACCCTAATTAAAGCGTTGTCTTCCCAGATGGCTGACATTAATAACGTGGATGTTATGTGGATTTTATTATCTCATTAATAAGTGGCTTAGGAATGAAAAAAGATGAAATAAAGCATATGTTACGAGCATGGGCATCGGTATGATAGACACACACAAGTATATTATCAAAAAGGAACTCCAGTTTCATTTAAGCAGAGCTTGAAATAATTCACGTTTAAATTTATTCATGTGAGTCTGTTTCATAAACACTAGGGATGCCCGTATTTCTATGAAGTTACTACAAGATTAAATTGAATACGCTGAAGTGGAAATGTTTGGTGGCATCCTTGACAAGCGTTTGAGCGTATTACATTCTAGTAGTGTTTTGATTCTCGAAAAAAATAAATATAAAAAGGCACATCATGAACCCAAACTGTTATGATTTCAGTTATTATGGGTCACATTGATTTATACATAAAATGACTCATACTGCCTTTGAGCATGTCTGTGCTCATTCATGTAAGGCAGCAAATGCCACAGTACGGTACTGTAGTTTAGAGAGTAGCCTCTGGGAAAAGGACAAAACGCATTAGCTGCATGGACACTTTTCAATACAGATTCTCCCCGCAATTACACTGAACACCAGCCCCCCCTGTTCAGATCCCGCCCCTGTGACGAAATGGCCACACGGTCCAGCCTGTTTGTCTCAACCGGGACCACCGACGGACGGAAGATCTCTTGATCGTTAATAATCCAACATCCACACTGATTTCCTGTACAGGTCACATTCGTCACCGTGCTGTTGACAGAAGCGTCCACTCACACACTCCAAACACGTTCTCTCAATTGACGAGCTGAAGGCGATAAACTGATGGTGCCAAGGGAGTTGGTTGCCATGGTGACATTGGTGCTGCTGTTGGGAAACTGTTCTTTGTGTGTGTGTGTGTGTTTTAAAATGAAAAAAGGGAATGGGCTGCAACCATTGGCTCAAGAGGTGGGTGGTGATAGTAAGGTTGTGAGCTTTTCCAGGAGATGTTCCTCCGTCTGTACATTATTAAAACGCAAATGCATTGTATGGCAAAACACAATACTCTCACACCCGACACTGCACATTTCATGGTATTTTTTATCACTCTTTGCATACATTTCCCTGAGGAAACCAACTTCTTTGTTAGTCTTTTAACTTACTTGCTATAAAACATACAAAGACGTGTTATTTTAATACAAATAAACTATTGCCTTAACAGTTTAAGCCAAAAATAATTAAACCATAAGCAACTTTCTTTACTTTTATAACAAAAAAAAAACACACATACTGAGATTTAATGGTCAAAATTAAGCCAACCATTGATTATTTTGACTAAATCAAAGAAAGTGTGAAGCAAATTGTACAGTGATGTGATGTTATTCTATGTGACAGGACATAAAGGTTAACTGGCGTCAATCATTGCTTGCAACTCGACATGCATGTCTGATCATTTCAAATTAATGAACCCAACTGGATGGAAGTCAAAGCAGCCCTGATAGAATGTGCACTTGTTTCCATTAATGAATATTTGCTGCACATTATTTTAAACTGAATAAAAATAATAAATAAATTAATAATAAATAAATATAAAATAAATAAAAAATAAATTAATAAAATAAAAAAATTAAAAATAATAATAATACATTTTATTTATATTGCACTTTACATTACAGAAATCTCAAAGTGTTATAAAGAGAGCATAAAGCCTACGGTGAAGCAATAAAACAAAAATCAAAAAAATTAAAAATAAATAAAAATATGCACCTTTGCTAAATTGAAGTGTAGGTTTTAATTTTTTGTAAAGAAAAAAAAAACAACCCGTCCAAAAAGGAGATGAAAAACAGCATCTTACCTTTGTTCCAAACCTCACTGGAGAAAGTTTTCGGTGCAGCCCCTAAACAGGGTCTTGTTGCATCCGCGTCACGGAGGCTGAAAGCAGCACAGGGAGCCACTGCGGTCCACCACAGCAGCGCTTCACGGAGCTATCACGGAAGGGGAGGGGAGGGGGGTTTGGTCTCAGTAGAATCCGAGGTGCTGTGCAGCTTAACGAGCCCACACGGAATGAGCTCTGCCTCACCTCAGCCCTCAAACGCCTGACTCCGCCGCTTGCTTGCCTCCGCCCGCCCCCTCCTCTTTTTTGTCCTCTCAATGGAGATGCAATCTCCTGTTGGTGGAAGATGCAGCCTATACCTGAAAGGGGTGGGGGGGGTTAGGGGGGTGGACACACACATTCCCATACACTCATTTGCATCCCATTGACAACTTCATCCAGACCCTCACAGTCACTTACATATATTTACATATATATATATTCATAAGGGCATCATTACATCATCAATCTCATTTATTTATGTTGCCCAACTCAACAGAAATACTGTATATTAAAAATATGTGAAAAAATACAGAAACGGGCTGCACAGTGGTCTAGTGGTTAGCGCGCAGACCTCACAGCTAGGAGACCCGAGTTCAATTCCACCCTCGGCCATCTTTGTGTGGAGTTTGCATGTTCTTGTGAGAACATCCATCTCGCTCCTTCCAAAACGTCAACCGAGGCACCAAAACTTGTTTCATGGACAAAAAAAAAAAACCCTTGAAGAATAACAATAACCATAACAATGATGAAAGAAGATATTTATCATGTTCTGTGAAGATTTCTATGGAGTTATTTTGTAAATACAGTAGGCATTATTAATATATGGACTGCTCTTCTGTGACTAATCTTCTGAAGGTTACATCATTTGGACCAGAAATGGGAAAATTGGCTCCGGTTTCCTCCCACATTCCAAAAACATGCTAGGTTAATTAGCGACTCCAAATTGTCCATAGGTATGAATGTGAGTGTGAATGGTTGTTTGTCTATATGTGCCCTGTGATTGGCTGGCCACCAGTCCTGGGTGTACCCCGCCTCTCGTCCCGAAGACAACTAGGATAGGCTCCAGCACCCTCGTGAGGATAAGCGGTAGAAAATGAATGAATGAAAATACAGAAACGACTAAAACAGGCCTCCATAGTTCAGTGTAGGCCTACACTGGAGCAGCCAACACCAAAATACAGTAGTTACTGAGGAACTAAGAAAGAACTAATTAGGAACTAATGAGCAGTGGTTGGGGTTAGGTAGGTTCGTTTCATACACATTGTGTAAAAAAACAGCTCCACACTATATTTCTCTTTACAGGAAGAGAGGTAAAATGTCTCTTTTGATGTTAAAGGTTGCAGACCCCTTAAAGGTTGCAGACCCCTGCCTTGTTGGAGGCTTACATTAGCTCCATCTCTGGAGGAAAGAATCAGTTTGGGGTTGAACTTTTTTTCAGATGTCGGAGCACTCTTTGGTCAAGCAAGAACACAAAAAAGCAATTCAACCATTAAGATGTTGTTGTTGGAGGTCGTTGGGGCTGAAAATGAGCTATCAACATATCAATGGGGATCAGAATCTCCTGTATTTGTACTCAATGTTACAGAACTAAGAATTAATTTGCAGGATTTTGCTTTTGATCCAGAACAGTATAACGTAAAACACCATCTCGGTCATGCTAGTCCTAAAAACAGTGTCCAATGTCCACCTGGACAGAGAAGAATGAATAAGTCAAAAATATCGCAACCAGAAATGGATTCTTACCACAATGAGAGATGGTGTTAGTTTTGCCTGGAACTTCCTCATGTTCAGTATCTCCTTGGAATGGTAGCGCCAAGTCCAACAAATCCACATTGTAGATACCCACAAACTCAATGTAGTTGATGTAGTTTTTGGTGGTTTTGTCCCAGCATTAAATCACCTGCAAAAATTGTTGTCTTACCATTTGAAGTCAAACAAACATCAAAATCAAGCATTAACATCGAGATTCCAGCTTTCACCCATACATTGAACCCCCATGGGTGTGGCTCGATGTTGAGGGGATGAGGGGATGCTGATGAGGACGGAGACTGATTTCAATATGAAGTGTTTACACATTGCACTGAAGTAACCTATTCACACATTTAACTGGATACACGATCGTCAATACCACAATCAGTGTCAACTCTGATACCAAAAGGTATGCAGGTAGCTTCCAACGACTTTCTTTGGTGGTTACAAATCATGAGTAAATGAAAATGATTAGCTATGGCTTCATATCTTTGCACACTAATACTATTTAATCTTCAAAAAATGTACTTGTGTATAACATATAATAAGGGCTGTTGGATGTTGTGTGAAATCCAATGAGCATTCAAATTTACATGGATGGAGTTGCAAAATATGCAAAACTGCGGTATGATAAAAATACAAATACATAGTCGTTGATATTGGCAATGGCTGGAAACCATTTGTTTGGTGTTCATTTGTAGCTGTATATCTATAATATCTTCAAAGTATACATTTTTGCAAATGGTCCAAGGAATAGCAACATTCCCTGAGGATGTGCTTGCCCATCCGTCACAGACAATTATTCGTCCCCTAACGCAAGTAACATCTTAATGGACCTGACCGCATTATGATACATAATCAATGTTGAAATGACTTTTTTTTAAATCAGATGTAAAACAACAATGCAAATAATGTGAATATATTTATAATATAGAAGACATGCAAAATCTTACAATTCTGACCTCATTTGACTCACTTAGCATCCTGAAGTTAAACCAGTTCTATTTCATCATTTAACCGTTCGGTATTTGGGAGTGTCCGACACAAAAGACTCACATCTTGCACAGTCTTGCTCAGTCTTGCACACGTTCCTCAATTCAGGGTCCCTGATAAACGGCATCGTTCCAAGCTGCACATAGATGAAAATATGGCCGCATCACTACATCAATATAGGACAATTGCTTTGTGTGTGTGTGTGTGTGTGTAGAGCTATATGGACATGTGTAGCAATAGAATTCTTGCAGTCTGGGTGTTGATTCAGCAATGAATGAATGAATGAATGAAAAAAATAGCTTGTAGCTTGGGGGTTTGTGTAAAGAAAATGCTGCCACCACAACAGTATTCTGGTTACTAGGCATCACTAATGTTAAAGAGACATGACGCTACATTACATTACCTTTCACACTGCATGGAGACGAACTAATGAAGCAGCATAGCAAGCCAACATGGGTGAGATCAAGTGGAAAAATAGGTTCTCCTCTCATTCAGTGTGGAAGTGGTCCTTCTTCTCCACTTTGTATCTTAAGTTTGGAAGTAAATTAATATACAGTTTGCATTTTCTCCCCATTTTCTTCCCATAATCCAAAATATGCATGCTAGGTTAATTGGAAACACAAAGACTGTTGGGATAGGTTCCAGCATACATGTTAGAAATAATGTAAAAAAACGTAAAAAGGTCACTGTTAATACAATGCAAAACATTAAAACTATGTCATGTTATTACAGGTACATGACGCTGAAGTCTTATTATGAGTCATTGTACTTGACGTTTGTTTTTTTTTTCACATTTCTGGGGAATATTTGTGTTCTCTTCTCACCTTCTCTTCTCACCTGCTCCTTCATATGCGTTAAGTGTTGAAAGAAAGCCACAAAATGCAGATGGTTGAGCTCTTGTGAGGTTTGCTGAGTTTTTGTGCAATATGCGTCATGCCTTGCATGACGTATACAGTACATGATGGCGTTATTTTAAGGTTCAAAAACTGGTTCCATTGTGAATTGAAGAACGTCAGGTATGTGGGATTTACAGTTTCTATCTAAACCAATTATTAACATAACAACAGTGCTCTAGAAATGAAATACCACCACTATAGTCACATTTACACATGCATAAATAAATATAGTAGTCATAACAAGAGACATTTAATGTTTAATGGCTTGTATATGTTGCTGTAAATGTGTTCCGGCACGAGAGGATGAGGGATAGTGGCAGACAAGAAGTGATGTAAAGTTGAATTTTGTGAGGGATTATTGTGCCCGTAGTGTGCCTGTGTCTTAGCAACATTACTGACATCTAGTGGCTAGTGTAGAATATCACATTTCAACGCTATAAATGCGTCTTCTGCATGCCTTATATTTGTATCTTTTATACTAAAAGTCCACTGTGCCGGCGCCAGTTGGTTCCAGTTCGCGCCAATGTAATTTGATGTGGCACCTAGTGTCGCTAATAAGGTGCCTAGTGGCGTGCAGTGGCTCAAACTGACTCCCAACTGGCTCGTTGTGGCCCGTAACGGCGGCAAAAATTGAGTTTGGTTGCAAAAAAATTTAAAAATGTTTAAAATCTTCGTCGCTCCACTTGCATCAAGCAATTGCCACAAAGTGTCCACCTAGTGGAACTAAACGTCACAAACAATCCATCTATTGGAATCCACTGGAATGTAATGGAGCGAGCCAAGTTGCGTCAATGATGCTTGGAGTTCACCGGGCCGGCGCCAGTTGGTGCCAGTTCACGTCAAAGATTATGTGATTGGCACGTAGTGGCTCGCCATGGGGCCGAATAACGGCGCGAACTGGCACCAACTGGTGCCGGCCCAGTGGACTCCTAGCATTAGCTAATTTTATGCTTGGAGATGCTTCATTTTGGGAATAAAAATATGTATACTTAAATGTGCATTTAATTTTCCAAAATGTTCTCTATTTTTTACTAAATGTTTTCTCCAAGAGTAAATGACCAGCGTTTTTTAAATATTCAGCCTGAAGTTTGCATTTTAAATAATGTCTCCTAAATCACATCCAAGCACCTTCACGTTGCTTCTGAACACAGAATGGAGATGTTCTTTTTATTGCTTCATATGGAGATACAAACTGAGTAATGGAGGAGGGTCAGATTGGAAGTAATTGATTTAATTTGTGCACAGAGGAGTGAAATGATATGTGAATAATATGCTCCTTTTATGCTTGTGGAAATGCTTCAGCTTTGACCTGGATTCATTTGCTTCATAACACAGAATGTGCTTCACAGAGCAGGCAGGTTTTTTTTTTTTTTCTATTCCGAGCGTCAATTCAATTAATTTTTATTTTTCCTGAATGTGAATAGATATTACACGTTGACACGACACAACAACCAGAATCACAAACTCTCCTTTTAATTAAAAAGCATCCTGTTTTCCTTGTTTTTCAATACAATATCTACATCACTTTCATAGTCATATTAGTTAATATAAAAGTCAGTACATTATAACATACTGTATTTACAGTACAATAGATCCTCACCTGAGGATGGTCATTGGTGGTCATTTTCAAGTCTGTAACCTCAAATTGAGGGACGAGACGTCATCTGATGCTACACACATTGCATGTGTGAGCGTCCTTTTTTTTTTTAGAGCACTGCGTTGTCCAGTGTTGCCCTTGTGCAAGACATTACACAAATGAGATGATAAGGTGACCAGATTGAACAAAGGAGAACAGAAAGATACAGTAGATTCCTGTTTTTTACAGGGTTTACATTGCGGGACTACTTTGTGAATGGCGAAAAACCATGACCAATTGTTAAGCCCATAAAATGCTTGCGTTCTCCTCCAATTTTAGATCAACATTTGCAAGAAAAGTGACTAATTATTGGATTATATTCAGCTCCATAGCCCTCCCCTTTTCGCTTCAATTGCCATTATTAACTCGCGACACAACGCAGGTATAAGTCCTGAATATGAATCCAACACTTATTAAACACGGTTAAAGAATACAATGTAGAGGTACTCACCTCTAATGAATGATAATGTAAGATGATCAATGAACAGATGGAATCTGAGTCAGTACACAGCAATGGTGTGTTCAAGGCATGCCAATAAAGTGTGAAATCTCAACACTGGATGGAAAAACATTCATTCATTTTCTACCGCTTATCCTCACGAGGGTCGCATTCCTCATTCCGGCGCAAAAGGCGGGGTACACCCTGGACTGGTCGCCAGCCAATCACAGGGCACATATAGTCAAACAACCATTCACACTCACATTCATACCTATGGACAATTTGGAGTTGCCAATTAACCTAGCATGTTTTTGGAATGTGGGAGGAAACCGGAGTACATGGAGTAAACCCGCTCTGCAAAAGATGCCCGAGGTTGGAATCGAACTCGGGTCTCCTAGCTGTGAGGCCTGCATACTAACCACTTAAACACAGTGTAGCTTCTTGTTATTATTCATTCATTTTCTGCCGCTTATCCTCACGAGGGTCGCGAGGGTGCTGGAGCCTATCCCAGCTGTCTTCGGGTGAGAGGCGGGGTACACCCTGGACTGGTGGCCAGCCAATCACAGGGCACATATAGACAAACAACCATTCACACTCACATTCATACCTATGGACAATTTGGAGTCGCTAATTAACCTAGCATGTTTTTGGAATGTGGGAGGAAACCGGAGTACATGGAGTAAACCCGCTCTGCAAAAGATGCCCGAGGTTGGAATCGAACTCGGGTCTCCTAGCTGTGAGGCCTGCATACTAACCAATTAAACACCGTGTAGCTTCTTGTTATTTTTCATTCATTTTCTGCCGCTTATCCTCACGAGGGTCGCGAGGGTGCTGGAGCCTATCCCAGCTGTCTTCGGGTGAGAGGCGGGGTACACCCTGGACTGGTCACCAGCCAATCACAGGGCACATATAGTCAAACAACCATTCACACTCACATTCATACCTATGGACAATTTGGAGTCGCCGATTAACCTAGCATGTTTTTGGAATGTGGGAGGAAACCGGAGTACCCGGAAAAAACCCACGCATGCATGGGTAGAACATGCAAACTCCACGCAGACATGGCCGAGGGTGGAATTGAACTCGGGTCTCCTAGCTGTGAGGTCTGTATGTTAACCACTTGGACACCGTGCAGCCTGTACCCAAACAAGTATGTATCGGCCATGAAAAAACATGAAATGTGAAAATCGGGGGCTTTCTAACAGTTTTACGGGTATAAATGATCACAGACTTAAACTGACCAAAATCCATGAATTTGCTGGACTGTAAATGCTGAATCACAAATGTACGTGGATCCACCGTCCATGTACACTTAAACAGTATGAGTCACACAGTACTATTTCATACAACTCTCTATCCACACTTTGAAATTTGCTACATGTGTGTAAACCGTATAGAGTGCAGGATCACACTCTCCTTGGTCATAGCCAAAGCTAACCAGTCCCAGAAGTCTCCAAAGTCCTTTGTTCCTCCCTTGATTAAAGCCAACAGAGGGATTACGGCCGTTGTCAGTGTGAGCAGGAAGCACAAGAACCCCCCCGGTGTCAGAGGGACATATGTTCGAGGGTCCATAGTCAGGCTTCTGGCTTGCACACAACATGTTGTCCGTAACACTGATTGGCACACCATTACGGGCATATTGCTGCTCGCATGGGACAATGTCAGCGAGGTGGACAAGTCCCACTCTTGCCTTCTCGTCAGCGCCTAAACCCGAGTCAGGAAGCGGGGACCAGCCTGTCACAAGCCCTTGTCCGGAGATCTCCGCCTCACCCTGACTGTCTGATAAGCAGAGCGGCAACACTTTCTCTCCGATTTTTGCCTTGTCCAATAACTTAATGACGGCTATGTCCGAGTCAAGAATATGGGGGTCGTAGTTCGGGTGAACGACGACAGAGGCCACCTGGTGGGGAAATTGACAAGTCATTATAGCCCTGAACATAACAGAATCGAACCTTAAGAGATGATTATATCTTACCCTCAGGGGTTGGGAACCTTTATTCTCCCTGTCATCATTACGATAGTATTTCCCAACCACTACTTTGATTTTGCCTGCATCCAGAGGATAAACCTTCCCCAGGTCCGTTACGCAGTGTGCTGCAACCACGACGCTCCTTTGGTTCACCAGAGCCCCACTGCACACCAGCTGCCAGTCAGAATCCCGAATATGGTTCCCAGTTCTTGCATCGCCATCCTTCTTCACAGATCCTGAGTTCCTGTCTGTCTTGGTCACCTTGGTGCCGGCGCCATTGGTGGTACG
Organism: Doryrhamphus excisus; assembly: GCF_037039965.1. Lineage (NCBI taxonomy): Eukaryota > Metazoa > Chordata > Actinopteri > Syngnathiformes > Syngnathidae > Doryrhamphus > Doryrhamphus excisus. The sequence goes on along the minus strand of NC_136357.1, from coordinate 2,979,414 downwards.
GCGGTAGATGGCTGCCAGCCAAGGCCAGTGAGCCTCTCCCGGCCTCTCAGGGTTAAAGGTTGGATGCTTCCCACACACTGCCAAAGAGGAGGTGACAGGAAACGAGGACAGAAGAGGAAGACCATGATGAAGAGGGAGGACAGGGTAAATGTGACTTACATTGAAGTTGTGTCAACACAAAGTGTTGTCCTTCTTTCAGTTATCCTCTGAATGCTTTTACCGTGAAGAGTTAGAGCATTGCTACTGTGAAGCTTGTTGGCCAAAATGCTAATTACTTTAAGATGGAAACAACGATTTCTGATAAAATAACTGAACATAAAAAGCATTTTTTTAAATAAAACTTTTTATTTTTAAGGGGGAAAAAATCGCCCACTTGTTAAAACATAACTTAACTAACTATTATAATTAATTAAGATCTATTCGTCTGGAAAAGGTTATAAAGCCATTTCTAAAGCTTTAGGACTCCAGCAAACCACAGTGAGCGCAATTTAACACAAACCGAGTAAACATGGAAGAGTGATGAACCTTCCCAGGATTGGATTCCCACATTGGCCTTTGGGAAAAAATGACCGCCCCAAACCCCCCCCACCCCTGGACCTCAGCCAACCACAGCAAGAGCCATTATCCACAAGTGCCGAAAATATTAAACATTGTTGAACCTTCTAAGAGGTGGCCGACCAACCAGAGTGTGACCCCAAGAGTGCAGGGGCGACTTATGCAAGAGGTCACAAAAGACCCCGCAACAACATCCAAACTGCAGACCTCACTTGGCTCAGTTAAGATGATGCCACCATCAGAAAGAGTTCCAAGACAAAAAACACTGCTGAACAAAAAAAATATTAAGGCTTATCTCAATTTCGCCAGAAAACAATTTGATGACCACAACAAGACTTTTGAGAAGTTGAACTTTTTCAGAAAACTGGATTTCAGAAAAAGAACATCAAGACCCGAAGGATAAATGGAAGCATTAATTCTGCTGTCTATCAAAAACTCCTGAAAAAACACTTGCGACCTCAAGCTGAAACCAACTTGGGTTTGATGATCCAAAACACACCAGGAAGTCCACTTCCGAATGGCTGAAGAAAAACAAAATGAAGACTTTGGAGCGGCCTAGTCCTAGTCCTAGTCCTAGTCCTAGCCCTAGTCCTCCAATTTGGCTGAATTATAACAATTCTGCAAAGCTGAGTGGGCCGAAACTCATCTCAAGGGTCCAGCCAAGTCTTGATACTTTGAATGGGGACACATTTTACGCAACACACTCACTGAAAATATTGGTCCTTCTGGTTTCATCAAAACATGATCTCCTGGCATCTGGTTTCATCCCAGACAAGAGGTGTTCAGGGACCATCTGATATTGTATGATCACGGTTCTCTACAGTATGTACAATTGCATGTTCTGTATATCAACTAATCTATAAACTAAACTACACTTCACTGGATTATGTACGTACTTACTGGTCTATATGACAATACTGATATGAATATAATAACAATTTTGCAAGGGTTGCTGGATGGCTTTTGTGGGGGATCTAATATTATGGACATCTGCTGCCCTCACCTGGTGAACATGAGACATGGCGCCCACTCCATTTGCCTGTTTTCAGGCATGTCCGCCTCTGGCTGCCATTGTGGTGGTAGAAAGGAGACACACAGTCATATTCTATATGTGTGTAAAGGTGATGGAAGCCTTGGGCCAACTGGGAAGGTACTGGCGGACTTTTGGTGGTGCCCTCTGACTGGATTTGCCTCCCCAGTGCAGAGGAGTATAGTTTGTGTACTGGTGTCTTTCTGGGAAGGGAAACCATTAGGACAAGTTAATACAAACATATTTTTCTCAGAACATTTATTGTTTTAATTGGAAATTGAATGCAACATACCTGAATGGCTCTTGAGGGGGAAGAATTCGTTGTCTGACTAATTCTGACACTTTGGGCTCCCGGCATGCTTGCAAATAAAAATGACACATGAATACAAACGGCAATTTCCAGTGGGTGTGTTGTGAGGAAGTGTGCAAATTACATGTAATTACTTGGAGGTATTTATATTATTTTGCTATAATTTTATATTAAAACTGCCCTTTAGTTATTTCAGAATCATGACACAACATCCGGGCCACAAGATGGCTTAGTGGTTAGTCTCACAGTTGGAAGATCAGAGTACAAATCTATGTTGGAACAACTCTGTGGAGTTTGTGTATTCCCATTGTTTGTATGGGTTTTTCCCAAGTATTCCAAAAATATGCATGCTAAATTGTGTGAAATAGAAGTTATTCTGCTTGTGTGTGGCGAGTTTGACTGTGGTGTGGATGAGCCATGGCATTTTGTTTTCTTACACAATAATGTGATGTCCAACTAGAGGTGTATCAAAGTGTTAGCAATTTTCCAGACAATAGAGTAAAACATCTGAAGTTGATTGCCCCTGAGGTTGAACAACTCGTAATTTGACCACATTTTCAGTTTCTAAAATTGCCCAAGAACTTGATGTGTTCGGCAGCATCGGGGGTCAGCTGCATCAGTCTCTATTTTGCAACTTTTGTCTTTTTACATGAGATTCAAAGCTAAGACAGTATGGAAGCCCGTTTCCACCACTGAAAATAAAAAAATTATCCCAATGGTAAGTCAAAATAATGAGATAAAAAGTCGAAATCCTGAGATAGAAAGTCAAAATTATGAGATACAAAATCGAAATAACGAGATAAAGTCAAAATTATGAGATACAAAGTCAAAATAATGAGATAAAAAGTCAAAATAATGACATACAAAGTCGAAATAACGAGATAAAGTCAAAATTATGAGATACAAAGTCAAAATAACAAAATAATTTTGAGATAGAAAGTCGAAATAATGCGATACAAAGTCGAAATCCTGAGATAGAAAGTCAAAATAATGAGATAAAAAGTCAAAATTTTGAGATAAGAAAGTCAAAATTTTGAGATAAGAAAGTCAAAATTTTGCGATAAGAAAGTCAAAATTATGAGATACAAAGTCAAAATAATGAGATAAAAAGTCAAAATAATGACATACAAAGTCAAAATAACGAGATAAAGTCAAAATTTTGAGATACAAAGTCAAAATAACAAAATAATTTTGAGATAGAAAGTCGAAATAATGAGATACAAAGTCGAAATAACAAGATAAGAAAGTCAAAATTTTGAGATAAGAAAGTCAAAATTTTGAGATAAGAAAGTCAAAATTTTGAGATAAGAAAATCAAAATTTTGCGATAAGAAAGTCAAAATTATGAGATACAAAGTCAAAATAATGAGATACAAAGTCGAAATAACGAGATTAAAAAGTCAAAATTACGAGATAAAAAGTCAACATTTTGAGACAAAGTCTTGAGATAAAAAGGCAAAATAACGAGATAAAAAGTCAAAATTACGAGATAAAAAGTCAAAATTATGAAACAAGAAAGTCGAAATTTTGAGGTAAGAAAGTCGAAATTATGAGATATAAAGTCATAATAATGAGATTAAAAAGTCAAAATTACGAGATAAAAAGTCAAAATTTTGAGACAAAGTCTTGAGATAAAAAGGCAAAATTACGAGATAAACAGTCAAAATTTTGAAACAAGAAAGTCGAAATTTTGAGGTAAGAAAGTCGAAATTATGAGATATAAAGTCATAATAATGAGATAAAAAAGTCAAAACAATGAGATAGCTTTGTCAAAGAGTCACAGCAGCGACTTTCGACTTTTTATGTCATTATTAAGACTTTCTGTCTCAAAATTTTGACATTTTATCTCGTAATTTCAACTTTCTATCTCATAATTTCAACTTTCTATCTCATAATTTCAACTTTCTATCTCGTAATTTCAATTTCCCATTGGATTTTTTTTTTTTTCAGTGGCAGAAACGGGCTTCCATAAGACAGAGACGTCAACCAACGGAGACCCAAACCCTCAATCTCCTGATTGTAAAGCCAAAATGCTAACTCAATGTAATCCCAGATCTTATATTCTCGCCATAAACCATGCAATGTACAAGATGTCGAGTGGTGCATGGGTACCTCTAACACACAGCGGCTGTTTGCCACTCCAGGTACCATTTGGCTGGCATCTCCATTGGGCGTCTCCACTCAGGGCGTAGGAGTGATTACAGAAGAACTGGACTATCTCAGGCTTGGCCCCCGGCACCATGATGTGATAGCCATGATAGAGACGAGGGGGAGGGGGGCACATCCTGTCTGAAGGCAGTTAATGTTGGTTAAGTTAAATGTTACTTTTCTGGATGTTATAATTTGGTCTCTTACCAGTGAAACTTTGGTTTATGTCCTTCCATTGCTCGTTCTCTTCCTGATCCACATCCAGTTTCTCTTTTGGTTTCTCAGTGGGATTTTTCTCTTCTTCAATGATAGGTTTTTCCTTTGGTTTTCCGTCTTCCTCACCCCCTGCTCTGTATAAGGTATACTGTGTAATATTGACTCTTGAGGGAATGGTTTTCCTTTCTGGAAAACCTCTCGTATTATTATGATTCTTTATGTCATTGTTGCCATCCGTGACAGTGTTGTTCTTTGCCCTTCCCCGTTCAAATATGTCTACTGTGTTCATTTCCTCTGAGATGACGGTCCTCAGCTTGGTGTCGTTTGGTCCAACCTTGCCCGAGTCTTTCTTTCCATTCACTTGCTCCTCTTTTCTTTCCTTCTCTCCTTGTCCTTTGTCTTTTATCACCACTATCTCAGTGATATCCGTCTCCGACTTTGGGGAATGGCTGTCGTCTTTCTTCCCAGGTTTTACTATTTCGGGTTCTTTATTCTCAACCGTGTCCTGGCCATTGACGGGGCCGGTACTACCCACTTGATCTTCACTGCTGCTGGTCGTTTTTTTCAATCCATTATTTTTTTCCTCTTGGTTCTGATCCTCAGATCCAGTTTTCCCTGGAAGATTACCAGTGTCTTTGTCTTCTGCTGTTGTATTTCTGTGATCACTTTCTTTTTCTACACTTTTACTGTCTTTGCTGACATCTTTATCACCGTGTATTTCTTTGTCTTTGTCTTTTCCTGTCTCCCTTCCAGTGTCTTTCCCTTCCTTTTCTGCTTGTGTGAGTGTGTTATTCACTGCGGATACAGAAGAAGTTCAAGGTCATTTAGTCATTAGTCATTAGTGCATTGTCAATCATTTGCTGACCAAGCATATTTTGTTCCAAAATTGGTTTGGAATGCGGTGCAAGTCTAGACATTACTTCATTTCACCCATCCAGTTTTTCTTAGACAAAAGCTAACCTATGTATACAAACATAATAGCATTAAACTCTTGCCTTGGGACATTTTTGAGGTAATCCGTAAAATTCCCATGTGTGCAAACTATGTATTTTATTTTTCACATTTTAACCCACACATTGTTTTGCTTTACAAAAGCGAAAGCACAGGTAAAAACTGTTTAAAAAAGGCTACATCCATGAGTGGACTAACAAATCAACACAGCATCCTAATAAAGTCGGCATATGTGGTTGATGATGATCCATTGTTAAAGGGGACCTATTCTGTTGATTTGTATTGAGTTGTAAACTCCTATAGAGCATCTACACACAATAACCCGCAAAGAAAGCTTTCTAGATTTTCCAGATATTTCTTTCTGCAGTGTTTCCATGGATTTCCTGCTTCCCACCCAAAAGGATGTTAAATTTATCTAAACTGATTCAAACGCTTGGTGGGCCGCATGTGGCTCCAGCGCCTTTGTTTGCCCACCACTGGTCTAAATCAACCATCAAACACCATATCACAACTGTGCTACATGATAAGAGTAATACATAATAACACCATTCATATTTGTTCAAATCCAAGTCTTCATCATCCAGACCATTTTCATGGAGTCGTACCTGAGATAGCCGTCAGTGTGCCCTTAAAGAATTCATATTATAAAGATTTTTGAAAAGAAAGTCTTAGCCTGACCTTTCAAACAAACGGGCGGACTTCCACTCCAAGTGTTGTTAGGAAGGCAGGTTCTCTGAGAGACTCCACTGAGTTCATAGGGCTGGTGGCAAAGGTACTGGAGAGCGATTAAAACATCATTGGGTCCATAAACCAAGAAGTGGTCCCCGTGTGTTGGCTTTGGTGGAAGAGCACAAACTCTTTCCACTGGAACTTAGAACAGCAAACGAGCAGAAATAGAAAAATTATAAATTAGATGACAGTATGTTAGCATGTATTATGATAATTCTGCAGAAAATAAATCAATGTAAACAAGTATTATTACCACAACGTGGTGCAGGCGCACTCCAGGTGCCATCAGTCAAGCAGATGGCGGTACGAAACCCTTGTAACTCAAAGCCTGAATCACAGTGGAAAGTGACGCGCGCCCCTGAGTGATGAAACACTCCCTGTGTGGATCCATGGGTGGGCACAGGAGGCCTGTGGCATCCGACCACTGGGTGCAAATGCAAAATACATACATGCTCAGTTATTTTATCAAATAATAAAATGTATCAAGGCATTTGCACACATCGATATAGTGTCCCGCCCTGCAGTCAAGACCCCACAAATACTCACTTCTGTCCAGACTTTTAAAGTACAATATAGCATCACACAGTCCTGTTATTGAATTGTATGAATGGCTCGCAGCATGAATTCAACACATGCCTCGTAAACGCTCAACTAAGCACATGCAATAAAAAAGTTTTAGCTAACTCCTTTTTTTTCAGAGCCGCAGATGTCAATTTTATAAACTGTGAAAATAGTTTATTATGTGTAAAACTAAATCATATTATTAATGCATCCACAACATTGGGCTGCTCATAGAGTGAAATGATGCTGTCTTATTATCTTACTATCTTATTATCAATGTAATACTTTATTTTAATATGTAAATTGGTTAGAAAATCATTTTCAATTTTGCTTGCGATATCATACTTTTCAGCGGCACGGCGGTCGAGTGGTTAGCGCCGACCTCACAGCGAGGAGACTAGGGTTCAATTCCACCCTCGACCATCTCTGTGTGGAGTTTGCATGTTCTCCTCGTGCATGCGTGGGTTTACTTCGGTTTCCTCCCACATTCCAAAAACATGCTAGGTTAATTGGCGACTCCAAATGTGAGTGTGAATGGTTGTTTGACTATATGTGCCCTGTGATTGGTTGGCCACCAGTCCAGGGTGTACCCCGCCTCTCGCCCGAAGACAGCTGGGATAGGCTCCAGCACCCCCCACGACCCTCGTGAGGAAAAAGCGGTAGAAAATGAATGAATGAATGAATGTCGCAGATTTGATATATAGGTCAGCGTTTGAGTGCAGGTAATCTGCAGCCCATATAAGGAAGTCCAGATCAGTAGAAAAAAAAAACCAAGCTATTCTCACTTCCAAATTTCTAGATAAAATTTGACATCATAGCATTATTCATTTTGCTGAAAGAAAATAAACAGGCTGTAATTCCCTGCAGGAATAAAAATGAACTGCTTGCTATTTTTATGAGGAGACTGGTTATTTTGTGATGGGGCAGAATTGTTTCTTTTATAGCATCAACTATAACTGTGAAAATAAAAACACAACAAACCAGTTTTTTGCAAGATCTTCAGGGAGATGTATAAAGTATAAAAACAAGTTAGGGTCCAGACACCTATTAACGTGAAACCATGACGGGCCAAAACTAGTGTAGCCTCTCTTAGGGAACGTAAAAGCTGTTCTTCCATAGTGTTGGGAAATTATTAGTGTTATTAACCAAACAAGGCTTGTCGGAGCCTCTCCCTTTTTACATTGAATCACTGTTTCCAATCCAAACAATCGTTCCTGAGCACGATCACGCTACTGTGGAAAATTGGTTATGGTAACAGCGACATCTGGGCAACCCATGTGAGACTTGAGACTGACTTCCATTGGTCCTGTTTAGTGGGGTTTATGGACATGTTTTCATTGTGTTTGAGTTATGCTGCTAATGTCTTAGAAATTTGTCTTGGTCTGGTAAGCCTGCCCTGTCTTGAACTTTGAACCATGTTCTTGTGTTCTCCCAGCAGCATGATGGTGTATTTCGGTTAGAAATGTGGAGTTGGCATGTTCTCCCCATGCGTGATATTCTAAAAACATCCATCTTAGGTTAATTGGCAACTCTAAATTGTCCATAGGTATGAATGTGAGTGTGGATGGTTGGCTGGCGACCACTTCCGCCTCTCGCCCAAAGACAGCTGGGATAGGCTCCAGCATATCCGCAACCCTAGTGAGGATAAGCGGCATAGAAAATAGATGGAAGGATGGATGTTTTATTTTTAAAAAATCATAAAAAATACATGCATTCCTACCTTAGGCAAGTGTGTGATGTAAGCTGGCTCAGATTGACTGTTAGTCGAGTGCTGGCAGCAGCTCCTGTGACTATTCACTGCATGTGTTCTCTACTAAAGCCATTGAAGTGCATTGAGTCCCTCCTTAGTAGAATCGAGAAGTATTCTACACTGGTCTCGAGATGTCAGTGATATTATATTGATGAGAAAATAGCCCCCAGGTGAGTCTATCTTATCTTATTTATGTCTAAGACGGCTTACTTTCTGTCTTTATTTCTAAAATATTGGGTCATACAAGGGTAAAGGTGACAGTAGTCACATCATTTCGTGTTCTTATAAAGCTACAAAGAATTTTGTTTTCTGATTCTGTTTATATTCTGTGTTTTTTATGCTCTAACTATTGAATCCTACTAAATTCACTTATCACGCTTTGGCCTGGAACCAATTAACCGCGATAAACGAGGGATAACTGTATTTTAAAGTCTTCCTCAGAAAGCAGAGAAGAAAAAAAGACAGAAAACGGATAAATAATGAATTACTGATGGAGTCTGGGGCTGCACGGTGGTAAAAGTGGTTAGCACGCAGGCCTCACAGCTTGGAAACCCGAGTTCAATTCCACCCTCGGCCATCTCTGTGTGGAGTTTGCATGTTCTTCCCGTGCATGCAGGTTTTCTCCGGGTACTCCGGTTTTCTCCCATATTCCAAAAACATGCTAGGTTAATTGGCGACTCCAAATTGTCCATAGGTATGAATGTGAGTGTGAATGGTTGTTTGTCTATATGTGCCCTGTGATTGGCTGGCAACAGACAGCTTGGCTCCAGCATTGTGTTTTTGCTTGAACAGTATGTGTACATATGGTGATAGTGTGTATAGGCTTAGGGCAAGTTATGACATTGAACTAGAATAGGGATATTTTCTGTGATGCCTTGTGGCTATTGAGTCATTTGACATGGGAATAAACGCTAACTGTACTCTCCCACCACAAGTGAAAAGCAGATGTTAATGGGTTTGGTCCACTGTTGTCAAAAACAAAAACTCACCATTTTCACACCTCTTGCCCGTATAGCCAGCCAGACAGGCACAACGATACGCATAAGAGGTATCGAGGATGCAAGTTCCATCGTGTAGGCAAGGAGAGGAGCTGCAAGCTGCCGGAAAACAGATATATTATCAGACTACATTAAATAATGTGTTCATTTAAATGAGTCACAATTGACAATAGAAAGCCTGTTATGTTAGGAAAGGAGCCGCACTCAAAATTGGCACCATTTCAATGTCATTTTCACTTTCCAGTTATAATGTGCGGGCATGTCTAGAAAGACACAAAGCTCCGTTTATGAGATCTGGCTTTGCCGCCGCTACACGTGTGTCTGATTGTGAGCCAAAACAAGGACACATTGAGGGAAAAAAAAAAAGTCAAGCTGGCAGCATGGTATGGAAATACTACATTTGGGCTTTTAAAGGGTTGCCCACAGGCTCCGACATAAACTACGTCAGCCGTGTCCTATTACGGGATAATTTGTGCCTGAACAAGCTAGTGGCCGTTTGATGTGCTTCTTAATGACGCCCTTTAGTTAAACTTAATTTGATGCATGGATGTGCGGAATTATTTACCTGTTGGACAACACACCATGATCCCTGGCCCTCAGGAGGCTCAGGGATCAGATGGATCTTTGGGATGTCAAACATCAGCAACCCATACTATGAACAGGCTGGTTACCATGTGGAGCTTATTTGACATGGTGCATATTTTGAAACACATATGCTAGGACTATGTCAAAAAGCCATAGCATTTCAGTATGTGGAATCAAACTATGGAATGGATTGAGTAAGGAAATCAAACAATGCACAACGATGAGCCAATTCAAGAAACAATACAAGCAGTTGATGTTTGCTAAATACAAGGATGAAGAGTCTTGAACCAGTCATGATGTGCTATATATATCACTATATTGACACTTACTATGGTACCCATTATGGCATTGGATGCTCATATCACCTCGTACTTTGGTATGTGACAAAAAATTATTAAAAAAAAAAAAAAAATTAAAAAAAAACATTTTTTTTATTAAAATTTTGTAATTTTTTTTTAAACTTGAAAAAAATGAAAAAACAATAAAAAAACTTCAACTATATTAGGAAAGCAGGAAGTGAACAAATGTAACAGTTACCGATTGTAAAAGTACCAGAAAAAGTACCAAAAAGTACCTTCCGAGGCCGGCACGGCGGTCTAGTGGTTAGCACGCAGACCTCACAGCTAGGAGACCAGGGTTCAATTCCACCCTCGGCCACCTCTGTGTGGAGTTTGCATGTTCTCCCCGTGCATGCGTGGGTTTTCTCCGAGTACTCCGGTTTCTTCCCACATTACAAAAAGGCTAATTGCCGACTTCAAATTGTCCATAGGTATGAATGTGAGTGTGAATGGTTGGACATGTGGAACTGTGAACTGATTATGTGATGCATTCAATTGTAATCTGATGCATGTTCAAATGAAATAAAACCATTACCATTTTTCTCAAGATATAGTCTTATAGAAATAGTCATGGTACAGCTTGTATAGCGGTACATAGTTACTATCCACTCAAAATCAGTCAACACACGGCCGTTATTATGCCTACAGTCAAGCATGGCGGTGACGGAATCATGGACTGGGGCTGCATTAGTGCACAGCGAAGCTGCCATTCTCTGAGGGAAACATGAATTCCAACATGTTCTGTGACATTCTCGAGCACATCATGACCCCCCACCCCCTCCGTTTGGAAAGGAAAGTGGACCTCATGGCAGTTTTTTTCAGCAACACAACTCTCAAGATGACATCTGCCTACAGCAGAGGCTGAAGGTGATGGTGCGGCCGAGTATGTGTCCTCCAGACCTGAACCCAATGGAGCAGCTGCTGGAGGGGCGTATGGGGGTCTGTTGAACAGGATTTCAGTAACAATCTATTCTGAATTCAATGCCCAAGTGAATTAAGGCAGTGCTTGATAACAATAATACTCACATTAGTGTTGATACTTTGGCCTATAATGGCTGCATGCTGAGTTATTTTCGGAACAAAATTTCCATTCAATAGCATTTAAAAAGTGTGTTGTTCTGCAGTTGTAGGATGCACGCGTATACACACACAAGACATACCTGAGCTCTCCTGGAATGTAGCAAAGAAACCATCAAAATTCTTGTACCCATCCGACTCGAAAAGAATGTGTAGGCTGTTTCCAGAACTCTGAATGGGAGCAGCTCTGTTGTTTCCACACAACCGAGCTATAACACGAGAGTTGATGCTGTTGCCGTCTCGGACTTCCACATAGTCATAGCGACAAGAAGGATGCGACTCCAAACTTAACATCATGAACCTGAAAAGCAGGAAAACAAAGAACCCAACAACTTAGAAACTGCAATGATCAAGTTCTCCTGTTTTTTTGAACGCACCTGTGTTATCTGGCAGCACCGCACCAGCTGCCATCAGTTCTGACGCTTTCACACCAGTCAGAAAGAAACCAGGCAATGAACAGTAATGAATGACAGTGATTACTCTAACAGCTGCTGAGTGTGACTGGCAACGCTAATTTATGTTTTGCTGCTGTGAGTCGGATGTGCCTTACTCTTTACATGACACAAAACAATGACTATTCCAATTGTATTCTATTCCTGTACGGTCATTCTTTCTTTTTCATGATGACATACAAGACCCTGTGGAAAACTGTGCCTTTAGGAACGCTTATAGGAAAGCTTTAGGAACTTTATCACCCTGAAAATTACAAGAATATGTATCATTAACACTGCTTGTGTACCCATTAAATGGGAAGAATGCAGTCATAAATACTACTCCACTTGTGTGATTGATGATAATTACTGCTGATAAACAGAAACACCGCTCCAGTCTGGATAAACTTCTTAATTACATCTGATCAGCGGCTGTTAAATGTCTATAAAACTTGGACAGTAAATTCCAAATACTGTACATTTCCTGACAGTTTGTTGTTGATGGTGGTGATGTGAATAAGGGCGCATAAGTGGTGAAAACATTTAACCTTGGTTAGAGTCATTCATTTATTCCAGAAGGTCTGACTCTAACCAAAACGGATGTTAACCAAATCAATTTTACCCAATGCATCCCTATTATTCATCAATTGTATGCATGTCAAAATATAATTAAGAAATAATAAAAATGTAGGGCTGCATGGTGGTATAGTGGTGAGCGTGCATGCCTCACAGCTAAGGGACCCAAGTTCGATTCCACTCTCGGCCATATCGTTGTTGAGTTTGCATGTCCTCCCCGTGCATGCGTAGGTTTTCTCCGGGTACTCCGGTTTCCTCCCACATTCCAAAAACATGCTACGTTAATTAGCAACTCCAAATTGTCCATAGGTATGAATGTGAGTGTGAATGGTTGTTTGTCTATATGTGCCCTGTGATTGGCTGGCCACCAGTCCAGGGTGTACCCGGCTGGGATAGGTTCCAGCAAAAAAATTTGCACTGCAATCAAGGCTTTCCTGAACCCTGCTTGTAAGCGTTGCTAGGGGTGAAAAAGCATCCATCAAGATGAAATGAGTTAAAAGTTATAAGTCAGGAGAGACTAACAGTCTTGCACTCCCATCTACTGAAAGCTAACTGGCCAGAAAATAGGACTGTGCAGACCTCACCCATGAGTTTGCTGAAAAAAGACCCATTAGTGGGTATCCAAATAGCTTCTTAATGGAAGAACTTGCACTAAGGAAAACCTGTTCTTTTTCATGTTTTATAACGACTATTGAGTAGAATCTTTGGATAATTATGAGATTATGATTTATCATACAGTTGATGCAGAGTTGTAACAATGAAACTTGTTTACATGTGTTTTAAAAGTATCAGTATTTGTATCATTAGAGTATCCTGCACATCACTTCTAGTTAGTCTTGTGTAGAAGTACAGTATATTAGGATTATTAGGAACAAGGATTTGGCTACACACCATTCATAACTCAAATAATACAAATACAAAATAAGCCTGTTATTAATTTGTAGGCTGTCTTTTCAAAAGTAGCTTCATTTCATTTTGGTTCAGTACGTCGTGTGCCATGAAAGACTGATAACTGTTCATTAATTATCTCACACGGCCTTTGAAATCCCTGCATGCCTCATTTAACTCAGTAAAGATCAACACGGAGCCTTAAGCTCATTGTTAAAAGGGCTCTGAATCATGTATTAACGTTTAACATTCATCAAAACCATTCCTCAGTTTACATGTAACTGTATTTAATCCGCCAAAACCTGCACAAATACTTGACTATGAAAAAAAAAACTGGATGCGTAATGGAGAAAACGACAGACTCGGGAGGTTATCACTGAGCCGGAAAGTCATTAGGGAAAAAAAAAAAAAAAAGTTTCCAAACTTTGCTGTAGATTTGCCATCATTAGCGACACGCATACTGTTGAGCAGACATTTAATCCATCATCAGCTATGAATCACTATTGCAGATGGGGCGATGAATATTTCAAGGTAGGGTGTAATACCAGATGAGAAGCATCGTATTAATAACACCCGGTGGTTATGGGGTTATGAACGAGTTCCGTTTCTACGACGCGCTGTAAGTCAAATTGAAGTGGAAGTCGGAAGTCGTGCTTAAATTAACAGCTAAGTCACTGACAAATACGGTGGCAACTTAGCTAGTTATGTGTAATGTTTGTGATTTTCGATGTGAACATGACAGTCCTGACTGTCCTGTGAGCAGAAGATCGGACTTTGCTGATGTTTTTAATAAAACTGGACTTGTGAATGGCGTATAGAAGGGTTTAGATTCTGTTCCACAGATGGCGCTAATGCACATGAAATCTGCTTGCCAACCGCCAATAAACAACAAAAGAAGAAAAACACCACGAAGAAGAACGCAGTCTGACAACTTTCCGATTGAGCGGGTACAAGATACCTCAATCGGATTGGGGAAAGGAATATTCCACCCCTGGGAATCCGATTATATATTCATTCGGATTGGCACTTTTTTTTCGGAATGAGGTGTATACAAAGGTTACATTCTTTCCGCAAATAACCTGAATGGAATTGGAATACAGTAAAGTCTCGTTATATCGATATTCTCGGGAGTCGGAAAAAATACCGATATAACCGGACTATCCATATATCCGATCCTGCGCCGAACTGCATTAAAAGTGAGCGGATCTTTGATATGGCATGTAATTTTCTCCTTGAGTTCATGGATTGCGTATCTAGCATGCTTTTGTACTACAATACATTTTGTACTACAGTAAATAAAAATAAACTTACACTGTAGTGATTACCGGTTACCGGGACATAATTCACCCCGGAACATAATTCACCCCGGAACTATCGATAGGGAAGGTGTTGCCACCCGGAGGGGTAGGCGCGAGGGACGGGTGTTTTCCGCTGTGTGTGCTGCACTCTGGTGGTGGAAGTGTGAAAAATAAAGTTGACTGGAAGCAGCCGTTCGCCGTGTTCTTTTTTGGTATTGAAATCCTTAAGCAAAGATTGATTTAAGCTGCTTTTGTATCGATATAAGCAGACCAAATTGGCTGGCGGGAGATGAAAAGGGCATCCTAGTAACCGGATTATCATAATAACCGTGTATCGTACTAACGGAGCTAATTATATCATAAAAGACTAGAAATTTGCCAGGAAATGAAAATAGTATCGTAATAAGTAGTAATTCATTTTAACCGATATCGATATAACGAGACTTTACTGTATTCGGGTCCATGTAAACGTGGCTATTGATGTGTCAGAAAGTCTCAAGTATTAATGTCTAGTGATCATAAAGTCTAGTATATGCAAAGACTTGAGTACAATCCCACCTGAGTTCTATCGTAAACGGCTGGTCCACCTGTATCGTCCACTCACAGCGAGCATTGTTTGGGTAGCTCTCCAGCACCAAGTGGCCTTGACGTTTGTGGATCACCCCACCACACTCTGTAGGGTGCAACAGAAAGAAATTGCTTAGAGTCTTTTAATTACAGCTTAACTACTACAGTATGATGGTCTATAGTCTGCGGTTTTGGCTCCCCATGCAACAAACAGTTGTATTTGTTTTTGTTTCCAATTGTTGAATGGGTATCCACAGTATTGACTGTCTCTCTGTGTCAGCTCTTAATAGAAAGCCCCCTAGGCATGGCATTGGTCCAAGTCGGCATTGTTATCCAGGATGTAGACTGATCCACAGGCAAGGAAAGGGCATTGACTTCATCATATAGAAATGTAAAGTAGAACCATACAGTAAAGAAATGACTTCACTCACTCATGCAATCCCCACCAGACCATCCAGGACGGCACTCAGCACAGTACTGGCCCCTGACGAAGAAGTCATCTTTGGGGCCCCATGTTCCATTGTTGCACCGCTTACAGTTCTCGAATATGCTGCAACCTGTAATAAAACAACCACAGCATGTATGAACCGTCATTTTTACATAGCGATGACACCAGAAAGTGAGAAAAAAATTCTTAGAAGCTTTGAACGGTATTGGCGGTTTCTCGTCAATGCTTTTCTGAAGGGACTGTTTGCAGTTTAACTTAATTGAAATATTAATTTGTTGCTAATATACATAAAAATGCACAAAAAATTGGCATATTTTAGACATAGTTGTAGGTTGTAAGTGATGATAAACAGCAATTAATTATTTGAAAACTGTGATAAACTAATTCCATCCCAGCCATTTTTCAAAAGCCATCCCTCTCGGTACCAGACATTTTTTATTAACATAGAATATAGGTAAGTTTCAACTAATATCAGTTCTTTTGTGAAAGGATACTGTATATTTGAAGCATAACTTTTAGTTTGACACAAATTTACCCATTTATATTGAGCCAAAATATGAATGAAAATATGAAATATGATTTTTTATTTTTTTATAGCTATAAACACCATAAAGTATTACAATTACCATATTTTCTTGACTATAAGTCACTCCGGAGTATAAGTCCCACAAGGCCAAAAATTCATTATTAGGTAGAAATAATGCGGGTAACCAGTACCAGTTATTTTACAAACTACTTGACCAAAACAGACATTACGTCCTCTTGGAAGGCAAGTTCTAACAATAAAAAAATAGAGAACAGGCTGAATAGGTGTAAGATATGCTAACACAATGGTTATTCAGCTACACAAAAAATAAACATGAACAGAAAAGGTGTCCAGTGTTTATGTAACATAAACAGTTTTTGTCGCTCTGGAGTATAAGTCGCAGGACCAGCCAACCTATAAAAAAAAGTGTCCGGAAAATACGGTAGATTTTTCTCATTTGCAACTAAACTGTGATCTGTAGTCCACAAATGGCCCTGTGCTGCACTTTGAACATCCCTCCCTACATCATTCCTTTGAATAAACGCTGTTAAACTCATTACAATCACCTTCCACTGCGACGTAATGCTGAAACATTTTGCTAGTCCTTTAAATAGAAATGTGGTGAAAACCCCCCCTGAAACAGTTTCCTGAGAGGATGGATTTTCACTCAAGTGGTTTGTTGGTCAAGGTCAAAATATCAAATGTGAATTTAAACAGCAAATGTGGACACACAGGGATTTATGACTGTACACGTCCCTTGTGAGCATGTTTGGGGGCTTTACAGTTAAAAAAAAAAAAAGGTAGTTGTATCCATCTTAATTCTAAACATCTGTTTTCCCCTATAAAAGCTAGTGCATTCATGCTATGTAAAAAAACACAAAAAACAAAAAAAACATTACATTCTTCTGTAAGAAAATGGTATTTCATAAAACAACATGAAGAGAAAATCAGGTTTAGCTGCAAAGTGAAACATGTGTGCAGACATGACAGGTATGGTCAGCATTGTTAGACGTAAACACCATGACTCCCATGAGACACTGTGAAGATTTATAAGTTAAGCAATGTTATGATGTGAGTTTGGCCTGGAAACAAATTAGATCAGACATAATGGAGTTGTTTTTCAGGTTTTCCATCACACTTATTTGTCTCTCTACGGTGCAGAGGGCAGACAAGGAGGCAGACAGCTCTTGGTGATGGGCCAAGAACATGGCAGGCAGTACTGAAAGACTCACCTCCAGGATGAAACTGACTAAGATCAACATAGCCTCACCGTCTATCATTTTTGTGTATAAAAACATGCCACTCAGCTGGTCATGATACATTGACTTTTAAGGTTTGGTTGTTTGCAATGTATGTATTAATGCTACTGAATAGTCCAAAAAAAGTGTTTTCAATGATGTAGAAATAGTCAAAATGTATTTGTAGCTGTTAGAATAAAATGTAGATAGAATGAATATAATATTAGTTATCACCGTTATATCCATTTGCTTAGACAATAGAAAGTGTTTGAATGTGCTGAAGAAGAAATGTTCCCGTTACCCTGACCAGAGACCCCCAGCGACCCCCAGGTCCTGGAGGTGCCTGGATGTGCCAACAGCAACCCTGCAGATGTTCATGTTAATACTGCAAGAATGTGTCAAGATAAGAACTCATAAAACAATAAAAGTAATTACTCTCACATATACACACACACATGGACAAACATAGACAGAGTACCAGCTGTCTTCGGGCGAGAGGCGGGGTACACCACAACCAGCCAATCACAGGGCACATATAGACAAACAACCATTCACACTCACATTCATACCTATGGACAATTTGGAGTCGCCAATTAACCTAGCATGTTTTTGGAATGTGGGGGGAAACCGGAGTACCCGGAGAAAACATGAGAAAACATGCAAACTCCACACATGGAATTAAACCCTGGTCTCCTAGCTGTGAGCGCTAACCACTCAACCACCGTGCAGCTTCATGGAACAAGAACTTCCATGCAAAACATTGACTTTATCAACGAATGACGTACCAGGATGGATGATGCAGGGGTCGCACTCGTTGATGGCGTTGCGGCAGCAGGGCACGGAATAGCCCACTGAAGTCCCCTGCAGGGGGCATTTGCAGCGGATCACGTCGTACTCACAGCAGCCCGTACACATAGCGTTCCACTCTGGTCCTGGGCAGTGGTTGTACAAATACCTGTAATCTAAATAAGATAATACTTTAGTCCAGGGGTCTCAAACTCAATTTAACTGGGGGCCACTGGAGCTAGGGTCTGAGCAAGGCTGGGCTGCATCAGGTTTTCCAAAAAAAAACAAAAACGCATTTATTAAAAACAGAAAAATATACAAACTTTTTCAGTGCTTTGATTCCGATTTTCTACAAGAAAAGCTCTGATAAAACATTCCACTGTTCTCAAATATCTTACTTTTTATTTTTCTGCACAAAATAAGATGAAAAATAAATAAACAAATCAAGAATAAAGAAAATCAATCAATCAGTAATAAATAAATATAATAATAATAATAATAAAATGGCAAATAATACAAACTTAAAAAACCACATATAGTTGGTGGGTAGACAAATTATTTTTTTCAGATTAAAATGAACAAAGCATTATTAGAGCCCTGTAGACATGACAAAACACGACTATAGTCACATTTATACTTGAGACACATGCTAACTCGCAAACTAGAGAGCTAGCGACCTAAACGGTAGCCTTCAAGTTATTTCCTTTAAACTTAAATAGCCAACAAACTTACCACTTCCACACGGATAGGGAGGATAACAGTTATTTAACCTTTAACATGAACATTAATCAAATGTAATAATTTTTTCTGGGTACATGATACCATACAGCATCTATATCAAACTAGTGTCCTGCGGGCCACATTTGGCCCGCGGGCCGCGTGTTTGAGTCCCCTGCTTTAGTCTGACTGGAGTAATTTTTTTTTGTTGGGAAAAAATATTTACATAAGAATTGTGTAGAGAAATAGAGAGGAAAATAATCAGGCGTGACAAGGAGGAAAGATGTGATATTTGCGTGAGCAGACTTGCTTTAATGTCCGCAGAGGGATGCAGTGTTTACTTGTCCTGTGTTTATGCGAACGGCTGCCTACTGGTGCTCTGGTTATTTCTACAACCATATGGCCTCTAGCGTCTCTCACAGAGGGTTACCATCTCAGTGTGTTTGCATTCTGCTGTGCATCAAACACAATTAATCAAGCAACAGGCAGCAAAAGGGAAAGTCAACACAAGAGACAGAGTTTATTGGGTTGGGGGTTGAGGGACGCATTTAAGGTACGTTGAGCATTTTTGTGTGATTATGTATTTGTGAAATTCGGTGCTGAAACTGACAAGTGGAATTTTCCGTGTGGCAGAAGAAGGATGAACAGATGCAGCACTTTAAACTTGGCAGAGGGTTCCGCCAACATTTAGCTCATCATTTCAGCTCTGATATTACAATCATTTATATAATATAAACAGATGCTTCAAATGTTTTGGTCATTTTTTTACAGAAAAAAGCCATAATTAAGGGGTTGATCATTTTTGGTTTGAATTAATACATTGGTTTTCAATTACAGGGGATAGTAGGGTGAGGTGTTCTGCTCAGATTGACAGGTTATCAATAAAGACTCCTATGGAGGTTTTTAAATACACTTTACACTTACTTACTTCCTACAATTATTACACTTAGGGGGGGAAAGTGGGCTAATAAATTCACAATAAAAGCACAAATACTGCGGATTTTCGAAAACAACAGATGGAATGATACAGCACTCTACAAGAAGCAATGAAGTCTGTAAATAATTTTTTAAAAAATCCAAAAATTGTTACGATTATAATGATGAAAATGGTAATATTAATAATGATTATTCATTCATTCATTCATTTTCTGCCGCTTTTCCTCACGAGGGTCGCGGGGGTGCTGGAGCCTATCCCAGCTGTCTTTGGGCGAGAGGCGGGGTACACCAGCCAATCACAGGGCACATATAGACAAACAACCATTCACACTCACATTCATACCTACGGACAATTAGCATGTTTTTGGAATGTAGTAGGAAACCGGAGTACCCGGAGAAAACCCACACATGCACGGGGAGAACATGCAAACTCCACACAGAGATGGCCGAGGGTGGAATTGAACTCTGGTCTCCTAGCTGTGAGGTCTGCACGCTAACCACTCGTCCCCCGTGCTGCCCTAATGATGATTATAATAATGGTAATAATGATAAAGATTATTACAATAATGATAATAACAATAATATTACAATAATAATAACAAGGGAAAACAAGACTGTGGCATGAACATGATTATATCCTGCAAAAAGGGGTAGGCATTTATAAGCTTTTGCTTCAGCCTACTCCTTTTGGGCTTGTGATCAGATAGTTGAATACAAATGATGTAAGAAATGCACTGTAATATTTCATATATTTGTTCCATATATTGTTTCATATATTTGCCCCCCCAAAAAATAGGCTTCATACAGTTACCTTATGCTGGTTTATGTTTGTTCGACAGCTGGTGAAGTCATTTATTTGTTTTACAATGTGGGTACGGTTGAATTTGTACTTCAACCTTGAAAGCGTCACCAGTCTTTGACACCATCTGTCTGAGGTCTCAGGAATATATGATTAATGCCGCCCGTCATCCACGCCAAGCCCTTCGTACTTATTATCCAGGCTGTCACACTAACCAGTAGTTGCAGCTTCTTGTTGTGGCAACAAATGTAAACTCACCACGGCTTCATTTTTCTTTCTGTGCACTGGTGTCCTTGTGTTGTTCTATTATATTTAGAGTTGTCTGTTTCCCTTTGACCAAAAAAGGCAAACTCATGCTTTCTGTCCAGATGGTCATTTTTGGAGGATCTGCATTAGCGAACCACAAACATGCATGTCTGGGCGGGCAGGGCATCACAAAACTACATAATAGCGTCCAACACAACCAGATCTTGTTGACAATTTTAACACATGCTAGAATGAAACCATTCTGCAGAAGAAAGGAAAAATATGCTATTAAACCAGGAGGACATGATGTATTGTACAGTGGAATCAAACTATGGAATGGATTGAGTAAGACCCTCAAATGATAAGCCAATTCAAGAAACAATACAAGCAGTTGATGTTTGCTAAATACAAGGATGAAGAGTCTTGAACCAGTCATGATGTGCTATATATAACACTATATTGACACCTCGTACTTCGGTACGTGACAAAAAAAAAACTAAAAAAAAAAATTTAAATATATATTAGGAAAGCAGGAAGTGAACAAATGTAACAGTTAACAGGATTTAATAAGCTTTGCTTCTTCCTACTCCTTTTGGACATGTGGAACTGTGAACTGATTATGTGATGCATTCAATTGTAATCGGATGCATGTTCAAATGAAATAAAACCATTACAGTCAATTCCAATTTTGTAGCTCATATTTCACCTGTATCTGATTTTTATATGTCCATGTGAACAGTACGATTCAATGTCACCATTCGATGTCGATTATGACCTTGACTCATTAGCAATCATGAGGATGGTGAAAGTGAAGACAGATTTGCCTCCTCCCTTTTCCTCCCTCCTCTTTGCGAAAAGACACTCCTCCAGAAGAGTCTAAAAGGTGAATTATGGGACATAAACATGAAAGAAAAAGAAGATTTTTAAGAGCTAGTCTGGTAATGTCGTTAAAGAGAGATGCTTTCTGAACCCATATTCGGATGCTCAGGAATAAACGCTTTTTTTCACTTGGTTGTCATACAAAAGATTTGGGTTTGTTTATTCGTAGGATTACAGGAATTCCGGCAAAACTTTGTCAAACTCATCACCTTTTAGGGCAAATTTGTAAAATAAATGGAGCCCTTTGAGTTGAAATAAAACTATTAATTCAAGCTCAGAATGCAAAAGGTACTTTGTTTAATTTTAAAGTCTAATTTAGTGATGCACTATATTTTGACTGCTATTAGCATAAAAATGACATATCAGATTATATTGGTGTTAGTTTTCTGCCAATATTCATATCAGGTGTGACCTCAGTATGCCCGTGGTTTGAAATGATTTTGCTACTACTGTTTTAGTTTTTGCATGTATTAATGTAGGATTTAATAAGTTGCAAAGCAGTTGCACATCATGCCAAACAGGAAACAGAAAGGCAAAAAAACAGGAAACGATGTGAAAACTGAAGAAAACCAAAACTACAGTCCACACGCCATAAAATGCTGGTTATGTAACAATGAAGTATGGTGTCTTTCTTCAATACTTGGAATTGTGTGTTATGATTTTGTAGTTTTTACTTTGGAAATGCATTCAGTGGCATCAAACCAGAAGAAGCATAATGTGTTCAGTTCAGTTAATTAGTTAATAAAGGGAGGAGATGCTGCCTTTATCTGTATTGGTTGGTATCGGTAATGACCAACATTGGAAATCGGTAAGAAAGCCAATATTGAGCATCTCTACTCTTATGTAGGTTTAGACATCGAGTCTTGAGCATCAATGTGATTTGATGGTCACATCAAAAACCGGAAGAACTTGGACTTGGACTTCCTCAAAGCAATCAGAATCACGTTGACAAGGTTTGACCCGACACAAAATAAGGCCACATGCATTCAGCTATCATTAACTAACTACGGGTGCTACACTGACCTGACTAAATTAACATTTAGCATCACTTCAGCTGACATGAATAAACATGGACTTATAATAGAAATAGGATGAAGTTGACCTAATTGTTCTCAGTGTCCTTGGGGTGAAGGAAAACAGGCAGGACTGTTGTGTTTAAACCGGATTCTAACTAGCGACCTTTGGTCCATATAATAGGATGTTGTTATTTCTTTAAGGTGTCATTCCATATTATTATTGTTAGTAATTATTGGACCCAGTCGTGGTCACACAGTGGACTGCACTGTTCGTTGCAGATCCAAAATCATATGGAACGGTATCTCAAAACCGTATTCAACACAACAGTGAGGTCATTTTTGGCCATTTAGGCCATTGTGTTACGTCTTCTTCTTTCTCTTTGGGTTTTTCCCTTCAGGGGTCACCATCAAATCAAATCAATCTCCTCCATCCAATCTGCCCTCATGTCCTCCTCTTTGGTCTTCCTCTATACATCTTACCTGGCAGCATCGTTCTACTTATATGAAGAGCTTGCAACCAAAAGGCGCTAAATCCATTTTGACTGATTTAGAGAAAATCAATGATTTTTAGCTACGCACATATCAATCTATTTGGTCATCAAGTCTATATTGCAAATGAAAGAGCTATCAATATAGGTCATAAAAATGCATGCTATAAAAATCCTGCACACACCATGTATTTTATATCTTTTTTTAATTTTTTTTTTTTTTCGGATTTAGCGCCTTTTGGCTGAAATAAATTTGAAGTCACCTTTAACTTCTTCAATGGCATTGTTGTAAAAGAATGTAAATAATTAAGAATTAAAATAATTACAACACAGAAGCCATTCTCAACATACAGTACAAAATAATTATTATTAATTAAATTAATAAAAAAATTATTAAAAGCAGTGCTCATATTTGACTGCACCATGAAGGTGACAGTGACAAAAATCATCTCATTACAAACTCTTTACATTGTATGTTTTTTAGTGCAAGTAAAATAATGTTTCTCATGAAAGTTGGAGGTGTCAAGGTAGAGAACATGCCTTTTATGGCGTAAAAAAAAACTTCCATGTTACAGAATACTGTAAAAACACAATTTGTGTTCTCCTGAATTGCATAACATACTGTAACTATCATACGTGTACTTAATGTACACAAACAAAACAGGATGCACACTGATACTGGCTTTCTGTATGTGCAGTACCAATTGTATTCTTCTCTCTGCTTGGTCAGATTATCAATAGATGGGAAACTTGGGCCAATCAGATTTAGCACCTTTTGGTTGAAATCTGAAATGGAAATAGCGCCTTTTGGTTGAAAGCATAAATTTCATATCACTTTTTTTCATATTTTTAAAAATGATTTCAAGACCAAACTATGTGATTTGGATACACATGACAGAGATCTATTAAACTCATGAAAAACATGCAACTTAGTGAAAATTGGATTTAGCGCCTTTTGGTTGCAAGCTCTTCATATATTCACTATCTCTCTTCTGGACATGTCCAAACCGTCTCAGTCTGGCCTCTCTGACTTTATCTCCAAAGCTTCTAACATGTAATGTACCTCTGATGTACTCGTTCCTGATCCTATCCATCCTGGTCACTCCCAATGAGAACCTCAGCATCCTCATCTCTACTACCTCCAGTTCTGCTTCTTTTCCTCGGAGGCACTGTCTCTAGACCAAACAACATCGCTGGTCTCACCACAGTTATGTAAGGCCATTGTGTTGTGTTTCATGTCAAATATGTTTCATAATTAGTCAGTGCCGGTCAGGACACATTCACATTGTTATGATATTTAGATGTGTTATGTTTTCATGCGTGTTCATTGACATGATACAAGCACTCCTGTGTACACGAGCCAGCTTGTATGTCACATATTGTAGTTGGTTGACTTCTCAGATAAACCCACTTCAGGGTACCCACTTGTCATTGACAACCTCACATTGTGTGTTCACTTTAAAAGTTACTGTTAACATATATTTTTTAATGCTTATAAATAATACTTTGTCCGACCTTTGTGTTCCCTAGAATCAGATAATTCTTATGGTTGTTTCCACTTTGGCTTGGCTGCAGAATATGCGTGTGTTGCTGCGGTTTTCGTAAGTGGTGTTTGCTTTTCCTCTTCCAGATGTTGGAAACTCCTGACAGGAATGTAAAAAAAAAAAGTAATAGAAATAGCAGTCACACTCTCCATCGATCCATGCGCCACGCAACACATGCATCCAATGAAAAGCAGTCAGCTGAACACTCAGCTTAGCTCAGCTGAACACTTTTGATGTAAATACAGACGATGACATCATCGCTAAACGTGCCAGGAAGCGGTCACGGAAATTGCCTGCTTTGCTCCATTATCGAGGTTGACCTAAAAGGCATTAAGTGTGGACATGGGGTCAAAAACCGATGACCCCTAACCTTTTTTCGTGGTCAGAAATGTTTCATTATGGGTTTTTTCAAGCGTTAAATCTGGTCCAGCTATAGACCAAATTATGCATGCATTGCAGTGAAATGTGTCTTCGTCCATATTTCCTTTGTAAGAAATATTCCAAAATATCTACATATAATTTATCCAAAAGGTTTTACACGCGTCCTCACAAGCCTGCATCCACTTTAAATCCGTCACTATTTACAAGCTTCCCTCTACTAAGCTAGAAAATTGGCTTTTGCATCAGATGACATTTATAAAAAATGAAAAAAAAAACAGCTATCGCTAGAATTACAGATTATTTGCATAAGTGAAGTATGTGCTCGCTGCTGTCTGTGGCATTTGCAGCAGTTATCAAATTTGACATTTTTTCCCTCAAAGCTCGGAACATTCCGCGTCCTACTTTGCATCACGGCTGTGTTATATCACTTATGGCGGATAAAGACAGCTGCATGTTAGCAATAGGGCAACATATTGATATTCACTGACGTTACTAATGTTGTTATTGGTTTCCGGTAATAGCTAATAAACTAATTAGTATTTCAAATGTTACAACGCTGTTATGGTTATAGACAGTGAAATTTACATCAGCCGCCTTCTCCAGGAAAAGTTCTGATATTTTGTTGTTGATCAATATAATTTGCAAATTTTCATTCATTCAACAGAAAAAAAAAAATCTTGCATTTGACAATGCTGAGCGCTAACCACTCAACCACCGTGCAGCCTTATATATTCATTCATTCATTCATTTTCTACCGCTTTTTCCTCACGAGGGTCGCGGGGGGTGCTGGGAGCCTATCCCAGCTGTCTTTGGGCGAGAGGCGGGGTACACCCTGCACGGGGAGAACATTCTCCCCGTGCATGTGTGGGTTTTCTCCGGGTACTCCGGTTTCCTCCCACATTCCAAAAACATGCTAGGTTAACTAGCAACTCCAAATTGTCCATAGGTATGAATGTGAGTGTGAATGGTTGTTTGTCTATATGTGCCCTGTAATTGGCTGGCTGGCAATCAGTCCAGGGTGTACCCCGCCTCTGGCCCAAAGACAGCTGGGATAGGCTCCAGCACCCCTGCGACCCTGGATGGATGGATGTTTGTGGGAGGAAGACATACACACACGGAAACGTCACACAGCAATGTTAATATTACATAATGAATTATGACATTATGATGAGCTGGGACTGATTGTCCTGTCGATACTGTCTCGCTTCCTGAACCCCACCAAGGTGCACCAAACCCAGCTACTTTTGGCATAACCCCTCACTCTGACATCTTTCCTTTTGTGCACGACTGATTGATAATTGCTGTAACAGGATATACAGTACATGGAATTTCTCTTTTGTGTCACAATTAAAAGGCTGCTCTTTTTCTTGCCAAGCACGTGACATTACGCAGTTACATTACACAGTACATATACATAATGAAATGATTTCCGCAAGACACAAAAAAAGTGCTTATTTTAGCCATGACGGATTGTGGAAAAATATTTTAAATAGGAGCTGAGAGTGTGTAGTGTACAGTTCTCTTTGCACAGTCTCCAGAGCAGCTGCCTGGTATTTTGAGGTCAGTGTGATTTAGCCATCATGGAAAAGGCAAAACTCCCGGGGGAACCTCTGTGGGCAGCGCACATCAGAGGGGCGGCTTATCCCACCGCTCATCCTGGAGATTGCCCTCAGTAAACTTCTCCCTGCTAGGAAACCACTAATGAAGTGTAATATCATTCACTCAGTTATGCGCTTTGATAAATGACATGTACAATATCTAAGCTATACAGTGAACGTGTATTGTGTTCTGAGTCCTGATTGGCTAACGGACTGTTAGACCATTGAATATCAATCTCCTCCATGCCTTCCTGTGCAGTGCAGCATGCGTTCGGCTTGCCAAAATTACATAAATGTTCGATCGCTAGCAGTGTGACTCTGAAGTGCCGTAAGTTTACAATTTTTATCCCCAAAAACATCCAGAATATTGACGAAATATTCTGCATTGTCAAAAGTGCCTGTTTTTGGCCCCAAAAGGCATAGGAGAAAGAATTGGGGGGTGTAGGACACCATTACGGAAGAAGGAAAAAATATGTTTTAAGAAGGATATAAAAACACTACAGTACGGCGGAACGGTCAGAGAGTGTAATATGTGTGAGTAACTTAATAATTTCTTGCGTCCAACCTTGTAAGTTAATCAAATAAATTCAACTTTTACTTTTTTGAGCATTTAAAAATGTTAATGTCTTTTTTTCTTTTGTTTTGTAGAAAAAAAATATCT
Organism: Doryrhamphus excisus; assembly: GCF_037039965.1. Classification (NCBI taxonomy): domain Eukaryota; kingdom Metazoa; phylum Chordata; class Actinopteri; order Syngnathiformes; family Syngnathidae; genus Doryrhamphus; species Doryrhamphus excisus. The sequence goes on along the minus strand of NC_136357.1, from coordinate 2,952,144 downwards.
GTCTGAAAAAAAGTGTATAAAGTGTATAGTGAGGGTTTTTACAGCCTTAAAAAGTTATAAATAATTAAGGCTACCTCATGGATTTCACTTATTACGTGTCATTTTGGGATCTATCCAATGCAATAAACGAGGTGTGTAATATTCTTTATGGCATGAATATTCTGCTATTGTAAAAACACAATACTAGAGATACAAGAGACATGAACAAAAATATTATGGGATAATATAAAAATTTATATATAAATATAAAATCTTTTTTTATATTTATTTATATATATTTATTTATATTTTATATATATAATTTTAAATATAAAATCAAAATAAATGTATATATAAATTTATTTATATATGTATATATAAATTTATATTTAAAAAAGTACAATAAATAAAAACATCTATTTGCAGCCGCTCCATAGAAAATATCCATCATCAGATAATTACACAAGATTATGCAACAAGCCGTCTCCAGAGTGACTCAGCTGACAGAAATGTCTGAAAGGGGAACTCTACTAATCACAGCCAGTCAACTAAGATGCCTTCACTGGCCAGCATGACTTCAGTGTTTATTGGCTGCTTGAGAATTTAGCAAAGACGAGTAAGAGGGCAGAAAAGTCTTTGGCGCAAAACATCACCGCAGTCAGCATAATCGATTCAAAACGTCTCTCTCTACTTCCTGTTGACAAGCACAAGCGATCGTTGAGGGTAAACACTGAGACTATTCCAAGAACTCCTTTTGACATCCAAAGAGAAATTGCTGAACAAATGAGGATCAGTGCCAAGTCTGAACACTATTAGGACTCACACTACCTGAAGGAATGTGTGGTAACAACATTTTTTTTTTTTTTTTTATCCAAGCGTGGATAAACAAGCTTTGTTTTTTATTTTCACAACATCATGAATGTATATTTTATATAAAGACAATAATACAGCATCATACCTCTCTTTCTATATCAACACAATAACAACAACATCTCAGTTTCTGTTAACAAAAGTGCTTTGTCATCTTCCAGACTACTTTTCTACCCTTAAGGGATTAAAAGATTGGATTAAGAGAAAAGGGAAAGATGTTGGCCTCTTGAGAACAAAAGAACCCCAACCAAAAGAAATGGGAGAACTAAACTTCTCTTACTGTACGGCCAGGATGTCCCTTGAGGTACGAAGATGAAGATGAGAAGGGAAATGAAGAGGAACCAGCCTTCCCTCCCACTGATAATTGCGCTGGTCCAGGGGATTGCGTGGGAGCCCCCATAGGTTTGCCCCAGCTGTAGTCCTGTATCGGCAAACAGCATGCTGTAGTCTGGAACTCTGTTTACTTTCTGAACTCGGCTGACATCACCATCTCAAACTCCTTTAATGCTTCCCGCCCCCTCCTTTCCAATTTTCTCTCTCTCTTTCTCACTTCTCTCTCAGTCTCTCTCTCTCTCGCTCACTATCTTGGGTTCAGGTTACAGTCCAGTCTTCCTAAAAAGTCTGCTCACTCCAGCTCCGGTACCACAAGTGTTGCTCTTGAATGAATGCAGCCTCCAGCCTTTTGTGCTAAAGTCATTGTGGTTGTCATTCACACACACACACACACACACACACTTCCACATGCAATAACTGCAAGTTGCACACTCTGCACCCAATCATGTGATGGAATTCACGTCTGGTGGACTACTTGAGTGTTTAAAAAAAAAAAACAATCTTAGTCAGTGTAATTCAAGTTCAGAGTATTCTGATACTGATAGCAGGTGTTAGAGTGCACCGTGTGCAACAAAGTGTCTTTGTTTTCTCCCGACATCGAGTGAGCGCTCTAATGTCGCTGAGGTCTGAAAGAAGTAATGATGAAATAGTACATAGAATATCAAAAGATCATTCAGCGTACCTGAGATGGGAGTTTGAGAGTCCCGAATGCAAAGTAATGGTAAGAAAAAGTGTGTTTTGTTATTTATTGTGCTATCTCTAGCTACAGACAACCATCAGGTGTCACATCACAGCTATAGTTACTTATATCCCTATATATATACATATATATGTATATCCACATTGTATCATAGTCACTTCATTGCACTACTGTACATATTACTGTTATTATATATTGTCACAGTCATACTGTACATACTGTTTATAATCTGTATAATCTACAATAGCCATACTATAGTCATTTATATTCTTGTATATATCCGCATATTTATTATAGTTTGTACGTAGAGCTGTCCATTTACAGCTCTATTCTATTTCTACATTAATTTACTTATAAATTTGCACTTCTGGTTGGATGCTAACTGCATTTTGTTTCCCTGTACAAGTGACATGAGCAATAACAATAAACTTTAATCTAATCTAATCATCAAAACATTTTGACTTTTTGTCTCCTCCAAGGTTGGTCATGCATGCTTACTTCATGGACGGTTAAGTCATTTACGTTTTTTTGTTTTTGATTTTTTTTTTTTTGCATGAGAGGCATAAAGAGGTGATGATGCAACTCCACATTAGAAGAGATCATGTTTAATGCAGTTTTAAGACGAAAAAAAAAAAACGGTGCATTTTATAAGAGCTCGGCATGCATCTCTCCCATAGAAGCCCATACCCATATGACCTGGAACCAAGAAAATACAACAAAATGTAGTGTCAAGAACTATGAACTGGTCTGGAACCCAAGATGCGGAGACAGGAAATACAACAAAAATGTTTCACAAAAAGAGTCCAGGGGTAGGGTTAGGGGTAGGGTTAGGATCCCGCCCAAGTATTTAAGGGTTAGGGTTTTAGGGATATTAGGGATATAGTAGGGATATTAGGGATATTAGGGATATATTAGGGATATTACACTACATATTACACACATAAAAGTGGGAAGCTGAGTCTGTGTTTATACTGTTGCGCAACTTTGGAAAGGTGTTTTGCTTCTTGAGTCAAATGTAAAAAAAATAATACAATTTTGTTCAGATTTTCATTGTTGAATGATTTTACTGTAACTGAGTATAGTAAGAAATACTGTATGTATTTTCAGTATGCAGCATCAGTGTTGTGCAGTGCTTGCTAGGTTTATGGTATTTGTGTACTCAGCAGTGCCTCAGCAGCCATGAACTTCACTGCACATCACAGCTATGCACATATACAGTACATTATGTGTGCATATGTTGGTAGAACATAAAACAGGACGATGGAAATAATCAAAATATAGTGGGGGGTCAAGTAAATATTGTAGTTTCACCATGACATCCACCTTTCACCACCCTTCTACTGTTTGTCCAGATGCACAAGAGTTTATTATGCAAAACCCAAATCTTTCAGCGTTGCAGCTTGTGTAATCTGTCAAAAGAGTACATGTTTTCCTAGAAAATGTATATCATCATTGATTTTTGATTGAGCATAACTTTGCGTAATTGTAACCTGAAGTATTTGTTGAAACAAATACAAATGGCATCAAGTCAGCAAATTGCTTATTTATATGAACTGATTGTTTTCTAACTTTCAGTGCATAGAGAACCTCGAGGAGGCAAATGACGTCCCCACCAAAAGTACTTCAGATCATTCGTTGATTGTGTCACGGATGCCTGCTGTTCCAACTTGACCACACTGTTAGTTTGGTCACCTTGCCAGGCAAATACACGCCCGCTAATTCATCCATCATGTTACTGTAGCCGTGGAAGGGAAACAATTTCCCATGACCCGCAGATCAGTTTCATCCTGAGCAGCTTGACTGAGCTTGTTGAGGTCTTTTGTTGAAACATGTCAGTTGGCACCGAGGTGGCTACGTGGCTGGTCAAAGAGGATAGGGAGTCTGGCCAAGGCACACAGTAAAATTTCATTACCTTGTTAAAAAAGTGAATGAGTTATCCAAGAAAAATTACACGACAAGCAAGCAAGTTTAAAGGATTCCACTATACCAGGGGTGGGCAAATATTTTGATATGTGGGCTGCATTGAGTACACACAACAAAATTATCCAGGGGGCCAGAACATATATTTAACACACACTATTTTATGCTTATAATTTTCCTTGAATTATTTGTCTAATTTTATCTGTAAATGTGTTGTACTATCACCTGTATGTTTTAATGTCCCTCATTAATGTGTTCCAGAAAGGCTGACTCTAACCAAAACAGACTCTAACCAAATAAATGTTTCCCATTCATAAATGTGCATATAAATATATACTTTTACAAAAATACTAGCAACTGGCGGGCCGGATTCAAACACTTGGTGGGCTTCATGTGGCCCCCGGACCGTAGTTTGCCCACCCCTGCACTATACAGTGGAATCTTGGTTAGCGTCATTAATGTGTTCCAGAAAGGCTGACTCTAACCAAAACGGACTCTAACCAGATAAATGTTTCCCATTCATAAATGTGCATATAAATACATACTTTTACAAAAATACTAGCAACTGGCGGGCCGGATTCAAATGCTTGGTGGGCCACATGTGGCCCCCAGACCGTAGTTTGCCCACCCCTGCACTATTCAGTGGAATCTTGGTTAGCGTCATTAATGTGTTCCAGAAAGGCTGACTCTAACCAAAACGGACTCTAACCAGATAAATGTTTCCCATTCATAAATGTGCATATAAATATATACTTTTACAAAAATACTAGCAACTGGCGGGCCGGATTCAAACGCTTGGTGGGCCTCATGTGGCCCCCAGACCGTAGTTTGCCCACCCCTGCACTATACAGTGGAATCTTGGTTAGCGTCATTAATGTGTTCCAGAAAGGCTGACTCTAACCAAAACGGACTCTAACCAGATAAATGTTTCCCATTCATAAATGTGCATATAAATATATACTTTTACAAAAATACTAGCAACTGGCGGGCCGGATTCAAACACTTGGTGGGCCTCATGTGGCCCCCAGACCGTAGTTTGCCCACCCCTGCACTATACAGTGGAATCTTGGTTAGCGTCATTAATGTGTTCCAGAAAGGCTGACTCTAACCAAAACGGACTCTAACCAGATAAATGTTTCCCATTCATAAATGTGCATATAAATATATACTTTTACAAAAATACTAGCAACTGGCGGGCCGGATTCAAACGCTTGGTGGGCCTCATGTGGCCCCCAGACCGTAGTTTGCCCACCCCTGCACTATACAGTGAAATCTTGGTTAGCGTCATTAATGTGTTCCAGAAAGGCTGACTCTAACCAAAACGGACTCTAACCAGATAAATGTTTCCCATTCATAAATGTGCATATAAATATATACTTTTACAAAAATACTAGCAACTGGCGGGCCGGATTCAAACACTTGGTGGGCCTCATGTGGCCCCCAGACCGTAGTTTGCCCACCCCTGCACTATACGGTGAAATCTTGGTTAGCGTCATTAATGTGTTCCAGAAAGGCTGACTCTAACCAAAACAGACTCTAACCAAATAAATGTTTCCCATTCATAAATGTGCATATAAATATATACTTTTACAAAAATACTAGCAACTGGCGGGCCGGATTCAAACGCTTGGTGGGCCTCATGTGGCCTCCGGACCGTAGTTTGCCCACCCCTGCACTATACAGTGGAATCTTGGTTAGCGTTATTAATGTGTTCCAGAAAGGCTGACTCTAACCAAAACGGACTCTAACCAGATAAATGTTTCCCATTCATAAATGTGCATATAAATATATACTTTTACAAAAATACTAGCAACTGGCGGGCCGCATTCAAACGCTTGGTGGGCCTCATGTGGCCCCTGGACCGTAGTTTGCCCACCCCCTGCACTATGACTAGGCTGACTCTAACCAAAACGGACTCTAACCAAATAAATGTTTCCCATTCATAAATGTGCATATAAATTCATATAAATATTAAACACAGACAACCACCGTCCTGTTTTAGTGTTTCTCACCTCAATAATGTAATTCAAAATGGAGCCAAAGAATGTTGAAAGTGTATTTTGATAAAAAGGTGAGAAACACCCATCCGTCCATTTACTTATATTTGTGATAAAAATACATAAGAATGTATTAAAAACACAGCTGACCTTACACAGTGTATTAATAACACAACAAGACATGTGCCATATTGTACTTTTATTGAAATTGAATGCAAACCGAGGCAAAAAATTTTATGTTAACCAAAAAACACGGATGCTAACCAAGGTTCTACTGTATACACAATCCAAAAAAACATTATTGATGACATATACGCTTATCCTCAGACATGTCCACTTTTTGGCACAAATGTCCGTATTACCTCTTGAATTTTAGCTCATGTTTTTCTCTGTAGATCCTGACTCTTGACTTTAGTCCTTGGCTAGCATCTCACTCACTGTTCATGCGACCAAACCGGTGTCTTGAAAAATGATCACAGAATCATATCCTTCTCATTTCTATGGATACACTTTGAACAAAGAACAAACAAAGACCTTTTCCCTTGTGTGCACTTAGCTCAACCTGCTGTCTCCATCAGATGGAGAGTTGGAAACTCGGCGGTCAGGTGACAGGAAAGACAAAAGGCTGCAGCAGTTTTGGGTTGTTTTCCGTTTTTTTAAGTACTTGTTTGGGCACAGGATGCATGGTGGACGAGTGGGTACCGCGTAGGCCTCACAGCTTGGAGACCCGAGTTCAATTCCACCCTTGGCAATCTCTGTGTGGAGTTTGCATGTTCTCCGGGTACTCTGGTTTCCTCCCATATTTCAAAAACATGCTAGGTTAATTGGCGACTCCAAATTGTCCATAGGTATGAATGTGAGTGTGAATGGTTGTTTGTCTATATGTGCCCTGTGATTGGCTGGCCACCAGTCCAGCGGGTGTACCCCGCCTCTCGCCCGAAGACAGTTGGGATAGGCTCCAGCACCCCTTGCAACCATCATGAGGATAAGCGGTAGAAAATGAATGAATGAATGAGTTCTCCTCCTATTTTGTGTGGAAGTGGTAATTTTTTGGCTTCTTATTTTATCTTTCCCCACCCTCGGCCATCTCTGTGTGGAGTTTCCATGTTCTCCCCGTGCATGCGTGGGTTTTCTCCGGCTACTCCGGTTTCCTCCCACATTCCAAAAACATGCTAGGTTAATTTGCGACTCCAAATTGTCCGTCGGTATGAATGTGAGTGTGAATGGTTGTTTGACTATATGTGCCCTGTGATTGGCTGGCGACCCCCCTCTCGCCTGAAGATAGCTGGGATAGGCTCCAGCACCACCGTGACCCTCGTGATGATTAGTGGTAAAAATGAATGAATAGTTTGGGCACCATCTAAGCACAGACACCCATTTGGCACCAGTAAGAAGATATGGTCCAATTGCCATGACTCCCACTGACTTTAAATCCAACATTAAATCCATGCCTTAGTTCCAATGGAAATCTACAAATAGAGGAGAAACATGGTTGTGTTGCTCCATGATGTCATTCAGAAATGATCGGCCTTCACAGACATAATCAAGACCTCAGTGGAAAACAATCTAATAAATTTGGAACAGAGCAGCTGTTTAACCGCACAGGAAGTGCGTATCTTTTTGGCAAAATTGAGCTGATCCCCTGCGGTAAGGTTACTCCCTTGAAAAGAAAATACATAATCATCAAGGTCATATCCTCATCCTCTCCACCAAATTAATGATCGTAAATCTCGGATAAGTCATGTTTATACGACGACTTTTGACCCTTTGTGCATCAGCGTTTTATAAGCATAACTACAAATCCTTGAATTGCTGACTAAGCTCCTTGCAAGAAAGACGTCAGCACACTGGAAGAATAAAAAAAATATATCATTCTTATAATGGATATTTCAGAATGAAGGAGAAGTGAATGTCACCAGGGGGTGGAAAATGTCTAACAAATCCGCCCACAGGTTCGAGACACAGCCAGAAGGTCTTAGATATGAACCACGGGGCTATCCACACCGCCGCCTGTTGTTTATCACACATTTCCGTCACTGTATTCCTGTTTAGAATGACTGTTGCTGGGCGATTTGGGGCAAAGAATAAGGAACACGACAACAATCCTACATTGACAATGTGTTGTTTGCAAACCATGACAACCAGCAGTCTGTCATGTGGATCTTTTTTTTTTTTATCGTCTTCCCTCCACTAGCAAGGCATCATTTCTACATGATTATGTAGGAAAAATGTGTCCTTACAGTGGAAGACAAATGTGTTACAAGAGAAATGAGCCAATTGATATCACTTTGGACCTGAAGTGGACCCATTAAGCAGTTGTAAAGTTGAAAAAACACCCACCAAATATCCATTAAAAAAATTCAATATTTTACAGCACATAACCATCCCGTTCCAGTATTCTCCTCTTGTCCAATGAGGGCACCAAAGGGGCCATTTCCTCTCCCAGAGCTCCCTTTGTCATCCACATCGGTAGGTTATAAGTCCAGACAGGAGTCGGGGATCTCAACAAGCGCTCTGTAATTTAAGAGTTGTGTGAGCAAGACTTGACGGAAAATAAAAAGCCCACTTAAATTGAACACAAGCCACTTAATGAGGCCTTACATGGAAAACAAACAGGAGAAAAATCGCGCTCTATAAAAGGCATGTCAGTACGCAGGGTGTGGCACCAGAGCTCTTGTGTGTATTTATAATGGCATTCATTTTTTTGTTTTATGTTCCCTAGCCACCACAATAACACCGGAGGTGTCCTTCTGTGAACTAAATATACTCACATCACATCACAAGTACTGTATGTTGTTACCAATAAACAAAACGGCAAAGAAAAATGCATCAAAAATTTTGATTATGAGACATTAAAATGCACCAGTGTGCCGACACAGGCAGTAAAAGTTCACATTATGCAAGTTCCGCCTGTGATGGACGACACTTCAGGCTGAGTCTCGTTAAAAACTTTTTTTAGTATCTGACAAACTACTTCATAATTGACTTTGCATCGTCGATCAATACGGACTTACAGTACTACTTACATCTGAGCCATGTGACATATTTGCACTGTGAGCATTACTGTGATTAAGGTTTTATTACTCTGTCAGGACCTGCTGGGGAACAATAATATACTGTACTAATACTAATATTGGCTGCACGGTGGTTTAGTGGTTAGCACTAAAAGACCTGAGTTCAAAATTCCAAAAACATGCTAGGTTAATTGGCGACTCCAAATTGTCCATAGGTATGAATGTGAGTGTGAATGGTTGTTTGACTATATGTGCCCTGTGATTGGCTGCCGACCAGTCCAGTCCCGCCTCTCGCCCGAAGACAGCTGGGATAGGCTCCAGCACCCCCCACCCCCCTTGTGAGGATAAGCGGTAGAAAATTAAAGAATAATACGGTGGTTGAGTGGTTAGTGCGCACACCTCACAGCTAAAAGACCTGAGTTCAAATGTGGTTTCCTCCCACATTCCAAAAACATGCTAGGTTAATTAGCCACTCCAAATTGTCCATAGGTATGAATTTGAGTGTGAATGGTTGTTTGACTATATGTGCCCTGTGATTGGCTGGCGACCAGTCCAGTCCCGCCTCTTGCCGGAAGACAGCTGGGATAGGCTCCAGCACCCCCGCTACCCTGTGAGGATAAGCGGTAGAAAATTAAAGAATACTACTACTACGACTAATACTACTTCTAATACTAATACTAATACTAATACTAATACTAATACTAATACTAATACTAATTGGCCACCACAGAACACAATATACTGTAATTATACAATATATACAGTATATTGTAGTATATACCATATACTTTCATTATCATTATTATTCCTTTTCTACCTATTCCATAGGTATGAATGTGAGTGTGAATGGTTGTTTGACTATATGTACCCTGTGATTGGCTGGCGACCAGTCCAATCCCGCCTCTTACCGGAAAACAGCTGGGATAGGCTCCAGCACCCTCCGCTACCCTGTGAGGATAAGCGGTAGAAAATTAAAGAATAATACTACTAATACTAATACTAATACTAATACTAATACTAATACTAATACTAATACTAATACTAATACTAATACTAATACTAATACTAATACTAATACTAATACTAATACTAATTGGCCACCACAGTACACCTGCACAATATACTGTAATTATACAATATATACAGTATATTGTAGTATATACAATATACTGTATTCCTTTTACTGTTAATATACTGTTGTTTTTTCTATGCCATAACTATAAATATATTCAATGTATAATGAAAGAATCCTACTTTGTATAAATTCACTGATCACGGTCAGGTCTGGAATCAATTAACCACGATAAACGAGGTATTACTGTAATTTGGTTATGGACATGGATGGAAATGCTGGGTTTGTATTGAAAATGTTATTTATTCAACAATATTTTTTATTGGTGTGGTATCAGTTTGTTGTCGACTGATCAGCATCATACTGAGAGGCATTTTCTAATATCCCGTCTCGCTTGTGTAAAAAGGCGACCAACACAAAAACAACTCTGAGTGTGAGCCGGTCTTGTTTTACACTACAAACAACAATAGTGAAGGTTTTGTTAAATTAATCTTAATTTGTGATAAAGCTGAATGCAAACACATAATGTCGTCATACTGTATATATACAGTACTTTAAACACAAAAAGAATAAGCATTCATGTTTCATATTAGACTCATATATCCATCTGAAATATGTCCATAGCAGACTCTTGTGGCAAAGCATGGAAATGCATGTATTTTTTGGAAAATTGGGACAAAGGTTTGACCTTTCAAAATAAATGTAAATTAGTTATTCAGAATCAGAGTATCCAAAACTGGTTGTATAAATCTATTTCATACAAATGCATACAAATCTTTCAAATAAAAGCCATGAAAAGAAAAGAAAAAACAGGTCCTGCTACCCATCTTGAATGAATCCATGACTAAAACAACCACATTATTGGAAAAAAAACATCTACAAGCTGATCAAACTGGAATATTTCAAGATGCTGAAGATATTTTCCAGAAATAGCATAACGCTCTCGAGAAAATTATGCTGTTGAAGTGGATATCTGTCTCTAATTTGCACTTGCAGAACTATTACATCATACTTGGCTTACATATAAAACACCATTAGTGATATAACAGAGATACTGTATAACTTTGATGTTTAAATGAATATACTGTATATAAGACTGCACATCACCATCATCATCCCTGAAGAAATAAGTGTCTATTTGTCATGAATGCTGTGTAGGCACAACTATAAAAAAGTAGCAGAATGCATGAATGAACAAGTCTTGGTATTCACAGATAATTAAACACATTTAGAAATATTGATTCTTTGAAATGAATATACATTCTAATAAAAAAAAGAAAAAAGTAGAGAAAGCACAAAAATGTAATTTGGCAACTGAGTGTTGAGCTACTCTTAATGAAAGGTCACATTTAATCAGCATCATGCAGCTTTATGTTTATACTGTTTATACTGTTTATACTGTTTATACTGTATGTGCAGAGAAGTGGATTTTGATGCGGTTTCTCTCCCTTTCCCTCTAGAGGGAGGCAGAGCATATAAATCCATAAACTGTCTTCAAGGGAGCATGAGCTGAATCCTAAATAGATCTGGACAGTAAAGAATATGGAACAGATGCCTTGACTTCTTCCCTCCCACTCGTAAAAATCTGCAGGGACCAAAATAAAAAGGATTGAAACCGCATGAATAACGCCACGACACCAAGACTAAAACAACAAGAATATGAACAAGTGAAACTAAGGTAGTCATCAGCATATCTAATCATTTTCAGTTCATAATTTCGATGATATTCCCACATCTTTGTGAAGGCACACTGATGAATTCTCTCCTCCTTCCTTTTGTCAGCAACGAGCCGTGGAATTCCGCTACCCACAACATTAAATTATTCAATTGGGCCTGCTTTGGTCTTAATAGGAGTGATCACTCTTGCTTAAACAGCATAATCTATGTTCTGACAGCCAACAGTGAACCAAACCTATCCCCGGGGACACATATCTATCACAGGAGAGATTCTAGGCTCTGGTGAAGCATGGTAAAAGTAAAATACACTCAACGCCTATGGAAAAGGCGGGTTCAAGTACCGCCAACCATCCCCAACGTGGACAACCTTGAGTAAAATATAGTGGATTCCGATTGACTGCAGTGTTGAAATAATTAAAAAATAAGTCTAATACGGCGGGTTAAGAGTGTGTCAGATGTACCGATACGGCAAAGGAAGTGGAGTGTTAATCATGCAGCTTAGTTCGAATAGGAATAAAGCTGAAACGATAACATATGGATTTCTGCAAGAGTGATTTTTTTTTCTTTTTAATTAAACTATCCAATTGCTTAAATCGTGTTATACGGCTTTTATGTTCAACAAAGCTGAAAAGATGTATTTGGGTGCTGAAAGGGTTTTTGCATATGGTTTGTTTGTTTATGTATCCATCACCCTACCAGGGTCGAGTCAACAAAGACCACCTTTAAGGTCAAAACTGCAAAAGGTGGTCACTTTTCTTTCCTTAACACATCTAGAATCCACACATCCACAATGCATCTAGAATATATCACAAAAGCGAGGTGATTATATTTTTCCAAGGGACCGCCATCCATCCATCCATTTTCAATGCCACTTGTTGCTGGAGCCTATCCCACCCTGGAATGGTTCATTTTCTTCATTCATTCATTTTCTACCGCTTATCCTCACAAGGGTTGCAGGGGATGCTGGAGCCTATCCCAGTTATCTTCGGGCAGGAGGCGGGGTACACCCTGGACTGGTTGCCAGCCAATCACATATAGACAAACAACCATTCACACTCACATTCATACCTATGGACAATTTGGAGTCGCTAATTAACCTAGCATGTTTTTGGAATGTGGGAGGAAATCATAAATCAGAGTACCCGGAGAAAACCCACGGTAATCAAAGCTGAGTCTCTGAGCTGTGTGGCCTGACTGCTAACCACTCTTACACCGTGCAGCCATGCTGTTATTTTTAATGTTATTATTTTTTGTATTAATGTCATTTGGAGACATTTATTCATTCATTCATTTTCCACCACTTATCCTCACAAGGGTTGCAGAGGTGCTGGAGCCTATCCCAGCTGTTTTCTACACCCTGGACTGGTCGCCAGCCAATCACAGGGCACATATAGACAAACAACCATTCACACTCACATTCATACCTATGGACAATTTGGAGTCGCTAATTAACCTAGCATGTTTTTGGAATGTGGGAGGAAACCGGAGTACCCGGAGAAAACGCACAGGGAGAACATGCAAACTCCACACAGAGATGCCGAACGGTAATCGAACCTCGTTAAAATTGTATCGCTATCTCTCACAGTGTTCATCAATACATCAGCATCAGATGTCCATAATGTTTCTGTCCAAAAAAATCACAGAGCTGAGTTTTTAAACAGATTGTTGCGAAAAGTATGTTTGTATATTTCCACTGCCTCTTATTGATGTTCATAAGTCAAAGTTCAGAGCCGCATGGATAACTACAATGGTGATGACATCAGCGCCAGAATGTGCTGCAATATATGAAATAGTTGTGGCACGGTGAGATTGCTTTTAACACAGCAGGGTGGCAGAAGGGACTGGTGAGGGTGAAACTTGCCTGTGCTGGCATCAACTTTCTCAGGCAGTACTGGTTCTGAATATTGGGGGAACAACTTGTCCTTCCCATTATACTGAAGCGGAATGCAAAAATTCATGAAAGTTAACAGATAATTTCTCAATAAAACATACACAAACACAAATGTTGTTCCATTATCATTTATCAGCTTGTAACAACATGCAATACACTGAGTTTTCACATATAAGACGAGTTTTCAGACAGAAACATATAAGTCCAATACGTAAAATACAGTAATTAACAAAATAATGTAATTCAAGAAAACTATACAGTAGGGGTTTTTCGACGAGATTCAGATGGTTCATAGTTTGAGACCATGGCTCATTTGGTTTGACGTTGCGAGTAAAGTAAAATACGCTTTGCTGTCTGTTTGAACTCACTCATATACAAAATATGATGTTTTAAACGGGTTCAATACGAGGTCACAAGGTCACCAAGGTCCAATGAATGAATGCTCAAACACAAAATTAGAGGGACAAGACAGATACAGTAATTTCCGTATTTTCTGGACTATAAGTCACTCCAGAGTATAAAGTCGCACAAGGCCAAAAATGCATAATTAGGTAGAAAAAAAACTGGAGTATAAGTTGCATTTTTTGCCAGTAATTTATTTTACTACTTGACCAAAACAGACATTACGTCCTCTTGGAAGGCAAGTTCTAACATTAAAAGAATAGAGAACAATTTGAATAGGTGTAAGATATGCTACGCAAAAAATAAACATAAAGGTCTCCAGTGTTTATGTAACATAAACAGTTTTTTCATTTATAAGTTGCTCTGGAGTATAAGTCGCAGGAACAGCCAACCTATGAAAAAAAGTGTGAGTTTTCGTTCGAAAAATACAGTAATTTTATCCACTTTCCAAAGTTCCTATACTTTGCCAATATTATCTGTGCAGGAGAAATTGTGTGCATATTTTGCAAAGTGCACATCAATAATGACTTCCACTGCTAATCATTCTACAGGATGTAATTACAGTTAATATAAGAGCCACTCAATAAAACCAGGTTAGGTTTTTTTGTCCTTTTCCCTCCTAATATCCAGGATTTACATTAACCGAGATTCATTTTGTCATCATCGTAAAAATTACAACCATGGAATTTTCATTCCTTTTATGACAAACAATGTCAAAATATCTATAATATAATCTATAATAACCATAATAGAAGATCCTTATCACGACCTCTGCAGGTTTGGCGAACATATCATCTTGTTTTCCCACTGCGGGTGTACGTCAGAATTTAAAAAAAAGTGTTTTTAATGCAATAATTCTTTAATTCTATTCCACATAAACATACTTAACGTAATCTATGTGGCTGCTTGTTTTCAATTATGCAGCTGTACTAATAAAAGAACAAGCACAGCGCCACACTGACACATTCCAAAGATTCATTCCAGTGTGATATGATGAGAGAAAATCCTTCACGCTTTTCGCCCATTAGGCTTCAAGCTGCAAAATTATTACTGAAACGTTAGCGGGACATGAAACTACCATCTCTAATCCTTACTGACCGGCTGACCCTTGGGGAGCTGTTAGATACCGTACAAATAAGCATGACATGTGAAGTACATAGTGTAAAGTATGTTCAATAAATACAAGTACAATTGAATGTCCTTGAACTCTCCCTGTGGAGATTTAAAGGAAAACATTGTCATTACACACGAAGCACACTTGAGTCAATAAGTCAGTTACCACAAAGGAAAAGTAAAACAATTCACCGATTTATTTAACAGAGGCTTTAGCATGCAGGTCGGGAGGTGAAATCCACAAGCTCGGACACTGATGCTTTAATCAAGTGGCTGGACTACATCCCCTTGCTCCGCTACTGACGTGTCGTGCATAACAGGACCCCCCCCCTGTGCATTAGAATGTCAATGGACCACTCTTCAACTGGTTAACCCGCCAGCCCTTTTTACTGCCACGGCAAGAACACCAAATGGAATGAGTACAGTAGATCGATGGCCAGGCCTTCAGTGTTTCCTCCATGGCTGGACGAGAAAGGCGGCATTCTCTGTTTTCATTAGCAACCATTAATTGATTGCTCATTGAATATGGGAAAATTGGCAAAGCATTAAAATTGCAGTGAATAGTGACAAAAAAAAAAAGTGGCTTGATGGCTGCATGCCGAGCACAAATCCCTGCAGAGCAACAGCTCGCTCATCCAGCACCATAGTTTGATTCTTCATGTAAGCTGGCTGCCTGATTCTCCTCAGTGCCTCAGAGACTTCAGTTTCCATCTTGACATAATCAGGCAGGAGACTGCTTATAAAATGCCAACATCCTGGAAAATACCGGAAGGGAAAACTGACTGGCCTGGAGAATTATGCAAATACTACATTTCTATTACAGTGTTCCTTCATTCCATCGTGGTTCACCTTTCGCAGGATTTTTTAATAGCAATTTTAGTGCTGTTTTTATCATGAACGTGCATTGTGATTGGCTGAGGTGAAACCCACACATTGTCCTTTGCGTCCTTATTGGCGGTCAATCCATCTCTGTGTTTCCTGGTGTTTTCCTGGTTTGTCCAGATTTCTCTCCGACAAAACCCAATAATGTTGATGAAACATTCTGCAACCAAAAGGCAGAGGAAGATACTACTTGTGGACATGCTGAAGTAAGGTAGACATCACAAGAAGGTTTGACATTACACAGATATAGGGCGCTATTACAGAATACTCTAAATGAGTTCATTTGGAGGAGGAAAAGGACGACATGTATATAGCAACAATATGCTTTAACAAGGATACAAAAACGCTTCAGCGGAAAAGCACCAGGACAAACAGGAAAGGTGAAATATCTTGGGTCACTTACTAATTTTAATACCTGTCTGGGAAAAGTGTATAAAATGTCTGGTTAGGGGTTTTTACAGCTTTAAACAGAACCTAGTATGCTCATTTTTTGACCTTTTGTATTGAGTTGTGGTCTCCTGTAGAGCAGCTACACACAATAACTCGCACAAAAAACTTTTTTAGATTTTGCAGAATCTACACCTATTCCATCTGTATTTCCTTGGAAAGCAGGAAGTGAACAAATGTAACAGTTACTGATTGTAAAAGTACCAGATGAAGGGGTAGGATTTAATAAGCTGTGCTTCTTCCAACTCCTTTTGGACATGTGGAACTGGGAACTGATTATGTGATGCACTCAATTGGAATCTGATGCATGTTCAAATGAAATAAAACCATTACCATTACCATAAAACACAAACTGAGAAGCCCACCCATTGTCCCTTTGTGTCCTTATTGGCGGTCAATCAATCTATGTGCCGAACTGACGTGTTTCCTGGTGTCTCATCACCAGCAAACCGCTTGCCTTGTAGATTTCTCTCCGACAAAACCCAACAATGTTGATGAAACATTCTGCACCCAAAAGGCAGAGGAAGATGCTACTTGGGGACATGCTGAAGGAAGGTAAACATCACAAAAAGGTTTGACATTACACGGATATACGGCGCTATTACGGAATACTCAGAGGAGGAAAAGGAGGACATGCATATAACAACAATGTGCTTTAACAAGGATATAAAAACGCTTCAGCTGAGAAACACCAGGATGAACAGGAAAGGTGAAATATCATGGGTCATGTTAATACCTGTCTGGGAAAAGTGTATAAAGTGTCTGGTTAGGGGGTTTTACAACTTTAAACAGAACCTAGTATGCTCATTTTTTGACCTTTTGTATTGAGTTGTGGTCTCCTGTAGAGCAGCTACACACAATAACTCGCACAAAAACCTTTTTAGATTTTGCAGAATCTACACCTACTCCATCTGTATTTCCTTGGAAAGCAGGAAGTGAACAAATGTAACAGTTACTGATTGTAAAAGTACCAGATGAAAGGGTAGGATTTAATAAGCTGTGCTTCTTCCTACTCCTTTTGGACATGTGGAACTGTGAACTGATTATGTGATGCACTCAATTGGAATCTGAATTTTATTTCAAATGAAATAAAACCATAAAACACAAACTGAGAAACACCTATTGGTCTCTATATTTATAATAGACACTAACTATGATCACTACAGACTAGTACACTGATTTTAGAATCAGCATTGGCATTCAGACAAGCCTAAAAGAGCCCCGGTTTAAACAGTTTTCAACACATTTCATAACCACAAGACAATGACTTCCTCCCAAAAGATGCCCCCCACCCTGTCCTGAATCCCATCGCATGAGTAATTGTCAGTCCCTGTGAAATAATTGTAGCTTTCAACGCTAATGGAAAACGTGCACATTCATTATTCAGTCCAGAAGACAGAGTGCTGCAAAGTGTCAGGGGAACTATGAGTTATTGCTCAGTGTGAACTAACCTTAGACTATGAAGGAGGCAACAGAGGCCCAGTGCACTTTCTCTTCCTCTGTCCTGATCCCTAATATGTCTCCTCGTTCCCTTGTCTGACCATCTGCACAGGCAGAGCGGCACCATGCAGAGATCCAGACATCGTATCGCAGCTGTGGCGAGCTCAAAGGGCAGCTGATGGGCGCATTGCGTCTTTACGGACGGAATGACAGACGGGTGTGGGTTCTCTCGTGTCACTGCTGCATATGACCACAGGCAGCCATGACGGGTGAAGAAAAGCCAGCCCGCCGTCATGACCCTCTGGGGAGCGCTGTGGGGTTTTACGAGGAAGGAAAGGGAGGAGGAATGTGGTTGTGTTGACCTGGAAGATAACACATGGCGAGAAACAGATAGCTTTGATATGTGAACATGCCCGCACTTGTGCTGAGGGAACGAGTCACTAGAAAGTGTTGTTGCCGCTGCACACTGCAACCAGTCCATCCATTTATACTCAACGCCCAGCCGACAGAATTCCAGCAATGCACTTAAGCCTTATTTGTTTCCCGTGTCGAGACCCCTGGAGACCGTTGCTGTTATTTAGTCCCACATTGGAAGTGAAAGCAACAGATTTAATAAGCAGATACAAAAGAAAATGTGCCATTCTCATATATAATACGCATGAATTCAAGTACTACAGTGACCTTGTCCTTGTGGCTTACTCTGAATGTCTATTTAAGAGCCTTGCTACCTACTTATCTGGGACATTCACACTTTTGCAAAGGCTAATTTGATTTTAACAGCTCTTTACTTTATATTGTAAAAAAAAAACACATCCACTTGAGGAATTACTTTTTTTTGTGAGCTGTGTTAGAAAAGCGCAATCAGGCAAAATACAAAATATTTCCTGGTGGATTTCCAGCCAGAGCATTTAGCACCTCCAAAGTATTTATTTTCCCTCTTTAGTGCCACTATTGCTGCTCTGTGGCACATCAAACTAAATAGAGAAACAATACGTGATGTATTTGTACAATTAATGTATAAATATAAATAAAAATTATGTATAATAAAAATATAAAAAATATATAATTTTTATATATAAAATATATATAATATAAAATATAATATATAAAATATATATATATATATATAAATAAATATACATACATATATGAATAAATATATTATATAATATATATATTGTATATGATATAAATATAATATAAATATATAAATGTATATAAATAAATATATAATATAAAATAAATATAAATAAAAAGGATATATGAATTATGTATAATAAAAATAAAATAAAGTAATAAAAAATACAACTATATATAATTTGTATATATAAATATATATATAATATAATATAAAATATTATATATAAATAAATATACATATATATATAAATAAATATATTATATAATACATATAATGTTTTGTACATTATATAAATATAATATAAATATATATAAATAAATATATACTATAAAATATAATTAATTATATATATAATTGTATATAAAATTATATAATAATTGTATAATTAATAATTATAAAATATAATAAACAAAAAATATGTATAAATTAAAATGGTAGGAAAAACGAACTGTTTCAGGTGAATGTCGCTCGAGCAAGTCTAAACACAGAACAGGAAGTCGGGAGGAAATAAAAGGAGAAACCGATAACAATTTTTTATATTTTTTTTTTAAGTAAAAGTTGCTGAATTTGCACATTTCCTGAGCCAATCCAGGGCAGAAACTTAAAATTGAAGTTGACGTGAGCATCTCTTCTCAACTTGGTCCGCAAGACCCGCCTACAATCTGACATTTCATAATATCGTGTTGCAGAAACATTTATTATGCAGCATAACTTTCTTCAGTCTGTGTATTGTCTTTAATGCAAGAGTGTCATCATTATTGTTACTAATAAAACAATAAAATACAGATGTCATTCAAACAAACTCACCAGTCTACTTAGAATGAATGATGCATTTATCTGCTTTAGGGTGGGGACAATTTGAAAGTTGTAGAAATTTGGGCAAGGCCAAATCTACACCTGGTGTATATAAATACATCTTCAAAAATACTGAAGATCAATGGAAGGTCATATACATTAAGTCTATATTTTTATAAGTTTATATTTTTAAACCAACTGTTTTCTTTTTTACTAATAAGAACCACTTCTGTCAAATGCACACAGCCCTTTTTCAGAACACACACAAGGATGGTGCACTTGCTCCGCTCCTCCCGACGACCCGCCCACCAACCCGGGACAGGAGTCACGTGTCCCGCCGCCCAGCTTCACAAATCAAACTCACCCAACACCACCAAGCAGTTGTGTGGAAAGAGAGAGAGAGAGAGAGCGAGGACGATGAGACGCAGAGATGCGTTCAGGGACAGAGAGCCACTCCATCACCCACAGAGTGACGATGAAGAGGGTTCAGTAGAGGACGAATCCAAAATGTCTCCCCAAAGAGGAGGCTTGGTGATAAGCATCTGAACAGGAGCCATGAGGGTTCTGACGTCCAACTTGTTCGCTCTGCTCTTCCTGGGCGCCTTCGCGGGGGTTTTCTATGTATGGAGCGCACTGGAGGACCGCTTGCAGCGACACAAACGGGGCTTGGGTGCTTTTTACCCTAAATTGCTTGTGGACTTCACGGCTAAAACTTCCCGGGCTCTGCTTACGGTTCCATTGGCGCAAAGAACCGGATCCGAACTCAAGGTTCACAACCTGAGCGCTGCGTCTGTAGGGAGTCGAAATCACAATATGATCGGGAATACGTCGACTCGGCAGCGGGTGTCTGTTAACTTGGACTCCCCTTTAGAGGATGGGGTATTTTGGAGCGACTGGCTGGAGGGTCTACTCCCGGTTGGCTTCACGGAGGAATACGCACGGACATGGCGCGACAGGGCGAGGACAGCACGGGTAGTGAAGCTGGAACCAGGATGCGGTAGGGTGTCCAATCAGCTCGCTACGTTCTCGGACGGCTCCAAAGCGTGCGTCCGTTACGGCATCAACGCGGATCAGGTGCAAGGTGAAACTTTGACGTATTACCTAGCGTGTTTGCTGGGGATAACGAACCTGCCCCCTTTGGTGTTGTCCCAACTCAACACTTACAGTGAACAATGGGCGGCTGTGAGGACGCGTGTGGAGGGATTACAATGGAGCGAGCGCGCAGTGGTTTCTCTCACCGAGTGGGTCTCGGACCTCAGCGGGGTTGTCACACCTGCTCCTCTCAGACAGGAGAGCAGCGGGCTTCACCCTGAGCTCCGTAACAAAACCACAGCGGAGCTCTTGGATCTCATGCAGTGGAGCGATCTCATCATATTTGACTACCTGACAGCCAACTTTGACCGGCTGGTGAGCAATCTCTTCAGTCTTCAGTGGGACCCACGCATTATGGAAAGAGACACCAACAATCTCCTTAAAACACCCCGTGGAGACCTAGTCTTCATCGATAACGAAGCCGGACTAGTGCACGGTTTCCGGGTGTTGAACATGTGGGAGAAATACCACCAGAAGGTCCTGAGCTCCGTGTGCGTGTTCAGGAACAGGACGGCGCAGCGTGTGGCTGAGCTCCACGGGCGCAGGGACACCAGAAGAAGGTTGCTGGAGCTCTACAGAGACAGCGAGCCTTTGTCCGCCAAGTTGGGGTTCCTTTCCGACGAGCACGCTGCCTTGCTCCAGGACAGGATAGAAATAGTTCACACTCATATTTTACACTGCAAAAAGAAGTATAGCCGGCTGTAAGCATGGCGTGGGTTGTACCATCTCCAACTGGGACGTTTTGTTTTCATGATCCAACTGAACTACCTCTTAGGGATGAAATGCAATGCCTAATTTCTATAACTATTTGTACTGTATATGTCTAATATGTCTAATTCCCAGCACATTTCACTATGAAGTCCACTTTGTACAGCGTTGTACAGGAACACTATAGTGACTGGAATAGACCACACTAGTGACTGAGGGGGGGTACATCATGTAGCCCCTATTGCTGTATATGCGTTGAAATTGTTGCCTTGTGGTATATTATCTTCAAAAATGGACTCCCAAGCCTTAATATTTACAGTCCATTATTAAACAATGCAGTTTATGTTAGAATCCAGTCGCTTTTATAGAAAATATAAAAAAATATATTGCACAGTAAATTGTCATAGGCATCATGTGCACTATTGTAATTTGAATTTTTTTTAATTCTGCCTTAAAAGTGTAGCATATTCATTCACGGTGAACACTGTCATGTTGTAATTAATGTACAGCAACTTGTGTTTAATTGTAACATTCCATATAAGATTTTTTTTTTTTCTGAAATACACACTAATTTATGTTAATGCTGTGTTCTGTTTTACTGTCCTACAGTGCATCAAACATTTATTTTGCTGTGCTTGATGATGACAGTGCGCTCATTGTGTTGTATAAACGCATGGAACTGGCATGAATGTTCCCTCTGAGCCATTCTGTCAGCCAAAGGCACGCTACAATGGCAAAAACGCTAATCCTTTCTAATCTTACCAGGAATTATAAAGGAGGAGACAAGTGACACCGTTTGATACATTTTCAGAAGGATTTGCTGCATTAAAATAAGTTGTAATTTTTGTCCTCTACCTGAATTAAGATCTTTTTTAATAGTTTCAGCTGAAGAATGAACTAAATACAGTAAAGTCTCGTTATATCGATATTCTCGGGAGTCGGAAAAAAATAGCGATATAACCGGACTATCCATATATCCGATCCTGCGCCGAACTGCATTAAAAGTGGGCAATAATGCACTCGCTTAAATCAATCTTTGCTTAAGGATTTCAATACCAAAAAAGAACACGGCGAACGGCTGCTTCCAGTCACACCGATTCCTGCACTTCCTGGTTCACAGGTCATGCTCAACCCGCCCCACATAGCTGGCCAAACACATGCCTGCAACAGAAGAACCAACAAACGCCAGCATGTACATATGAAAAACAGTGATTATTGCAAGCGATAAAAAGATATCTGAATACAACACAATTAAGTACATGTATTTGTACGCTTGTGTCTTCGTTGGAATAGGTGTGTATGCTATGTCAGTTGGTTCTTCTGTTGCAGGCATGTGTTTGGCCAGCTATGTGGGGCGGGTTGAGCATGACCTGTGAACCAGGAAGTGCGGGAATCGGTGTGTGTGCTGCACTCTGGTGGTGGAAGTGTGAAAAATAAAGTTGACTGGAAGCAGCCGTTCGCCGTGTTCTTTTTTGGTATTGAAATCCTTAAGCAAAGATTGATTTAAGCTGCTTTTGTATCGATATAAGCAGACCAAATTGGCAAAAGGGCATCGTAGTAACCGGATTATCATAATAACCGGGTATCGTACTAACTGAACTAATTATATCATAAAAGAATAGAAATTTGCCGGGAAATGAAAATAGTATCGTAATAAGTAGTAATTCGTTATAACCGATATCGATATAACGAGACTTTACTGTATATGGGAAATTAAGATGATGAGAGGCTAATTAATGATGTTTTTCAATCAGCGGAGGGCTTTGTTTACAGTTTTTCAAAGGTTACATTAGCACAGTGAAATGTATTGGCATTAGGGGTATGTATTGGTAAGAATCTGATGATATGATACGTATCATGATACTAGGCTCACAATATGATATATCACAATATATCACGATACTGTTAACAAGGTGATATTTTTTTGTTTTTCTTGTAGTTAAAGATTATTTCCTGGAAAAAAATGAATTACACCAGCAATATGCACTTACTCAACACATTTTTATTCCATTAGAACAGTATGTTATGCTGTATCACAAACTTAAAGTGTAGCATTTGGATAAATAAAGCTTTAAATTTACAAAAAAAAACCATAAAAAAAATAAATTAAATTATGTCTCAAGATCCTGCTCAAATGTTCACATTTTATTAGCTGTGAAAAAATGCAGAGTATACATTCATTCATTCATTTTCTACCGCTTTTCCTCATGAGGGTCGCGGCTGTCTTTGGGCGAGAGGCGGGGTACACCCTGGACTGGTCGCCAGCCAATCACAGGGCACATATAGACAAACAACCATTCACACTCACATTCATACCTATGGACAATTTGGAGTCACCAATTAACCTAGCATGTTTTTGGCATGTGGGAGAAAACCCACGCATGCACGGGGAGAACATGCAAACTCCACACAGAGACGGCCGAGGGTGGAATTGAACTGGGGTCTCCTAGCTGTGAGGCCTGCGTGCTAACCACTTGCTTCGCAGACCCCCCAAAATATACATAGAAAAGATTCATATGCAAAAGGTAATTTATTTTGGAATTGAACCCTGGATTCCTAGCTGTGAGGTCTGCACACTAACCACTCGACCGCCGTGCCGCCTGCAAAGTATACAGTCCCTGACTTATCTACCATCAGAAGAGTATTTTTGTGGAACAAAGTAACTAACATCAGTTAAAAAGTCCTTTATGATGCTTAAAATAACCATTATTTAACAAAATAGTGATATCAATTTGAAAAACAAAATACCCGCAATATCACAGTATTACTTTTGAAGTATACAAAAGGACCTTCGCATTTCTTGCTTTAAGTCCTCATGGTGTCTGGCTAAGTGGACTCGCAGATTTGTCGTGTTTCCCCGAATACTTTATTCGGGCATGACACATTTTACAAACGACATGGATTTTTGTCAATTTCTGCACTTTGTGTAGTGCTACTTTGTGTAGAAATCCAAAATGTGTCCAAAATGTGTGATCGGAGGTTTCAATTAAAATCGGAAATGAGCCTTTTGCACTTGAATAAAAACCATATACAGTAGGGGTCTCAAACACGCGGCCCGCGGGCCAAATGTGGCCCGCAGGACACTAATTTGAGGCCCCCGCCTTGATATGAAAGTTTAATGTTATATATTACGTTTGATTAATGTTCATGTTAAAGGTTAAATAACTGTTAATAGTTATCCTCCCTATCTGTGTGGAAGTGGTAAGTTTTTGGCTATTTAAGTTTAAAGGAAATAACTTGAAGGCTACCGTTTAGGTCGCTAGCTTTCTAGTTTGCGATTATTATTATTATATTTATTTATTTATTACTGATTGATTGATTTTCTTTATTCTTGATTTGTTTATTTATTTTTCATCTTATTTTGTGTAGAAAAATAAAAAGTAAGATATTTGAGAACAGTGGAATGTTTTATCAGAGCTTTTATTGTAGAAAATTGGAACCAAAGTCAAGTTTTACATTTTTTTTTGTTTTTAATAAATTTTTTTTTTTTTTTTGGAAAACCTGATGCGACCCAGTCTCACCCAGTAAATTGAGTTTGAGACCCCTGGTATACAGTCTATGATAAATGCCTAAAAATATCCATATCATACTTTTTAATATCGATACAGTATCGTGGAACGAAATATTGTGATATATATCCGAAACGATATTTTCTTACACCCCTAATCGGCATGAGTGCCTGCAGGTCAGTATTATTATCTCAGGCTTTCGCTGCAACACCACATGAGTTTTTAATTTAGCCCTTTCAGAAAGACCCCTTCCCTATTAGTTCCAACACATATTGGACTTCTCTGAGCTTCACAGGAAGAAACATATTGGGAAAGTCTGTATCTTGGAAATGGTTTCTTTTACTACTTTTAATGTTCAGCCAACTTCGGGGAACATCACTGCGTGTACGGCTCTGTATTCGGATGAAAGGATTACAGCTTCCTGTTCCAATAGTGCCTTATCTTTGACTTCGCTATTTGGGGCATGTGGCAGTGATTTGCGGTTTTTCACAACAGAGATGCAGTGTACAGGGTTAAGCAGGTATAACTAGACCCCCGACCCCCACATCCCCAGTCCAACCACCTGCTTCAGCTGCTGGGAGATCAATATGTGCACTGGCTGTGGGGAAAAAGGAGGTCATGGTAATGGCTTGGGTGCTGGTTCTACAGTGAGTACGCTGACTTGAATTTCAGTGAGGGGGGGGGGGGTTATGTGGATTCTGAGTGCAGCTGGGCACCGTCTAAGCATGCCTGTTCATGCTGAACCCTGCAGGAGATTTACGACAGGCTGCAGACACCAGGGATTAAACACAATGTTTAACTGAGGTCTGCATGTGTAAACCAGACTCACAAGCTTCCTGTCCTGCCTTTTAAGAATTCCCTCAAATCTTACCCTTTGTGCTTCATCTAGTTAGACTTAAATGAACCTCCTAAATGTATTGAGATGTTGTTTTTTTTTAATCCATGACCATAGCAGCTGCAGTCAAGTTAACCCTTAGATGCATGAGTGACTGGACCTACACTCTTCCATAAGTGGGTCAAAAATTACCCATACTAGAATCAATGCGTTTTTATTCAAATTTTGCCATTTTGGTTAGGAATAATCACTTGTATGATATTTAGTATTATATTTAGGAGTTGATAAGTTGATAAGAATCAAAGGTTCCAATTGGATTCCATAGAAAATGCACGCAGGTCATTTTTGACCCACTTATGGAAGGTTGGGGTAGTAACACAAAAACAAAAAAGTTAAAAATGTGAATGGCATGATATCAAAAACATGTTTTTTGAGGAATACCTGGAATATTAAACGATAAAAAATTTCAATTACAAAGATACTTCCAAAAAAAAACCTGACCAGGTCATTTTTGACCCACTTATGGAAGGTTGGGGTAGTAACACAAAAACAAAAATTTCTTAAAATGTATAAAAAGTAAGTTAAAAATGTGAATGACATGATATCAAAAACATGTTTTTTGAGGAATACCTGGAATATGAAATGATAAAAAATGTTAATTACGAAGATATTTCAAGAAAACAACCTGACCGGGTCATTTTTGACCCAATATTGGAAGGTTGGGGTAGTAACACAAAAACAAAAAATTCTTAAAATGTATAAAAAGGTAAGTTAAAAATGTGAATGGCATGATATCAAAAACATGTTTTTTGAGGAATACCTGGAATATGAAATGATGAAAAAAAATTTCATTACAAAGATATTTCAAGAAAACAACCTGACCGGGTCATTTTTGGCCCACTTATGGAAGGTTGGGGTAGTAACACAAAAACGAAAATTTCTTAAAATGTATAAAAGGTAAGTTAAAATGTGAATGGTATGACATCAAAAACATGTTTATTGAGGAATACCTGGAATATGAAATGATAATTTTTTTTAATTATGAAGATATTTCAAGAAAACAACCTGACCGGGTCATTTTTGACCCACTTATGGAAGGTTGGGGTAGTAACACAAAAACAAAAATTTCTTAAAATGTATAAAAGTTAAGTTAAAAATGTGAATGGTATGACATCAAAAACGTGTTTTTTGAGGAATACCTGGAATATGAAATGATGAAAAAAATTTCATTACAAAGATATTTCAAGAAAACAATCTGACCGGGTCATTTTTGACCCACTTATGCATCTAAGGGTTAATGGACACTTTATAAATCACCATTAACTTTTTACCGGATTACTCACACTTCCTTCTTGGTTTATTCAAAGCTTTTCAAGTCTGCACTCAATTTCTTCTCAAACTCCGAATCAACAGAATCTGGTGTAACGCAGTCAAACAAATGAAACTTTTCCTCTCGCTCATGGCAGTAGAGTAGTATGCGGTACTTAATTGCACCCTTCCAAATGCCAACGAGCTGTGGTTGTCTTCACATGTGGTACTTTTGTGTGTCGGTACAAAGAACCGCCAGCTCAGATGGTGATGCAGCCCAGGAGCCCGCAGCAGGTCCGAGCCCAGATCTGCAGGTACTTGAACGGATCTTCCTCTTATTTGTGCACATTGCAAACATTCCAGAGGGGCAGAGGGAGGATCATCACCATGGACACACACATGCACGGAACAGGAAAATGAAACAGGAACCAGCTGTGTACACAGGCTGTCTTTAATGTTGAAAATTTAACCCTTGAGCCCTTTTTTTTCCTCTTGCTTTTTACAGATGCGACTATACAATCATTGTTAATATTGGCATATAGAAATTGATAATGGTAATGGTTTTATTTAATTTGAACATACATCAGATTACAATTGAGTGCATCACATAATCAGTTCACAGTTCCACATGTCCGAAAGGAGTAGGAAGAAGCACAGCTTATTAAATCTTACCCGTTCATCTGGTACTTACAATTTTCTTTTACAACTTTCTTCTCCTGCTTTCCATAATACAGTTTAAGTTTTTTGTTTGTTTGTTTGTTTTTTTTAAATCAGTAACTGTTACATTTGTTCACTTCCTGCTTTCCTAATTTAATTTAATTTAATTTAATTTAATTTAATTTAATTTAATTTAATTTAATTTAATTTAATTTAATTTAATTTAATTTAATTTAATTTAATTTAATTTTGGTTTACTTTAGTTTACTTTAGTTTACTTTAGTTTACTTTAGTTTGACCATACAATGTCATAATGGGTACCATAGTAACTGTCAATATAGTGATATTTTTAGCCTTATGCATTATTTTAGCTGTTTAGCTAAATAAATGTTAAATTAGCTGTTTAATAAACAGATTGTAGGCATAATTCCATTAAAAAAGTGATATGTAATATTATACCGGGTTGTTTTGTCCTACAACAAGTGTGTGTCTCCCCATCGGTGGACTCGACATATATGAGTGGAGAGACATAACCGGCATTCTTTCAAGGCTACATAGTGCAGGGGACTTCCTGTGCATGGCTGAATGATTTCATTATAAAACACAGCACATAGGGGGAGAGTCACTTAGTCACAGCTGAGTGAATGCCGACCATAAAGGGTCAATCGGGGTGGGGGAGGCCGGGGCAACAACTAGAGGGGCTTTCACGTTGTGGGCTTGGACATCCAGGCGCTGGTGTGCTGGGAGAGCTGGCACAAAGCCTGACTGTGTTCAAACCAGGGGGCGCGGGCGTAAGGTCAGGGCCTTTGGGTTTTGTTCCTCAAGAAAGAAAAAGTTGTCATCAGGAAAGGGAACAACACATTGCTTTGCTGAAATGCAAGGATGAATACTTTCTTTGTGATTGACGGAATTTTATTTTGATTTGACTGAATTATTATGTTTCATTATGATAGCAGAATTCCCAGATATGAGCAAAAGTAATGGATTTTCTGATTGTATATTCACAAATGTCATGTAGCTTGCATTATACAATAATCCATGTCACCGTAATCAAAATAAGACGTGTTATAACCTCATTTGAGCTTTTCTCTATTTTCCCTTAATACGATTAGCTTCATGGTCGTCTATGCACACATAAAATAAATCCAGATTAATTTCAACACTTAATTCCATCCTATTTGTTATGCTGCGCCCTTCAAAGTCTGTCTCAAAGTGTCATGTCCTGCAAAAATTTGTCAGTTTATTATAATCGAGTCTAAACATTTACATTTCATTACATAAGGAGAATAAGAGTATGGTATTTGTTGTTTTTTACTTAAACGACTTTTGTGTAAATTACATTACTATTACTCTGGTGTTAAGCTCCTCGTACTTAAGTTGTACACTCCCAAAATATCACTGTCTAAAACCATATCAAATTATAATGTATGTCATATTTTTCCATAGGAAACCATGATAACTCGATCTGTTCCAGACCCTCACAAATTGTAACATACTGTATATCACTTTCATTCATTCATTCATTTTCTACCGCTTTTTCCTCACGAGGGTCGCAGGGGGTGCTGGAGCCTATCCCAGCTGTCTTCGGGTGAACTTTGAATCTACCGCCATTAATACAACAAAATTTTGCTGTGTTGGTCGCATTTTTGCTTGATTGAAAAATATGTTGAAGAGGTCGTCAGACAAGTAAACAAGTTTACAGTTTGGAGTTGTACTACCCAGCATGCTTTGCGGGCATTTGGAGTTCATTCATTCATTTTCTACCGCTTTTCCTCACGAAGGTCGCGGGGGTGCTGGAGCCTATCCCAGCTGTCTTTGAGCGAGAGGACAAGTAAACAAGTTTACAACATACATCGTTGTTGCAGTTGTACTACCCAGCATGCCTTGCGGGCATTTGGAGTTCATTCATTCATTTTCTACCGCTGTTCCTCACGAGGGTCACTGGGGGAGCTGGAGCCTATCCCAGCTGTCTTCGAGCAAGAGGACAAATAAACAAGTTTATAACATACATTGTTGTTGCAGTTGTACTACCCAGCATGCCTTGCGGGCATTTGGAGTTCATTCATTCATTTTCTACCGCTGTTCCCCACGAGGGTCACGGGGGGAGCTGGAGCCTATCCCAGCTGTCTTCAAGCGAGAGGACAAGTAAACAAGTTTATAACATACATCGTTGTTGCAGTTGTACTACCCAGCATGCCTTGCGGGCATTTGGAGTTCATTCATTCATTTTCTACCGCTGTTCCTCACGAGGGTCATGGGGGGAGCTGGAGCCTATCCCAGCTGTCTTCAAGCGAGAGGACAAGTAAACAAGTTTATAACATACATCGTTGTTGCAGTTGTACTACCCAGCATGCCTTGCGGGCATTTGGAGTTCATTCATTCATTTTCTATTGCTGTTCCTCACAAGGGTCACGGGGGGAGCTGGAGCCTATCCCAGCTGTCTTCAAGCGAGAGGACAAGTAAACAAGTTTATAACATACATTGTTGTTGCAGTTGTACTACCCAGCATGCCTTGCGGGCATTTGGAGTTCATTCATTCATTTTCTACCGCTGTTCCTCACGAGGGTCACGGGGGGAGCTGGAGCCTATCCCAGCTGTCTTCAAGCGAGAGGACAAGTAAACAAGTTTATAACATACATCGTTGTTGCAGTTGTACTACCCAGCATGCCTTGCGGGCATTTGGAGTTCATTCATTCATTTTCTACCGCTGTTCCTCACGAGGGTCATGGGGGGAGCTGGAGCCTATCCCAGCTGTCTTCAAGCGAGAGGACAAGTAAACAAGTTTATAACATACATCGTTGTTGCAGTTGTACTACCCAGCATGCCTTGCGGGCATTTGGAGTTCATTCATTCATTGTCTACCGCTTTTCCTCACGAGGGTCACAGGGGTGAGCTGGAGCCTATCCCAGCTGTCTTCGGGCGAGAGGCGGGGTACACCCTGGACTGGTCGCCAGCCAATCACAGGGCACATATAGACAAACAACCATTCACACTCACATTCATACCTATGGACAATTTGGAGTCGCTAATTAACCTAGCATGTTTTTGGAATGTGGGAGGAAACCGGCGTACCCGGAGAACATGCAAACTCCACACAGAGATGGCCGAGGGTGGAATTGAACCCTGGTCTCCTAGCTGTGCAGTCTGCATGCTAACCACTCGACCACCGTGCCGCCCTATATCACTTTCAATAGAACAATTATACGTAGGAACAAGGAGGTCCGGTTTCCTCCCACATTCCAAAAACATGCTAGGTTAATTAGCGACTCCAAATTGTGTGTTTACCATGCAGGCCTCACAGCTAGGAGATCCGAGTTCAATTCCACCCTCGGCCGTCTTTGTGTGGAGTTTGCATGTTCTCCCCGTGCATGCGTGGGTTTTCTCCGGGTAGTCCGATAGTCCGACAGCTGGGATAGGCTCCAGCACCCCCATGACCCTCATGAGGATAAGTGGTAGAAAATGAATGAATGAATGAATTAATATATTTTGGAGGTATATTTTGTTTATACAATGTTCGAGAGTTCCAGACAAGTATTTGTTATGACTTGCAAAGTTTTCTATTTTGTTAAATGAACTCATATTTCACACGGCATTTGATTGGCATTTGATTGATATTTCTCTTTTGATGCTTTGCTGCAGCTTGGGTGCTACTTTCTAGAGCACGCTCATTTGCATCAGGCTCATCTCTATGTAAATGAGAATTAGTGTGCTTATGGAAATGACTCTTGAGTTTTCTTTTTTTAACTCAAGTTTAAAAGAATAGCTGGTCACATACACATTTTACTGCAGAATGTGTCTAAAGACACAGATACAGTATTTCTTTATGCAAATATTATTAGTGGCATCACAGCTCAAATGATTGTATATACTGAAATTATTGGAAAAAAATAAATAGATAGATAATAAATATAAAAATTAGTGACTTGACTACACTATAAACACACACACAAAAAACAAAAAACTCCCAAACAAAACTCACTTATCAGCTGCTATATAAACATGGAACCTATCAAAAGAAAAATTAGATTTCCATTTTTCATCAGAAGAAAATGTTTCTAACTTTTTCTGTACTTAAATTTTCCGTTGTGGAACATAAGTACATTTCAGGGAAATATTAGTTGCCAACTAAAAAAAAAGCGAGAATTTTTTTTTGTGTGTGAAAATACCCATTTTACTTTGACACATATATTTAGCTATTGTGACAGCTAATTACAATCTCAATTACAGTATTTATTTATGCAAATATTAATTGTGGCATCACAGCTCAAATGGTTGTATATACTGAAATTATTGGAAAAAAATAAGCATCAAAGTGAGAGTAGATAATAAATATAAAAATTAGTGACTTGACTACACTATAAACACACACAAAAAAAACAAAAAACTCCCAAACAAAACTCACTTATCAGCTGCTGATGGTGCTTGTTTGACAAAGGAGGATGAAGTTTTGTGATTTGCTTTGTTTGCCGTGACAAAGTCGTACCGGCTTTGTGCCAGACATGCCTGAAGTGCAGAGAGAATCAATACACAGAAGGGCAAGAGGACGTGTGATGACAAAATTTTTCGACCCTGCTGAAAAAGCACATTCCTCCAGGCGAGCTTGATCCTTTACTCTCTCCCTTGCACTGCTTGCCTTCAGACTCTACCCTGTACAAGGTGGTCACTCATAGTCGTCTTTGTGAATTATAGCACCCATCGACAGTCCCGGAGCTCTGTAATTTGGTCATTTGTATGTAAATTGTGCTTTGTACAACTATTGCAGTGTGTTGTACCGCACAAATACTGTCCTACCTTGCTCCATAAAATGCTGTGCTTTCACACAGGAATTATTGCACTGCGGAGATGTCAGAAGAGTCAATCAGTGAAGTAGATAGGTGACAAAGAGTAGCAAGAGAAGCAGACGGAACCTTGTGAGTGCAGGGCTGAGAAGAGACATAAAAGGTAGTTATTTTGAGGTTAGATCCAGGTGCTATCCTCTCTCTCTCTCTCTCTCTCTCTCTCTCCCGCAGTGTCAGTCGGATGAGGCAACGGCTCGCCAGAGGCAAACATTCGAGGGGGGGCTTATGGCTGACTCTGTAGTTTCATTGTCATTCCAACAAGATTTGACATGCCTTGCTCATGGTGAGATGACACCACAGAGTATAAGGTCCAGACGACTTGGGGGCAGTCTGTCCTAATTGTCGCATGATGCTGAATGAAACTGATGTGAGCGGATGAATAGTCTGCTTTGGCATGGGTGTAAAAACAGACCATAAACCAAATGGATGTCGCCTTTGAGTACGGAGAGGAAAAACAACAGACGCGCTTTGTTTCTAAAGGTCAACGCACTGGCGAGAAAAATCACCCCCAGTTCTCATGTGATTCATTACCTTAGTAAATAACAAGGTTAAAATGTCCCTTTTAAAATGATGGTCTCATTCTGAGTCACAGACAAAATAAAAGACTGGGTGTTGTCTGTCGCTACACTGGAACCTTTTGAACAACAGCTACTTTTGTATGGTGTTCTTCGGTTTCTCCACCAGATTCAACCGTCACTCCTCGCCAACACTTCTGGCATAAAATAAAACAAAGTGGTGACAGTCAAAATACCAAAGACGAGACTTCAAAGCAAATCCACATTACCAATTTGTTGAATCCAATTCTTCTATAAGGCGACATATTTCAAAAGATCACTTTCAATATTATTTGTCTGGAATGTCTGGAATTGCTCTAAACAGGTCATTTTAGTGAATACAGGATGATGACAATGAAGTGAAAAAAGGTCATAACAACAATAAATAATACAAGATGTGCACTTAAAAGAATTACACAAAGCCAATATTCACTGAACTTCACAGCAAGGACAAAGAAACCTTTTCTAATTCGGGAAGGAGTTGAATAAAAATGCACATAGTTTACAACTGGATCACTTTTTTTCATAGCATAAAAACGCTTTAATTTTTACAGTAGCGGCAGTAGTGCTATTTCTTTCACTCTTCAGTAATGACATGGAGACTAAGAATCATCTTGAAATAGTAAATTATATTAATAACATATTGTATAGATTTAGGCTTTGAGTCAAACACTAAAGCATAACCTTGAATTACCTGAAAGCAGTGCTTCAATTATTTTGCTCCCCTTGTGACAGAATTTTTTTTTCATTGAATTATTCATTTTATTTTACAGTGTAACCTTGGTTAGCATGTTTTTTGGTTATCAACAAAAAAATATGCAAAATTTTTCCTTGGTTTGCATACATTCTATAGTTAGCATGTATTTATGTCAAGCTTCTTGTCCTGTTATTAACTCATTGAAGTCATTTGTCAAAAGACAACCCCATTTTAGAAGAGATGCTCCCCTTGTGAACAGACATGTTTTATTTTTTTATTGAATTATTTATTTTATTTTACAGTGGAACCTTGGTTAGCAGGTTTTTTGGTTAACAACAAAAAATAATGCAAAATTTTGCCTTGGTTTACATACATTCTTCAGTTAGCATGTATTATGTCAAATATCTTGTCCTGTTATTAACTCATTGAAGTCATTTGTCAAAAGACAACCCCATTTTAGAAGAGATGCTCTCCTTGTGAACAGAAATGTTTTATTTTTCATTGAATTATTCATTTTATTTTACAGTGGAACCTTGGTTAGCAGGTTTTTTTGGTTAACAACAAAAAATAATGCAAAATTTTGCCTTGGTTTACATACATTCTTCAGTTAGCATGTATTTATGTCAAGCATCTTGTCCTGTTATTAACTCATTGAAGTCATTTGTCAAAATACAACCCCATTTTAGAAGAGATGCTCCCCTTGTGAAAAGACATGTTTTATTTTTTTATTGAAATTTTTATTTTATTTTTTACAGAGTAACCTTGGTTAGCATGTTTTTTGGTTAACAACAAAAAATAATGCAAAATTTTGCCTTGGTTTACATACATTCTTCAGTTAGCATGTATTATGTCAAGCATCTTGTCCTGTTATTAACTCATTGAAGTCATTTGTCAAAAGACAACCCCATTTTAAAAGAGATGTTCCCCTTGTGAACAGACATGTTTTATTTTTTTATTGAATTATTTATTTTATTTTACAGTGGAACCTTGGTTAGCAGGTTTTTTGGTTAACAACAAAAAATAATGCAAAATTTTGCCTTGGTTTACATACATTCTTCAGTTAGCATGTATTATGTCAAGCATCTTGTCCTGTTGTTAACTCATTGAAGTCATTTGTCAAAAGACAACCCCATTTTAGAAGAGATGCTCTCCTTGTGGACAGAAATTTTTTAGTTTTCATTGAATTATTCATTTTATTTTACAGTGTAACCTTGGTTAGCATGTTTTTTGGTTAACAACAAAAAATAATGCAAAATTTTGCCTTGATTTGCATACATTCTCCAATTAGCATGTATTATGTCAAGCATCTTGTCCTGTTGTTAACTCATTGAAGTCATTTGTCAAAAGACAACGCCATTTTAGAAGATTTTGACCGATATGTTCAGACACACGGAATATTACGTTCTTTGGCAATATAAACATGGAACCTATCGAAAGAAAGATTAGACTTCCATTTTTCATCAAAAGAAAATGTTTCTAACTTGTTTTGTACTTTATTTATCCGTTGTGGAACATAAGTACATTTCAGGAAAATATTAGTTGCCAACTAAAAAAGTGAGATTTTTTTTTTTGTGAAAATACACATTTCAAGCATAACTTTTACTTTGACACAAATATTTAGCTATTGTGACAGCTCAAATATCTGAACCTGGGGTTGGCAAACTACAGCTCGGGGGCCACATCCGGCCCGCTAAGTGTTTAAATACGGCCCGTCCATTCTTTCCAAAGTATTTCATTGAAACTTAACATACAACTTGGCATCATGACTTGAGCCAAAAACATCATGGATGTTTTTCCCATTCAAATTCAAGAAAAGTTCTTATCAAACACATTTCTGCTACCTTGTGGCCGTTGTTATTTTACAATACTCCAATGTGCTTTTATAATTCAGCACTTTCTTCCACAGAGGCACTCGTTTTGTCTGCTGTCATTCATTTCATTCTTTCAGTTTGAAACACCTCATAGAGTACCATTTATCTTATTGAACACCCGGGGTTTGAAATATATGTTATGCTTAATCGCAAAATTCACAGCTACCTAGTGGGACATAAAAAAAAAAAACACATACAGACTGCAATTTTTGAAGGCAAAAAAAAAAACAAAAACAATGCTTACAAAGTGCAGTGTTGACTTGAAGAACTCTGATGAACACTTCACTTTTCATTGAATAACAAGGAGCTTGTCATCTGCATGGCTTCATTCCAGACATTTTGAATAAATGTTGTTAGCATTGAATGCCTTTTAGCATATGAATGGTTGCATGCAGCTCTCAGCCAGTCTATTAATTAAAACATCAATAGTTGGCATAGAGCTGGCCAATTCAGGGTGTACAGCTGGGATAGGCTCCAGCATACCCATAGTGAGGACAAGTGTTGTAGAAAATGGATAACCTTGAGTATTAATTCTTCATAACTAAAAAGTTTTTGTGGCGCTCTGGGGGCCCAAGTATAGTCCGCGGCGCAAAGAATTTATTAGTGGTTACCACTTTTTGATTTAAACCTGGTTTGTGCTTCTACGTTTGTATTTAGATTGTTAGCTCTTCAATTGAGATGAATTGAAGATTCTAATTCAGATCTTCCCATTCTCTTGAAAGCGTGGCCAACGTGCTAACCACTTGACCACCATGCAGCACACTAGGACAAGCCATCAAATATATATGCTAAATGATTTATATGATGCTTTTTGCCATAAATTATGGCTTTGAATATCACCTCAGCTGTGCAACTTTTCCTGGGGTTATTTTCATTTTTTTCATAAAGCTTAGACTTTAAATATGCAGACAAGCACCAGTTGCTTAAACGCTGTTACAAGCAAAACATTATTGTAATTGAGCATGGATGGTGAATATAATGCATGGTGCTTTGCAATATTTGGTTAAAATATAGCGAAGAACAAGGAGAAGAAGAAGAAGAATAAGAAGAGAAAGGGTAATAAAGAACCAGACAAAAAACAAATAAGTATCCTGTATAGCATTCTAATAATAATTATTATTATTATTCTAATTCTAATAATAATAATAATAATAATAATTATTATTATTATTATAATATTATTATAATATTATTATTATATTATTATTATATTATTATTACATATTATTATATTATATATTATTATTATTATTATTATTAGAATTATTATTAGAATTAGAAATAATAATAATAATAATAATAATTATTATTATTATTATTATTATTAGAACAATAACAATGATTTAATAATAATAATTATTATTATTATTATTAGAACAGTAATGATGATTTAATAATAATAATAATAATAATTGTTATTATTATTATTATTATTATTATTATTAGAATGCTATACAGGACACTTATTTGTTTTTATAATATTATATGTATATATATATGTATATATATATATATATATATAATTTGTAGAATATTTTTATAATATAATATTTATATAATAATAGTAATAATATAAAAATAATATTAATTATTATTATTATTATTACTATTATTATTATTATTATTATTATTATTATTATTAAGCATTCTAATATAAGGACATTTTCAATAATAAAGGTGTCCCTTTTTTAATTAGACAAATGATCTGACCTGACCTCCCCAAACTGAGTTGAGCTTCTTTGCAAGGGTTTTTCCTGTTAGCCGGGAACTTTTTCCTTGCCACACTTGCCACAGTGCTTTCCCATGAGAAATGGTTGTATCCCTTTTAAATGTAAAAGGGTGTGGTTCATAATATGCACCATATGAAAACATACATGTTGGGAGTTGGCGTCACGGATAGTACAGTGCAAAAGTGTGTGGCACTTTTATATATATATACGTATATATATATATTGCAATGCTATGATGACTGTATATAATTAGAATGTACCACAGAGGGTCAATCAATATATACATAGTCAGGCAAAATGATCTGACATATTTGTAGGTTAAATAAAAGGCAAATAAAGTAAAGAAACAAAAAAGTGTTTTTATTTTCAAAAAGTACGTATAATGCAATTTTGCTTTGTTTCTTTATAATGCTATTGTTTTTCATTTCTTTTTCAGTTGTTGCCATGAATTGAACTGGTTAGCATCGTGCTTTTATTGTGGAAATGTTTATCAAAACAAACAAATCTGTAACTTCAACACGAAGTGTTCCGTTTGCACTTCAATCTTGGTAGACATGATCCTGTATCAGCTGGAAACGCCATCTTGTTATGGGTTACCAACTTCAGAGCTACCGGATGACCTTGCACCGCCAGAAGTGATTTAATTTTTAAAACATAATGAAACAGAATGGCATAATGTGTACTTTTCGAAAATAAAAACACCTTTTTGTTACTTTACTTTATTTGCCTTTTATTTAAGCTACAAATGTGTCACATCATTTTGCCTGACCCTGTATATATATAGGTGGTATCATGTAGAGCAGCGATACAAAAACCACACATCCATAGCAACTTAATGCTAAACATAACTCAAAATGCCCGCAAGGCATGCTGGGTAGTACAACTGCAACAACGATGTATGTTGTAAACTTGTATACTTGTCTGATGACCTCTTCAAAATATTTTTTTTAATTAAGCAAAAATGCAAAAACACAGCAAAATGTTGGGAGAAAAAGTACCACAAACTGTTGTATTAATGGCGGCAGATTCAAAGTTTCCTTTCACACTCCTTCCACTTTCTTAAAACCTGATTTTAGTAGTTTCAACAATCCCCTCGGATGTTTCCTCGTGCTTGATGCATGCCAATAACTTGACCAGCCTGAAACAGATTAACCTCGTTTCCAGAGTCACAGGATGTGTCTTTCAACGGGGTTGTTTAACAAATGAGAAGCGCCTCATTGCATCAGTTGGGGTTAAATAACTTGTTGCCAGCTGAAACCTAATCACCTATACAGTTGTTATCCAATGGGAGGCTATTACCTATTTGCTTAGTTAAATCCATGTGGTGACCCTTTTTTTTTTTTTTTTGGTCAGACAGTGAGAAACTACAGAAGATGTTAATGACTTGTTTTAATTTGTAGCCAGTGTTTCTTCAATCAATTCAACATTGCATCAGAGAATACAAAAACAACATCAGGGCCATTGTCTTCTTTTTGCCAGTTTACCGGTAGTATGTATATCTACATGCACACTAATTGGTTACTCCAAATGCAATAGATACATCTTCAACACCCTTACCTGTCACTGTAAAGCTCAAACAGAAGCGTGCAACACACTAGAACAATAACCGAGGGCATGTGGTGTGCAGACTTTTGCCCTCAGTGCAATGTAACGCAACAGTTCTACAGGGACGGGTGCTTGGGTGACTTTAGGCATGCAGACTTGATCTTCCTGTGCAGCACTGAAAAGTCAGGTCAGTCACTGACCCCAGTCATGTTGTGTTTTTATAACCCGCAGGCTTTCAAAACAAACTCCCTCTCCACCGGCCTCTGCTCTTTTTTTTCCCCCCCATATGATGCTCCTACTTGGCAGACAACATATATCTCAGGATCAGGCTTGTAATCTATGGTTTTTCCATAATTAGAATTTTAATTAGGAGTCCTAAGATAGTTAACCACTCTCTAATCCATCAAGATAGTAACACGTCAGCATGTTGCTTTTCATAGGTTTAATGATGCCCCTCCCTTTTTCTCCAACCCTGCCCCCCTTTCATGCGTTCCAGGTGTTCCCATAATTCACTTGGCCTCAAATACCACCAGAGCATTCCTGAACTTCAGAGGCGCACCAGCAGATGAGAGCATGGATTTATGGTGAACGGCGTATGGAAGCAGGGAGGGGGGTGTTGTATGGGTGAGAAAGAGGTAGGGGCCACTTCAAAGACCAGGAAGCATTTGTTGTTCTCTCCAGTGCTCGCATAAAAAGATCCACAATTCTTTCCCTGGCTGCGCTTTTGACAGATGCAGTGTTCAATCACT
Organism: Doryrhamphus excisus; assembly: GCF_037039965.1. NCBI lineage: Eukaryota > Metazoa > Chordata > Actinopteri > Syngnathiformes > Syngnathidae > Doryrhamphus > Doryrhamphus excisus. The sequence goes on along the minus strand of NC_136357.1, from coordinate 2,912,378 downwards.
GCTTTGCACACATTCAATACAGCTTTAGTTTCATTTTTATCCACCGTGACAAGATCGGCTGGCAGCGTGCACGGTGCCACGTCTGTCTTACTCTAATGCACATAATTATTTAAGACAAGGTTTAGCCTTTCATTTTTCATGATTTCAAAGGTGACCCTTTGTGGATTGCGTTCTAGTCTTTTTTTTTTTTTTATTGCACCTGCATAAAATATCACATTCTTACGCCGTCCTGTGACTTTGGGTATAAAATCCAAGGTTACAGACAAATGCCTATCAAGCTCTATTTGTGCATATGTTAATTTTGCATTTGCATATCTGCTACTATCCTGCAGTAGTATAGTCTATAAGAGTAGCCACGTATACATGGACCCAAATATTCCAATTGCATTCGGTTTATTTGCACAAAGAGAAAGATTGAACCTTTGTATACACCTCATTCCGAAAGAAAAGTGCCAATCCGAATGAATATATAATCGGATTCACAGGGGTGGAATATTCCTTTCCCCAATCCGATTGAGCTATCTTGTACCCGCTCAATCAGAAAGTTGTCAGACTGCGTTCTTCTTCGTGGTGTTTTTCTTCTTCTGTTGTTTATTGGCAGTTGGCAAGCAGCTTCCGGTGTGCATTAGCGCCATCTGTGGAACAGAATCTAAACACATCTATACTTATATATACTATACTTACAGTAAAGTCTCGTTATATCGATATCGGTTATATCGAAGTACTGCTTATTACGACACTATTTTCATTTCCCGGCAAATTTCTAGTCTTTTATGATATAATTAGTTCCGTTAGTACGATACACGGTTATTATGATAATCCGGTTACTACGATGCCCTTTTCATCTCCCGCCAGCCAATTTGGTCTGCTTATATCGATACAAAAGCAGCTTAAATCAATCTTTGCTTAAGGATTTCAATACCAAAAAAGAACACGGCAAACTTTATTTTTCACACTTCCACCACCAGAGCGCAGCACACACACCGATTCCCGCACTTCCTGGTTCACATTCTTCTATACTATAGAACAATGTCAAGTGCATTATTGCCCACTTTTAATGCAGTTCGGCGCAGGATCGGATATATCGACAGTCCGGTTATATCGATATTTTTTCAGACTCCCGACAATATCGATATAACGAGACTTTACTGTATATATAAAGAAAATATATATCTATATAAAAAGCCTGTCCCAAGTTTAATTGTAAAATATTAGCAAGATTGAATTTTATCTATTCCTGTTTAAGTTCTTTCAGCGCATGCTCAGATATGACGTAACACGCAGCTCGAGACGTTCTTTAGTTTTAAGAAAAACTCAAGGAAGTCGGTATCACGTGATGTTGACGTTTACGTTTTACTGGGCATGCCCCATTGACTATTCTGGTTGATTATAGCAGCGCATGTAGACACGCGATTGGAATATTCCTTTCCATGTATACCATTGCTTTCGGAAAGGTCATTTGGAAAGATCCCATTCGGAAAGAAGAAAAACTCCTCATGTAAACGTGGCTAGTGACAGTTAAATTATTGTGTGATGTTTTTAAGTATGATTGTATCCTGGGGGGGTGCAACCGAATTTTTAATTGAATCCGAGCTGGGAAAAAGTCTGAGAAATCATCAGTCTAGGCTGATTGGTTTGACACTAAAGGAAGTCAGTTTGTCATGCAATTGTGCTGACTGTGCAGATAAAAGATAACACAAATTCCCATGGATGTGAACACTTTGCATGTTGTCAAAAATATTTATTTTCGTACGTGACAATCATAAAGTAATCACAATATCCATCCATATTATGTCACCTACCCTCATCAGAGTCTTTCTGCCATATTGTGTCTGACCTTGTGGAACAAATTAATCTGAACTAAGCTTTACTTTCCCAATGGTAATTACCGAAGGGAAGTGTTTATACCAGTTTTAGATGCAGTTTCCAGGAACTAGTTTGATTCAAAAGGCACTGTTTGATATCATTTTTACTTCTCCCGAGGCAATGTGGCCTGCCAACTTTGCCTCATGGAAGCAAAAATTACATTTATATTATAATATATGTAATATTACACAATAAATGGGCTTTCACTTGTATCAAGAATACTTCAAAATGGTCAAGGGTGAAGGAATGAGGATAGAACCAGCAACATTAACAATGCCGCTTTATTCTATTCTTTATTTATAAATATAACTTGAAATGTTTTGGTTTGAGACCAGGGTTCAATTCCACCCTGTGTGGAGTTCTCCCCATGCATGCATGGGTTTTCTTCGGGTACTCCGGTTTGCTCCCACATTCCAAAAACATGCTAGGTTAATTGGCGACTCCAAATTGTCCATAGGTATGAATGTGAGTGTGAATGGTTGTTTGACTATATGTGCCCTGTGATTGGCTGGCCACCAAGACAGCTGGGATAGGCTCCAGCAACCCCGCGAACGTGGTAGAAAATTAATGAATGGTGATTAATGCAGTGCCTGGACGGTGGAGGAGTGGTTACCACTACCACTCAGCTAGGAGACTCGGGTTCGATTCCACGCTCGGGCATATCTATGTGGAGTTTCCATACTTCCTTACTCCGGTTTGCTCCCACATTCCAAAAACATGCTAGGTTAATTGACGACTCCAAATTGTCCATAGGTATGAATGTGAGTGTGAATGGTTGTTTGTCTATATGTGCCCTGTGATTGGCTGTCAACCAGTCCAGGGTGTACACTGGCCCTCTCGCCCGAAGACAGCTGGGATAGGCTCCAGCAACCCCCGCGAACCTGGTAGAAAATGAATGAATGGTCTGAGCGGCGCCTGGACGGTGGACGAGTGGTTACCACTACCACTCAGCTAGGAGACTCGGGTTCGATTCCCCCCTCGGGCATCTCCATGCGGAGTTTCCATACTTCCGTACTCCGGTTTGCTCCCACATTCATAAAAACATGCTAGGTTAATTAGTGACTCCAAATTTTCCATAGGTATGAATGTGAGTGTGAATGGTTGTTTGTCTATATGTGCCCTGTGATTGGCTGTCAACCAGTCCAGGGTGTACCCTGGCCCTCTTGACAGCTGGGATAGGCTCCAGCAACCCCCGCGACCTTTGTGAGGATAAGCGGTAGAAAATGAATGAATGGTCTGTGCAGCGCCTGGATGGTGGACGAGTGGTTATCACTGCCACTCAGCTAGGAGACTCGGGTTCGATTCCCCCCAGGCATCTCTATGTGGAGTTTCCATACTTCCTTACTCCGGTTTTCTCCCACATTCCAAAAACATGCTAGGTTAATTGGCGACTCCAAATTGTCCATAGGTATGAATGTGAGTGTGAATGGTTGTTTGACTATATGTGCCCTGTGATTGGCTGGCAACCAGTCCAGGGTGTACCCTGGCCCTCTCGCCCGAAGGCAGCTGGGATAGGCTCCAGCATCCTCGTGAGGAAAAGCGATAGAAAATGAATGAATGAATGTTTTGGTTTGAAGCTTTCATAGAAATATTATTCTTGATTTTCCTGTCAATTTTCCACATTTTTATATCGAGAGAGACATTGTTGAAGGGCTGCAAAAGCGTGTGCTTTCCCTGAAGTGACACAGTGAGGGTATAAATAGAGCCGGCCCACATATCACTGTACCAGACAGAATGCTGGCATCTGTTGTGCAAAGTATATGAGAACCTCTAAACTGCTCGCCATTTCTTTCTCTTCTCATTTCCCTCCTTCTGATCACTCCTTCTATTCTGTGATCCCACTCCTCCATCCTCTCCTCCATTTCCTCATTTGTTGCAGTAGTTTTCCTTTTATATTTCCTTTTCTTTTACCGTCTTACCCCTTTGCATCAGACTAATTTCCCCTTTGACCCCCACCTTTGCACTTACTCTCACACATCTGTTGCCATGTGTTGAGTGTTGAGTGATAGGAACCCAATATCTGTGCAGGCAAAGGATCCTATTTCTAAACATACAGTGGGAAGCAAGATAAATAGGGAGGGGACATGTGGACTAAAACGATGATACCGTGTCTTCCAGTGATTGAAATCCTGATTTCATATTTACATTAGTGAACAAATGTCTCCTCAGGGAGCAACACATGCATGCAAATACAAGTTAATCCCATGGGATTATGTGATGTATTTGCGAGGCAATTTTGTAAAGGATTACAAGTCCATAAGAGATAAAAGCAAAGTCATTGTGATTCTCGGCAGGTTACTTCCGAAACCGAAGTCAATGGTAATTATTTAGCGATCCTATTCTTTGCTGTACCAACCTGTACAAAGGCCGTTTAACCTCTGTGGTTCTACAGCAGGGGTCTCAAACTCAATTTACCTGGGGGGCCACTGGGGTTAGGGTCTGGGCAAGGCTGGGCTGCATCAGGTTTTCAAAAAAAAAAAAAAAACACATTTATTAAAAACAGAAAAATATACAAACTTTTTCAGTGCTTTCGTTCCGATATCTTAATTTTTATTTTTCTGCACAAAATAAGATGAAAAATAAATAAACAAATCAAGAATAAAGAAAATCAATCAGTAATAAATAAATAAATATAATAATAATAATAATAAAACGGCAAATAATAAAAACTTAAGAAACCACATATAGTTGGTGGGTAGGCAAATTATTTTTTTCAGATTAAAATTACCAAAGCATTATTAGAGCCCTGTAGACATGACAAAACACGACTATAGTCACATTTATACTCTTTTTATTTACAACATATTGCGCAACTGCAGGGTCTTGAGACACATGCTAACTCTCAAACTAGAGAACTAGCGACCTAAACGGTAGCCTTCAAGTTATTTCCTTTAAACTTAAATAGCCAAAAACTTACCACTTCCACACGGATCGGGAGGATAACTATTAACAGTTATTTAACCTTTAACATGAACATTAATCAAACGTAATAATTTTTTTCTGGGTACATGATACCATACAGCATCCATATCAAACTTGCGCAGGCAGCCCGCGGGCCACATGTTTGAGACCCCTGTTCTACAGTACTTTGTCTTGTAATGTGTTCGACATATGTATAACATTTATACATTGCGTACAATGCATGCATTTGCCATGGAATTGGCTTCCTTCAACTTGCCGCATTCATTCAACTACAGTAACAGCTTTTGTTTTTTTTTTCCCAGAAGCACACCACTTAATCTCATAATCTGCTTTCACTGTGACTAGTGTTGAATTCATTCAGAGGCAGGGACAAAGAGCGGCCGACTGCAAAGGCATCTGCACGCAGAGACTGAGTCACGTTGCCAGCCAAACTAATAAGCGGCTTAACAGTCATTAGATTTCATTTTTTTTTTTTTAATGATTCATCCATTCTTTCTTCTTCATCCCTCTTTCATTTTCATCCGATATGCCTTTCATAGCTCCCACTCCCGTCTTTGACAGGTATTCTTCCATTACTGTTTGCTGACACAGCACTGTGTTTGCCCTCTGGCGGACCAGTCATTGCTTTAAGAGTTGACAGTGGAGAGTCGCAGTTGGATGGCGATCTCGAGAGAGGGAGGGGGGGGGCACATCAGGAAGATGGCATCCTGTCCAACTGTCAATCGGAGAAAAGCTGCAGGTCATCGTTTCATCCTTTGTTTGCTCACAGCAACGTTCCCATCTGTGAAGACAAAATTCAATCTCCATCCTTTCAGTCAGTGTTTTCCTATCCCGTCCACCCAACCCTTTTGATAAATCTATTCTCTCCTTACGCTCTTCCATTTTATTCCCTTATTTTCTGTTCCCACCTCTGCAAGTGACTACTGCAGCACATTCACTAAAGATTCTTTTTTTTTTTTTTTTTTTTTTTTAGCCTTGGGAAAGGTTGTTCGAGCGGAGATTGAATAAATGTCTCTCACCTTTAAATCTGTAATTACCTCAGTGATTGTGCCAAATGCATTTGCAGTCACTCATCTTCCTCCAGCTCTTATTTCCCTCTGCGGCAAGAAGAGAAATAAGGCATGCCGAGCCAACTTTTGACTGGCAGGTAAAGCGCTACCTTTTAGATCAATGCTAGACTTAAGGCCACGGAAGCAGTTACTTTATCCTGAATGCTAAAATAAAGCGGCTTGTGATTTCAAAGCTTTTGGCATTAAGACAGGTGTGCTTTCTTTGGGGAATGTGTTTCCTATTTCTTTTCCAAGCAAGCACTGTGTGAAAGCCCTCAAGGAAATCATCTTTAAAGCTTTGCTGGTTGGGGAAGTCGGAACAAGCAAATACACACATAAATTATTTATCGCTCTTTCATGCATTGCCTATTTCATACCGGCGTTTAAATAGTGTTCTTTTATTTAGCATTAGCGACAATTAAAGTCCTAGTATTGATCCATCTAAAATTTAGCTGTTTGCCATCAGATTGACTCAACGTGTTTGGAGGCTGAAACGCTGAATACGAAATACGACCCCTGAACGTGCATTTAAAAAGGAGTAGGAAGAAAGAAACAAACCCACTCTCTGTTTCACAACAATTGCTAATGCATTTGTTCACTTCCTGTATTCCAAATCTACTATTTGACAATTGTGGAATACATAAGGAAATAATAAGATATATAAGATAATGGGCGGCACGGTGGTCGAGTGGTTAGCGCGCAGACCTCACAGCTAGGAGACCAGTGTTCAATTCCACTCTCGGCCATCTCTGTGTGGAGTTTGCATGTTCTCCCCGTGCATGCGTGGGTTTTCTCCGGGTACTCCGGTTTCCTCCCACATTCCAAAAACATGCTAGGTTAATTGGCGACTCCAAATTGTCCATAGGTATGAATGTGAGTGTGAATGGTTGTTTGTCTATATGTGCCCTGTGATTGGCTGGCGACCAGTCCAGGGTGTACCCGAGCTGGGATAGGCTCCAGCACCCCCCGCGACCCTTGTGAGGAAAAAGCGGTAGAAAATGAATGAATGAAATATAATATAATAATAATACCTGAACTCAGACATACAACGAGCCCGGTCATTAGCATAATTTTTTAAAAAAAAGTATTCAGTTTTGACATTAATATTTCAAAAAGTAGTATCTTGAAAAGGGTTAGAGATAAGTGCATATTGTAAATGAGAAAGTTACACAAAAAAGTTACCAAATGAAGTTATTTTGACGGCTCTACTACAGTATACATAAAGTATATGTGTGCGTACATATGTTAAAATTTCCCAACAATGTGCAACCTTCTGCATGCTACACTCCTCCATGCTCCTGCTTCCTGAAATCTGGGATTCAGCCCTCATGATCTCTGCTACCATATGGACGTTTTATTAATATTGCTCTGAAGTGTCATCCATTAGTGGAGAGTTGCATCATTCCCGTGTGCTAAAATATGTGTAAATATGTTGTTGGGTTAGAGCATTCGGATTTATAAAAATGTATACCCACATCTCTGGCATTGAGTGAGTAAAATTACACCTGCATGGAGTGATATTAAATATTTAGCAATGGTCTGTGGAACACAATTTGAACTCGAAACCGTTGGTCGTTAAATTACCCAGATTTCTGCAAACTGTGCAGTCAAGTCTGCTGCATGTCAACCACATCAATTTACTTACTTGTCTCGGTGCCAAATACCACAACACCCCATCTGGAGGCCCACCCCACCCCATCTATAGAAGTACTTTGGTGCCAGAAGGTCGACCCACACAAATAAACAGGTTTATATGATGTTGTGTCTGATATGGACACATTGTGTTTTCTCGCAAGAATTCAACTTCATTTTAATTGAAAACCCAATGCAACACAGACAACCTCCCACTCCTATCTTTAATCACTTGCACTAATCATGTACAGTCATCCCTTGATACTCCATTTCTGCCTCTCCCTTTTCTCAAGCATGGACGGTGCAGGCAAACTGCTGGTTGTACACGGTCGCCCTATAATTAGCGGCGTAAGAGAGCTACGCTGATCACAGAGTGTGTGTGTAAGAGACTGATAGCAAGTTAGGATCAAACAAGATAGACGGGGATGCTGTAATCAACACCAAGACACATATAAAACATAAAGGTATCACGTTATAATTTAGAATGGAATGACCTTTATTGTCATTATACAAGATGTACAACAAGATTGGAGAGTTTCTCCTTTTAGTGCAGTAGTCAAGTTTAAAAAAAAAGTATATAAAAGTAGTGTAAAAAAGACAATTTAACAAGATATGTACAAGATATATACAAGATATCCAAAATATACACAAAGTATTGCACAGGAGCAGACATATTGCAGATATATTAATTTTAGTGCAATGATAAATGGGTCATAGTGCAAATAATGACCGGTGTATACATGTGAGTAAAGTCACATATGAGTGTATTGTAATGGGTTTTTAAATAAAAACAGTATGGAAATATTGCACATTTGTATTATGCTAATGACCGGGTACGTTTCAACAATTTCAACAAATTAATACAAAAATTTTACTTCATTTGAATCTTTGCAATCAACATTGCTGGAGATATTTGTGTACTCGGACTCAATACTCACAAAGGTAGGAATGTGTATTTAATGAGGCAACCTCCAGAATGTTATATCTATCAGTGAAGAGAGGTGGGAGGGCTTGAGAGATTAGTCTAGAGATCCTTTTGGCAGCAGACAGTAATGAGACGGTGCTTTGCATGATACATACAAAAACACCCTTGGTTGTGTTGACTCAGTGTGACGGATTGCGGAACAGACCATGTAGGATAACAAATTCGAAATGTGTAGTTTTTCCAGACGGATATTAGTTTGAAAATAAATTGAACTTTTTACCTCTTTTAATCTGCTGTGAATAATGTACAATGTCTGAGAACGCCACAAGCAAAATGTTTCATGAACTGACAGAAAACATGTTTTATTATTTTTTTTGGAGACCCTCACAGATGAATGGATATTCCTAATCCGATTTGGCATCCTTGTAAAACATTGTAGCTATGTATTTTTTTCAACTGAACTGAAAGTGTTATAGTTGGAAATAAACTGTTGTTTTCCTGTAAAACAGGGGTGGGCAAACCTTTTGACTTGCGGGCCATATTGATTTAACAAAATTGACGGGGGGCTAGACTAAATATTTTACACAAACAGTCCACCTGGAATTAATGTATCTGTACGTGTCATGCAACCTGCTATATGTGCTTGTGTGCCTTTTTTCAGGAACATTTTACAAACAGCAAACCACATCAAATAACCAAATTGATAAAAAAAAAAAACAAATTAAACCATCAAAAGGTTGGCTCAAGCCATGATGCCAAGTTTCAATGAAATACTTTGGAAAAACTGGGCGGGCCGTAACTAAACATTTGGCGGGCCGGATGTGGCCCCCGGACCGTAGTTTGCACACCCCTGCTGTAAAACAACAATTTTTATGTTTTCTATAATGTGGCATAGCTGTTTAAATCATTCATTCATTCATTCATTTTCTGCCGCTTATCCTGGGGTGCTGGAGCCTATCCCAGCTGTCTTCGGGCGAGAGGCGGGGTCCACCCTGGACTGGTCGCCAACCAATCACAGGGCACATATAGACAAACAACCATTCACACTCACAGCTGTTTAAATATTTTGGCTAAATATATATGGATATAGGGTTGCACGGCAGGTTAGCCTCACAGCTAGGAGACCCGGGTTCAATTCCACCCTCGGCCATCTCTGTGTGGAGTTTGCATGTTCTCCCCGTGCATGCATGGGTTTTCTCCGGGTACTCCGGTTTCCTCCCACGTTCCAAAAACATACAAATTTTTTTATTAATTGACGACTCCAAATTGTCCATAGGTATGAATGTGAGTGTGAATGGTTGTTTGTCTATAGGTGCCCTGTGATTGGCTGGCCACCAAACTGAAAGTTATGCTTAGCATCTTTTCACAAAAAGCTGTTTTTGTCCCGTTTTGTTACTGAAACACCTGAAATTTTGTTACTGAAATACCGGGATTGAATGAGTTAAGAAGAATTTTTTTATGTCAGCCGCAAAAATGTAATGAAAAGGGAAAATGACGATGTGATAGATGATTAAGCCTGGGTACTAAAATGATCTGACTCCAAGGTGCCAGGAAGGACAAGCAAATTCATTCAAATTCATATTTGTCTTCCACAAATGTCTCCGAGTTTAAACCTGTCTGATCAAATTTATTGTAAAATTGGTATTCCACAGCCAGTCAGCGACCTTTTGCATTGCAATAGTTAATATCATTGCACACCCATGCTGTTTTTTTTTTTTTTTGCCCATGTGTAAATAGCACAGCATCAGCAGCGTACATGACGTTATTAACATCAAACACCAACGGCAGAAGAGCAGACCCAGAAATAGAGCCCTGTAGCCCTCCTGTGGAGTACGCTTCCAGAAGAAATTGTGTGTTTTCCCACTCTTAAATGCTGCTATCTCCCTCTCCGGAAAATGTGTAATTTGCCAATTTGTTAAATAGCACATCATGACTAACAATATCAAAAGCCTTGTAAAAGTCAAGGAAAACATTTCCAAGTACTCCCTCTCCATCGAGGCTTGATTGAATTTCTTCAAGGAAGTAGCAGTAAACTGTTTCAGCTGAATATTATCTCCCCCTGAATCCAAATTGAAAAGGTTTTTAGTCATTAATTTGTGCCTAGATCTTCAGTCAGTTGTTCTGCTGCACTTGATCAAAGACTTTGGAATTTGCAGGGAGGGTACTCATTGGTCCAAAGTTAGCTTTAATTATAAGATTATTCGCGGAAGAGGAAATATTTTACAAGCCAAAAAGTATGGCATCACAAACAACATTATTAAGGTCACAATCCGGCATAAACAAAGCAGAAATGCCTGGGACTATTTTGGCTTAATTTGGAGCCAATGGGGGGTTGAGAATGAAAAAGAATATTAATAATAATATTAGAATAATAGAATAATATATCTATATATATAATATAATAATATAATAATATAATAATATAATAATATAATAATATAATAATATAATAATATAATAATATAATAATATAATAATATAATAATATAATAATATAATAATATAATAATATAATAATATAATAATATAATTATTGAATTATATTGAATTATAGAAATTATTAAAATATAATATATATATATAATATAATATAATATAATATAATATAATATAATATAATATAATATAATATAATATAATATAATATAATATAATATAATATAATATAATATAATATAATATAATATAATATAATATAATATAATATAATATAATATAATGTAATATAATATAATATAATATAATATTGGAATAATAAAATAATAATAATAAATAAATAATATAATATAAATAAATAAATAATATATAATAATAAAATATAATAATAAAATAATATTTAATAGCAAAAAATAAAAATAAAAATATATAATATATATATTATATATATAATATATAATATAATAATATATATGATATAATAATATAATATAATATAATATAATATAATATAATATAATATAATATAATATAATATAATATAATATAATATAATATAATATAATATAATATAATATAATATAATATAATATAATATAATATAATATAATATAATATAATATAATATAATTAGAATAATATTAGAATAATAGAATAATAATAACAAATAAATAAATAAATAATATACAATAATAAAATCGAATAATAAAATAATATTTAATAGCTGAAAAATTCAAATAAAGAATAATTGAGAACCACTAACCTAAGTTAAACTTAGTTAACGATCCCACAAATTGCAGCTCTAATTGTTTTATAGTGTATTTACAACGGTCACTGCCAATGACTTTGCATTCAATGTATTGTGGAATTTCTACAATTAAATCAAGCTCAAGTCGACATCAACCATGTGCTTATATTAAGATAAGATCTTGCTCTGATTGAGTTGCAGAAAAAATATGTACTCTCAAGATAAACTGCCACTCAGACACGTGTCTTATCTTAGCACTGATTAAATGTCCTCTGGAGCATTTCGCTTTATACATTTATTTGACGTTAGTCTGTGGCTCTTGGCCCTCAAGACCTGTTTTTGCAGCACAATATACGGTGTTTTTGTTGAATCACCATAATAACATGACATCAACTTATTCTGGGGAGCAATCCTCTGAAAACAGCACCAATCCTTGACAATAACAACAATATTCTCATTTTCAAGTAGTGGTTCTGAGCTTCCTTGGAACATTATCGAGGGATATGGCAGGGTTTTTTAAATGAGCACAACAAACAATAATAACATCAACACCAACTCTGCGGCCTCTTTGGAGCCCTACACTTAGGACAGCTAGATTGTCTCTTCTCCATGTCTGTCCAAAGCTCTAATCCTTTCCCATTGTCTGTCTCAGGGCTGGTTTATGAAAGGAATGGAACAGAAGGCCGAAGCAGATATCATAATGAGAAACTTCCCAGAATACCATCTTCATTTATTCGCATTGTGTTTACACATCCAACCAAAATATTCCCTGCCTCCCTTGTCATTGCATTGTCATTATTTATATATGTATGCAATGCATGTATATATATTGCATGTTTGTCACATCTTTAAAGAAATTTAAATATTAATCACAACAACACAGCAGAACACAAAATGCAGATTTTAAATGAAATGTTTTATTATTAAGGGAGAAAAAAAATTTAAACCTACATAGCCTTGTGTTAATTGAGATCTACTAGTCTGAAAAAGGTTATAATGCCATTGCAAATGCATTGGGACTCCAGCTAACCACAGTGAGAGCCATTATCCACGAATGGCAAAAACATAGAACAGTGGTGAACCTTCCCAGAAGTGGTCGGCCAACCAAAATTACCCCAAGAGAGCAGCTCTGACTCACCCCAGAGGTCACAAAAGACCCCACAACAACGTCCAAAAGAAGTGCAGGTCTCACTTGCCTCTGTTAAGGTCAGTGTTCATGACTACAAAAGAAAGTGGGCAAAAATGGCCTGCCTGGCAGAGTTCAAAGACGAAAACCGCTAGTGAACAAAAATAACATTAAAGCTTGTCTCAATTTTGCCAGAAAACATCTTGATGATTCCCAAATACTTTGGGAATTTTTTGGTTATTTTTAATATAACTTCTTAGAAAAGTGTGATTATTGTCAAAAGTACAAATTCATATCCACATTTACTCATCTTGACTCTCCCGTTATGGCTATAATATTTATCAACGATTTATGAAAAATAAACGTTGTAAAGCAGTAAAGTAATCAAGAACAGAATAAAAGTGGAGTCACAGCGTTGGATGCAGCCACACATGTGACGTCATACCGGAAGTTACAAAAACAAGGAAGTAAACATCGCTTGCGCTCGGTGCCTTCAAATCTAAAATGAAAATGGATCATTGCACAACTAAGTAATGTAATATTAAGCAGGACGAAATTAGATGTGAAGCGACTACCTTACACAAGCTCTTGTCAGAAAAAAAAACGAGTTTGGGGCGCGAAGACACCGACTAGTAAGTTAAGTCACACACTGTTGGGAATACAAGTAACTAACTTTGTGGTTGTGGAAGAAAATGTACGTCTTGGTTTGCGTTACGAATCCCCGCGCAATATAACATATACAAAGAAACTGTATGGTATATATATATATATATATATATATATATATATGTGTGTATACATTGTTTTAGCTATGCAACACTTCCACTCAGGTGTGTGTGTGTGTGTGTGAGTCTGCGCGATCGCGCGTGCGTTGCCTTCGTGGGAACTTGTACTTTTGCGCTCATAATTACAGTTAATCATCCGAATTATTATTTGACAACAATAAATGCTATTGTGGGGTTTTGTTCTGACAGGTGAGGTATAATCCAAACACTTGCATAACAAAATGCGAGACCATGGGAAAATATACCATGATGTAGATGTGACGTCATGACAGTTTATTAATGTGGTGTTAGTATGCGGAGAACTACATTATTACATAAGAGTACTACACTGCACAACAAATCTGGTTGGTGTTTTGAACATTTGGCTTCCCTTCATATAACAACATTAAAAGGGAACATATGAGAATGTAGTAGAAGCTGTTACAAAATTGTTGCAGATTCCAAACTAGAATAGATTAGTACCTTAATCAGCATTGCCATTCTAATCTATAATCATTGCATGCATTACTCCTGTTGCTGAGTATAAGACATGCAGGATGTTAAAGGAGGTGAGTGCGGGTACAGGCATCAGCCTACAAAGCCAGCACTTATTTTAAGTCAGTAAACAAAGCGAGTGTGTTTGCACACAAATAGTTCCGTGACTGCAGATTAGGTCTTCCTGTTTCCCCTGCCCTTGTAAAGTGATGTGCTCTTGTAAAGCTTGTTTCTGTGTCTGCGGACTCCCTCCAAACAGTTCACATTCCGTTTTGGGGATATTATATTAGAGGGAATTCGTTCTGGGTGTGTTGAACTTTCCATTGTGCAAATATAAGACATTCTCTTTTGCCACCCAGATATAGAGTATTATAAGCCTTCATGGACCACAAAGGAAAACCTTCGGAAGGAGCGATGAGATTGGAGGAGCTGCCGCAGATGGATGGAACATGCGATGCATGCGAGCCTGATGAGGCTCAACTGGCCACGCAAGTATGCAACACCTGCAGCTTTGCCTTCTGCTGTGTGCATGCTGACAGACACGCCTCCAGCAGACATCATCTGCTAACGCCATATTACCATGAGGGGACGCAAGCCACTGGACTTGGCCACAACAGAGACTCTGGAATTGTACACAGAGACAAGGAAGAGGTTTTGATCGGGTTGCCGGATGCACAGGGTGCGGATCTAAGTCAAGCAACACTCGCAGATGAGAGCGGTGATGCTGAGAATAGTCATGGATCCAAGAATGGCCTGCTGATGGACGCAGAGTTTAGAGCTGAGGGTTCAGAAGAAGGGCAGGAGAACATAGCTGCCGGAGAAGCAGTGAAGAGGGACACTGTGACAGTGGAAAGGCTACGCTGCACGGAGCATGGACAGGAAGGTTCCCTCTACTGTAAACCAGATGAAAAGATTATCTGTGTTCTGTGTGCTGTGCAGGGTGAGCACCAGGACCATGAAATTATCACTTTGCATGAGGCTTACCTCTGGCAGAAGGTGAGTCTTTTTTGGCCGCTCAATTGTGCCACAATAGCACTGAAAGTCATGTTGCCGGCTACACTTTCCATGTAAAAGGTTTAAAGAAAAGAAATGCCTGGTGGGCCATATCAAGACTCTTGCCGGGCCTGATGTGGCCCTCGGGCCGCAGTTTGCTCACCCCTGATTTAGAGGCATATTTTCCCTAAATATTGGCTTATTTTGAATGGTATGATTAGATTTATATGCATAGTATAAAAATAACTTCTGCTCACACCATTGCATTAGTATATTGACTTGGACTATACAGCGACAAAATAGCTCTTTTTTTATGAAAGCTGTAAAATGTGAATTTTAATATCATCAGTATAGTCCTGCTTCCATTTGGCTTGGTCCCAATTACCACTTCACCCTTTGTCCTGTCTCCAGATGGCTTACAGCAAGGCATTGCTGCTGGTATTGTACAGCCAGCCAATGTTGTGCCATATTTTGGTATCAACTGCATTATTTAAAGCTCAAGGAGCGTGCACACACTAATTGTTTTTATTCATCTTTCACTCACGGAAACGAGCACTGGTGAGAAAAAAAACATTGCATTTTAACGGTGTTTGTTGTGATTTGAATAAAAGGATATTATGAATCAATAATGTATGCCGCAGAACAGTGATTGTGGATTTCATGGATGAAGCATCTTCAAATTACAGGCAAGATACTTCAATATCCAAACTTGTGCAAATCTTAACACAGTTTTATTTTTGCTTTTATAAAAAAAAACATAAGCATGTATGGTTGTTGTACCAGAGGGAGACAGAATGTATAAAAAAAACAGGAAAAATAACATAAAACGAAGATATTAACAAGAATAGAATGGAAGAATATGAATGAATTAAAACAATGTGCAAAAGCCAGAAACTGCACTTTTTAGCAGAAAAGTACAGAAAAATAGATTCACTTATAAAATATACAACATAGAAGCAGTAGCCATAATGGTGTGTTGGCTGTCGAAACACACTGCCGTCCATCCTCTGCCCTGCGGCTAAGCCTCTGAAAAACAGAAGTAGAGCACATTGGCTGCAGTGCTTTCTCTTCCATCAGGGCCACATATGGATTGGCGTGAGACAAAGGGGGTCACTCTTAGCCCAAGGCTGTGTTATTTATGTTGAAACTGCTCAAACTTTTGTCCCGCTTCATGTTTCTTTATGTTCCTGTCAAAGAATCACCTAGTATTGTCAGTATTGTGATGGAGAGGGTCTTTACAGTTTCACTGTAATTGAATTTCACAGGCGTTTGTATTAATATGTTGTATCTGCTGTTTGTGTATATGTTGTAGAATAGACAGGGTTACGACCTGTTGGGGTGTACACGAGAAATGGGAGAGAAGATCACAACCAAGTGGACAAACCCTAAGGTGAGTTGAAAATTCTACATAAACAGAGTGAGTTCAACAAGCTCGGTGAAGCCGCTCACGGCAATGTCTCACCATTCTTGCCACCCACACGCTGCTCAGAACAGATGTCGCAGCAAGTTCGCCACAATTCTTGCCGTCTTTAATATAATCTCCTACGCGGAATCATTTGGTGAAGAAAATCTCCCATTGTTCCCATTGCACTAAATCCGTGAAATTGCCACAAATGTATTAAGGAGAAAGCTTTACTTCCATAAACACACACTGAAATGCGTGTGATGTTGTGCTTTTAACATGTCGCATTTTTCTGTTCATGCGGATGAAAAAAAAAAAACGAAACAAAATTTGGCATCATACCCTGCCTTGTGTACAAAAAGAATGGTTGAGGTGTACATACATACTGTATACACACATGCAGTACATACACATACATACGTGACATTGAATGGCCGTGCTATTACAATATGAAGAATGCATACAGTTTTGTAGTACCTATTATCATTCATTCATTCATTTTCTACCGCTTATCCTCACGAGGGTCGACGGGGGTGCTGGAGACTATCCCAGCTGTCTTCGGGCGTCGCCAGCCAATCACAGGGCACATATAGAACAAACAACCATTCACACTCACATTCATACCTATGGACAATTTGGAGTCGCTAATTAATGTAGCATGTTTTTGGAATGTGGGAGGAAATCGGAGTACCCGGAGAAAACCCACACATGCACGGGGAGAACATGCAAACTGCACACAGAGATAGACGAGGGTGGAATTGAACCCGGGGCTAACCACTCGATTTCCGTGCAGCCCCTACTTATTATGAATGATAGGTTATATTGCTTTTAAACTAAAGGTAAACAAATAGGTCGGCGTTCCCAGCTATTAGGTGTGCTGCTTGCTTTTTGTTCAACTATTACAAAAAACTTGTATTTGCTGTTTTTTTTTCTTTTCTTTAAATCCACGCTATGCGTTTATCGTATTTGTTTTTGGGGGTGAGGGGGATGTGGGCTAAATGTAGACGCATTAGAGAGCCATTTTTCATTGGCGATATATCGGCCACAAATTTGGGCACTGCAGCGGTGGAGATTAGACGCTACAACAGCGGAGACAACAGTAGGAGGAAGTAATCAGGAAGCGATTATGTCATGAAGCTGCTGAGTGCCATCTTTTACCCCCGATTCATATATTTATCATGCTATGCCTGAACCGGGCTCCTGCAGATGTAATAACAGTTATTGTATTTGAAACTCAGGGGTGATGATATTATTGTGTGAATGCTGATTTTGGTCATAGTCAGCTTCCGCTTTGACTTTCCAGTATGTCTATGATAACAGTCATTTTGACATTGTCTTATATAAAAGAAAAATAAGGTGGGAGGGAATACTCCGACCAGATTTTCTCTAGCTGTGGCTTAATCCCTTGTGGACCAAAATCAGTTAATTGAATCAAGGATTTAGAGGCTATGTTAAATGTATTTTAAATGGTGTTTAATATGTATAACACATTCTCATGAATAATTCATGGAAGCAAACTTTTGATAGAATGTAGTTCCATGCAACACAAGTAACATTCTGAGTAATTGCGAGAGCGACGATATCGCCTCTTACTTGTCAGAAGGCAGGTGTACGTTATCTTTCTTTTTTTTTGTGTATTGTGTTAGTCTTATCAGACTCCCGGACACTTCATATTGATGATGCTTAAACTGTAAGTGTCCTATTTTTCCAAATGTAAATATAATGGCAACTTCAAGTAAAGAGATGGCAGCTTTTTTAAAATGATCATCTGTGCGTTCTGGGTTTCTAAACGCGGTGATGAAAACAATATAATACTGCGATAACTGATAAAGTATAAGAGTACAAATTGACAGAAACACAGAGAACATTGTAGTTTTATAATGCATAATGTGGTTCGGGTTATCGGTTTGTATTCCTTTGCCATTAATCATGCCATACTTGATACCGATCATTTTTTATTCTGCTATAAATATAGGTAAATTAAGATTAGGTTAATCGGATGGTACAAAGGAGTTGGCTGCAATTTGCAGCTATTCAAATGTATTCCTAAGCAACCGCAGCGGCAGTCCGCCATGATGCGGCGAGAAGGGTCAGTGTAACATGCAAACCATTCTATAGCTGAATTTTCAAGTCAACATTGCAATCCATCAAGTAGCTTGACATGTTACGTCACTGACTGCTTCTCAAAGTCAAAGTGAGCGTCAAGGACAAGGATGTACAGCTACTGTAGATTCAGGTCAACGTGCAACATCCAAAACGGCTGTCTGCTCTCTCACCCACCTATATAGTAACTGGGTCTGTTCCCAGTGGGGAGAGGACAAAAAACACAGGAGAATTGTTAAGCGCCTGCAGGGATGAGACCTATGAGAGGTGGCATGTTGTAGAAGGTTAATTTGAGTAACTAGCAGCTGGCAATGCATTTGACTTTGTGTCTTATCATACTGAAATATCATTGCTACCCCAAGGACTGCTTTGGACATAATCAGTCATCTGCCATTCCACTGCAGGGTTCCAGGGCGCTGGCTAAAACCCACTTACCTGCTTTCTCACGGAGCCCTGGTAGAGATATTATGTGGATTTGTCAGTGTGTCCTCTCTGCACTCCCAAATGTCAGCTCTTGAATTATTATGCATGGCAGGCGAGCATCAGAGTGATGGCTCTTGGTGAGGAAAGGTCTGTGTGCACGAGAGATAGTGAAAGAGCAAGACAGAAGTTGCAGAAGTTTGAAAGAACCGTGTTGTATTGATGACAAGGAGAAAGGTGACTCTATTAAACATGAAACTTACTTTATTTACATTGTCTGATTAAATAATTCGGAGCGTGTCTGTAGCCACAAACTTGCATGTGTGCATGCGCTGCATTCATTTTCTCTGCCTCATAAAACCGTCAAGATCTGCAGATACATAAAATCTGTCTTTGGGAAGCGAGGCTGAGAAATAAACAGGAAAGGTAAAATAAATTTGACTGGTGGTGTTTTTTTATTTTATTTTTTATATACGCACATCCGTTGATACTTTTTCTTCTCCTGCTCTGCTTCGTCCTGTCGCTGATACTCCCCCTACTTTTCCTCTCGCTAACCCCTTTCTCCCTTTGCGATGTAGGCCTGTAGCCCTGCCTCTGCTCACAGAATTTTAATTGAGTATCATTCCCACAAAAGGTGGCTTGGCTTGTTACTTGGTTTCTCTCTAAACCAGTGAAAAGGTGTTATACAACAAGAATGATTTTGTTCTGTTTCGTCTCCCTTTTTGAAAGTATCCCCTTTGTATCACACTAAGACTTATAAAGAACTGGTGTTCCTGCTGTATTTTCATTTACTGTAACTAAATTTAGTCTTACGGTATCTTGGCCTGGATGACAGAGAATCTATATCGACATACAGTACAAAGAAGAGCAAAAAAGAAAAAGGGCAAAATTTGACATTTATGATGTTTACACTGACTTTTTTGGTAATGGTAATGGTTTTATTTCATTTGAACATGCATCAGATTACAATTGAATGCATCCCATAATTAGTTCACAGTTCCACATGTCCAAAAGGAGTAGGAAGAAGCAAAGCTCATTAAATCCTACCCCTCAATCTGGTACTTTTACAATCAGTAACTGTTACATTTGTTCACTTCCTGCTTTCCATAATACAGTTTAAGTTTTTTTTTTTTTTTTTTTAAATGTACCTCATACTGTAGTACGAGGTGATGTGACCCTACAATGCCATAATGGGTACCATAGTAAGTGTCAATATAGTGATATATATAGCACATCATGACTGGTCAAGACTCTTCATCCTTGTATTTAGCAAACATCAACTGCTTGTATTGTTTCTTAAATTGACTCATCGTTGTGCATTGAGTTCCTTACTCAATCCATTCCATAGTTTGATTCCACATACTGAAATGCTATGGCTTTTTAACGTAGTCCTAGCATATAAGTGTTTCAAATGTACTTCTTCCCTGAGATCATATTTCTCCTCTCTTGTAGAGAAGTATTAGATGACATTTTTAGATAATTGGTTATTTTTAGCGTTATGCATTATTTTAGCTGTTTGAAGATGAACTATAACAGCAAGTTGAAGTATTTGTGATTTTAGAAATAAGGAGTTAGTATGTTCTCTGTAGGCGGCATTATGAATTATCCTTACTGACCTTTTTTGCAGTACATTTAGCGAGTGAAGATTGCTTTTGTAGTTATTACCCCATATTTCCACACAATAAGTAAGATATGGTAGAACCAGAGAGCAATTTTAGTTTTTTAGTTTTTCTCAATCATCTTGAGACATGTAGAGCACGACCTCTTTTGTCAATGAAAAGAACAATTTCATTCATTCATTCATCCTGAAAGAGCTCCTAATAATTGTTTCATTTAATTATTTTAATTAAATGTATTCATTTGTGTGATGGCAAAGAGAGCCGTGATGTTTTTGCACTCCCCCTTCCCCCATTCCCATGGTATTGCATTTTTCATTTGCACTAATGAGTGGCACAACCTTTTATGCAGTCATTCACAGAGCACGCCATAATTCTGTTTGAGTCTATTGCTTTATCGCTATCGTGTCGATCATGTGAATTGTCAACAGGACATCTGAGCCCCTTTTTCTTTTACAGGTAGCTACAGAGTCCAGCTTCCTTTTTTCTGAAGGAACTTTCTTTCACATGTTCAACAGATTCTGCTAATCAGCATCGTAACTGAGCAAAGGCCGATATTTGTCTTTGATTTTCATTCAATACCAGCTCTGCAGTGTTTGTCATGTTACAATAATAGTCCCCCTGCACACGGACACACACACACACACAAGTACAGTAACTTGACTGTGTTGCTATGTTCTACCTCTGCGGATAATTTCTCTCTCATCCCACATTCCTTATTTCCCGTCTAACTCTTGTTTCATGAGTAGAATCTCCTGAGGCCTCATTTTATGGCCTCAACTCACAGCCATGCAAATGAAGATTTGCAAGCTTGACTGCATTTTTCTTGCGAGTTTTACACATTATCAGGGAAACCGTCCCTAAATAAAACAAAAAAAACAAAAAGCAACCGATCTGGCATTGAGGCGCCTATCAGAGCTTGAGGCCTAACGGACTCGATGGGAGGTCAGCGAGGTCAATGTGTGCGCAGGAGGTCTTGGAGATTGGTAGTGGTAGTGAAAGAAAGTGTCAGATCATGACAGATAAGATAATAAAGGCTATCAGATTTATGTTAGAATTCCTTTTGTGGCTTAGCTAATGGGCAGAGCGTTGTTCTAAGATTTATGCTCACCGCCTCTTTCCACTTACGTTCACTTCAAAGCAAGTGGCAAAGGAGAACGCAAGCGGTTGTAATTGCTGATACTTTTAGTAAATACAATACTTGACAGACAGCATTTTTCAGGTATTTTATAAATTTGGCAGCTTACCAGATACACATTTACAATTAGGAATATGCTGGAATCAGCGTTGTACTTCAAAGTTTATTTATTTAAATGAACTTTCTTCTGTCGCTTCTTTTTGTGTGTGTGTTTTTTTGATGGGTGGCGCTCGTTGGGATGAGTGACATGTCTTTCATGTTAGTCTCCAATAAGACTGGAAAAAATTGCTATATTTGTTGCTCCTTTTTTAAAAAAAGAATCTGAAGGTGTCTAAATACTTGCTAAACATCGTTAGGATGGCCAGATCTGATTTTGATATTGGATATCGGGCAGATATCAGCAAAAAAAAGTGTCAGATTATATCAGTCTGCATCTAAAATCCTTACTATAGACACTCCAATACAAGCAGTCCCTTCCAGACTCCAGGTCAGGATTAGGAGTGATGTCGAGCATACTTACTTGAACAAATTGTGCTGAGATATCTTAAATTTATTGTTTTTCTTTGTCTTTCTGTTCTGTTCTCATTGGGAGTGACCAGGATAGATAGGATCAGGAACGAGTACATCAGAGGGACATTACGTTATTATGATATTATGTCCTGAGGAGAGATAGTGAATATATTGGTAGAAGGATGCTGCGTTTAGAGCTGCCAGGTAGGAGAGGAATAGTAGAGGAAGACCGAAGAGAAGGTTTATGGATGTAGTGAAGGAGGACATGAGGGTAGACAGATACAGAAGACAGGGTTGGATGGAGGAGATTGATTTGATAATACTTATAATGGTCCATCCATACATTTTCTATGCAGCTTATCCTTAATAGTAATGGTATCTATAATAATAGAAACAAATTCCTCTTGCACAAGGTTCAAGGCTACCGAAGGCGAACAAGATCAAGTAGAATAGAAAGGATGACAGATATGGTTATATGGAAAATAATCCGCTTTACTGCACATCAACTGCAACAATGATATAAGTAGGAATCCTCCTGTGGAACTTTAAGGTGTTTCATGTCATGGCATTTTCCTCAGAGGCATCTGTTTATTGAGGGTGTTTTTTTTTAAAGTCGTGAGTCAAAGCTAAAGAGATCCAAAATGGGAAACAGAGATAGATTAAACAGGTATCGTACTGAGCACTTCAATTGCTTTGGAAGCCAAACAGATGGCCTGTTGTGGTAGAAAGAGCCTCTGAGGTCTCCGTCTACAGATGGGATGCATGAAGTTTACCTCAAGGGAAGCTGCTTCATGCTATCAATTAGCTCCTGCATCATAAAGACCTTTTGGTGTTGTAAAACAATATTCCCTTTTTCCCGTACTGGTCAGAAGCTTATATTAGTACAGTAAAGTCTCGTTATATCGATATTCTCGGGAGTCGGAAAAAATACCGATATAACCGGACTATCCATATATCCGATCCTGCGCCGAACTGCATTAAAAGTGGGCGGATCTTTGATATGGCATGTAATTTTCTCCTTGAGTTCATGGTTTGCATATCTAGCATGCTTTTGTACTACAATAAATTTTGTACTACAGTAAATAAAAATAAACTTACGCTGTAGTGATTACCGGTTACCGGGACATAATTCACCCCGGAACTATCGATAGGGAAGGTGTTGCCACCCGGAGGGGTAGGCGCGAGGGACGGGTGTTTTCCGCTGTGTGTGCTGCACTCTGGTGGTGGAAGTGTGAAAAATAAAGTTGACTGGAAGCAGCCGTTCGCCGTGTTCTTTTTTGGTATTGAAATCCTTAAGCAAAGATTGATTTAAGCTGCTTTTGTATCGATATAAGCAGACCAAATTGGCTGGCGGGAGATGAAAAGGGCATCCTAGTAACCGGATTATCATAATAACCGTGTATCGTACTAACGGAGCTAATTATATCATAAAAGACTAGAAATTTGCCGGGAAATGAAAATAGTATCGTAATAAGTAGTAATTCGTTTTAACCGATATCGATATAACGAGACTTTACTGTACATTCACATTTACACTGTGTTTAACGGAATGTTGTTGTGCTGTAAAATATGTATTGTTTTTAACTACAGTATTACAATTACATCCATAAATATTTGCATCATATATACAAATCTAGATTTGCCAGACATTTGTAATTAAATTATTGAATATGGCTGTATGGATTTGGTCATGGAGAAGTAGACATTATTTATTTTTACAGTTACCAGTACTCACAGATCAAGAACTCGACATTGAATGATTTAGAGCCTGTGTTTTGATTTTGTCTCTTGAGATGCTTATGGATTAATTGATATGTAAAAAAGGTAAAGCCAAATTAGACAATTATCACCCTTTCCTTGCCCTGGGAAGTGATTACCTTGCTTCATTGCACTTGTTTGACTTATGGCAAGATGTGATTATATTATCTTATCACATTTGCTTTTTACTTTACTCACCGAAGTCTATGAACCGGTCTACATCAGGGAGATGCTTGCCTGAGTGCTATTACTGTGTTTGTGTAATATGTCGGCACAGACTAATTGCACAGGGGGGAACCAAAGTTCTATTTAGTCCCTTTTAACTAGATTGAAATATGCAGGTGATGTGCACATTCTTTGTGCCACTAGGATGATGTATCATCTTCGTCAAGTGCTAAGAATAGCATTTGGTGAGGAGTTTATGTGTATTATTTTTTACTCAAAACCTCCACAAAGCTTTGAAGATGATCTGATTATAGGACTTCAAAATGCGATGTCCCTTTCTGAATGTGCACTTATGTGCCATAAATTAGCAGCATTATTGATTAAGCCGCAGGGTTCAAAGCGTATGAAAAAAGTAGTGTCGTATAGTCCGGAATCAACCATTATTTCCTCTTTATGTTGAAATATTTCAACAAATTATTGAATTACTACATTTTGAAGGAGAAAGTTTGTCGCTTTGATTATTCATTCACCAAACTTGAATGTGCTTCCTACAGATGTCTGCAGAGCAGATGGAGGTGTACGTGAACACCCAGTTCGATGAACTTCGCAGATTGGTACATCTGGAAGAAAAGAGGACCTTGCACCTTGTAGATCTCAAAGAAGCGTTTCTGACTGCATCTGCTGCAGAAAAGATTGCCGAGATCACTGTCCAAACCAAGCGCCTCCAAGAGGAAATGGCCAGCATTACAGAGCAGCTTTGCATGCTGGAACAGGCTCCGGTGTCCACAGTAGGCCCTGTCCTGGCAACAGAGGACTTCGCAGAAGCACCAGGACCTGTCCGTAGATTAATGGTAATCTTTCCTCCATTCACATTATGATTCTTATCCTGCTCACACATCAGTATTGGTTCTGCCACTGTGGAAAAGGTTAGCAGTCAGACACAGATGCTCACTGTGTGCCTCATTGAGCGTACCCATAATAATTATCATTACTCGGCTTGTGTGGCCATGGCTGGGAACATTACGCCTGTTGTGGGTAATGTCATTTCTTACAAACTACCTAAAGGAATGTGTCAAATGTCCACATGAATCTACGTGGATAAATGTTGCTCTGAAAAGGTTGTAGCGACTAAATGCCAGAATTCAGCGCCATCACAAAGGCGATACATGATAGCCGAGACATGGAATGACATACTGTTGGTATGTGAAAGTTCCCTGTCCAGTTATACATGGTAATTACAGGTGTCAGATTAAAACATGAAACAATTTCTCGTTCTGAAAAAAAAATCTTGCCATAATAAATAAATTAATTAATCACACGATAAATGAAAATGAACTCAATAATTTTGCCGGTCTCTGTATATTGCCAGGTGCATATGTTTCTGTTTTCCTTTTCCTCACCTCCAAACAGGCAGGAAGAACGTTTACTCTGTGCTTGTTTTCAGCCCCCGTACGTCTTTGCTCCATGATGCAAAGGCTTGAAGACAAGTGAGCCCTCTTGTCAGTCATGTAGTCTCTTTGTGTCTGTGACGAGAGGTGGGGCGGCTAGCATTGCAAAGAAGAGTGAGGCGAGCCCAACAGGTAAAAGAGCCAGTATGCCAAAAAAAATAAAAATAAAAAATCATGGAAAAAAAAAAAAATCCATCTCTGTGTGGAGTTTGCATGTTTTCCGGGTACTCCGGTTTCCTTCCACATTCCAAAAACATGCTAGGTTAATTGCAGACTCCAAATTGTCCATAGGTATGAATGTGAGTGTGAATGGTTGTTTGTCTATATGTACCCTGTGATTGGCTGGCGACCAGTCCAGGGTGTACCCCGCCTCTCGCTCGAAGACAGGCTCAGGATAGGCTCCAGCAAATGAATAAATAAAAAAAGATACTGACTATTGCACAGGTGTGCCTTAGTCTGGCCACAATAAAAGGCCACTAAACAATGTATCCCGGACTTTTCTGGTGCATCTTGTAGACCTGTTGTACTCAAAATCGATCCTTAAATACATTCCGTTGCACTCTGGCGCTACATAGAAAATATAATTACCTTGACCTTTTAGTGGAGGCAGCGTGCCCCAAAATTGAAAAGTTGTCTGCCTCCCGATGAAGCCATGATAACTGGTGTTTTTTGTAGTGTGGGTCTGACGTTCTCTTGATGATTTATAGTAGTTTATGTGCAGTTCACAACTTAGCCCGGGACATTGTCTTGCTTTCGGCTTGGTACTCTTGATTATTTTTTAGTGTTGTTCCTTACATAAATAAAGTCAAACACTATACAGACAGTCGAGAAACTCATTAAGAACTTGTCTAAGTACTGCAGGCTGAACACGCAGTGACTTTTAAAAAACAACTACTCTCTGCTTTCTTGCACACATGCTGACTCACGGAAGATGGGATCTTGGTAATCACGGGTTGTTTATCTGCATAAGAACACGGGATAGCTTTCCTGGACGGTGTCAGCGGCATCACTCTAACAAATCACCAATTTTATGTGTTTGAGTTTGATGACAGTTCAATTAATCACCACCATAGCTGTTGACCCAAAATCAATGGACATATTAACATGTCATGTTAGCACATAATGATTACTTTCTTACAACTAAAAGGAAAACCGCAATTCCGTATTTTCTTGGCTATCTTTGGACAAGTCCTAAAATCAGCCGCAAGTTTTAGGAATGATCTTCAAACATCGGCCTCTCTGTCAAGAGTGTTTGCTTTAGGTTAAGTCCTACATGTATAGACAGGACCTTGGCTTGGTTTAGTTATTCTTGCACAAATATGGTGCTCTGTATTTAAAGGGACTTCTGCAAATAAGACGTAAATGGAAGTTTTAATCCTTGTCCTCCTTTGTGCCATTCATCATACCCCTGACAATGGCTGGATTCAGAGGCTGACTTTTGTTGTTGTTTTTTGTTTTGTTTTTTTTGCAAAGTGAACAATAACACAATTGACATCTTTCTGATTGTGCTGAGAAGAAGCAATCTTTGCCAGTGACTTCATTGTAATTACAGACTGCGTTTAATGTTTAAACATAGATTTGCTCTATAAAGACAAGCATGTCAATAAGCAATTACCAGCTCTCAAGCCGAATCAAAGTAAAGACACGATCACGAAGAAAAAACCTCATATGGTTATAACCAAATTAATGTTAAAAAAACAAAGCAAATACATAATAATTTTGTCATAAGATGCTACTTTTCTCTCAAGCTTTGATGGCGGTTAATTAATGGGTGAAACGTCAGGAAGTAGTGACGTGGATGAGTGGAGTGGAAGCTAATACCACATTTGGAAGTCTTATGCAGCAATCTCTGACATCTTCAGTAATTTTGATAAAGAATGTTGAATTACTAAAGCTTCTGTTTGGACTGCTGGGACTGCCGACTGTCCACTATTACCAACAAAGGCTGGACTACTGCGTGATGCAATTTGCCTCGAGACAAAAGTGATAAGAAAAGTTAGACGGAGACTGACAAGGTGTGTGATGAAGGGATTATAAGGTTGTTTAATTGTGATGCTGAAGAAGGCGACTTTAGTGGTTGAAAAATGGCAAGAAGCCCCCCAAAAAAACTGAGTAAGATCTTTCTGAGTACAAAACATCCAATGTTATGACATGGACAACTGTATAGTCCAGAAAATTACTAGTAATACTAATTGTAATTCAGCTTTGCTAAAAGTATATTATACTACTGGAATGTTCCTTTGTACTTACTAAATTCTCAGGACAAACGACTTCTGCCTTAAATCACGTGTGTTTGCAGTTAAAGATCAATACTTTTGCACTTAAGTTAATTGTCTCAAAGGTCCATAGCACATCTGTACGCTGCCACTCTGCAACGCTTAACACGCTCCCTCATCTCTCATTTGGAAACTGACGAAGAGACATTTACAGCTCAGTGGCTACAAATTAAAACATGGGCGTACCAAAGGCTACTATGAGCTTGGGTGTCTGTAGCGTGCTCTTGATGCCGCAGAATGCTTCGGGTAGGCTGCAGTAATGGTTGTATCTGGATGGATGTCAGCCAAGTTCATAGAATTAATGGAAACTATGGCAGACATTTTTATTTTTACACATATGACCATGAGAGAGGGTTGTGGAGTGCATGGCAAGGCAAGTGAGTGTTCTAAATCATTTGCTTGTGTCATAAGTGCGCATTCGACAAGCTGTGTATAAAGTACAGTAGTCTGTTTATGACAGTAGTGCCTTGATCTGGTGTGGTTGTGTACGGTTACAATTTTCTTTTTAGCAGGGTTGATCTTATAAATACACAAGATTAATTTGATTAATTTAACTGAAAAAAATGGAACAACTAACCATTGTTCTAATGATTGACACAAGTGACGTACAACTCATGCAAAAATGCAACTGGTTCATCTATTTGATGCACTCTAAAGAGCTAGCCTGTCGTGAATTGGACCTTGGTCACAACACAGCGCTCCAACAGAAAACAGTGTTTCATGGTGTTCCAGTTAAACGGCCCCTGCAGTATGTACATTTTCTGGTCTTTTCTTTGGCATCACACACTCTTAGTTGCCACTTATCTTCAAGAAACAAGCATTGTTGAACATGATGTGACAATACTGAATTAAATTGCATTGCCAGTATCCCATTATTCAATTTTTACAGCAGAATCACAGAACAAAAAACGTCACTGTGACAGTGGCACGCTGAAAAGTGGATCGACTATGAAATGTGAATGACCTCATTTTAAGTCAACATCCCAAGGAGACATTTATGTTGTATGTTCTTTACTTGCCTGATTTTTATTGCACATAAACAGATTTTAAAATAGATTTTTTTAAACATATATTTCTATTAGTAGTGAGTTAAACTGAAACACCAGAAGTGAAAGATCTTGTTTTGTAATGAGAAACGTACATGCAGCCAGTAAATGGCGACACCTGCTTGTTCACTTGGATCTTTTCAACAACTATTCTCCGGCTTATAGATGAATAATGCATCTTGCTTTATTAAATTATTATTATCTTGACAAATGCAAACACACCAACAGCCCTGTGGTATGTTGTTGCTGTCGTTATTGTGAAGTACTACACTTGACATTAATTTAATTTAATTTAATTTAATTTAATTTAATTTAATTTAATTTAATTTAATTTAATTTAATTTAATTTAATTTAATTTAATTTTTTTTCTTTTATTTATTTATTTCAAACAAGCACATAATCTTCGATCTCACTTTTAAGTCATTCAATCCAAGCCATTTTTCAAAAGCCGTCTCTCCCAGTACCATTTTTTGATTGTTTTGACTGTTTTTGTGTTCTTGGGCTATATAGACATGGTATATACCAAATGAAAAAAAATCGATCATCAGAAAAAAAAGTTTGTTTTTACCTTTTTTTGTTCTTTAGTAATCAGTATCCATCCATCCTTGCATACCTTCGTGTGAGAGCTGCTGTGTGTGAATAATGCATGCAACTAACCAGCTTATTGTAAAGACAAATTCCCCAGTGATATTATTATGTTATTGTATATATTAAACAAAGTTGCATTTTCACGCAATGCGGGGAAAATGTATATTGGAAGGAGTCTTATAATTCTACAACCTATTTTATTGAGCCTAGATTTATGCCACTGGCACTAGAAATCAATTTGCTAATTGACACAAAGTAACACACTATCATTCATGAAAAGCTCACTGTAAGGGTTAACAATACTCATAGGTGTTGGAAATCATATGTCTCATATTTCTCTATATGTATTAGAAGTAGTGGATGTTTGCTATATATCCTGCTAGATACTCAAGAAAATCAGTTGGGGCTCAATTAATGGCTTGGAGAACTGAAAGAAACTGGAGAATCAAGCTGAATAAACACACTCCCTAAGTTGTGCTCCAATTAAAATTCTTACTCACACACTTAAAAAAAGTGGCACACATTAAACAACAATAAAAAACAGAAGTTTCTTGCAAATGTGTTGCCTATTTTAGCCAAGAGAGGGTTTCTTTTAGCATTTCACCAGTGGACTGTTGAGTGTAATTAACGATTTGACAAGCTCACGCAAGCACAACTTCTCTCTATTCAGATATTGCAAACTATTTGTCAAGTTCTGAAGCTCATTAAATTTTAAGCTTGATGAGGCAGACAGCAAGTTGCTGTTTGCTGCCCTCTACTCATCAGCTCTCTTCCCTCTCAAGTGCTGTGCTGCCAAGAAGGCAGTGCCTGCCAGAGGCTGTGACACTCTTTTCATTCGGAGTTTCAACTTCCAAGGTCCAGCTCTTCATTACAGTCAGTGCAGGGCACGGTAGTGAAAGACACCATCTTGTACTCTTAAGTTCATTCTGAAGGTTGCTACTTTGCAGTGGATATAAATTTTGCTTGCTGGCATCAGCTATCATCGGATGGCATGAAAATAAAACAACATAAAACAAATATCCTCCCAAAAAAATTGTTGGAATGTACATACAGTACTATTTATCTCATCTGGAATAAAAAACATGGTCTGTTCATATTTTTTTAAAGGGGGTAACAGAATAAGGGTATTAACACACACTTTTTCACGCACTGTATATCAGAATAATCTGGGCAAAATTTTTGAAATAAGACTTGGAATTGAATAAATAAATAAAAGAGAGGAACATCCCCTCTGATCCCAAAATGAGAGTGGGAATTAATTGGTCAGATTTAGAGCCACGCCAGCTGTGGCCCTAGTTAATGTGAATAATGTTGTTTACATTTTTCCTTATTACCTGCGACACCTGCACAATGATTCAAAATGTTTTATCGTCTCTCCCCCCCGTCCCTTTTTGCCCCCCTCTCTCTCCTTTTTTGCAGCATGACTTTGACGCCAGACCAAGGTAAGACCAACTTTGATGTTTACCTTCTTTACAATGTGATACTTAACCGTAAACTGAGGGCACTTCAGAACTACTCTGTGTTACCATAACCACCATAAGACTCCCTAACCTGCATCCTAACATACACAAAGTACACAGTTTCAGCTTATTTTCAGTACACAACCAAGCTCACCTCTGCACATCAAGTACTTCCTATCCTCCGAAGCCATTGCTCACATGTGAGTCACGTTGATTTCCCAACAAGGTAATTAGTTGCTCTCAACTACGTGTGCCTGCTGGAATCACAAGAAGTGACAATCTTTCTTGTCTCCATCTCAATATTAGAGACACGCTCCAGAACTGTGTAAATGTGTGTCGGTGTGCACACATACAGTGTACATATATGTTTTTCTGTCATAAACGGAGTCAGGTTTTGCTTCTTGCACAATTCTAAAACTGATTATAAGGTAGGCGCTGACAGATATGTTATAAAGAGTTGTATCATTTCTGCTGCTGTTGCGGTTGGCTTGTCTCGATTTGCGACTAAAGAACATATTTCACCTTGATCTGTGTCTGACCGTCTCTAAAGGATTTGGAGACCAGATTTGTGCCTGACATATTGATCTGAAGCATTCTTACCTCAAAGAAGGAGGGCTCTTAGCACCTCCTGGTTGTTTGTCTCCTCTCAAATTACACCTTCCTTACTGCAAAACAATGTTGGCACATAGAACTCAGAGTAAGTCAGGCTCCGTACTACAAAATTTTAAAACCAGTTTAAGACTAAAGCCAGTTGAAAAATTGCAAGAATTAACATATTACACGGTTGAATCTTAAAGAGGTTCTAAGTAGAGCTTCAAAATGTAAAAGGAAGAAATGGGAGTGAGAGAAAACATTTTTTGAGAAAGTAATTTATTTCTAACAGGCAAATAGGCTGTTCATCCGCTGATCAAAAGTTTAAGGGGGACCTATTATACTTTCTCAGCTTTTCTGACCTAGAAATGGAGTTAGAATGTTGTATTCTCGTTTTAAACGATGCCAAAGTTTCAGATAATGAAGTTTGCACATTTGGAAGTGAGCCTCGTAAGATGATTGGGATGGCTCAAAACGCTTGGTTTCAGAGTGCGTCGGAAAACTGGACGTTTGTGATGCCACATATGGGCAGGCTTCCTTATATGGGCGTGCACTGTAGGCCAGATACGCTCTGCTTTGCCCGCCCTCATTGTTAGAAATGGCTCCCAGGAAGTGTTTGTTTACAATTCCCAACAACGCAAAACATCAGGCAGAAGTGGTTGGAGTTCCTGATTCGCTACCATTAAAACAAAAAGATTTGAATCTGTCAACATGGGTCAGTATGCAGATGGACTAGCCGACAAACATTTGCTGAAGCCTGACGCCTTTCCAACGGTACTAGGTTGTGTCGGAGAGTCGGAAAAGCAAGCAGTAAATAATTTATCAGTGTCCTAACTGTTTATTTTGTGTAAGTAATGGAACAAAAGAGGTTGTCTGTGTAGCATTATATAGTGTGCATACGGGGAGTGAGGTTGCTATATAGCCATTCCCTACCACAATCAGTGGGTCTAGACAAGTAACACTAAAATGCTAAAGCTACTTACCATTCAGAGACATCTTAAACTAACCTCCTTTCTTGAGAAGCTTCCGACCATCTAATCTCTACTTAGGGATCGGATTCGGGATCCAATACAAGTGGACATTTTGAAGGTGGGTCGTGAGTGGAATAAATTAAAACAGACCATTTTCACAGGAAGCACGAAATGCAAAGAAGATCTGGAAGATCTTGAACACTTTCTGTGCTGGTTATTGTGTGCAGCTCCTCTATAGGAGTCTGCAACTCAATACAAAGTGCGGAAAAATTTGCATAATAGGTCCCCTTCAAGACCCTAGCTCAAATAAACCCTGAACCCCATAAATTTTTTTCTTTTAAAGGTTGTGGTCCTCAACTTTTGATCAGCTGATGAACACCCTATTTGACTTTAACGGTTCACTTTCACTTTAAAATGGTTGTGTTTGATCGACTGAGAACCAGCCTCCAACAGTTCAAAATTTGACTTCTTGCCATTTTTTAACTGGCCTTAAAATTTTGATCAGGAGTGTATTTAGTGGAAAACAAAATTATACTTTAACTTTTTTCTGACATCATGATCCAAACGCGCATCCGGGAATTTCTCTCTGGTGTGTAATGGGCCTTACTTTTAATGAGCAAGAAAAGCCCATAACCCAAGCTGCCGCAGTGTGCCAACATGTAATATGTTATTGATGGTTCAGCCTGTATTATGAGCTCCCGGCTCTGGAGCAGATGGCAACAAGGTTGGACCGAAGGGCGTGATGCAACTGCCCTTGGCAAGGTTAACCACTACATCTTACACACTTTGTGATTATAATTACTCTCAAGTTCCCCATATTACACTAAAATGCTGTTGGTGCAGAATCCAATATAGCTGTTATGGGCAATAACTTTGGGAACAAACAACAAGATAAACATAATGCGGGGGGATGTTAGTGAAGAACTGTACTGCGAAGATTGATTAATGTATTGAGGCACCTTGAGTACATTTAGGGAGAACGAGCAAGAAAATATAACACGATCAGGATTTTGTGCAGTGTAATCTCGTCAGCAGATTATAGAGCAGAAACAGAAATCCACTGTCTGAGCCCTATATCACTGCTATAGACAGAGCTTCCCCCCGGACCACAATCCGCTACCCACGTACATCTTTTCCAAGACTTTCTCATCTATACAATGCCTGCCAAGATCCTCTGAGTATAAATCTTGGTTTACTCACCTAAGCTCAAACACCACACTGTAACGATAATGAGATTTATTTCAATTTCATTTCCATTCCTTTAATTTAACCCCCATGTCTCCTGTGCCCTTCCCTTTGTGTTTTACATATAGTGTGTTGCATATAAATGTGCCTTAATTGCATTTGTGTGACCATGCACCACACAGCCCATTTATCCAGTTGGACAAATGTTTTTAATGATAATTTTATTTATTTAATTTGTTAAACTGCATTTATACGTAGCATATACTGTATTTGCAAAATATAAATGAAACCATATCAGATACTATATAGAGGAAACATGTTAAAAGTGTTAATGGTGGGTTTAGATAAATAGCTCATTGGTATTTTAAGTAATATAGTACATCATGGCTCCAAAGTGCTAATAACACTGCTTATCCTCACGAGGGTCACACGGGGTGCTGGAGCCTATCCCAGTTGGTACACCCTGGACTGGTGGCCAGCCAATCACAGGGCACATATAGACAAACAACCATTCAAACCCAACAAACCCATAGGGAGAACATGCAAACTCCACACAGACGTGGCCGAGGGTGGAATTGAACTCGGGTCTCCTAGTTGTGAGGCCTGCGTGCTCACCACTCGTCTGTCGTGCAGCCCCACCATCACATGTTAATCTTGATATTTTCAAGTTAAAAATAACATTGAACAGCATATTTTCTGTTCTCGAATGTTTAAATACAATTTTTAAATTTTTTGTCACTTCTTGTTGAGTCTAGAGCAGGGGTCTCAAACTCAATTTACCTGGGGGCCACTGGAGCTAGGGTCTGGGCAAGGCTGGGCCACATCAGGTTTTCCAAAAAAAAAAACGCATTTATTAAAAACAGAAAAATATACAAACTTTTTCAGTGCTTTGGTTCCGATTTTCTACAATAAAAGCTCTGATAAAACATTCCACTGTTCTCAAATATCTTAATTTTTATTTTTCTGCACAAAATAAGATGAAAAATAAATAAACAAATCAAGAATAAAGAAAATCAATCAGTAATAAATAAATATAATAATAATAATAATAAAACGGCAAATAATAAAAACATAAGAAACCACATATAGTTGGTGGGTAGACAAATTATTTTTTTCAGATTAAAATGAACAAAGCATTATTAGAGCCCTGTAGACATGACAAAACACGACTATAGTCACATTTATACTCTCTTTATTTACAACATATTGCGCAACTGCAGGGTCTTGAGACACATGCTAACTCGCAAACTAGAGAGCTAGCGACCTAAACGGTAGCCTTCAAGTTATTTCCTTTAAACTTAAATAGCCAAAAACTTACCACTTCCACACGGATAGGGAGGATAACTATTAACAGTTATTTAACCTTTAACATGAACATTAATCAAACGTAATAATTTTTTCTGGGTACATGATACCATACAGCATCCATATCAAACTTGCGCGGGCCGCACTAACATTAAACTTTCATATCAAGGCGGGGGCCTCAAACTAGTGTCCTGCAGACCACATTTGGCTCGCTGGCCGCGTGTTTGAGACCCCTGGTCTAGAGAAAGACGAGCAAGTAATATTTAAACTCGAAGTTCCAACCCAGAAGTGACCGTTCAATCCGATGCTTTCTCAATTGTTATGGTTCAGTTCTGGATGAATTTCTTCTTATATTATGTCCGCTCATTGTGTTGAAACTTTTGCTGGAACATTGCAGAAGGTAAGCTTGTTCACATTTCCAAAAGACACCATTCGTCGTGTCAGAAGGAAATTAAAAGTCAAAACCCACAAGACGTTCCACCATGAAAAAGCGCGCCAAGGTGGCAGTAAGTCAATATAGACTTTTTTCTAATGTTCTTTATAGTGACCAGCTTAAGTCCTAATCAAGTCTTGATTCTGCACTGGCTTGGTTAACTTGGCTTTGCTACGAGTTCATGTTGGTTCCTGGAATTTTTTTCTGATCGTGACGTCACAGCCAAGATGCCGTCAGTTCAAATAACACGCTGAGGGGGCGTGTCAAAATCAGCGCTTCATTTCACTCCTATTTCATAGTTGCTTGTTGATCTGACAGCAGCATGACAAAACGAACTACCCAGCCTTTTGCATGATTAACTGAGTTAACACAAGGGAGGGACTCGCATGCAATGTGAGTCAGCAAAAGCATTGCAATCGTAGTCACAAAATTCTCTTTGATACTATTTTTTTAAACCTTCCAGTTGATATTCATGAACTTTATAATTTTTAAACATGAGTGAAAGAACAGCGGGTAAATTATGGAGCTGGAGGGAAAACGTATTTGGCAGGAAGGCCTGTATGTTCGATGTGCTCAGTGAAGAACAGAAAACACCATAAAAGTCAATAATTTTACACCATAATGGGCTTTGTGTTTAAGCTCAGATTTGATCACTACGGTCTCATCGTTGGTATAAAAAAAAAATAATAATAATGTTGAACTGTAACTGTGACATCACACACATACAAAGGAAATCACACTTGTGCTGTCAATCATTTGGATGCTCATTGAGCGGTACAGCTGTCTTAAAAAGATACTGCAGACTTAAGTCTGTCCAGGTTTGCTGAGGTCTTGTGAGAGATTCGGTGTCACATCACGACATTTTTCCGAAGTTTTTGCAAATGTTTAGAGTGTTCAAAGTTACTGAAACATTAACATCCTCTGATTTTTATGTTCGTAATGTTTACCCCCAAGCCAACAACTATGTACTTAATAAACTGTACATCTATCAGTATATTTATACATACACCGAGTTATTCTAATAATCTCTTGGTTGCACTCACATGTTTGACACTCTCAGACCTGCTGACACAAGTCCATGGTGCACGAAGTGAGGAATTTTGACTTCCCTCTTTCATCGCTCACATGAACGTGAAGACACAGAGCACCTCTGACAGAGCATGGAATTGGAGACGTTGAAGGATATCTTATCAGCCTATCTGTCTGGGTAGTTTGCCCTTCACATGGTCAAACAGATGAGCTAAGCGAAGCAGGGATTTGTCAGGGGACCATAGTTAGATGGTCAGAGGACATAGGAGAGAACGAAGAAATAAAGGCAGACGAGGACTTGCATTTACTCGGGAACAATACTCATTGCTTGCTATGAAAATGTTCTTATGCTACATTTTGTGTATATTGTCTGCATTGTAGAGAGCAAATTAATTTTGTTTATACAGTGCAGTCGTCCCTCCCCACATTGTGGTTCGAATCTCACAACCTCATTCTTTCACTGTTATTCAAAAATATATCAGTTAATAAATCCTATTAGTAAACAAAAATATCCATATTGGAGGGTCTTGTATTTACCGGTACTTATACTTGTTTTTTTGCACATTCTAATAAAGCAAATAGGGGTCTATAAATTCCATACAACAGTAGACAGAATGGCGGCACGGTGTTCGAGTGGTGAGCGCGCAGACCTCACAGCTAGGAGACCAGGGTTCAATTCCACCCTCTGTGTGGAGTTGTTTCTCCCCGTGCATGCGTGGGTTTTCTGGCGACTCCAAATTGTCCATAAGTATGAATGTGAGTGTGAATGGTTGTTTGTCTATATGTGCCCTGTGATTGGCTGGCGACCAGTCCAGGGTGTACCTCGCCCGAAGACAGCTGGGATAGGCTCCAGCACTCCCCGCGACCCTCGTGAGGAAAAGCGGTAGAAAATGAATGAATGAATGAGTAGACAGAATGTTGATCCCTTACAGTTAGAAAAAAACACACATCGTATATTTTTACATGTAGATTATACATTTCTCCTAAAAATATACTCCCATATTATTATTCACATTTATGTAAAGAAATACAGAGTTTATAGGCCAAAATGTAGAATTATGCCTTTTGATTTGGCCAATAAAAGACATAAGTCGACTGCATCCAGTTGGTCTAATGCATATACTTTTTTTTCAAGTATTTGGTAAGGGGTCTGCTAGTTTACTGTGTATTGCTTTGAAAGTACTTCTAGTATTGACCTGCACTCTAGATGAATAGAGAGCTGTGATCCCAGAGAGCAAAGATAAGGCGTTAAGTGTCTGCAATGCATCCAAGGATATAGCGTGGCAGAATCGGGTTACTACTGTGTTTGAGTTGATGCACTCAAGTCTGTGGCGCCAATGAATAATGGATTGTTAATCCATGTGTGCAAGATACAGTACATCCCTCGACCCGAATATCCTTCTCTGCCCTTTCTCCATGCTGTTGGTGTTGCATGTTTGTATTTATTTTATATTCAGTTTGTCCTCACACTTTGATTGTAGGGTACCGGATTGCGTTTTCAAGGTCCTTTGTATAGTTTCTGAAAAATAATTATATTCTTACAAGAATAGTTGAGGCATCATAAAGCTGCATAAGCACTGAAATCAAAATTCTTAGTTTATTCCCTGGAGATAAATGACGACTTTGATAGTCAACAATTGAAACGATTGAAGACTTTACAGATCGCAAATAGGTTGCTCTCATTAAAGAAAATTCCAAGATAAATAATATGAATGATACAAAGTTGGTGGTGGAGCAGTGGGGGAAGTGTCCACTCCGGCCAAAAAACCTTGATTTGGCCCCCTGTGTAATTGACTTTGACATCCATGCTCTAGCAGGTCACTGACTTGGTCGAGAATATTCAATTTCTTTGACCCAGTCTGTGGGTCTGTAGTCTGTAAAACTAGGGATCTGCATACACTTCTGTCACAATGTTGCTTTATTCTAAATACACTGTTGGGATGTATGACAGTATAATCATCATAAAAAATTGTCCAAATACTTCTGGACCGAACTGTGGATGTGAATACAGGGCAGTAATACTGCTTTTTTTCCCAAGCTCATCTTGTTAATTGCTTCTTACTCAACCTGATCATTGAATTACCCATTCAGATTCTTACTGTCTCTTCCAATCATTATTTTTTTTCTAGAATCCTTTGCAAATTATTCTTTCTGTGAAGTCTGACAAATTGTCTGATAAAGTATTCACTGCAGTTCTTTTTCCCTGCTACAAAAAAGGGGATTTTTATAGGGAAGGTTTCTGTGTGTTTGTGTTTACAAGGATGTAGAGTTGTTCACTCAGGCAGTTATTTGAAAAGATAAAGTATAGTAAGTAGTAAGTGTGGTAATTTATTGAGTGCATCTGGGGAACATTTGGTATAATTTGTAGGAAAGGGATCAGAGATGGCATACGCAGCGTATTGGACAGGAAAATCTTCCATCGTTCAGTCATAGGCCACACACTATATTCTGTATCTGTCACGCTCTGATTACCATCATAATTCTTCAACATGATATCATTTTAATGGAAGTAACATTTTTCACTGCTGAGATATTGATCAGTAATAACAACATTAATGGTCTATGGCCACACTCGCAGGGCTGTATAACGTACTCATACTGTCTGCTCATCACATGCTTGTCACTGGAGTGGAGTGAAGCAAAAACTTGGCACATTTTACCATGATGTCATAACACTATTCTTAAGGGATTACTGTTTTGATACCAAAATTTACTAATAGGAATTCAAATACGACCAATCAAGGGTGTACCACGCCTCTCGCTCAAAGACAGCTGGGATAGGCTCCAGCATAACTGCGACCCTAGTGCGTATAAGCAGCATCGATGGATGGATTCAAACTGATACACAGTGCTACTCAAATGTTTTATTCAAAAACAAGAAATAGACCCGAATTAATATTGTGCAGTGATTCTCAACTGGTGAATCGGGAGCAGATCGCAGACTTCAGCAGATCGCCGGTCTTGCCAAAAAAAAATGTCACGGTGCGATTTGTGAGTTTTTCGGTTCGACCCCAGGATGCAGATATGAGGACCCAAATGCAGGTGAAAATATATTTATTTTGGCTATGCAGCAGAATGACGCGTTAGCAAGTCCAACTCAACACAAGACAATGAACCGACAACGAAAGGAACTAAATAGGCAACACAAAATAGGAAACAGGTGCGGGAGATAATTGAAAGGAACGGAAAACGAAACAACAGAGGAAGTGAATACAAAATAAGGGCATGAACGAGGAACAGAGGAAAAGGAACTAAACAAGCTGTCATAGGGGTTGACAAAAACAGTGATGTCCCTGAATGCCCCTTGTGTCTCTTGCTTTGCCACCATAAGGTGCGTGTCATGTTTATGGCCGACTTGGCAAAACAAGGCAAGGACATTGTGTGGGAACTTTAAGGGATAGTTACAATCGGAAGCCCGGAAAAGCAACCACAACAATATTGGTTGTGCATTATAACGCTTCTGTTCATTGATATAGTGAAGTAGTATGTAGATATGCAATGATGTGTAAATCATTTTTAAAAGCAGTGCTCAATCATATGGAGCCCAGTAAGTGTGACAAGCCATCATGAGTCAGCAACTTCATATTCTGTTGTCCAGTAAGGCTTAAAAACATAGGATAATGTTGCGCATTCCGTATGACACAAATAAAAAAAAGCTCCACACATGCACATTGCATCGTGTCGGTATTGGGATAGAATCATAGGTCTGATCTCAGTTTTGTTAAGATGCGGGAAGATAGTGATAGACTGAACCAAGGGGCAATGAATCAGTGCCTTATCAAGTCCCTGGCCCCAGGTAGGAACTGTCAAGACAGAAATAGCGAGTAACGCACGCATACACACACACACACACACACACACACACTTGGCAGACATCTCCTTTCCCACAGCTCCTACAGTCGGACACAGCAGCATCACAGCAAATGTTGGTTGACTCAGTGGGTCGTGCCGTCTCCCTCTCTCAATGTGTCCCCATGCTCGGTTGTCATTCAAGTGAAGAGAGGAAAGCGTATGCGAAGGTCGCAATGTTTAATTCAGCAGCCCTACCACCAGCCCTGACACCATGTACTGTTGGTATATAGTATTAGCTAAAGAGAAAAAGACATGGTTGGGATTTAATTATCCAAGGAATCTAATGGGAAATTTAGTGGACCCTATGCAAAATCACCTTAACACAACATTATTCTGCAAGGCAAAATGCATGAATAAAAAATGTAATTATGTTTCCTCACAAGTATCCCTGTGGACGTTGTTTTTTTCTTTCAAAAGTGACCATTCCTCACTGTCGTAGACTCGGTGTTTAAACTGTGGATAGTTTGTGGAATCAAACTATGGAATGGATTGAGTAAGGATCTCAAACAATGCACAACGATGAGCCAATTCAAGAAACAATACAAGCAGTTGATGTTTGCTAAATACAAGGATGAAGAGTCTTGAACCAGTCATGATGTGCTATATATATCACTATATTGACACTTACTATGGTACCCATTATGGCATTGGATGCTCATATCACCTTGTACTTTGGTACGAGGTGCATTATTAAAAAAAAAACAAAAAAAAAACTTAAACTGTATTATGGAAAGCAGGAAGTGAACAAATGTAACAGTTACTGATTGTAATAAGCTTTGCTTTTTCCTACTCCTTTTGGACATGTGGAACCGTTAACTGATTATGTGATGCATTCAATTGTAATTTGATGCATGTTCAAATGAAATAAAACCAGTACCATTGAACAAAAATTAGCTTCATGTTTGATATTAGCAGATAACACTATGAATTGTTTTCATTGTCTTTGATACATACTGCTTAAAAGTGTGGTTGTTTGCTGCAGAAAGCATTACGGATTGGGTTTTCTGACAAATATAGCTAAAATAAAATGTCATCTGCCAAGCAGAATCATATTTCATACATTGTTGTTTCTCTTGAACCAATGTTTTGATGATTCTGCTGAAATTTGACCAACAGCACTGTCGAGGGATGTCCTGCACATACAGTATAGTCTCCCATGCAAATGACATAAGTTTCAAAATATAGCGGCTCTGCAGCCAATCCTGATATCCCTAATCTACTTTAGAGTGCAAATTCCAATTTATAACTTTGCTGTTTACATTCATATTGTTGTTGAGTAGCTGTTAATTCAGCTTGTAATGGTAATGGTAATGGTTTTATTTCATTTGAACATGCATCAGATTACAATTGAATGCATCACATAATCAGTTCACAGTTCCACATGTCCAAAAGGAGTAGGAAGAAGCAAAGCTTATTAAATCCTACCCCTCCATCTGGTACTTTTACAATCAGAAACTGTTTCATTTGTTCACTTCCTGCTTTCCATAATACAGTTTACATTTACAATCAGCAACTGTTTCATTTGTTCACTTCCTGCTTTCCTTAATACAGTTTAATACAGTTTTTTTTTCTAATTGTTGCAATAGAAAGATAATTATACTGTAGCACAGGGCAATTTCTTTATCCCACAGTGTGTTTAACACTCAAAGAGGCAAATAAGGGGGCAGGGATAGATGTGCCAAATGAGTCCTTTATCACCAAGTCGAGAGTTGCTGAAATCTGAAGCTAGTGTTTTGTTCAGCTCGTCTGTCTGAGTGCCCTCCTCACTGATGGCTTGGATGACAGGATTTGGATGCAAAGGGCTATTTTCAGTATGACAGAAGGCTTTGCCTAATAGGCAGTCTGTTTTCAAGCTCCGTTTCACAGCACTTTTTCTTCCCTTTCTCCTCGGCATATGTGCCTCTAATGTCTTTCCACTACAGAGGAGTTTCAGAAAGAGGAGGAGTCACGATCATTTCTCAAAACATGGTGTAAACAATATTTTCATTTCAAAGCCTTTCCAGTGCAGTGCAGTTTCTGTGGTAACGTGTCAGCCACCTGGTCATTTTGCTGATGAAGATGGCGCCGACAGTCTACTGTCTGAGAGAGGGCTGTGAGAAAGAGGCAACAGGGGGGCAAGGCTGCCAGCCTGCCAAGTGTGTAGGCACTGCTGTGACCAGTCGGTCCTCATAATGGTTGTTTGGCCGTGTGACAAAAGCAGCTCAGTGGTCACGTCAGGCCTAAAAAGGTCTCCTCGCAGGAAACCTGAAAAAATACAGCCTTTCTGGTGGGATAATGAAAAGGTTGAGGAGATAGACAGAAGTGAATTATTAGAAGAGACGTGCGTGATTGGAAAGAGTCAGTATTCATGAGATGCAATCCACCATCAGTGCTATCCGTAATATAACTTGGAAGGTGCAAAAGTTGCAATATAAGAAGTCAAAAGTAAAGTGAAGAATGGAGACCATGTAGATGCTCTCTATTCATGACTTCTGAACTGAAGCGATGTACTCTCAGAAGAACAGATACTACTTTATCTCCCTAATGTATTTTCTCCGACTTTTCTCCGAGTTGGGCATTAAATTCAAACTTCAAAAAGCGTATTAGATACTACATATTTTCAAAAACGCTCCTTTCTTTAAATGTTTGAAGCCCCTCGGAAAAGTAGTTTTTTCCTCAATTTGCATGTATCATTGATTTCTTGACCTCAGAGCTGCATAATGAAGAATAATAAACACTACGGGTGCCTCAAGGTTGTGTGCCGCATAGCTGCTAGGTGCTTGGAAACCATCTTGGTTACCGCCGCTGGCAAGAAATTTCAAGCTAACAAGGACAGGCTTCTATTAAAATTAATTTGGTGAGAAATATAGCTTCACTTTGAATTGTCTACCTACTTCGGTAATACAATTGCCTGTCAATTCAGATTACAAAAGCCTCATTAAACCACTCACGGGACGATGCACAATAGTCTTTTACATTTGTCCCTACGGATATGCATATTTTTCTATGTGTTTTGGCCTTTCATCCACACACAAATGTAGGTTTTTGCCCTTTTTTGGGCAAAATTTTTTTGAAAACTTCAGCTTCAGCATTTATGTGTGGACGGTTATTGGCTTATTGCCGAAAGATGACGGAAACAATTACCGTATGTGCTATCATTTCCACATTATTCATTCATTTTCTACCGCTTTCCCTCATGAGGGTTGCGGGTGGTGCTGGAGCCTATCCCAGCTGTCTTCAGGCGAGAGGCGGGGTACACCCTGGACTGGTCGCCAGCCAATCACAGGGCACATATAGACAAACAACCATTCACACTCACGTTCATACCTATATGGACAATTTGGAGTCGCTAATTAACCTAGCATGTTTTTGGAATCTGGGAGGAAACCGGAGTACCCGGAGAAAACCCACGCATGCACGGGGAGAACATGCAGACTCCACACAGGTGGAATTGAACCCTGGTCTCCTAGCTGTGAGGTCTGCGCGCTAACCACTCGACCGCCGTGCCGACCCATTTCCACACTATTCATTCATTTTCTACCGCTTTTTTCCTCACAAGGGTCGCAGGGGTGCTGGAGCCTATCCCAGCTGTCTTTGGGCGAGAGGCGGGGTACACCCTGGACTGGTCGCCAGCCAATCACAGGGCACATATAGACAAACAACCATTCACACTCACATTCATACCAATTTGGAGTCGCTAATTAACCTAGCATGTTTTTGGAATCTGGGAGGAAACCGGAGTACCCGGAGAAAACCCACGCATGCACGGGGAGAACATGCAGACTCCACACAGGTGGAATTGAACCCTAGACCTCAAGCTGGTGGGACAACAAGTTGTTATTTTCAGAAGATTGACGTTTGCATGGAAAGGACATTTTAATTGTGTTTGACTCAGCCCTGTTATATAGTACGCCTGTTTTGTACCACATAACTACTTCTGATGGAGCCAATTCAACAAGAGCAATTAGCGATACACACAGGATTATTTCAGCGTCACAACAGATGGAAAGCATTAGAGTTCTGGCTTGATCAATAAAATTAACTACACTTAACAGCATGATTGTGCACGCCTGGTAGACAGAGAACGGTTTAAACTGCCGCTGTGTGGATGTAGAACAGGCATTTGGTGTGGACATAGCCTGGCATGAATTGATGCTAATAGCTTATCAGTTATTTTTGCATGTTGTTTATTCATGAATTTAGCAAATCTTGCTCGAGAAAACAATAATAGATGAACTCTGTGTGAGTTATGTTTTCCCTGAGCGCTGCCATCTTGAATGACATCACGCAAAACCTTAGCAAATGATGCCAGATCACCGCTTATCTTCCAAGAGCTCAGTTCAGCAACTAAGTGACACTTAATAGATCTTGTGAATTAAGCTGTTACAGCACAGTCCTCCAGCATTCATTCGCCATCAATAATCTTTATCCTCAATAATGGTTGTGACAATCGAGGGGTTGAAAAGAGAGAAAAGGAAAAGAGCTGCCAATAATTTTGGGCGTTTTTCCTCTCTCGTAGATTTTTATTATGGTCATTTTCACTTCCATGGTGATGGCTTTCCTTTTCTTTGGCGCACTGCCACTTGGGAGACATATTAAAGTGTAAAAAGTCAATG
Source organism: Doryrhamphus excisus (assembly GCF_037039965.1). NCBI lineage: Eukaryota > Metazoa > Chordata > Actinopteri > Syngnathiformes > Syngnathidae > Doryrhamphus > Doryrhamphus excisus. The sequence goes on along the minus strand of NC_136357.1, from coordinate 2,867,530 downwards.
TTGTCCATACTCAGTGCAGCTTCGCAGTCATACACTGAACTGGTGTAATACTCAAGCAAGAATTGTCTTTATGGAACAAAATGTAATTACAGTGGAACATTGGTTAGTATCATTAATTCCTTCCAGAAAAGTCTGACTCTAAGTAACAAGGACAGAAACCAAATCAATTTTTCCCATGAGCTATAATGTAAATCCATAGAATATGTTTCATAAAAATGTTAACACAAAACACATTTTTATAGGAGGGCTGCACGGCGGTCGAGTGGTTAGCGCGCAGATTTCACAGCTAGGAGAACCGAGTTCAATTCCACCCTCGGCCATCTCTGTGTGGAGTTTGCATGTGCTTCCCGTGCATGCCTGGGTTTTTTCCTGGTACTCCGGTTTCCTCCCACATTCCAAAAACATGCTAGGTTAATTGGCGACTTCATATTGTGCATAGGTATGAACCCTCGTGAGGATAAGCGGTAGAAAATGAATGAATGAATGAACATTTTTATAGGTGCACAATTACAGTTTTGCATGCTGTAAAGAATTTGAAATAATGATGATTCACTTTCATTCTTGACGGGATTGTCTCCAAAGACACAATGTGGCAACGAGATCAACCACTACCACCTTCACCTTCCTTTCAGCGTCTTGAACTACTGGCAATGAGTGACACATATGTCTTTGTTGTATATTATTCAAGTGAAACATGAGTTATTAATTGTTTTTGGTTGGGTCTAGAACAGATGATTTTATATTTTTCATTACTCCTATGGGGGAAATGTATTTAGAATGGAGTACAACCAGCGTACTAGAATGTAGTGTGTTCCACTTTTGAGGTTGCATAATACATTATATTGGCTGGCGACCAGTCCAGGGTGGGAAGTCCCGAAGACAGCTGGGATAGGCTCCAGCACCCCTACAACCCTCGCGAGGATAAGCGGTAGAAAATGAATGAATGAATCATACATCATCAACTTATCTTCAGAGGATAACTTTTGAATTTCATGGTTTAACTGATCAGAATTCCCAAGTTTAACTTCTATGTGGGCTGACTTTGCGCTTTGCAGCACTGAAGGGACTGCTTAAGAGAGAGAAGCCTACCAATTTGAACAGAAACTTAAGAAGAAGTGTTGAAGTATGCAGCTGCATTATGCCGGAAGCACAAAGTAAAATATGCTGAAAGACATTTCACAAAATTCAAAGTGGGCAATACACATGTTATGACCACAGTATATTATATAGTAGGCTACATCTTAGAAGTTGCTGCAGTTTCTTTCTATTAATCTTCCTAGTGTCCCCTGCGGCCACAAAAAATGTCGACTCACGAGGCAGTGTAAGATTGAGGTCACATCCCTCCCTTGTATCGTTAACAGTAGTTATTTGTTAGTTATTTGTTTACATGGGTTGGAAATTAGGTTTTTTTTTTTTTTTTTTGCACGGACATAATTATTCCTCCCACCTGCCCGCATCACGGAAACCTGTTTGATCCTTCATATTGGCAGACCATCAGCAACGCTGACATTTCCGCCAAGCTGCTCAGACTGATTGCAGGTATCATCGGATAACACATGCATCATGAAGCAGCACGCAAACATCCTTTGTCGGAATGTTGTTCACCGCTTTTCTATACCACACAATGTCGGTGTATGAGCATTAAGTTGACTGCACGATGTCTACTTGAGGCAATACATTTGGAGGATGATGAGATTTCTTTTTTTCTTGCTAGTTGCATGTTTCTGTGATGAGAAAGCTGCAGTACACACAAAGGGTCGGTCATATTAAACAGCCGCTAGGGCTTTGTCCCTTGTACCATGATGCATTGCCTTTTTGTTGTGCCTTGTCTCTTCACTTCCGCCATGAGCTGATTAAGTCTCTACAACAGCACGGAAACACCACGGGGTGTTGTATTGTTTTTCGGGGAAGAACGTCCCAGTAAACAGTAGGGCTCGAGCAGTGAGTCTGAGAGAGGCAGGCTGTCATTGTTTATTATTCAGTCAGCTAAAAATATGTATGATATGAATCTTTTATTGGCTAAGGATAATTTGTGTTTATTTTGATATGTGTGTTCTATCCACACATTGCATGCAACTTTTTAAAGATGGAGGAACAGTCGATGACGGTTTGTCTTTTTGTGCAAACAATGCACAACGATGAGCGAATTCAAGAAACAATACAAGCAGTTGATGTTTGCTAAATACAAGGATGAAGAGTCTTGAACCAGTCATGATGTGCTATATATATCACTATATTGACCCGTTATGTCATTGAATGCTCATATCACCTCGTAGTTCGGTACGGGACAAAAAATAAAAATATTCAAAATTTAAAAAAAAACCTTAAACTGTATTATGGAAAGCAGGAAGTGAACAAATGTTACAGTTACTGATTGTAAAAGTACCAGATGGAGGGGTAGGATTTAATAAGCTTTGCTTCTTCCTACTCCTTGGAACTGTGAATTGATTATGGGATGCACTCAATTATAATCTGATGCATGTTCAAATGAAATAAAACCATTACCATTACCAAATATAATTGATCATGTTCTATCCTAACCTTAAAGGGAACCTTTTTTTAACACTTTTCTGACCTATAAATGTTGTTACAATGTTGTATTATAGTGTTAAACCAGGGGTGGGCAAACTACGGCCCGGGGGCCACATCCAGCCCGCCAAGTGTTTGAATACGGCCCGCCCAATCTTTCCAAAGTATTTCATTTAAACTCAACATACAACCTGGCATCATGGCCTGAGCCAACCTTTTGATGGTTTTATCAATTTTGTTTTTTGACATGGTCTGTTGTTTACAAAGTGCTCCTGAAAAAAGGGACACAAGCACATAATAATAATAATAATAATAATTATTATTATTATTAGATTATTATAATTATTATTAGAACTATTATGATTATTATAATTATTATATTAATTATATATAATATTATTGTTATATTTGCATATTTTACATAATAATAATATAATAATTATTATTTTAATTTTATTGTAATTATTATAATATTTTATTATTTTTAAAATATTTAAATATAAATATAAAATAATAAATAATAATAGCAGATTGCATGACAATTTTACAGATACAATAATACCAGGTAGACTGTTATGTGTAAAATATATAGTCGCCCCCCCCCCCCCCCCCCCCCCCCGTAAATTTTGTCATATCAATGCGGCCCGCGAGTCAAAAAGTTTGCCCACCCCTGTGTTAAACTATGGCTCTGAATGCTCGGTTTCAGTGAGTTTTTTCCAACACACACTCCCTGTGATGTCACAGTGAGCCGGGCTTTGTTAAAAGCCAAGAGAATCCAGTTTCCTTTCAGAAGAATAGTTTTAGCTGGTATTAGAGGATATTAGAGTTCCCATATGGTTATATCAGCGATAAATGAATGATGGCATCTGAGGGATTAGTGATCACAATGTACGCTTCCTCATTCTTTTAATCATGTTAACTCTGTGCGAGACAAAATCGTCCATAACTCTCCCGATTTGATGTTTGAGCTTATTTTTAATATACTTCCAGGACTTTTTGCGTGTCGTTTTTTTTATACAAATTACAATGACCCGCTGACTTCACATGCTTCAGATCACATGCATTATTCATGTTCAGACACAATTGAAATGAAGACGCAAGCCATGACATTAGACTGGGGAAGAAGCGTCAGAGATAATGACCATAATGATGTAATGCCGTATAAGGAATAGAGGGATGATTGGGGCCAAGAACAGTCCCCTGTGATTGCACTCAATTAAGGATTATTAGCATGGAAACAGTTCATCTGAGGTCTGGCTCCCTTGCATCATATTATATTTAAATATTTTTCACACACAATTAACGCAGATGAATGATCTGTACCAAATGTTCAGCTTGGTATGGAAGTGATTTTCTACACGGTGCACATTAAAAATGAGGGATAGTAATTGTGCCTTATCATTGGGTGTCTATTCTGTAAACAAATACAGTGTTGTGGGAGACAATACCTTGTTAAGGCTTCCTGTTTGGGAACATTTTGTCTGTTTATGTATTTCACTGGTAAGGCATTCGGGCGCCATTTGTTCTAAACAATGCATTGTGTTATGTCAGACCGCAGTGTGTTTGATGGCAGGTGCATAAACCTTATGCTATCTGCTGCACTGCAATTCTTGAAATCTTTGCATTAAATGTTTCGAACACAGGCTCCAGCTCCTTGTGTGACCTTGAACAGCATGAGTGGTATAAAATGGATGGCTGCTTGTGAACAGTTACTTTTGTGTAATAGAACTACGGACCTAAAAAAACATTGCACATAGGATCCTCTCATATCTCCGATTCAGCATCAACTGAGTTTTTTTTTTTCTTACAGTAAGCGATGCTGTCCTCAATCTGATAATGTATCCCATTTCCATCCCACGTTCTCTCATGCTTTAAATCTCCCTCCATTTCTGTGCATCACTTTGGCTCTCTTGTTTCCCCTCCTTCACATTCCTTGTCATTAGGATAGATCTATATCTCAAAATCTAGCTGGCAGGTTCATTGCAGCGAGGTGCTGGCAAGATCAGAGAGGTGCTCAGATGAAAGGTGTGTGCGGGGCCTCTCGCAAAATGATGCATCCTCAGTCACACTTGTCAGATGAAAGAAAAGACCATAAATCCATAGAGACCACAGGAAGTTGACTAACAAGATGGAGCAAAATAGAGGAATCTAGGCTTTTAGAATTAGAACCAATAGTCATTCATTCATTCATTTTTTACCGCTTATCCTCACAAGGGTCGGGGCGGGGGTGCTGGAGCCTATCCCAGCTGTCTTCGGGTGAGAGGCGGGGTACACCCTAGACCGGTCGCCAGCCAATCACAGGGCACATATATAGACAAACAACCATTCACACTCACATTCATACCTATGGACAATTTGGAGTCGCTAATTAACTTAGCATGTTTTTGGAATGTGGGAGGAAACCGCATTTGAACTTAGGTCTTTTAGCTGTGAGGTGTGCGCGCTAACCACTCAGTCACCGTATTATTCTTTAATTTTCTACCGCTTATCCTCACATGGGTCGGGGCGGGGGTGCTGGAGCTTATCCCAGCTGTCTTCGGCGAGAGGCGGGACTGGACTGGTCGCCAGCCAATCACAGGGCACATATAGTCAAACAACCATTCACACTCACATTCATAACCTAGCATGTTTTTGGAATGTGGAAGGAAAATTGGAGTACCCGGAGAAAACCCACGCATGCACAGGGAGAACATGTAAACTCCCCACAGAGATGACCGAGGGTGGAATTGAACTCGGGTTTCCTAACCACTTGTCCACCGTGCAGCCTAGAACCAATAGTCTACAACAGCAAATACCTAATTGGGTTAAGTACTATTTTTTATTGATCTGTTCAACAACAAAATTGAAGGTATATTTTCTTTAATTTGAACAAAATTGTTACTGTAAAGCAATGGACTTTACTTCATTATATTGTGGCGCTGTTTCATCCAATAAATATTACTGTGCCCTCATGGGCTCTGTCAATAACCATTAAGGATCGTCTCTCATTAGACCAAACCTCATAGGCACCAGGGACTTGAGAAATATGTCCTTCCATCTTATGTGATGGAATATGCAGAGACAGTATCACTACTGTTTGGAAATGCAGATTGCAATATTTATTTATTTTTCCCTGTGGGTGATTTCCACTAGTGCTGCGCGATATATACACAACCTCTTTCAACTCATTTGTTTAATCATCCTCAAAGGACCGTGTTCCCAGTCTCGGTCTTCAGCTCCTCCCTGTAATACCCACACACGTACACACCCAATCAATCATATCTAAGCTATTGCCGTATGATTCATTGGCAGAGAGGCTGGATCGAGCTTGCAAGACTGCCACAGAGATGTGAGTGTTTCTAGATGATGACTTAGGATCTTAGCAGTGTCCATGACAGGAGCAGGAAATTTAAACTTAATCAGAGGGAGGACTCCTCCCTCTTTTATCTCCCAGACCCCCCCCCCCCCCTAAGGGGATTGAGGCCAAATTAGGAACAGAATAGCAGACACAGAAGTCATAGCACTAACAACATTTTCCATGCTCCTTTCTTCTCTTTTCCACAGGGATTTCCTGGGGCACAAAGTAGGACAACAAACTAGTAAAAACTGGAATACTTCCTTTTTGATTGTCCGTGTCTGTGAATATTGTCATTCATCCAGGTCATTGTATTGTCAGGGAATTGAATTAAATCGGTCGCAACGGGACTGTTCAGGTTGTCTGCGAAGACGTTTCGCCTCTCATTCGAGCAGGCTTCATCAGTTCATGCCCAGTTCATGTTACAATTTGCCTTCACATAGAACTGTAAAAACTACTACAACAAAGCCATAATATGAATGATTGGGGTGGAGTAGTATGAGCATTAAGAGGATAACATTGTGGACAAGGCAAAAAAGTGAGTAAAAAGATGAAAAACAAAAGTAATTTATTTACTATTAGAAATGAACTTTGCTTCATTCTGAGCTGCCTTTAGTACTTCCAGTCGTTCCTCGCTACATTGTGGTGGATAGCATCCTCCCTCTCTTATGGTTTTCCAAAAAAAATATTTATAATTGATCGCTGTTTTGTGGTTGTTTATGGCCTATCATTAGTCAAAACATTTTGAAAGACAAGTTATATGTGGTATTCTGGTCGTTACATTACATTACCTGAACACTGCAGAGAGTCAACCAGGGCATGTCCAAGTTGTCCTCTCATTGTGTGTGGAAGTGGTACATTTTTGGCTTCTTTGTCTTTCATTCCCACTCCATTTGAAAACTTTTCTTAAATGGGACCCATTATGCTCATCTTTCAGACTTTTGTATTGAGTTCTATAAAGCCCCACAGAAAGCTTTGTAGATCTTCCAGAATCCGCACCTATTCAGCTGTTTTAACTAATTCCACCCACAACCCACCTCCAGGCACGCTCACTCCACTGTGATTGGTTACACTCCCTTTCGGACCGCTACCAAACCCCACTTTATAATTTTGTCGGTATAGGAGTTGATAATAGATGAATGTACCAAATCCCAGGTAGGAAGTAGGCACGTGCCGAGCAGAAATCGCGCTCGATCACATGGTTTCAGACTTGATCAGCATCAGACATATATTTATTTTCAAATAAGAAGTGATTATATTTGGACCAATCAGCTTTGGAGAGTTGGCGTATTTGTGCAAAAAGCAGTGCAAACAAAAAGCACAACAAATTACAATTAGACCACCTGGAAGGGCATCGTACCCCTGTTAAATATTTGATGGACTCCTGTCGTACATCTGTTCTTTCCGTCTGGTAAGTAACATTTAACAACTCCAATGACAGACCACATGTGCAACAAAATCTCATCAAGCAGCTCAAGTGTGTGCCACAAAACAAGCCAAACATGATGCCAATGTCTTCCATTAACGCGCACCACAACACCAAATCTTACAGCTTCCTGTCTGATTGTGGTGCAATTGTTATTTTATGTCCCCCTACAAAGTGGTGTAATTGTTTGTCTATATGTGCCCTGTGATTGGCTGGCGATCGGTACCCACACGACCCTCGTGAGAATAAGCGGTAGAAAATGAATGAATGAATGAATAAAATTCGATGAGATTTGTCTCAGAAAGTGTACATTTACAACACTACTTTTATTTTTTTCAATCAACCAACAAAGGACATTCAAATCTTCACTTGCTAAATGTCCTGCAAAAAAGGCCAGTAAGGATAATTCATAATACCGCCTACAGAGAACATACTAACTCCTTATTTCTAAAATCACAAATACTTCAACTTGCTGATATAGTTCATCTTCAAACACCTAAAATAATGCGTAAGGCTAAAAATAACCAATTACCTAAAAATGTCATCCAATACAAGAGAGGAGAAATATGATCTCAGGGAAGAAGTACATTTGAAACACTTCTATGCTAGGACTACGTTAAAAAGCCATAGCATTTCAGTATGTGGAATCAAACTATGGAATGGATTGAGTAAGGAAATCAAACAATGCACAACGATGAGCCAATTCAAGAAACAATACAAGCAGTTGATGTTTGCTAAATACAAGGATGAAGAGTCTTGAACCAGTCATGATGTGCTATATATATCACTATGACACTTACTATGGTACCCATTATGGCATTGGATGCTCATATCACCTTGTACTTTGGTACGTGACAAAAAAATCAAATTAAGAAAAAAACAATATTCGGAAAGCAGGAAGTGAACAAATGTAACAGTTACTGATTGTAAAAGTACCAGATGGAGGGGTAGGATTTAATAAGCTTTGCTTCTTCCTACTCCTTTTGGACATGTGGAACTGTGAACTGATTATGTGATGCATTCAATTGTAATCTGATGCATGTTCAAATGAAATCAAACCATTACCATTACCAATATGGGATTTGGATAAGACTGTGGAAGTCAATCAGTGCATGCATGTGGTGCAAGCTACTGACTTGGCACACATATTTCAGCTGTTTTAGCAAACCGTGTGAATGGATACTGTTTTAACGGATTTTTCTCCTGAACATCCACACACACACACAAAGGAAGTGTCCAGTTTTTACTAGGTCTAACATACCTTTATATCCCACACATGCCTGGTATAATCCCGTCCATCCATCACCAAAAAGCACAGCCGTGTGTCAGATCTACCGGTCTAATCTCACCCTGTCCTCAGGCTGCGGTCATGCCAAGGGGAAGAGGCAATGATCGGTCCTGATCAATAATACATCGACTGCATTAATGCTTATGAATAAGTCATGCAAGCAGAGAACCCAGGTGACAGGAATGACACACCCATTTGCACGCACACACAGCTGCACAGCCAAATGATCTTTTATTATAGGGCATGGAAGATGAATGAACGCAGAGAGAAATAGAGCAAAGCAAGGGCTTTAACTTTGCAGCAGAGAATGTATCAAGCGCCTCCTGACATTTTGTTGCATGTCAAGGCTCCTCTCTGTCCTTTTTCTGTCACCACGCCATTTTTCTCAAGGCCTTTTTTCCTGGGGGTGGAATGAATAAGTTATTGCATCTATGTGTGCTCAGTCTTACCAAAAGACAGGCTTGATATAAAAACTCAATTTGCTTCCATAGTAGAGGCCATGCTTTTTTCACCACCATATGTATATTTACATGTAAAAGTCTTGGGTTTCCTGTTGGTTAAATTGCCTCAAACAAATAAAAATGTACCATAGATGCCATCAGGGAACCGCGTTGCACGCTTTCGTGTGGTTCTGACAACAAACAGTGGCGCTGGAGCCAATTTGAATACTCAGTAAAATTAGTGCGGTCGATGAAAGTATGCGCGATACCATTGCCAAGAATTTTGAATGGGAGCAGCGCTATTGAATAATTAATCCATTGAATGTACAGAAAAGAGAGCAGGGAGAAACATTGTAGCGACTGTCGCAGTATGTGGGTGTACACACGATGTCATCATTTCTTTTGGACAGCTAATTGGCAGTGCCAAAAAGGCATCTTTGTATGGTCACTGCATGCTGCAGTGCTTTTAAAATCTAAGACATTGACAGCAAATATATTTAGGTCAGTTATGGGATACCCTGACGTGAGTTTTGAGCAGCCGCTCTTCAAGGAGGTGCGATATTTGAAAGGAAGCAACTCTCTGTTTCCATAGACACTACTATCCAGGGAGCAGTGCTCAAAATGATAGTTGGCTTATATTAGTGGTGTTTTTCCCCTTTCCTCAAAGCTCTTGCTGCTCACAGCATGGGTTGGAAAAAAATGATGCCGTGGAGGTGGAACCGTGTAGAGCTGCTTCATGATGACAGAAGCTGTGAATGATGGAAATGTGTCCTTGGTTGAGAGATAGGAGATAAGAACAAGGCCAGATAGCAATCATATGGAAGCACATAATAGAAAACCACCAGATTGGCATAGATATTAATCATTGTGTTGCTTGAAAGGAAACCATTGCTCAAAAACATTAATTTTTTGCACAGTGGCTTACAAAATTAAAGACATGGTCATGCACAAATTGTTGGCGTTCATAGCATTCCTCTCTGCCAGTTGAAAACATTTTCCGTCACACACACTGCAAAAATAAATCACAATTTTGTTAGCAGAGGGCCCTCATTTTAAGTGCATCCAAATATCAAGTAGGAGTCATTACGTAGGTCATAGTCAACCTATGTGGGAGGTTCATTGGTTCCAGGGATCTGAGGCTAATTTTTATTATTGGTTCTCAACTGGTTTGGCTGCGGGCCCCACCATCACTAATCACTCATTAAAAAATGGGTTGGGCCTATTATTAGTCCAAAATATTGAAATATCAAAACAGTAGTTATGTAGTATTCTGGTCACTAGGCATCAGTAATGTTACACTAATGAGGCATGGAGTGAAAAAAGTTCTCCCACTACGTGTGGAAGTGGTATATATTTGGATTCTGAATTGTCCTTCTTCCCCACTCCGTTTAAAACCCTGTCGAAATAATTGGAGGCTAACTATTTTTTTGGCTCTACCAATGGTAAAAAACCCACAAAAACTCTAGAACGTCATAAACAGGTTTTCTATGCTCTAACTACGAAAATATTTAGTTTATCAATACTTGACAGTTACTATGGTACCCATTATGTCATTGTATGGTCACATCACCTCGTACTTTGGTACGTCACAAAAAAAAACAAAAAAAAAACAAAACCTTAAACTATTAGGAAAGCAGGAAGTGAACAAATGTAATAAAAAAAAAAAAAGAAAAACCTTAAACTATATTAGGAAAGCAGGAAGTGAACAAATGTAACAGTTACTGATTGTAAAAGTACCAGATGGAGGGGTAGGATTGAATAAGCTTTGCTTCTTCCTACTCCTTTTGGACATGTGGAACTGTGAACTGATTATGTGATGCATTCAATTGTAATCTGATGCATGTTCAAAACAATTACCATTACTTAATCCTACTTGGTGGAAATTCACTTATTGTGGTCGGGTCTGGAACCAGTTAACCAAGCATACATGCTGCACCCGAGGTAACACACACATGTGGAGGAGCGCTTCCTAAGTGCTGGCGGTGCCATTTTGAGCCAGTTGCAAACAGTCCGTTTCTTGAGAAGACATTAAAGTACCCCTCCGCCTGGGTCAATAGTCCTTCAACCAAGCTTGACCAAGTCGCCTGTAAACATGTCACGGACCTCACGGTGACATCCGTTCATGGCCATTGGGTCAGTACACTACTTTTGTTGTTGACCCACTTTTGGGTTGAGACCCCACAGTTGAGAATCACTGGTTTAGAACAATATCACATATTTGACTGAGGCCGCTTATTTATAAAGAGTGAATGTGTATATTATATTTATAGTATCATTTTAGGTCACACAGCTCAAAAGGCACCGTCGAGTGGCAGCTCAGTAAATATTCCTATTTCCCTCTGTGGCTGTGAAAGACCTTAAGTATGACAATGAGCTCCTAATTGCTTCCGATGAGCTTTCTCGTGTCATCAGTGTTATTGTTGTGTTGTGTGCGTGTGTGAATATGAATAGATGTATGATGTAACTTGAGCACTGTTAAGGTGGAGAAGCTCTTTTCATTCCATTTACATTTGATGAATTATGACCACAATTTCATCCATTTTTTATAAGTTCTCAAATGATGTCATGTTAACACGCAAGGGGGAGGGAGAATTTAGCTCAAAGCAAGAATGTGGGCTTGAGAGTGTTTCTGCTAAGTTTCATTATTACTATTTAGTGAAGTTTATTTCAGTCAGCATATTTCACAGGTATGTTGGTGATAAATACAATTTGCATTGGCTTTGTAGTGATGTATTTTACACGATAATAATCTTCATTTCTACCGGGCAGTGCATTTACGACGATGTGATAACTATTGGTAGAATGACTAAAGCATTTAAAATGGTATTCTTTCTTGTCACTGGTCCTCCAGAATATGTAAACAAGACAGCTAATGGCAAACTTCCAGCATAACAAACAGTGATTTACCCCAGATTGCAATGTTCTACATTTACAATGTCATGTATGCTTCATTTATATTACAAGTGACTATTATCGTATGCATTGTGTTAAGTGCGGTGAAGGAAGGCCGATGGGATCCGTCCTATTTGCCATCATCATCATCCTGGTCTTCTACTTATCACAGTTTACTTTAGAATCAAATCATGAGGAGAGAAACTACACAAAGCTGGGCATACACTGCAGTGTTTCCCACAGGACTGTAATCTATTTGCGGTGGCGAGTTGCCTTAGTCATGTAATATGCATAACTGGGAAGGAGCTGCAGGAAGAACATCTTTTTCTTTAATTTTTAATTTTATGCTTCTAAAAATGGCATAAGGCTGCACGGTGGTCTAGTGGTTAGCACGCTGGCCTCACAGCCGGGAGATCCAAGTTCAATTCCACCCTCGGCCATCTTTGTGTGGAGTTTGCACGTCGAGTTGGGTGATACGTTTTATATATATTTAATAGGAAAATGACATATACCAGGCTGCACGGTGAATAAGTGGTTAGCATGCAGGCCTCATACCTCGGATACCCGAGTTCAATTCCACCATCGGCCATCTCTGTGTGGAGTTTGCATGTCGGGTTGGGTGATACGTTTTATATATATTTAATAGGAAAATGACATATACCAGGCTGCACGGTGAATAAGTGGTTAGCATGCAGGCCTCACAGCTAGGATACCTGAGTTCAATTCCACCATCGGCCATCTCTGTGTGGAGTTTTATGTCGGGTTGGGCGATACGTTTTATATATATTTAAAAAGAAAATGACATATACCAGGCTGCACGGTGTTAAAGTGGTTAGCATGCAGGCCTCACAGCTAGGATACCTGAGTTCAATTCCACCATCGGCCATCTCTGTGTGGAGTTTTATGTCGGGTTGGGCGATACATTTGATATATATTTAAAAGGAAAATGACATATACCAGGCTGCACGGTGTAAAAGTGGTTAGCATGCAGGCCTCACAGCTAGGAGACCCGAGTTCAATTCCACCATCGGCCATCTCTGTGTGGAGTTTGCATGTCGGGTTGGGCGATACGTTTTATATATATTTAAGAGGAAAATGACATATACCAGGCTGCACGGTGATTAAGTGGTTAGCGCGCAGGCCTCACAGCTAGGAGTTCACACAATTTCACAGTTCACAGCAATTCCACCCTCGGCCATCTCTGTGTGGAGTTTGCATGTTCTCCCTGCGCATGCGTGGGTTTTCTCCGGGTACTCCGGTTTCCTCCCACATTCCAAAAACATGCTAGGTTAATTAGCGACTCCAAATTGTCCATAGGTATGAATGTGAGTGTGAATGGTTGTTTGTCTATATGTGCCCTGTGATTGGCTGGCGACCCGCCCAGGGTCGGGTCTCGCCTGAAGGCGGCTGGGATAGGCTCCAGCACTCTCGCAACCCTTGTGAGGATAAGCATGAATGAATAAAAATGGCAGGTTTTCCCTAATATTATGACTTATTCTCCCAATCTTTCAACTTTTGCTTCATAAAATGACATGATATTCCTGCTTAAATGTATTGTTGACTCCATTGCGAGCCAATTAAAAATTAAAAAAAAGAAAGGTCCCTGGGCCACATTTTGAACACCACTGTCTTACACCATGCAAATGTATTGTGTGTCCGTGTCGTTTTAGGTGAAAAGAAATATGCTTATTTGAATATAGTGCAATTAGAGCATATGATTGTGGGTGGGGACGGTGTGCAGGGTGCACGGATCTATCAGTCAGCGTCTGATTGCTACAGGTCTCAGCAATTTAGCTTTCACTTTGTCTCCATCACTGCTGTGCTGCTAATAGAAAAGCAATGACTGATTTTCTGCTCCAAGTGTTGATTGATTGATGTTGATTACATCTCACGAAGCTTTATTATACTCCATAATATGTGTGTCATATGTGATGGAGGGTGTGTGGAGGAAAAAAAAAATTAATTTTTGTGTTGCTTTCCAGGTTGCCAGAGCCGAGGGCTCGCCCGGTGGACCCACAGGATTTTGAAGACAGTGATTCTGGAGCTTCCACGGACCAGTCTCCTTGATAGTGGTCTTGTCGGGTTTGTGTCTTCTCTGCAGTGGCAGTGAAATTACCTTAACTTGTGAAACCTCAAGAGTGGAGTCCGAAACAGCTTTTCCACTCTCAAACATCGAAATTTATCTCGCTTTATTAATTTTGCTTAATGGGAAGTACTGACGTTCTCTGCCATCGATTGCAATCTGGTCCAAATTCTGGTGCCAGCTGGATCCAGGTGATCCTGGCGGACTCAATGAGGAAGATGGGTTACGTTGCCGAGTCTATTAGGTTCAGTATTAGGATTTTTTTTTTTTTTTTAGGACAGCAGTGTGAAAAAAGCAGATCTAACTTTTTTATACTCTTGTCTCTTCTGCTTCCCGTCATCCTGCTGCCTTAATGTTTATTTCCATACTCCCCATCTGTGTCGTCTTCCCCGATTCTTACTGCACTTGCATTTGTATGCAAATGCTTTCCGGGACCTTACAATGAGAGCATTTTGACACCTATTGATTTAGAGAGGTTTATGAGTCTGTGTTGGGCGAAAATCAAACCGTAATTTAAGTTTTGTAAAAGACCTCAGCCGCACTATCAGGCTCTGTGTGTACTGCTCATATAACCACTCATCACTCTGGCGGTGACAAATTTACACACTTTCCACCTTGACCCGTTCAAGCGCGGCTTTCATTCACGATGCGCCGTGACAACTCTGTCTGTATCAGCAGATGCTTTTTAATGTGATTGTTTGTCTTGCGTCATAAATTCTAAAGTGCAAAAAAAAATCTGTGCTGTGTGAGCCATGCATGACAACATGACACTAAGTCCGTGCAGTAACATGCATGGACTTTTCTTTTTAACCTATAAATAAATACCAATTTAACGTCAAAGATGACGTCTATATTTGCACTTTAAGAACAATGCCTTTATTACTGAAAAAGCAACCATGCCGTTATTATCAATAGGGTTGGGTAACGTTTACATACAAAGAGTCCTTTAAGGCGAGCATTGCAAATTGCAGCGTTTTCTTCTTGAAAAAGTCGACCATTATCACACAGATTAGGGCATTCAATCATGTGGGATGAATCCTGCATCTTCTCCATGTATACATGTGCCGTTTGACGCCCATGCACAACCTGAAACTCAATTTTCTATGTCGTGGGGGTATGCCGTTGGATCCTTTGGCTCAGATCCGGTGAAATTGGTTTAGTTCTACAACAAAGTATTAAGTCCGTGCAGTAACATGCACAGACTTTTCTTTTTAACCTATACATAAATACCCATTTAACGTCAAAGATTACGTCTATATTTGCACTTTACTGATAAAGCAACCATGCCATTATTATCAATAGGGTTGGGTAATGTTTACATACAATGAGTCCTTTAAGGCGAGCTTTGCAAAATTGCAGCGTTTTCTTGTTGAAAAAGCCGACCATTATCACACAGATTAGGGCATTCAATCATGATCTGCATCTTTTCCATGTAGCCATGTGCCGTTTGACGCCCCTGCACAACCTGAAACTCAATTTTCTATGCCGCCGGATCGTCAGGCTCAGATCCGGTGAAATTGGTTTAGGTCTACCACGACTTATTTGTTTCATAACCATCAGGATCTTAAAGAAGTTTGAAATTTTTACTAAATCGTACTTCAGCAGCTTCTGGCACGCTGTGAGAGGCCTTGCTAATGCAGCTAATGAATCAGGTAGACCTCGAGTGAGTTAAAAGAATCAAGTTTCCCATTACTAGTAACAACCTGCATGTGTTATCACGTTAACTCACCTTGAGTGTTGGATAATGAGGTTCGTTACGCGTCCCTGCAAGCCGGTAAAGTTTTAGTCGTCGGGGACAGAAAAAGCAAATACTGTATGTTGCTGCTGCTCGTTCTTGTTTGACTTCATCAAGATTCAAAGCAGCAAAGCCTCCAGATAGAAATGGGAATTGGAGGATAGGAAACAAAGGATGGTAATGGAGTCAGGGAGCTTCTAAGATTATCTGCCTCAATTCCGAGGTGTCTTCTGGTTCCACTCAAACGGACCAAACCCCCCCTTTTATCAACTCAAATTCACAAAGAGAAGACCCCTGAACCACCTCTCATTTTCTGTCATACCCTCTCGGTACCTGAAATGGTCCACTGAGAAAAGTGCTTTCTCAGCATGTCTGGCGCTTTCTGCATTGAGGTACTGACCCGAAAAAACTCATTAATCCAGTGGTCACTTGAACTGACTCTGAGTTTGAATTTTCTTTTTTAGCTCTCTTTACACAAATAGTAGGATCTAATCATCTGTCACACTCACTATTAGGTCAGTTGCTCCCAAAATGTTGCGTATTTATTAAGCGTTACTGTCATTTGACTAGCGGTAGTTACGTACATTGCATTTTAAATGAGATGTTTTTGCATAATTGGTCTTGACGTCTGTTGCACCGGTGCGTGAATATGAATATGTTAAAAATGCAGATTTTTTTATGCGTTTTGTGTCTCTTCCACATGCAAGCATATGTTCTGCTTTTGGAAAACTCCTGCCAGAGTGGAGAGTACGAAAACTCCAGCTCAGTATTTGTGTGTGGATGACTAAAATAGAGCAATTTGGTTTGTGTCAACAGAAATGTGCAACAGTTTAGGTTATTGATGTATAGGTGTTGACGTGCAGTATATATGCATATATGTTATATATTCGTATATAGATATATACATTTATGTAGTATTAGGGACACATGGAAAAAAGCAAGCAGATTTTAAAAATAAAGTCGTAAATTTACTAGAATAATGATGTACATTTATGAAAAAAAAGTAATAAGTTCACTTGAAAAAAGTTGTAAATCTATGAGAAAAAAGTCAATATATTCCAGTAATAAATTTGTACATTTACGAGAAAAAAAAGTCATACTATTATGAGAAAATTGCATGAATTTACAATTTTTTTTTTCATAATTTCAGATTATTTTATGTGTTTTTTTTCCCAGCATGCTCTGCAGGCACCTTGTAAATCCAGTTACACTTTTAAGTTTTGTTAGTTCATAGTTGTTTTAATATTCATATAGTAGTCTACTATTGTGAGAAAATTGCATGAATTTACCATTTTTTTTTCATAATTTCAGATTATTTTATGGGTTTTTTTCTGCGGCTGCATGGAATTGTGGGCTGACTATATTTTAGTATCATGTGAGTTGCTGCTGGGCTACCCAGCATGCTCTGTAGGCACCTTGTAAATCCAGTTACACTTTAAAATTTTGTTAGTTCATAGTTGTTTTAATACTCATAAAGTAGTCTACTATTATGAGAAAATAGCATGAATTTACAATTTTTTTTTTCATAATTTCAGATTATTTTATGTTTTTTTTCCGCGGCTGCATGGAATTGTGGGCTGATTATATTGTAGTATCGGGTGAGTTGCTGCTGGGCTACCCAGCATGCTCTGCAGGCACCTTGTAAATCCAGTTAGACTTAAGTTTTGTTAGTTCATAGTTGTTTTAATACTCATATAGTAGTCTACTATTGTGAGAAAATTGCATTAATTTACAATTTTTTAAAAAATAATTTCAGATTATTTTATGTGTTTTTTTCCGCGGCTGCATGGAATTGTGGGCTGACTATATTGTAGTACCAGGGGAGTTGCTACTGAGCTACCCAGCATGCTCTGCAGGCACCTTATAAATCCAGTTACACAGTTAAGTTTTGTTAGTTCATAGTTGTTTTAATACTCATATAGTAGTCTACTATTGTGAGAAAATTGTATTAATTTACATTTTTTTTCATAATTTTAGATTATTTTATGGGTTGTTTTCCGCGGCTGCATGACATTTTGGGCTGACTATATTGCAGTATCAGGTGAGTTGCTGCTCGACTACCCAGCATGCTCTGCAGGCGCCTAGTAAATCTTTTAGATTTTTTTTAGGTTTTTTTAGTTCATAGTTGTTTTAATACTCATATAGTAGTCAGAGTTTGTTTATGTTAATTTACTGTTACGTGTTGCTTGCAACAAACGAGCACATTTCCTAAGCAAGCTGAAGTGTCTCGGACCACTTCCTGTGTGCCATCTCCAAAAATTGCATTCCTCAGTCCATGAAAAATCAAATAAATAATAACAAAACTGTGTGGCGGGGAAAAGAGGAGACAACATTCTGCCTCGGGAGGAAATGAGGGCGAGAAGATGTCTGATGGTGTTTAACCTGGGAGACCACAGGGTTCCCTTTTTTCCACACCCAATTACACCTGCTCTTCCAGGTTCAATTCACCGAGCATGTCCTCACAGGAACACACACACACACAAATAAATTCAATCGGAGAACCCTCGCTTCCCGTTGGGCATTTTTTTTCTATTGACACAAATTAATTGGTTGATAGGTTGTGGGATTGAATTAGCTACGTGACAAGCTTACTAGTAATGACACGGCGTTGATGGCTGTCTTTTAAAAACACATTTGGACTTTATGAGTTTGCATTGATGGAGCAGCCACCCACCGGCCCAATGTGACATGCATTAATGATGGTGTTTGTTACTGGCTGGCAGAAATGGGGGATTTTTCTCAACTAACACAACGCCGCAGGACTCGAATATGTGCGCTCGTGTGTCTGTGCATGTGTACGTTTTTTTTTTTTTTTTTTGCTATTTGTGTGGATGTGCATTAGCCTGTGAAGAATGACATATATTTACAGAGGCCCACACCTCCGTCCTTGCTCAGATTGCATGTTCTTGTTCCATTCAAGAGATTGAATTGCTTGTCTCACAGTAAATGCACTTTCTTATTCATCCAACCCCCCTCCCTTGGGCTCCGACACATACAAACAAGGAAAAATAGCCATCACTCAAGGGAGCCTCGCATGGATTTTCACATTTCCTACTGTTTATTTTGGATTTAACGACCAACTGGAACCAAACATGGCCGTTACAGTCCCTGATGTCATGTTGTGAGGACAAGCGTACCTTAAAAGCAAATCACTCGTGGCGAGACGTTGCCTCAGTGGCCTCTGAAGTTGGACGATTTGAAGGCCAACAAACATTTCTGGAAAAGTCACCGAGTAACCCCACAAGCAATGTGGACCGTTATATACAGTAAAGTCTCGTTATATCGATATTGTCGGGAGTCGGAAAAAATATCGATATAACCGGACTGTCGATATATCCGATCCTGCGCCAAACTGCATTAAAAGTGGGCAATAATGCACTCGACATTGTTCTATGGTATAGAACAATGTCGAGCAGCTTAAATCAATCTTTGCTTAAGGATTTCAATACCAAAAAAAGAACACGGCGAACGGCTGGTTCTTCTGTTGCAGGCATGTGTTTGGCCAGCTATGTGGGGCGGGTTGAGCATGACCTGTGAACCAGGAAGTGCGGGAATCGGTGTGTGTGCTGTGCTCTGGTGGTGGAAGTGTGAAAAATAAAGTTGACTGGAAGCAGCCGTTCGCCGTGTTCTTTTTTGGTATTGAAATCCTTAAGCAAAGATTGATTTAAGCTGCTTTTGTATCGATATAAGCAGACCAAATTGGCTGGCGGGAGATGAAAAGGGCATCGTAGTAACCGGATTATCATAATAACCGGGTATCATACTAACGGAACTAATTATATCATAAAAGACTAGAAATTTGCCGGGAAATTAAAATAGTATCGTAATAAGCAGTACTTCAATATAACCGATATCGATATAACGAGACTTTACTGTACTGTGATTGGTTGCACTGTAAACACGAATAAGTTAGCAGAACTCGAAAAAAAGTAAGACAATCACTTGCCACATTTTTTTTTGAGTTCATAAACTCAAACATTTGAGTACATCAGTGCTTAAATATGTAGTAATAATGTGTCTAATAATAGGTGTGCATGTGTAAAATACACAGTACAAATCTATCTGATGCAATGGATTTATTCTTAATCGATTCTTGGTTTGATTTATTCATGTTTAATAGATACTTTTTTTAACTTTTTAATTAACTACAAGTTAATATTTTAAGTAGGTTGCACAAATCTGCAAAAAGTTTATATTAATCAAAAATTACAAGTTAAATTAACTGAAAAGACAGATAATGCAACTGGCAATCAACATTTATAAGTGGAACTTTTAAGAAAATTTTAAGTTAACTTTACTAATACCAATTAAATATTTTGAGCATTGGGATTTACAGTGTCTTAAGTTGTATGTAAACTGTGTTTTTAAGTTAATCTTATTTAATATATTAGTTAAAAGTACTCAAAATGGAACATGTTAAATGAACTTGACATAATTAAGTTATTACAACTTTTTTAAGAACTTTGAGTATTCATTCATTCATTCATTCATTCATTCATTTTCTACCGCTTTTCCTCTCGAGGGTCGCTGGAGCCTATCCCAGCTGTCTTTGGGCGAGAGTCGGGGTACACCCTGGACTGGTCGCCAGCCAATCACAGGGCACATATAGTCAAACAACCATTCACACTCACATTTATACCTATGGACAATTTGGAGTCGCTAATTAACCTAGCATGTTTTTGGAACGTGGGGAGTACCCGGAGAAAACCCACAACAACATGCAAACACAGAGATGGCTGAGGGTGGAATTGAACCCTTGTCTCCAAGCTGTGAGGTATGCGTGCTAACCACTCGACACCGTGCAGCCGGTAACTTTGAGTATGCATAACTTAATTTATTTAAGTACTTTGAACATTCGGGTTTACCGTGTGGTTTGTAGTATATCATTTCCTGTATGGATACAGGTGGAGGGCGGAGTACCCGGGCAACCCAGCCCAGGCTCCTTTGCACCGTGGATGCCGTGCTCAAACCGTTCTACTCAGGCTTTCGGTTGTTATTTTTTGTTTGTATAAACATTAGCAGATCTCTTGACTGTGTAAGATTCCAGAAGAGCCTGAACGCAGCAAGAAAAACAAGTATAATACTGCAGTATCCAAAGGTAAGACACAAGTAGTTTCTGCCCAATCCTGCAAACAATCAAAACAATTTCCGTCACCTTCCTGCTCGGCAGACATAATACCGTGACTGTAAGCTATCAACTTTATGGAAAAGGACCTTTCCCCTCCTTTTTGTCTATATTCAGTGAGCGGGAAGTTGACGGGAAACTGTCAGTCATCTGTCTCCCAATCATGCAGTCCTTGTGCATAGAGCGTTCGTGATGGAGCCCGTGTGGAGCATCCCGGACCCGAGTGACAGCTGGCATCAGTCAGAGGTGGCAGGTACAGACAGCAGTCTGGCTCGTGAACAATGACTGGGTGGGGCCCGTACTGGCAGGGAATCCATTTATCCTCCCGACAGCCTCATCACTTCTTCATCCCGGGTGAGGTAAGACTCTTTGGTGCCGCGGTCTCTGACCTTTGTTCGGTATTTTCCTGTCTGAGTACCCCAAACGGACAAGTGTGTATTGTGTAACCAAACAAATGTCACAACGAATGGAGCTCACAGTGTATAATGATCGTGGTAAGCTGGTCCCATGCAAGGTAATAGAGATGAGGATCATGATGGCGTGGCTGCAGTGAAGAAGAAGCTGCAATAGTTTGTTTCCTCTAGCTGATAGTGGAACGTGCCTCTGAATCCTAATGAACATGCCGTCTAGATAACACCTTCTGCTGTTGCTTCTGGGAGCTGTTGCACATAATACTCTCTCTCTGTCACATCTGTGATGAATTGTCTTCACAACCAGGAGAAATGTTCAATATAGAGAGGTGGGAGGAAAAGTAAAGAATTCTCAGGCTCCCTTCCCAATATCTTTTGCCCAAAGCGACATGGAAGCAAACACAAGCTTTGTGTGCATACTGATATGAAAATGGAATGTTGGATCTTTTTTTCCGATGTGTCCACGTGTCAATGACTCACAAATTATCTTCTCTTTGTCATTCCGGTGGGAAATAAGTGACAATCTTTACATCGGCTTGCATTAGCTGTCCATTGAAACCTGGCAACCTTGCCAGATCCACTCAGCGTTTCCCCCCCTTTGCTCATGATTCCTGTTATCATTCACACTCTGTACACAGTCTGTGTCCTCCTGAGCTTGCTAATTGTGTGAAGCAGTGCTTGTGTTCTCTGACCTGGCCTCAGGAGAAGAAAAGGTGCATCCGAGTCTTGGACATAGCATGGCTTCCGTGTGTGATAAAAGGGTTCATCGGTCCGGTTTTATCAGCGACAGGGTCTAGCATCAAGCTTGCATCGCTGGCGTTGTCGAACTGAACTCCATTAATATGATGGAGGTGCTCTGTGATGCATGCTCTGCAGAGTGAGCTGCTAGCGCCGCATTGACCTTTACATGACAGCAGGGCCACTTTCTTAATTGTTCTATTTGCTCCCTATATTCCCAGACAAGGGAATAAAATGGCCTCACTTTGCATAATTTGTGGATCTACGTGCATCGGAGTGGAAATATAAAATGCTTACAGCGTCACAAATAGCGAGCGCTCTATCAAAGTGCGGCGGCCATTCATCATGTTGTCTTACAAAAGTCGACAGTTGCTACCGAGGAAATTATCTTAAATAAATCAAAGAGTCCATTTTGAGGGTAAATCAATTGTTCATGTATTTAATGAAAAGCACAGCTGCTCTACTATTAAAGTAATACTTTGTCACTGTAAATCATGCATATTGTCCTGGAGTTGCATCATACTGCCGTCATGTTTGGCAATATCTGTGACAGCCAAGCGAGAAATTAAGTATTACAAATTGTGAACAGAAACCACGCATTCTCGGGGGCATCCAACCGATCATTGAAGCCACACTTGCAGATTAGAAAGGTTGGATTTAATGGAAGTAATTGGCAAACCTGCTAGAAATGTGGCAATTAAAAGAGAATTGCACTATTATCATTATCATACTATTACTATATTATACTATATTACTATTATTATATGATTATTTAACATTTTGCTCATCATCCACAATGTCTATGTGAGACAAGGACATACGTCTTTCCCTTTTTGGTGCGTTCTAGATAGTTTTCACTGCCAATGCAGAGGGCCGCATGGTGGTCGAGTGGTTAGCATGTAGTGGGGTGCGTGGGTTTCCTTCCATAGGTATGAAATTGAGTGTGAATGATTGTTAGTCTGTGAGTGTGAATGGTTGTTTGTCTATATGTGCCCTGTGATTGGCTGGCGACCAGTCCAGGGTGTACCCCGTCTCTTGCCCGAAGACAGCTGGGATAGGCTCCAGCACCCCCCGCGACCCTCGTGAGGAAAAAGCGGTAGAAAATGAATGAATGAATGATTATTAGTCTATTTGTGTCCCGCGATTAGCTGGCGACCAGTCCAGGCTGTACAGCTGGGATAGGCTCCAGCATACCCGTGACCCTACTAAGGATAAGCGACATATAGATGAATGCGATTCAACTATTCCCCCTGTAAAAACCCGCATATTCAGTTATAACACCGTTGTTGTTATAGGAGCTTGCTGGCTCTTTATTTGACAGGAGCCAATCAAGAGCTATGAAAAAACCCACAACGAGCTTGCCAACTCATTGGAAATTGCAGGAGGTCATTACTAATGCTTACACAAAATTCATCACACAGCAACTTAACACTCAAATGGTACATGTAAACCTAGTAAATATACAAACATGCACCAATATGAGTGTAAAATGCATGCATGCACGGGGAGAACGTGCAAAATCCACACAGATATGTCTGAGGGTGGAATTGAACTTGGCTCTCCTAGCTGCGAGGCCTGTGTGCTAACCACTACTACACTGTGCAGATAGTCAACCAACATATTCTCGTCAAATTTTATGTTTTCCAAGTGTTATTCCCCTGTTTACTCCCCTTAAAGGGCCAAAGTCAAGTTCATTTGGTCATCAAATGTTACAAACTTTTTGTTTTAATTTGCCTATAATCACATGAAAAAAGTATTTTCAGAAAAAGGAGCACATGCATACTTATTTCTGTAAGTTCACCCCCAACGGCACCGCTAAAGCCCTTTTAATAGACACTAAATCCCAGGTACATTTCAAGGCACTGACTTTATAAATGCGGTGTCAAATCGCAGGAAACTGGTGGTTTTAGTGGCCCCCACCATGAGAGATTCACTTTTGAGTTATAAAAAGTGAATCTCTGTACAAAGCAGAAACTTAGACAAAAAGGTAAGGTTGGTTTTTAAAGCTTGAAAGATGACACACTGCACATTGTATGTTCCATCCTGGTGTTAAGTTTCACTCCAAATCAATTAACAGTCTAGACACAGGATGAGGGATCCTTGCATCTCTTGGCTTGGAAAATATCATATAAATAAGAAAATATTTATAATCCATGCTTTCGAAAAAAAATCTTAAATTGGAAAACACTACCAGAAGTGAAGAACAATTGAACCGATCCCACCTTAGAATGTGTTCTACCTCCTCTGCATCTTCTGCTTTCTTGTTGTCATCCCCTCGGTGCTTTAACCTTATTTGCATCAAGAGGCAACACTTAAACGTCTGGCAGATGCATAATGGTTTCTAATAAGG
The DNA here is from genome assembly GCF_037039965.1 of Doryrhamphus excisus. Taxonomy (NCBI): domain Eukaryota; kingdom Metazoa; phylum Chordata; class Actinopteri; order Syngnathiformes; family Syngnathidae; genus Doryrhamphus; species Doryrhamphus excisus. Next base: position 2,843,180 of record NC_136357.1, on the reverse strand, counting down.
AGAGAAAAAGTGTAAGGTTTCCATCTTCCAGCAGCATTAAAGATATAACTGCATTAATGATGTACTGTAACTTCTAGGTGTTGCTTAAAACAAATAGGATGTAATGAACAGCTTTACCGTACTATGCAAATGTCTTAGTCTGCTAACGGTTGTTTTCACAATGCTGTAATGACCAGTTGCAAAAATTTACATTTTGCACTGTTGGGGCTTAAGGAGGTTCAAAGTCGTGCTTCAAAATCTGAAAAGAAGAAATTGAAGAATTTATGAAAAAATGTATTGGCTTCACTGAGGGCATCAACTGTCTGGAACTGATGTCCATTTTTTTTTATAAATTTCCTTTGCTGTCCATCACAAAATGTTCTCAGTTTTCCTTTGTCAGGTGGGCATTGTGAACTACGGTACAGTATCATTGCCGCACAGACGAGGGACGCCCCCTGCAACATTTGCCTTTTGACGCCCCTGCACAACCTGAAGCTCCACTGTTCCATTGAAGGTAAAAGCACCTCAGATCATGATGGCACCCTTCCCCCTGTGCCGTGTGGAAAACATCTCAGGTGGGATCCTCTTGTCATGCTAGTAACATTGGAAGCTATCAAGGTTATGGTTCCACCTCTCAATGTCCCATATTTGGTTCTGTCCTGCAAATTGCAAACGGGCAATTTTGTGGCATTGATGAAGACACTTCACCTACTTTCCCACCACCAGTGTGTGACTGACAAGTCAATTAATAATAATAATAATGATAATAATAATAATAATAATTATAATAATAATAATAATAATAATAATAATAATAATAATAATAATAATAATAATAATAATAATAATAATAATAATAAGCGGGGCGAATGAATGAATAGCAGTCAGGTATAAAAAAAAATACTAATAATAAAATATTATAATAACAACATAATGGCTTCATTTTTTTAGCACTTGTGCCTTGAAAAGTGCTATATAAAATAAATTCTATTATAATTATTATGGTTACTGGATTACACTCTGCACCAATAACAACCTTCAACTGGATCATCCAGTTAAGGGCCAGTGACATTTAGTGAGACCTGCAGTTCCAATGTTGTGGGGTCTTTTGTGACCTCCTGGATGAGTCATCACCGTGTTCTTGCGGTAATTTTGTTCGGCCAGCCACTCCTGGGAAGATTCATCACGGCTCCATGTTTTCGCCGTTAATGGATACTGGCGCTCACTGTAGTTTGCTGGAGTCTCGAAGCAAAAAAATTGTAAAATTTTTTTTTAATTTAATTTAAGAATTTAATTTAATTGATGAGTGATCCTCCACAGAGATTGGTGCATTGCTCCGATGATTGATCAATCAGTGTATACTGTACATGCAGGTTGGATCCAGTTTTCCAATCACCAAATATGTTCTTCTGATTGACAGTTGGACATGATTTAATTACAGTGTGCACATCCGTTTGAAAAAAGCAGGTTTCAACTGCATTCATGCAATACGTCAAATTAGTTTATGTAGCGTCCATGTAAACATACAGCGACAATTGCTATAGTGAGTGAAAAAATGAGATTTCTGGCTAATATTTTGAGGAAATTGCGTTTGTATTTTTGTTTAATCCTACATAGAATAAATGAAGTAAAATAACAAACAAACCGGGACTAACATAGAAAGCACTGTGATGATTCCATTTATTAAATAAAAATATTTGATCTGCAAACAGTCAGAAAATGGATTAAATATGTTTACACTCGGGTCCACCAAAAGAACTGAGGATTTTGTGGATTTGAATATCTTCTCCAAACAGAGGAGCATCCATTAGTCCTGGCAGCCAGTGGATGGAGATGAATATGTTCCAATTTTAGCCCGCCGCTTGAGTGCCCTGCAGGGTCTCTCGATATACAGAAGGACAGTGAAGTGAAGTGCAAGTTGGAGCCGTACCAAGGTAGCGTGGACGGTTTTAGAGTGGCCTTGTGATGTTTACCTGTGGGTGGAATACCAAACACTTCACGAGCTTGTGCAATTTCAGAGAAACAGTTGCAATAGACAGCTCTCTCCTCCTCCCTTGTCCTTCCGCTATGATGCATATACGCACCCGTAAAGGTCAAGCTCTTAAAATCCGTATAATCATCTCAAAGGTGACCATTCTATCTCCATTACCGTGGACGTGCATGGCAGATAAATGGGCGTGCGTGGGTACGTTCCTAACAAACGATCTGCCTCTATTCGTGAGTGAGCATCTCTTTATTCGACTGTTCTGCATCTCACGGTCGGGCTGCACACAATCGTTTCTTCATGAAAGCTTTGTTTAGCAGTGACTGGAATAATGAGTGAAAGTTCTGGATTCTCATTCAGTACCTGACCAGTTGCATGTTTTTTAAGTCTTTCAAGACACTTTTCGGGACATGTACTATAAAAATCTTAATCGGATATTAAAATCAAGTATATCTGTTGTGGTTATATTTAGGTCAGACTCTTCATCCGTACTGCAAAGTCCTGACCATGCTATAAAAGTCAAAGGAAGTCCACACTTGTAATTATAACTATGCTATAACTATCTCGGACATCGCAGCCTGTATTTACACTATTCTTCCATGTCAAGATGTGGGCCACAAAAGGTCTGCGGGCCGTGGGTTTTAGGATTTATGTACCTTAGTCAGTAACTAATGTAGTTTTCTGTACCTTATTGTAAGTCTAGTCTAGATCCAAGACTATACTTGTATAGTATTTATAAGAGTTAATATATTTATTGTTAGGTTAGCGCACAGACCTCACAGCTAGGAGACCAGGGTTCAATTCCACCCTCGGCCATCTCTGTGTGGAGTTTGCATGTTCTCCCCGTGAATGCGTGTTTTTTTTTTCCAGGTACTCCGGTTTCCTCCCACATTCCAAAAAACATGCTAGGTTAATTAGCGACTCCAAATTGTCCATAAGTATGAATGTGAGTGTGAATGGTTGTTTGTCTATATGTGCCCTGTGATTGGCTGGCCAACCAGTCCAGGTTGTACCCCGCCTCTCGTCCAAAGACAGCTGAGATAGGCTCCAGCACCCCCCGCAACCCTCGTGATGAAAAGCGGTAAAAAATGAATGAATTAATATTTATTGTTGTTTTTTGGTGTGGAGCTGTCCAGTGCTGGACCCCCAGTTAGCACATAGAGGTACAGCGTTTAATAGCATGAGCTGGTACGGGTGTTCAGAGTTGTGCAGGTAACGAACATGTGATGACTCTGGGCATGTGAACCCACCCCAGCAGGAAGACACCCCACCTGCAGACCCCAAATTTAGACATACAGACACAGTTTTGCACTTCCGAGCCAAAGCAGCTATGCCTCTCGCGCCCCCCCACCCCACCATTTTTGCCAGAGGAAGGGGAACTACGCTCCTCATTGTATGATTTATGTGTATTTTATTGTCCGATTAGCAAGAATAATGATGTCACGCTTACATTAAACGCATCATAAAGGCTCCAACCGAGTTCATTCTACAACAGACTCCCCCAGTTCTGTTCCCACAGTGAACGCCACAAGATGTCATTCATTCATTCATTAACTTTTATTTACCTACATTTTTACACACTATTTTTACATATGCTAATTCTGTTTCTGATATTCGTTAATTTGATTCAATTTAATTCATATTTCACTGCACTTTTTATTTAAGCTACTGCTACTGTAACCATGCAATTTCCATAATTGTAATTTCAGTCTTTTTCAGTATTTTTTTTACTGAAACAAATGTTTAAAACGACTTATTATACAATTCAATCAAATAATCTTAGTATTTATTTCATGTAATATATATATATATATATATATTTCATCATAACTACTTTAAAAATGTTCGATTTTATGAAAAAGTACACAATTCAATGAACAATAGTGACATAGTAATATTAGTAAGTACTACAATACAAGCTCAAGGTGAAATGGTGAGTGGAGTGGAAATTGGATGAAAGCCCGATACATGAAATATTAATAACAACAAAATGGCCGTCTTATTAAAGGAGTGTTCACTACTGTTGATTGTCTCTATAATGAAAGGTCGGGTTCAGCATGTGCTTGGGCTCATGCGCTTCCAGCAATACCATTTAATGAGATTTCCTCGATTAAATTGTCCACAGGGAAGCTAAGTTCTTGTTACTCCCCATCTGACATTAAAGAACACGCTGGGTGTGTTTCCTGAAGGCATCGCGGCAATGAAAAGCGGTTGATCAAATGTCAAGACCGGGCTGATTTCAGCTGTTTTTTCTTAACATAAAGTACACAAACGTGAACATATCAGCATAAAGGAACACAATATTATGCAGTAAGCAATGCTGGTGTATTTGTCCGGAATGCTGGCTTTGACCCTGGCAGCGTGCAAAGAACCACCCCCCCCTCCGCTCTTATGAGGATTAGAAACCACAAAGCCATGCTCATTCCATTCTCATATTTCCCCCCTCTCGATAGCAGACTGGAAACCCCCCATCAGTGGCAGACAGAAATACTGTGCTGAAACTTGCTATTTCATTTTCATTACCGCGTACATTGTGGCCCACATCCAAACAGAGAGGTAATTTTGCAGGTGAATCCCACATTCATAATTGGAATATCACAATCTGACTGTGTTATTCTGGGACAGGTTTAGACGAGAACCCTCGGAAATTCAAAGATGACCCATATTTCTTTGCTGCTACACTTTTGGCAGCTGCTGTTCTGATGCCTCGGCGTTGTGTTCACTTACAGCTAACGTAGTGTAGCTGCACTTAAATGATACAAACACATTCTATACCACATTTGGTAAATTGTAGGCTGGATGTCTTGGACAATAATACCAAAATGGCTTCTTATTGGAGGGCACCGGGGTGTGCGGGGACTGCTGGGGTGCCGGGCACTAGGTGGGTTGGCTGGCGGGGTTGGTGGTGTGCTTAGGAAATGTCCTGGGGTTTTGTTGGGGTGTCCGATGTTCCCACTCTTCTTTTGTTGTTTTGTCTTATGTAAGATTCTGTGATTATATGTGTGGAAAAAAAATTATTTATTGAATTGGTAACTGCTCTGGCGTGGAGAGGGGGTAGGATTTAATAAGCTTTGCTTCTTCCTGCTCCTTTTCAGACATGTGTAGTAATGAGGTGTTGTGTGTGTATGTATGTATATGTATATATATATATATATATATATATATAAATAGATATTGTAAGTGTATATGTGAGAAACAATAATGTAACATAGTATGCATGTCTGAAATAAATTAAGAAAGAGATAATACCGTATTTTCTGGACTATAAGTCGCTCCGGAGTATAAGTCACAAAAGGCCAAAAATGCATAGTTAGGTTGAAAAAAACATACATGCATACATACATAAGTCGCACTGAAGTATTTTGCAGTCGCATTTTTAGTAATTTAAAAAATTAATTACATTTTAAAATTTTTAAATTAATTTTTTTAGTAATTTATTATACAAACTACTTGACCAAAACAGACATTACGTCCTCTTGGAAGGCAAGTTCTAACAATAAAATACTAGAGAACAGGTGTAAGATATGCTAACACAATGGTTATTCAGCTACACAAAAAATAAACATGAACAGAAAAGTTGTCCAGTGTTTATGTAACATAAACAGTTTTTTCATTTATAAGTCGCTCTGGAGTACAAGTCGCAGGAACAGCCAACCTATGGGAAAAAATGCGACTTATAGTCCGGAAAATACGGTTGATTTGACTTAAGCACAGTATCAAAAGAAGCAACCTGTCTGTTTGTCGTATATTGAACCAGGAAGTAGCCTGTTAACAAACACAAATACACTCCACTAATCACTTTTTTGTTTGCTATTTTGATGGAGGTCTGAAGTGACATTCGAGTTATGGCGGGCCTTTGCACAGTGCTGAACAGGGCAAGAAATAAACCACAAGTACAGTAAATCTTAAGAAAAGGGTTGATGTTTGAATGTCAACTTATCATGTGGTGCTACCATGACTGAGACCCAGCAGCAATGGGCACTAACCCATGATCAAAGCTCCTCTCCTTCCACCACCCACGGTTCCCTCGCCTGGCTGCTTTAGTCGCAGCCCAGAGCAGTAGTGGCATTGCTGCCGATTATCCCGGAGTCTCGCAGATCATACTGGTTCCGACTGAGCTGTAGAACCCTACTGGGCTGACTCTTCGCCCTTCAGAGCCTTATTTCCTCCCACTGAAGTCAATCTCCATCTCCTAGCGGTGTTTTAAAATATTTCCCTTCATGTCGTCCTCCCCTGTGCTTTTTACTCTCGTGAACTCTTTGTAACCTCAACCATAATCCATTTCTACCGTGCCGCTGATGAAATTGCTAAATCTGTCAAATTCCGGTCAGTTTTTCGTACTTGTTCTTTCTACACACACAATTGACTGCTGAATTCCATTCATTTTCTATGCTGGAGCCTATCCCAGCTGACTTCGGGTGAGAGGCGAGGTACACCCTGGACTGGTTGCGAGTCCACTGCTGAATTCTAATTTTGAGTTTTTTCTTTATTCCAGTTTTTTTTTTCCTCAAATGTTTCTTCATTCATCCATTCGTTTTTACCGCATATTCTCACTAGGATCACGGGGGTGCTGGAGCCTATCCCAGCTGTCTTCAGGTGAGAGGTGGGGTACAACCTGGACTGGTTGCGAGTCCACTACTGAATTCTAATTTTGAGTCTTTCTTTATTCCAGGTTTTTATATTCTCAAATGTTTCTTCATTCATTCATTTTCTACCGCATATACTCACTAGGGTCGCAGGGGTGCTGGAGCCTATCCCAGCTGTCTTCAGGTGAGAGGCGGGGTACACCCTGGTCTGGTTGCGAGTCCACTGCTGAATTCCAATTTTGAGTCTTTCTTTATTCCAGGTTTTTATATTCTCAAATGTTTCTTCATTCATTCATTTTCTACCGCATATACTCACTAGGGTCGCGGGGGTGCAGGATCCTATCCCAGCTGACTTCAGGTGAGAGGCGGGGTACACCCTGGACTGGTTGCGAGTCCACTGCTGAATTCCAATTTTGAGTCTTTTCTTTATTCCAGGTTTTTATATCCTCAAATGTTTCTTCATTCATTCATTCATTCATTTTCTACCGCATATCCTCACTAGGGTCAAGGGGGTGCTGGACCCTATCCCAGCTGTGAGAGGTGGGGTACACCCTGCCAGTCCACTACTGAATCCCAATTTTGAGTCTTTTCTTCATTCCAGGTTTTTATATCCTCAAGTGTTTCTTCTTCTAATTCAAATCACATCTCAACAGTTCCAACCTGTCACTCACTTTCCCACCCCGGACAACCATCCTGTAGATATATACTACTGCTGTGAAAGTTTCAAGGTTAGTCTCAATGTTACGCTGCCGGTCTTTTATCTCACTGTCTGGAGCACTGAGAACTCAAATGAAAAATGCAGAACGAGGCCAGGGCACGGCAGGCAGGAATGAGTCCCATTTCGGCCCCTATAAAATACCTGCTTTACTATAGATGCTGGTCTACTAAACAAGTCAGCCTGGAGGTGCTAGCAGTGGACCAGGCCACATTGGATGCTATAAAATGGGCCAACCTCGTAAGGACATGTTGGCATGTTCTCCAGACCTGCTGATGTACATTTACTAGGTTCTCTCTATATAGTTTCACCTCTGCCTGTCCAGTGGAATTAATGTCATCTGTTTATCTTATTTTATAAAGCACTTTGTTTAAAAAAAAATTGTTTATGATGCAACCTTTCCCAGTTCTGTATATCATTTTGTCCAGACCCATGAAGATAATAATTGTTGATGCTTTAAGCATCTCTCTGTCAAATTGTGTTTGGCCGAGCCTCTGAAATCCCAAATCAATATCAGTCCCTTACTTATATGATACACACACACACACACACACACACACACACACTGGCCTATGTTTTTCCATCTCCTGAGAATTGTATTACTGTAGCTGTTCCGACGCTACTGGTTTCATCAGCTTTGTTAATGAACGCCAAAGGCAGTAGACGGTGATCATACTACGGAAAAACTTAAGTTCAAGTTATAATTGTTCAATGTTTGCATGTCGGGTTGGGCGATACTTTTTATATATATATATATATATTTAATGAGAAAATGACATATACCAGGCTGCACGGTGAATGAGTGGTTAGCGCGCAGGCCTCACAGCTAGGAGTTCACACAATTTCACAGTTCACAGCAATTCCACCCTCGGCCATCTCTGTGTGGAATTTGCATGTTCTCCCCGTGCATGCGTGGGTTTTCTTCGGGTACGCCGGTTTCCTCCCACATTCCAAAAACATGCTAGGTTAATTGGCGACTCCAAATTGTCTGAATGTGAGTGTGAATGGTTGTTTGTCTATATGTGCCATAGGTAAGTTTACTTTGATTTTAATTATTTGTAATTATATGGGTTAAGGTTTGTAGCTTTTCATATAAGACTTTATATGAATTTAATTATATAGTCATATTGTGATACATGCTAAGGTTCATATCGCCCAACGCTATTTTTTGTGTGTTCAGCTCAGGATATTTCCAGCTGAAATCAACATTTCATTGGGTATAAGACAAAAAAACCTAAACAAAAAAAGTCCATTACTTCATATCGTATCGATATTAGGTATTATGATAACATGATGGTGTAGGTACTATTTTAATACCAGTTCCAGTAATTCACTTTCTCAGATAAAATACATAAAACAACACACAATCAAACAATCTCTTTGCCTATTATTTCAGGTTTTCCAAAAATACAAGTTTGACTAATTGCAGATGCTGGAGCCTATACCAGCTGTCTTTGGGCGAGAGTCAGGGTATCGCTATCGCTGGCCTCATATAGACAACAAACAATCACTCACACACTCACCTAGTATGGAGTCGCAAGTGAAACTAACAGGCTTTTTTTTTTGGGATGTGGGAGTTTGAAACCGGAGTACCTGGAAAAAACCCACGCATGCATGGGGAGAACATGCAAACTCCACATAGAGATTCTCAAGTGGAGAATCGAACCTAGGTCTCCTGACTGTATGGCCTACATGCTAACACGGTGGCCTAAACCTATATTTTGTATTTGCAAAAAAAAAAGTATAAAATGCTCATATTTGAGGTAGGTAGTCATTAACACTCACATTTGTCGTTATGTCGTTATTCCAAGCATTGGAAGTGAGAGACCGTCTTGTATCCTTCCTGTTTTTCACTCCCCATTCCTCTCCGACTTGCACCTAAACAAAGATGTCCTTTAGCACACAATGCTGGTTATTAAATGTAAGATGAATGTCAGGACTCTTGCACGAGTGAGCGAAACTGGCATTGCTAGTCCTCCGGGGGCCTTGGCATTTCACGGCTACCTCCGTGCAGTCTGACGTGACAAGGACATGACACCCCCCAGCCCTCCATGACTTGCATTACCGCCATCCCCCGCATCATTTCATCCTCTCATTAGATAAATTGATACGAGCATCGCTCTCAGCTCAAGCGCTTTCAATTGTTGGCAAGGTTATAGAATATTTACTTTTAGCAATAGCAATAGCAATAGCTTATACATGTAACCTTATTTGTTGTCAAATAAAATAACGGTTCCTGGTGTGTGTCAGGTTCAAACTCCTGTGACACTTTTAAAAAACACTTAAATACAGAAATACAGAAGAGACAGATAACAATATTCAAAGTTACTCGCAGCGAGGAGAGTGAAACAACATACCCAGTGATATGCCGCTCCACACTCCTCTCTTTCGGGGGTCCCTACTACATGGTCGTGCAACTCTAAGGGGTGGGGGGGGGGGGGGGTTGCACAATCTGTAGTTGTCTATGTGTGTGTGTATATGTGAGAGTAATTACTTTTATTGTTTTTTGAGTTCTTATCTTGACACATTCTTGCAGGATTAACATGAACATCTGCAGGGTCGCTGTTGGCGCATCCAGGCACCTCCAGGACCTGGGGGTCGCTGGGGGTCTCTGATCAGGGTCACAGGAACCTTCCTTCTTCAGCACATTCAAACACTTTCTATTGTCTAAGCAATTGGATATAAGAGTGATAACTAACATTATATTCATTCTATCTACATTTTATTCTAACACAGTGGTACCAGTGGACGAGATCCGATTCTTGAACCATCCTATTGTTAAAAAAAACAAGAAAATGTGTTGAGGTCCTCTGCACGATTCTACTTCCTTTCCAACACTTTATTATTCATTATCTTCCTCCGTATTCAGTGGCTTGGCCTCTGGCATCATCAGATATTCTTCTTCCTAGCTGCTTGGTGAGTGTTTATTTTGGTACAACCGCCACAAAGGTTCACTTTGTGCTCTTTCTCTTTTAATAGTATGACTTGATACTTCTCTCAGCATCTCGCTCAATGCCATGCCTGACTCAAGGCAAAGTCATGTCAGGTTGTTGTGGTCTACCTACTTTGTTGATGAGATCGTCCTACTACCTCAGAGCCATTTTCTAAATGTGGTCTTTCGTCGAGTTTCTTCTGTGATAATTTCAATAATAACTTCATATTAGACTTTAATGGACATCTAATGAGTCAATTTGTTGGCCATTGCTTTTCAACATGGAACAGCTGCAAAAGGTAACCCGCACAGAAGGCTTTCTAGAGCTTCTAGATTCTGTACATCTTTCTGCAGTATCGCCATGGACTTTCTGCTTCCGACCCAAACCGTCTGTTTAATTTACTCCACCCCCCGGCCCTCCTTGAGGTACGCGCACTCTGCTGTGATTGGTCACACTCCCAAGCGCTCCTGAGGACTTCCAGATACGTAGCTTTGCATTTGCTAATTGATTTCATAGCATGGAAGAACATTTGTTGTGGCTTTTGTTTGCAATGGAACTGAACCACTATGAACTTGCATAACACTGTCAATTCCTGTACACTCTTTCAGTTATCGTGAGCACTTTAAAGTTGAGTTTGCAACGCCGTCCGTGTGGATCACTATGTTTGCCAAACCGTCGACAATAAAGGTGATGTTAATGTTCGCTTAAGGTACACAGAATTAACTGCCAATAGTTCCTTAGTAACTACTCTAAATGTATGTTTGATTTTCGAACGTTTGGAACAGATTAATGACGAAAACCGAGGTTTTGCTGTACTGTATTTGTGACCCCTGTTCTACATTTGAAATCGGTCCATTTTTTTCCCCACAACCTTCCCTTCCTTTTTTTCACTTGACAGTTGTACCGAGTTGATTTTATTTGAGGATTTGTGCTGACGAGCCTCGTCTCTCCCGTCGTTAGCTGCGGCAGTCATTAAAATATTCATATCTGCCAACTGCAGACTTTTGAAGAGTGGTTACAGACCACACTTTCACAGCTATCGGTACTCATCATAATCTACTGAAATTCATGAGGCCCTTCGGGCAACAATATCGGCGATAGAAGGATAGAACGCCCCGCAGATAACCTTTCACGCCAGATGGATTGTTTCACGTATTAAAAACCTTACAGATCACCTGTATCCTTGTGAGTCCGTCTGCATTGCAAGGTTAACATGCAGAAGCAATCAAGTGTTTTGGTTGTTTTTTGACATAGATGAAAAAGATCCGAGTGACCTGCCATAGCTGTCCCAGGGACTTTGAGACTGCATGAACCTGGCGTGATAAAGCAGTGCTAAAGGAATAAAGTGAGCTGGAGGAGTCTGATATTGGGTCTATGCCTCCAGGTGAGCATGTTATCAAATGGAGCCGTTTGTTTGAAGCCAGGCTGCAGGCTCGCTCACAGCTGTGGCTCAGTGATAAAGAGGAAAGCTTTAATAACGCGAGACCCCTGTCTTCCCGGCGCACCTCCAGTTTCTCTGTGGGTCGCCGCAACTTGAGCTGCCACGGGGCCACACACCAGCCACAACATTAGGAAACATCTTACCAGCGTTGTAGAACTGCACTGCATCATTGGTGTCGCACCAAGGGGGACACAGGGATACCATGTATACATAGTAATCTGTCACCTGCCAGCGCTGACTCTGCAGTTTTCACCTGAGAAACACAGCAGAGGGAATTGGGAATTGTTGTGACAGCATATTAGAGGTCAACATGGGCCAAAAATTTTATCTTTTTCAGAATAATTGTCCTTCAAAGATAGCTTCATTATTAATTTGAGCTGCAAGTGCATTAATATACATTTAAGGGGCGGGGTTACGAAACCCTGCTTCTTCTCTTCCCAAGTCTTACAGGTCTTAAAGCAGCAAAACAGCCCCAGACCATCACACTACCACCACCATATTTTACTGTTAATGTGATGTTATTTTTTTTTTAACTTTTGCACCAGATGTAATGGGACATACACCTTCCAAAAAGTTCAACTTTTGTCTCTTCAGACCACAGAGTATTTTCTCAAAGGTCTTGGGCATCATTAGGATGCTTTCTAGCCACCCTTGGTCAGCTAGACATTTACCTATGAAAGTCATGGTCAGACCGTAGCTACCCTAAAGAAAAATGTCCATGTATTCGCCACTTGCGGATAATGGCTCTCGCTGTGGTTTGCTGGAGTCCCAAAGCTTTGGAAATTTCTAAAACAGCAAATTAGTATTTTTGCATCAGTTATTTCTCAAAGTTAATTAATAATTACCACTATGCATTTTCTTAAATGAAAAATAAAAATAAAATATATAAAAATAAAAATAATAAATATAAATAAATAAAATTTATAAATTTTAATATAATTTAATTATAATTTGTGAATAAATAAAAATAATATATTTTTTAAAAATTGCATTTAAAAAAAACTGCACAAGGAATAAACAAGGAAGATACAAAAATGCTAGGCGGTGATTGTGGTAGTAAATGCCTTTGTTTGGAGAAGATTAAGCTACTGTAAACAGCACCCAATATTGTTGGAATAGTATTGTCAACATTATGTGTAAAACTAAAAAAGACTTGCAAAACATATGTACATATATAAACATATCAACTATATACTGTGCAAAGCTGACATCCACACTTTGGGATCCGCTATCCGGGCTGGACGACCTCTGCAGCCGACTTTATGTCTCCGCCTCCGCCTTTCAACAACAACAACAACACAGGAGCGATCTCAGCTTGCCGACCTCTCTGGTCCCCCGCATTCCCATCCACGTCCAGCCTATTCCCAATCTCCGAAAAAAAAACCGAACTCCATTACCTGAACTCAACACGAACTTCATCAAGAAACGCCAATATGTCCACCTCCACTTTACGGGTGGAAAAGTAGTTCCACTGAAGTCCAACAGGCGGGAGTTAGCTTTGCCGAGGAAGTTTTTTCCACCCCCAATTTTTGGAAGCCGGGGACGCACAGGCCTGGAGGAAAGGACAGTTATATGATGTGGATTTGGTACATTCTACTCGGCTCAAGAACTGTTGGTAAGTTTTGACACGTTGTCACCGTTTGAACGTAAACTCATCACATGGGCTGGGGGGGGGGGGGGGGGGAAGCTAAGGGGGATACGTGATGTAGCTCTCCCCCGACTAGCTAGTTGTTGGCGAATAACTTCTAGTTTCCGCGAGATTATGCGCTTTTTTATTAAAATATGTAGTTATTGTTTGCAGAAAGTGGTCAGTATGGATGTGGGGATGTGTTCCTTTTACTTATTAGCGACTAGCGAGAATCATTTTCGACACCCACCCTCCGTGCCGTCCATCCATCATATGTGCTGTTTTCGCCGACGAAGGGTGCTTGTTGACCGGCGACTCACTGACAAAACTGTTCCCCAGTCGAGCCATGGAAGCCGCCAGCCTGGTCCAACCGGAACATAGGTTTATAACAAGGCAATGGGCACCGTTGTTTTTGTATCGGTTTCCATTCAGCATCAGTCTGTTATATTAATAACGATGATACACCTGTGTTATTTATGGTGCGTTCACACCAGGGTTGGGCTCGGACATTTTGGTCTTGATGTATATACAAACAAACAAGCCCTTAATAACAGCAATAGTATATAAAATACTAATCTAGCCATCAAATTTTATTTTATTATTGTTAACAGTAGTGTTTTCGTCATTCCAATTGTATCGTGTGAAACTCTTTTCAGGACAGTAAACCATAAACATTAAATTATGCATATTGTTTAAATTGTTACATTAATATCCTTCATGATGCAAATTGAACTGTGGGCACTACAAGAGTTGCATGTTAACGCTCAAACTTTGCAGGTGACGTGATTAGGGGGTATTATTATAGGTAAAAAAGATGACAAAGTTTAAAAAATAGGTTTTTTATCATTAGACACTCTCGTCTGTCCATTGTTGTGTGTGTGCCACAGTGAACACGTGCACGGATGGAGACTACCATCAGCATCAAACACACACAACAATGAACTGGTGAGAGAGCTTAGTGCTACAATGCAAAGGTTGACTTTTTGTTAGCAACAGTTTTGTGATGCAAATGTATTACTCATTTGAACACATATTGTTTTGAGAAGCCAAACGCTTTACCAGCAACTAACCGAAATTCCCGAAATCCGACCAAAACTCTGCAAGTCACCGTTGATAAACTGCACTGCTGAGGGGGATGTCATACAATTTCATGTCAAAGAATCCTAACTATTCCTTTAACTCAGGGTGCTACTGTACTAGTGCAATCTTACCATTATTGGACACTTTTCACATTTAAAGTTCACTACTTTTGGTCAGTGTGACTGCTCAGATCTATTGTTAAAGCACCACACACTTCCCCTCCTTTGGCGTGATTGGAAGAGTTGGGCCAAGACTTGGCATGATTTCATGGTCATGCGTATGCATCCGAAGAGTTATAGTGACTGAAATGCAGTTACTCTTTGCAAGTCCTTAATGATAAACACCATATTCAATATGCTTGCTCACCCGTGAGTATATTTGTGTGTGCAATAATGACAACCTCCACCATGAACAAAACAGTCAGAATGACTCAAAGTATGACTGAGAAATGGTAGTTATAAAGCAGAACAGCAGTGATGGAACAAGCAAACGGGCCAGAGCACAAATGCTCATTGTGAGCAAAGGCCAGCGAGGCCAGGAGAGGGAAAGGGAATCGTGGCCAAGTTTAGCACGGTACGTTTGGCTGAGAGTGAGTGTGCCCTCATTTGCCTGTAACTTTGTGGAAGGACAAATCTATTATATTTTCGTGTGAAGCTGGAGAAAAGTGAGGAATCAGTAAATGTACTTGACTTTGATCAACACTCAGTGACACTGTTAATGGCCATGTTTACATGAGGAGTTTTTCTTTTTCCGAATTGAATCTTTCCGAATTACCTTTCCGAAAACAATGGTATACATGGAAAGGAAAATTCCAATCGCAAGTCTACATGCGTCGCTATAATCAACCAGAATAGTCAATAGGGCATACGCAGTAAAGCGTAAACATCAACATCACGTGATACCGACTTCCTCGAGTTTTTCTTTCACTTGTTGGAATAATTCCCTATTGCCAGTTTTTTGTTCATCCAGTCTTGAAATTTAGTTTGAATCAAAAACAAACTTTCCGCAGCAGTCCAGTGCCGATTGCTCGCCTCCATTTTTTTAAATCGAAGAACATCTCAAGCTGCGTGTTACGTCATATCTCAGCATTCGCTGAAAGAACGCACCCCGGAACAGGAAAAGATAAAGTTCAATTTTGCTAATATTTTATAATTAAGCTCTGCACATGTTTTATATAGATATGTATTTTCTTTTTTTAATAAAACTGGACTTGTGAATGGCGTATAGAAGGGTTTAGATTCTGTTCCACAGATGGCGCTAATGCACACGAAAGCTGCTTGCCAACCGCCAATAAACAACAGAAGAAGAAAAACACCACGAAGAAGAACGCACTCTGACAACTTTCCGTTTGAGCGGGTACAAGATACCTCAATCGGATTGGGGAAAGGAATATTCCATCCCTGTGAATCCGATTATATATTCATTCGGATTGGCACTTTTCTTTCGGACTGAAGTGTATACAAAGGTTAGATTCTTTCCGTTTGAGCAAATAACCCGAATGGAATTGGAATATTTGGGTCCATGTAAACGTGGCTAGTGATAAAAATCCAAGGTGCTTATATTTAAGTAGTAGTACTGTAGTTTTTAGGTAGTAAAAATGCCTACATTCACATCTTTACTGTAGTATTTAGCATCGTCAAAGCTGTGCTCACAAAGCACTGAAAGGCCAGTCCTACAGGAATGAGGAATGTTGGATGCAACCTCAATCACTTACATGCTACTGTGGTGCTCACCTGGTGGAATAGTTCAGGGGTTTAGTCATGCAACACAGCTCTGCTATCAAAACTGCAAAACCACCATGAGAGCCGACACTTCGGAGCACTACATGAACTCAAGGGAGAAGAAACAATCTTTAGCTTTATTACAGCCTCTTTCCAGTTACTGAGGAGTTCATAACACCGTGTTTTCTTACCAAAGCCGGCCATACACTGTATAGTCTTAGCGGTGTTAGTTCTAAATTGTATCTGACATGAGTAAATTGCCTGTGACAGAAAATCAAAGCTTATAACTGAAGTGCTCACACTGAGACGGACTGACTGAGAGTCACGACTCAACTGCTCACATTTGACATTTGTATCATTGTAGTTCCACGTAAATGCTGTGGCTATCGGTAGCTTTGTTGCAAACTGCTGCCGATGGTCGAGAAGAACCAAGAACACGACAACGTTTCTCCCACTGAATGTGGACTCAGAATGCTAATGCTCAAAACAACACAACTTCTCTCATTGGCTGTGCCTTAATATTTTCTGGAAAGTCAAAGGACAGACTAGCCACGTATACATAGACCCAAATATTCCAGTTCCATTCGGGTTATTTGCTCAAACGGAAAGAATGTAACCTTTGTATACACCTCATTCCGAAAGAAAAGTGACAATCCGAATGAATATGTAATCATATTCCCAGGGGTGGAATATTCCTTTCCCCAATCCGATTGAGGTATCTTGTACCCGCTCAATCGGAAAGTTGTGTTCTTCTTCGTGGTGTTTTTCTTCTTCTGTTGTTTATTGGTGGTTGGCAAGCAGCTTTCGTGTGCATTAGCGCCATCTTTGGAACAGAATCTAAACCCTTCTATCCGCCATTCACAAGTCCAGTTTTATTAAAAAAAAGAAAATACATATCTATATAAAACATGTGCAGAGCTTAATTATAAAATCTTAGCAAGATTGAACTTTATCTTTTCCTGTTCCCCGGTGCGTTCTTTCAGCGAATGCTGAGATATGGCGTAACACACAGCTCCAGACGTTTTTCGATTTAAAAAAATGGAGGCGAGCAATCGGCACTGGACTGCTGCGGAAAGTTTGTTTTTGATTGAAACTAAATTTCAAGACCGGACGAACGAAAAACTGTCAATATGGAGTTATTCCAACAAGTGAAAGAAAAACTCGAGGAAGTTGGTATCACGTGATGTTGGTGTTTACGCTTTACTGCGCATGCCCCATTGACTATTCTGGTTGATTATAGCGCCGCATGTCGACACGCGATTGGAATATTTCTTTCCATGAATACCATTGCTTTCGGAAAGGTTCATTCGGAAAGATTCCATTCGGAAAGAGAAAAACTCATGGAAACGTGGCTACTGGTGCACACACACACACACGAAAACCTTAAAAACATACAGTTCATACTCATTGCGCACACACAATACCAGGAAAACAACCTGGAAATTGAAAGATACAGCCTTAACCTTGCTTAACAATGCAACAATACTGTCCTGCCCATCCAAATTTCTGACACGTCAGGAATTAATTTGAACATTATTTGAGCACCAATCAAGACTTTTGTTCTTTGTTTTCTTCCATACACTCACTACACCGTTAACAGATACCTGAACAAACTTGAGATCAAACCCTATTCAACAATAATTAAACTCTCAGTCAGGCTTAAAAGAAGGTTAATTAGCAGTGTATGCCTATGCTAAATATTTGCTAGGGGAAGGGCTCATTTTTGACACAGACTGCCTTAGCATGGCGTTTGCTGCTTTGCCTAGTGTAGAACATGATTGGATGAGACAAGATAAATAGACTGACAAAATACCAATCTGCTTTGCAATTTCTTGATTTATCGTTGGAACAATAAAAATTAAGGTGACAGTACAAAAAAAAAGTCTATTGCACTCTGTTCGATGTCCATTCAATCAATTCAAGATGCATTAATCTGTTTCCGTGCTACCTAACCACACACACAGAATATCTGGGTCATTTCTCTTATTGAGAAAAGAAGCAGAAAGTTTTTGTGTCATAGTTGGTGCGGTTTGTGTGTCAGAAGTGTGGCTATGCAATCTGAGGCCAGTTGGCCCATTAAATGGTGACTCTGGATTCTTGCATGTCTTTGAAAAAAGATTGTTCACGCTAAGTGCTTGGATCTGCTGGATCTGGTCAACCTGCTGCCCTGCATCATCAGCAGTCACTGGCTTTGTGGTTGTCTCGCAGACACTATAGCAGACACTTTGCCATTGACAATCTATTTATACAACATAAAAAGTGCCATATAGCAGGATTTCCCAACTGTACAAAATGAACCATGTATTGCCAAGGCATCGACATACTGTAATTAATTAAGTATGAATAAAATGCAGTGCATTATTATTAGTTACACATAAATCAACAATCCCTTTGCCAATGCTTGCCAGCTTCATAATCAATAAAAAGCCTTATAGGGCAGTCTCGCCGGTGTCTCGCCATTCCAAAAACATGTCGGTTAATTGACGACTCCAGCGTGTACCATGCTGGGATAGGCTCCAGCACACGTGACCCTCGTGAGGATAAGCGGTACAAAATAAATGAATGAATGAATATTCCGAAAAATAAATAAACAATGTAAAACTGACATAATCAGACAGAATGATCATTATATCGCCACTTTGTTATAATATACAAAAAGAAATGGTCTTGGGATGCCACAGTATACTCATTATTTGTTACACCATTACATTTTTTAGATGTATAAAATGCACACATGTGCCAACAGAAAAAAACTTGCAGTCAGTATCTAAGCTTGTGATAGTCGTCATCAGTCAAGCAGGCAAACATCGCATTGCATCTTCATGTCGTTTTCATCTGCACCATGTCCGCTTTGGATCAGGACTTTATCTGCTCTAAAGGAACAGTATATGTTATGTTAGATTTCTCCTTGACTGACCTCTGTTGGAATCACAAATTCTTCACCGTGTGTGCACACATACTTTTTTTTTAATGGGCAAGTGTACACGTTATTTTATACACCAGCTTTCACAATTATACACTTTTGATACTTGCAGTGGAACTAAACCTTTACAGAGCATCATATGCATGCATAATGCTGACCATGTACTCTGGATATGAGAATATTCAATGAAATTTACTCTTTTGGTATATTTAATGGTGTTGCTTAGAGATACTAGAGCAGTCGATCAGGCATGATAAGTCTGCTTGAGTTCAAGACACTCATTGACCTCTACTGTGGGCCAAATTTGGATTGTTCCCATTACATATCGTTTTTATTGTCCATTTCTCCTGTTAGTTCGACTCAATAGTGCATTTTTAATGAATAAAACAGCAATGATAGACAGTGAAGTACCTTTTGTGGCTTATAATGAACAGGACAATACATGGAAGTATTAAAATTAGACCCAAACTCAATGAAGTCAGAGAACAGGACTACTCTGAATTTATGTACCAAGACAACACTAATGACTATGTTTAGTCACTGCATAACTGCATGCTTCTCTTATAAGACACGTCGGAGAATATAATAATTCTTCTTAACCTCTATGCCAGCTTCATTTAAAGTAGCATTAAGTGCCAAGAAGAAGACTGTCATTGGGGTGTTGCTTTTAAGGACACATTAACTGTTCCCTCAGATCCCTGTTTGACAAGCTCAACAGATTCAAGATGGAATACCCAACACACGTTGACCTCATTACCCCGACTGTCATTACCAGAAGAACACATTTACCACCCATTACCCACATGACATTTCTCAGCCTATTCACGTCTTTTACTGTCACATCACTTTGGTTTCTGAGTTGATCTTTAGTGGAATGTCTTTTGTTCCATGATCTGCCTTTACCTTTAACCATGTCTACTTTTTAAACCAACATAATCACTTTGGTTATATACTGTTTAACTACAGGGGAACCTTGGTTAGCATCCACCCTGGAAAATTTGCTTTGGTTTGCATGCATTTTTTTATTTAGTGAACAGTAAGGCACATCTTGTAGAATTATTAATACAAGAGATAGCTTCCTTCCTTGTTAGTTAGGCCAAACTATAACTGTAAAACTATAAAACAGTGGCAACACAGCGAGACAGTGACCTTGAGCAAGTAAACACACATTTTAGTAACCATGGATCAGTGGAACGGGCAACAGCGCGCGTTAGCCATAAAAATGGTCATAGTTTGACAGCTGCACAGAGGGAGTTCCGACGTTTTTACAACTAAGGACTCGACCCAGAACTCCGGATGAGTTAAAGCGGCAAATTCATGATGAATTTCCACAGTATCCCAGCTGAGATGTTGCAGCGAACCACAAGGAATCTCAACATCAGATTTCAAGAATGCATTTGTACAGGAGGGCGCCATCTACAGGAAGAAAATTAAAAAAAATGAAAATTCCATCATTGTTTCTGGCATGTTTTAAGGTTTCAATTATGAATAAAATATTTCTCTTCCATCACCGTTGGTCTTATTGGATTGTTAAAAAGCCACCCTGTATATGCGCTAACATCATTATGATTTTGAATAGTCTAGCGCTTGCTGTTGTTTTTTTTCCCCCCCTCATTTCTGTGGCCTGGCTGGTGGCTACACAATTAGGAGTTAATTAATTGCTCTCTCATAGCTTAGAAGACAGACAAAGGCGATGCAGTAGTAATCTCTCACTTTGTGTGGAAATTGATTTTCTTCTATCCTGTCCTCTGATCAATGACTCCCGTTCACCATGATATATATTTTTTAAATTCCTTCACAAAATACAGTGAAAATATAAATCCAATATTCCAGAGCCTGGGATCTGATGTGGCAGAAGCAACAATAAATGATATACTACAGGTGCTTGAATGGATAAAACAGTTTAGCGGTACGTGTGACAACATTTCAGATGGTTAGTGGCTTCCAAGAATAAATTTTACCACAAGTACCAAATTTTGGCAGCTGAGCATCTGATAAATAAATTGGGAACAACTTGGGAGCAAGAACACATCAAAGTAAAATTTGACCAATCATTGCTACATATGTTCTAAGCCTCTTGAAAAATAGCATTTTTGTATGGAATGAAATGGTTGACATAATTCAATAACATCACTACAAGCAGGCCTCTCATATGTGATTCACCATTGTGATTAATATTGCATCATTTAAGTAAATTTTAATGTGATTTTTTTAAATTCGTTTTATCTTTCTGCTCATGCTATTTCTGTCCGAAGAAGCTCTGTCAATTATGTATCTTATTTAAGTCTCAGACATGCAGTCAATCCCAGACATTTTTGATGATGATTGATGATTTAACGACTTTCAAGGGCACACAGAATATTGTGTTGGAGGGCTATATAGATATACCAAAAGAAACCAATATTAGACTGATGCAACTTTCATCAGAAAAAAAGTTTGTTACCGTTTTTCTGTTCTTTTTGCCCGTTTTTTTAGGTCCGCGACTGTTGGGAATTCCTTTTTTGAGGTATTTAAACGACACTGGTCTGGTCCGGGAGGTGGACAAAACCCACCACACATTCATCAGGGGTCCCACAGGACCTAAAGAAAGCAAAAAATCCCACTTTTGTGATGGTTCGATTTTCGCCCGTTTTTTTAGGTCCACGGCTATCGCAAATTCTCATTTTTTTCGAGATGTTTAAACAATACTTTTATGGACCGGGAGCTGAACAAAACCCACCACATATTCATCAGGGATCCCACAGGACCTAAAGAAGGCAAAAGATCCCACTTTTGTGATGGTTTGATTTTCGCCCGTTTTTTTAGGTCCACGGCTATCGCAAATTCTCATTTTTTTCGAGGTGTTTAAACAATACTTTTCTGGTCCGGAAGCTGGACAAAACCCACCACACATTCATCAGGGGTCCCACAGGACCTAAAGAAGGCAAAAAATCCCACTTTTGTGATGGTTCGATTTTTGTCCGTTTTTTAGGTCCACGGCTATCGCAAATTCTCATTTTTTTCGAGATGTTTAAACAATACTTTTATGGACCGGGAGCTGGACAAAACCCACCACACATTCATCAGGGGTCCCACAGGACCTAAAGAAAGCAAAAAATCCCACTTTTGTGATGGTTTGACTTTCGCCCGTTTTTTAGGTCCATGGCTATGGCAAATTCTCATTTTTTTGAGGTTTTTAAACAATACTTTTCTGGACCGGGAGCTGAACAAAACCCACCACACATTCATCAGGGGTCCCACAGGACCGAAAGAAAGCAAAAAATCCCACTTTTGTGATGGTTCGATTTTCGCTCGTTTTTTTAGGTCCACGGCTATCGCAAATTCTCATTTTTTTTCGAGGTGTTTAAGACAATACTTTTCTGGACCGGGAGCTGGACAAAACCCGCCACACATTCATCAGGGGTCCCACAGGATCTAAAGAAGGCAAAAAATCCCACTTTTGTGATGGTTCAATTTTTGTCCGTTTTTTAGGTCCACGGCTATCGCAAATTCTCATTTTTTTTGAGGTGTTTAAGACAATACTTTTCTGGACCGGGAGCTGGACAAAACCCACCACACATTAATCAGGGGTCACACAGGACCTAAAGAAGGCAAAAAAATCCCACTTTTGTGATGGTTCGATTTTTTCCCGTTTTTTAGGTCCACGGCTATCACAATTTTTCATTTTTTTGAGGTTTTTAAACAATACTTTTCTGGACTGGGAGCTGGACAAAACCCGCCACACATTTATCAGGGGTCCCACAGGACCTAAAGAAAGCAAAAAATCCCACTTTTGTGATGGTTTCATTTTTGTCCGTTTTTTAGGTCCACGGCTATCGCAAATTCTCATTTTTTTTTAGATGTTTAAACAATACTTTTATGGACCGGGAGCTGAACAAAACCCACCACACATTCATCAGGGGTCCCACAGAACCGAAAGAAAGCAAAAAATCCCACTTTTGTGATGGTTCGATTTTCGCCCGTTTTTTTAGGTCCACGGCTATCGCAAATTCTCATTTTTTTGAGATGTTTAAACAATACTTTTCTGGACCGGGAGCTGGAAACCCACCACACATTTATCAGGGATCCCAGTAGGACCTAAAGAAGGCAACAAATCTAAGGCCATACATTCAATATTTTGTACAATTTATCTAGCTTGTACTTACGAAGTGTTTTAATTAGTGTTATCAGAAGCATGGAGAAAACACACACGTTGCAGAATAGTAAATTAAGCTAGTCCTGCTGCAAACAGATAATTACATTCCCTCTATTTCTTTATTAGGTACAAGGAAACGGCTGAGAAAGGCTTGAGTAAATTATATTAGTTGGTTTGCTTTCGGTTTGCATTCAAGAGTGTCTTCAAAATCCAAGGCCCATTAACAACACACTTGTTGTGTTGCTACTATATGTGTATACTATATGTGTATGCTGCGGCTTGTGTGCGTATGTCACATGTCTTTAATTGGCAGAGACCACTTTACACTTCTGCTTACTTTAATATATGCTTCAGTGAGCATAAGAAAAAGGACGGAGAATCGTTTCCCTGTTTCTGGGAAGCGCTTCTCTACTCGTGCACACACACACACACACACATTCACACAGTAACACACAGGCATCGAGACAGCCATATCACCTCCTGCTGCTCCACGTAGCTTGATTATGTAGCCAGACCATTACGAGGACTGCATAATTCAAATGTACGCTCCTGTGGAGACTATTTCTCATTGTTCAAAGATAGGTCTTAAAGATGGGTTCCACTTTCAAGTTTTACCTTCAAATGTAATTCCACTCAAGTTATTGGGAAATCGTTCACGTAGTAATAGTTATAGTAGTTTATAATTGGGGGTGTGACAAGATCAAAACTGTCTCCCGAGCGTAGTGCAGCCAGAAGTCAAATAGACTGAGTAATGGCATCACGACTGATAATGCATGTAATATGGAAGTGGATGCACGCAAGACAGGGTTGGAACTGCAAATTAAATGGTTTGTGCACACTACAAACCTTGCAACCCAAACTGCACTCAGTGATCTTGGCGTCACCCGTTTGCGCTTGACGTGTTCCTGCTTGTTTTTATAGGGGTTCAGTAACTACTGCGGTAGTTAGATAACCTTTGTTATGGTTATGGTCGAGTGGTTAGCGCGCAGACCTCACAGCTAGAAGGCCTGGGTTCAATTCCACCCTCGGCCATCTCTGTGTGGAGTTTGCATGTTTTCCCTGTGCATGCGTGGGTTTTCTCCGGGTACTCCGGTTTCCTCCCACATTCCAAAAACATGCTAGGTTAATTAGCGGCTCCAAATTGTCCATAGGTATGAACGTGAGTGTGAATGGTTGTTTGTCTATATGTGCCCTGTGATTGGCTGGTGACCAGTCCAAGGGTGTACCCAGCACTCCCTGCGACCCTCGTGAGGATAAGCGGTAGAAAATGAATGAATGAATGAATAGATATCTAGATATCGGGCGATAGGCGGGGTACACCCAGGACTGGTGGCCAGCCAATCACAGGGCACATATAGACAAACAACCATTGACACTCACATTCATACCTATGGACAATTTGGAGTCACCAATTAACATAGCATGTTTTTGGAATGTAGGAGGAAACCCACACATGCACAGGGAGAACATGCAAACTCCACACAGAGATTTCCGAGGGTGGAATTGAACCCAGGTTTCCTCGCTGTGAGGTTTGCGCGCTAACCACATGACCGCCGTGCAGCCCTCTTTCCAATCCTGAAAAATGTAATTAAATTATTTACCAGTGCTGGACTCTAATGTTTAATTTAAACCATTTAAACCACTGCATGAGTTGAAGTCTGATGTCTCCTAAGTCATCTACCGGGGTTAGGTCTTGACAAATGTATTTCTGTCTGATGAAGGCCATGAAGGGTCGGACACTTTCCACTAACACACGCTTTCTCTGTGATTCTTACGATTCAGAGAGGGTAGGATTTGTGTGATATTAAATTGCAAAGCTTTTGAGTTTATGTCATGGGTGGTGGGCAGAGCTTAGTGACAAAAGATTTGTGTTTGCTGTCATGCTATAATGGCTCTCAGGCTGATCTTTTATTGCGTCCCCTGCGGTAAAAAAAAATAAAAACCCTTCAGAGTTTGCATAGAGCCCATGTTATTACAAATACATTTTGGCTCAGTAAGGCTGTCCTGTGGCTGCGACAAGATAGCCAAGACCCACAAAGGCCTTGCGGGCTTCAAATGTGCTATTATCATTTCTATTTTCGCAGACGAAGAGTGTGAGCACAAATGTGTTTGTTGATATTTACCCTGCTCCCCCCTCATCCGATCCCTCCAAAGTTGCACCCAGCAATACCTGGCATATCGCCTCATATCTGTCAGGCATCTGTTGTTGACAGCGAATGTGCATAATGGCGTGTGCTTTACCCAAAAAGCATGTCCAAGGGTACAGCTTTAGATGGCATCCATTGTATAACACACCTCATACATAGAAGAGATCCGTGTTGACAACTGAGTGACATGGTTGCTATATTTAGCAAGTAAAGCTGTAAAAACCCCTAAACAAAGCAACCCAGCCCTTGACCAACAGTTTCAATATTTGGTCGATGAATGCGACCACTTAGTCCAGGGGTGGGCAAACAGGGGGGGGGGGGGCGCAGACTATATATTTTACACGTAACAGTCCACCTGGTATTATTGTATCTGTAAAATTGTCATGCAATCTGCTATTATTATTTATTATTTTATATTTATATTTAAATATTTTAAAAATAATAAAATATTATAATAATTACAATAAAATTAAAATAATAATTATTATATTATTATTATGTAAAATATATTATAATATATAATATATATAATATATATATTATGCAAATATAACAATAATATTATATATAATTAATATAATAATTAGCATTAATATAATAATCATAATAATCATAATAGTTCTAATAATAATTATAATAATATAATAATAATAATAATAATAATAATAATAATAATAATAATAATTATTATTATTATTATTATTATTATTATATTATTATAATTATTATATTATTATTATATAATTATATTATTATTATATAATTGTTATATAATTATTATATTATAATAATAATAATAATAATAATAATAATTATTATTATTATTATTATTATTATTAGGTGCTTGTGTCCCTTTTTTTGGGAGCACTTTGTAAACAACAGACCATGTCAAAAAACGAAATTGATAAAACCATCAAAAGGTTGGCTCAGGCCATGATGCCAGGTTGTATGTTGAGTTTAAATGAAATACTTTGGAAAGATTGGGCGGGCCGTATTCAAACACTTGGCGGGCCGGATGTGGCCCCCGGGCCGTAGTTTGCCCACCCCTGACTTAGTCGCAGTCTGTAGACCTGCATTTTAAAGACTGAAATCAGAGGATGTTTCTATTTTTGAATCAAAATACCAAAATAGTGTGAGTTAATTGATTAATCGATTAATTATAAGGAGTGTTACCGGACCATCACAGCACAGACGGTTATGACAATTCATTGATCCGTATCTTTTGAGGGTTTCAATTGGTTTGGTTTAGTTTTCTATAAACTACTATAGTAAACCTCACATTCAAATGAATGACAAACAAAAGTAATATTATTTTTTTGTATTTCCTGTAGCCTCTTTTACACAGTGACAGTCAATAGTAGTCGGAATATATTATATGTGTTTTTCACATAGAACTCAGCCATAACTGTTTGGACTTTCACACGAAGACACCAAAACCCATAACTAATTCTATAGATGCACGATAATGTTAACATGACGTATAAAATACAGTTATTGCCAGACAATTGCTTTCAACACAACCGGGTGA
Organism: Doryrhamphus excisus; assembly: GCF_037039965.1. Taxonomy (NCBI): domain Eukaryota; kingdom Metazoa; phylum Chordata; class Actinopteri; order Syngnathiformes; family Syngnathidae; genus Doryrhamphus; species Doryrhamphus excisus. The sequence goes on along the minus strand of NC_136357.1, from coordinate 2,816,381 downwards.
GACAAGTGAGTCCTGGCGTTACATCATTGGCAGCTTCCCGCTATTGTATTTTCTATTCTTAACCGTGACAGCCTTTGACAGCCGTGACACTACCACCTGAAGCTGAAAAATGACCAGGTCTTTCTGATTTGTGTCTGCGCCATTTACACACACCAGAAACACATGCAAATACATGCCTTTAAATCCAGTGTAAAGTATGCTTGTGCCTCAGTATCTCAGTTTCGTATGTCTCAATGTGATGGTGCTACGACACATAAATATAATACCCGTCAATTCATAATAATCATTGTGGAGTATTGCGGTCAAGGTTGACACACCGACTTTCAAATTAGTCCATTAGAAGTGTTACTCTTGTTGTAGAAGAAAAGCTTACTGTTGCACCTTTCCGCAGTTGGAGTTAGTTATGTCAGTAGGTCACTAATAGCTTTAAGGTGCAAACCTCTTGGCAGCCGGCACAGCTCCCGAGTCTTTCAAGTGCAATGAAGCTGGGCAGCAGAACAACCAATTTTCAGTAGTGCAGCATAATACTACGTATCTCCTGGTCAGTGCCACACTCGTTATTGCTCACCTGATGGTGTCAGACCTCAGCTATGAGGCTATGCTTCACATTTATGCCCATTAAGCACAGTGTAAGTAGAAATGGGGCCAGACAGCTTTAGGTCATGTCCTGTGTTTACTGGCAACCTTTATTTATGCAACTATGCTTACTGCATTATTAAATGCCTTATTGACATGTCTCATTTATTTAGTGTCTGTATGCTTTCTTTCTTTCTATAGCCAAACTCAAAAACAATAGCATCTTATGATTTGGTACTTTTTGGTAATGGTTTTATTTCATGTGAACATGCATCAGATTGAGTGCATCACATAATCAGTTCACAGTTCCACATGTCCAAAAGGAGTAGGAAGAAGCAAAGCTTATTAAATCCTACCTTCATCTGGTACTTTTACAATCAGTAACTGTTACATTTGTTCACTTCCTGCTTTCCATAATACAGTTTAGGTTTTTTTTTTTTTTTTTTACAATAATGCACCTCGTACCGAAGTACAAGGTGATATGAGCATCCAATGCCATAATGGGTACCATAGTAAGTGTCAATATAGTGATATATATAGCACATCATGACTGGTTCAAGACTCTTCATCCTTGTATTTAGCAAACATCAACTGCTTGTATTGTTTCTTGAATTGGCTCATCGTTCTTCGTGCATTGTTTGAGATCCTTACTCAATCCATTCCATAGTTTGATTCCACATACTGAAATGCTATGGCTTTTTAACGTAGTCCTAGCATAGAAGTGTTTTAAGTGTAGTTCTTCCCTGAGATCATATTTCACCTCTCTTGTAGAGAAGTATTGGATGACATTTTTAGGTAATTGGTTTATTTTTAGCCTTATGCATTATTTTAGCTGTTTGAAGATGAACTATATCAGCAAGTTGAAGTATTTGTGATTTTAGAAATAAGGAGTTAGTATGTTTTCTGTAGGCGGCATTATGAATTATCCTTACTGACCTTTTTTGCAGTACATTTAGCGAGTGAAGATTGCTTTTGTAGTTATTACCAGTTATTTTTTGTAGTATATTTGTATATATTTCCAGCATAACTTTCACATCCCCATTCATTTAGCGAGTGAAGATTGCTTTTATAGTTATTAGCCCATATTTCCACACAATAAGTAAGATATGGTCGAACCAGAGAGCAATAAAGAGTGTGGAGTGATTTCTGATTGAGAACAAATTTTGCTTTGTTCAATACCGAAATATTTCTGGCCACCTTATATTGTATATTTGTAATATGAGGTTTCCAGTTCATATTTAAATCTGAAGGAAGTTATTTTAGAATGGTGATAAATAACAATATTTTATCCCGACAGCAAAATTGTATATCACATAACTGCACATAGCTGTTCAATTTCTTTGTGGATTTAGATTGTAATGTTCCGTCCTGTCTCTTACGCTTAGTTTCTTGTTGTCTGCTTTTCGCTGTCAGAGAGCCAGCTGCTCCCAGGGAATAACTTCACCACAGAGTGCAACATCCCTGGAAACTTCATGTGTGGAGATGGAAAGTGTGTCCCAGGAGGGTGGCAGTGTGACGGATTGCCTGATTGCTTTGACAAGAGTGACGAAAAAGGCTGCCGTAAGTCCAGTTTAATTTATCCTATATATTTTTTTTCAAAACTTGCCCTAAAAAAGCACCATGTCTGTGTCCTACAATGTTTTGACTGACTTCAATATTTGAACACAGCCAACCTTCCACCACCTCACCATTTACCCGTATGACCTTGTACAGCAGAGGTCGGGACCTTTTTGGCTAAGACACATATTTTAAAATGCAATATTTTTCTGTATATTCTGTTCTTTTGCGTAGTTTATCTATGAAATGTCCATTCCTAATACTAAATATTAGTACACATATACTTACAATTAATTCCTACAGTTCCTTTCATGTTGCCATTTTGCCGCTGCCTGGACTGGCTTTGGAAGAACATACAGTTGATTGTATATTAGTTTTAATTTGACTAAATAACGATATGTGTTGGGTCTACTGGAACTGTGCAGTGCGATTCTCCCGACTGGGTTTATTGGATTGACTTTAATTAAAAACTGTACTGCTGCACTGTACTGGTTTGAATATAATTAATAGATCATTACTACACCAGCATGCAAAAGCAGTCAGTAATTTCTGGCTATTCTTATTCTTGGATATATTTAAAAAATATATATATTTTTTTTTTATTTCCTCTGTTGTAAGTGATGACAAAAATCTGAAATGTTGATACTAATAACAAATAACAACACAAAGATTTGCCCCTTAAATATAGTAAATTTATAACATTTTTAGCCTGTTTATGAACCAAACACACTGTGTACATTATATCATCAACAAGTATCAGAGATAATTCTTAATTAAAATTTTAATTAGTCAATCAGGTGTTGGACTGGAGCCCTTTATCTTAATTATTCTTCTAGAGAATTCATGCTTCCATCTTCGTGAGACTAGTTTGGAAAAGGTACTAACCTGTTCCAACATGACTTTCCACCAGTGCACAAACCAAGATCCATCAAGGCAGGTAGATGAGACGTGAGATTACCTTGACCTCAATTCCAAAACCTCTGGGATGAACGAGAACAGCGTTGATAAGCCATCTCTCAGATTTTAACATTATTGACCTCAGACCTTCTCAACTCATGGAGTGAAAAGTCTGATAAAAAAAGGCTGAGAAAGGCTAGTATAGCTACCAAGGTGGGGCCAACTGTGTTTAAATCCATTTTCAATTCCTGCTTGTGCAGTGATCAGGTGACCAAATACTTTTGTCAATCTTGTATAATATAAACTCTTCACTCAAATGTGTCCTGCTCACATATATTTCATATAGGAACATATAGATTAGATTTCCATTCGGAAATGCTACCTCCTCTCCATCAACTGGTGTACGTTTTTTTTTTTTAAATAACTCTCCGAAAGCTTGGTGGTGTTTCTGCTTCTGTGTACCAGGATCACTCATAGATCATGTTATCAAGTTCATTCTCATAGAATGTAAGCTCAGCATCAATTGGTACAATTTACAGCATCTTCTCACAAAGATCAAAAGGACCGCTCACTTCTCTGTGTCCCAAATGACAGCTAAGGAGAGACAAAATAGATTCTGACAGAGGAGTGAAGAAATAAAGCTGACTGAGCCTACTGGGCCTCCAAGCCAGGATTAGCCTTGTTGCCCCTGTCTGGGCAGGGCATAAGAAGGTAAGAGCGGAGAAATGTAAAGCATAGGCTAGAAGGGTGACTGGGCATGATGCATAATGCAATGGAAGAAGAATCAAAAATGTTGTTGATGGATGGTTGCAGAAAATTTCGTCTGTAGTACTGAGCACCGATTTGCGGAAAATCAATGTGTATAGTGTATATTGTATTGCAGCACTTTGCAGTGGTTATGCAGAGAGATTGATGAATAGATTTTGACAGCTATCCTATTAGTTTTCCGACCAACTTACACCCACACATGCACCACAGCCTCAAGCCCACCTACAGTTGCACCAAAACACCAAACACTGTTGGTCTCCAGCAATGAAGACATCTTATTGATTAGGTTTGATTACTTGCAAATACCTGCATGCAGTACATACTGTACATGTGAATACAATATACTGTATATACCTGTAGATGGGCAAAGGGCATTGAATTTAAAAGAACAAACACAAGAAATTTTTTTTAAGCAAATTTTAAGCAAATTTAAGCAAAAGAAACCACTTTTTGGCGATTATTCCACACTGGCAAGTGGGGGTACTCAGGGCATGACATAAAGGCTCAGATGGGTTATTGGTTATTGTTCACTCAATTTAAAGTAAATTAATACTTCCTAAAAATTAATGGTAATATTCATTCATTCTTTTTCTACCGCTTTTCCTCACGAGGGTCGCGGGGGGGTGCTGGAGCCTTGGACTGGTCGTCAGATATGAATCTTAGCATGTATCACAATATGACTATATAATTAAATTCATATAAAGTCTTGCATGAAAAGCTACAAACTTTAACCCATATCATTACAAATAATTAAAGTCAAAGTAAACTAACCCATGGCACATGTAGACAAACAACCATTCACACTCACATTCATACCTATGGACAATTTGAAGTCGCTAATTAACCTAGCATTTTTTGGGAATGTGGGAGGAAATCGGAGTACCCGGAGAAAAATTCATCACACAGCAACTTAGCACTCAAATGGTACTTGTAAACCTAGTAAATATGCAAACATACACCAATACGAGTGTAAAATGCACGCATGCATGGGGAGAACATGCAAACTCCATACAGAGATGGACGAGGGTGGAATTGAACCCTGGTCTCCTAGCTGTGAGGTCTCCACGCTAACCACTCGTCCACCGTGCTGCCCTGAATGGTAATATTGTGTTTGTTCATTCCGACTCCACCAAAATGCCCATGAGATGGAAATCTGTTGAATTTTTATAAATAGCAAAACATTGCTCTGCAGAAGTGGTTGCAATACAGTAACTAAGACTCCTGAGACTAATTTTGATAAAAGCAAAGGTTGTGATTTAGATTTTATGGCTCATGCTTGCCCACAGGGTCATTAATGTTAGGAATGTACTGAATCTGATATGATACACACTGACCAAACAGCCACAGAAGCCATAATCTTAGCAAAAGCCATGTACAGAAAAAGATTACATTTTTTTATATATATTTTTTTCTGGTTTGTTATGTGTAGGTGTTTCATACTGCCAGGCTGCAGATTGTTGTTAACACAGCACATTGCACCCAGGGCTTGTGTTTGACAAGAGACTGCTCAAAAAAGGCAAAAAGTTCTACACAATGTAAACAAGGATGTCAGTCAAAATAAGATAAGCATGCGCGCTAACCACTCGACCACCGTGCGGCCGGGTGCTGATCAATGATTGGTAATACCTTCTCCATCGCTGCCCCCACCCTTCTGGAACTCTTTGCCCCAATTACTCCATGCTTGCCCTGACCTTCCCAGTTTAAAAAACAACTATTAACGAATGAATGTTGCATTTTAATGTATCTTTTACTCAGTTTACTTGCTTTTATTCAACTCCATTCTTCTGCAAAGTGTCTTTTAGTATTTTGATAATTACTATTATTATTAATACCTACTACTAGGAAACCAAATATTGTTGTCTGCCCCCCCCCTCCCCCCCACAACCTATATACTGTAGTGTCCTTCCTCTCACATCCAACCCCGGCAATATTTATATTAATATTTGGGGAAATTCAGATTGTCTAAAAGGAAAGATGATTGGACGATTGATGTATTCAGACTGAGATTCCCGACTTGACTCCTCATCCTGAAATAATAGTTTCAGACATTTAAGAAATCAGTTGGTTTTCTAATACTACTCACAGAGAGTGCTCAGTGTGTGGTTATTAATAAAGGTCCAAGTCAGTGCCACTGTTACCATGCCTCTTTACGAACACATGGACAAGATATTGTATTGTATTGTATTGTAAGTCATGGGTAAGACTTTGGTCAGAAAATACTTTCTCGCTAACATTCTGACTCAAAGTGTTCAGCGAAGTTGGCGAAGCCTTTGAAATCTTGTTTTATTCAAACTCTGTGCTCTCCTTGTTCACTCGCCACTCTTTTTCTTTTTGTGTAAGTCTCCTCAGTCCTTTCTTAGCATGCCTCTTCCCTCCCTTTATCAATCATGCATGCCCACCACAACCAGGCCTTCCTCCGCCAAACAAGTTATTCTTCTCTCTGGGGAGGCGAGGAGAGAAAGAGGAGAAGAAGCATATCGAGGTGCATATTGGGGAAGAGCAAAACACACTATCTACAAATATGCCAGCAGATTCCACCTGACGTGAATTCTGAAGCATATAGGATGGAAAAACACAGAAGAGGAGACAAAAAAGTAATGTTCTGGTTTCGCTTTATGTCAGAATGAGTCACTGCTCTCACTGGCCTAGATTTGAACTGTCTCTGCTTTTGCCCATGAAAAGGAAACCTGATTAAACACTTAACATTTTTGTTTGGTGGATTTTCTTAACTGTTTTTATTTTTGAGGCAAAAATAATTTTTTTGATTGAATGGGGATGTGAAAGTTACGCTGGAAATATATACAAATATACTACAAAAAATAACTGGAAATAACTACAAAAGCAATCTTCACTCGCTAAATGTACTGCAAAAAAAGGTCGGTAAGGATAATTCATAATGCCGCCTACAGAGAAACACTTATATGCTAGGACTACGTTAAAAAGCCGTAGCATTTCACTATGTGGAATCAAACTATGGAATGGATTGAGTAAGGACCTCAAACAATGCACAACGATGAGCCAATTCAAGAAACAATACAAGCAGTTGATGTTTGCTAAATACAAGGATGAAGAGTCTTGAACAAGTCATGATGTGCTATATATATCACTATATTGACACTTATGTCATTGTGTGGTCATACTATCACCGTGTACTTCAGTATGAGGTACATTATTTAAAAAAAAAATGAAAAAAAAACAACCTTAAACTGATTTATAGAAAGCAGGAAGTGAACAAATGTAACAGTTAATGATTGTAAAAGTACCAGATGGAGGGGTAGGATTTAATAAGCTGTGCTTCTTCCTACTCCTTTTGGACATGTGGAACTGTGAACTGATTATGTGATGCACTCAATTGTAACCTGATGCATGTTCAAATGAAATAAAATCATTACCATTACCATATACAGTATATAGTGTTACACAGTATATTTTCACTATTAGCTGTTTTTCTCCCTTTTTTGCTGGGAACTGATATTTTTCTGAAACATACATATGTTCGACTGATCAAAGATGCGTGTCAAAGCTTTCTTTTGGCAGGTTCCATGTTTGTATACAATATTCTGCGTGCCTTAAAATAATCTAAAATGGCATGTACACGACATGTATAACGAAGCACAGTAATAACAGAAGAAAGTAAACTAGGCATGTATTCCATGTACGCTGTTCTGCAAGCATGCCCGTATTTGAATGCTAAATGTGGGTGTGAAGTAAAACGGGACACCTTCACGGGATTAACAAATGAAAGTTAATATAATTGTGTTTTGCCATGTCCTCAACAATTAACCTGCTTGCCGTAATTATATTTGTTCTAAATCGTCTCCAAATGCAAGCGTCGTCCTGTTGTCTGGCTGGTCTCTCTCACCCCACAAATTTCCCCTTCATGAGTTTGCCCTTCATGCGACTTTTGAGTTAATTGGCAACACAAACACAGGGTCAGATAAATCTTGCCAGCAGCAGAAGTGGTAATGAGGATGCAGATGAGACAGGAAGTGGATGAGGGATCTCTCAGAAAAATCAGTCGGCGGTCGATGTATTTTATAGAATGAAAGTCAGATAAAACATGTAAAACTTTATATGAATGAAAATTCTTTTTTTGTCTCTATTATTTTGAAACAGCTCCAAGAGTCTGTTTCCTTTTTCGACTCGGATAGGCATGCTATACCATACCTAATGAGCTTTGGGTGGTTAAGGTTGTGCTGTCCAGGTAAACAAAGGCTTCCCAGAGTACATACACACATATTGGACACAAGCCCGGCTCCCTTCCTTTTTCTACGGATTACTTTTCATCCTGAAGACAGGCGCTCCGAACCCCTTTGGTTGCTGTGATTATCCCTCCTGTGTTGCCAAATATAATTGCTGCTACTTGAAAGAACTAAAACTCGGCACACTACATTGTTGTTTACTGAAAATATTTTGCCCCCTGGCATTTGAGATGCTACTATTTCAACATACAGTATGAAGCAGCTCCTCCGTGGAGTTAAAAATCATGCCAAAACCTCACAAGCACACAAAAAATGTTTTACTCTCACCCAATGATTCACAAAAAAACAAACAAATGCGTTGTGTTTTGCAAATAAGAAACATATCAATCAAACAAGTCACATCCTGCTTCAGAAACAAATAGCATATTTTCATTCATTCGTTAATTTTCGACTGCTTTTTCCTCACCAGGATCGCGGGGGTGCTGGAGCCTATCCCAGCTGTCTTCGGGCAGCTGGGATAGGCTGCTGGGATTCATACCTATGGACAATTTGGAGTCGCTAATTAACCTAGCATGTTTTTGGAATGTGGGAGGAAACCGGAGTACCCGGAGAAAACCCACACATGCACGGGGAGAATATGCAAACTGAGATGGCCGAGGGTGGAATTGAACCCTGGTCTCCTAGCTGTGAGATCTGCGCGCTAACCACTTGACTGCCGTGCCGCCCGCATATTTTATCATTCATTCATTCATTTTCTAGCGCTTTTCCTCACAAGTGTCGCGGGGGTGCTGGAGCCTATCCCAGCTGTTTTCGGCTGGTCGCCAGCCAATCACAGGGCACATATAGACAAACAACCATTCACACTCACATTCATACCTATGGACAATTTGGAGTGGTCAATTAACTTAGCATGTTTTTGGGAATGTGGGAGAAAACCCACGCATGCACGGGGAGAACATGCAAACTCCACACAGACATGCCGAGGGTGGAATTGAACCCTGGTCTCCTAGCTGTGAGGTATGTGCGCTAACCACTCGACCACCGTGCCGCCAATAGCATATTTTATCAATTACAAAAAATATCTTTGAGGGTAAAATAAAATGACCTGGCAGCCTTAAATTGAATCAACAGTGCTGCCTTATTTTGGGTTTGAACCCAGCTTCTTCCATCCCCGTCACTGCTGTTGTGACCTTGGGCGGACACTTCACCCACTTTTTCTCCGGTGCAGCCCAAACTGGTGTATAAATGTAGACAAATGTTTGTTGGTGGGGGTCAGAGAGGCTTTTGGCAGATTGGCAACCAAAGTCTAACCCGGGCAGCTGTGGCTACGAGCATAGTTTATCACAACCAACGTGTGGCTGGGGAGTGAATGAGTGATGTAGTGTAATCAATGTAAAGCACTTTGGGTGTATAGAAGGGTGCTATGTACGGTAAGCATAGGCAGTTATTATTTGTTTGTTTTTTCCCCTCATCATTGTTGCAGTGCTGTGCTATTATTTGCTTCCCTTGTCAACAAAGTGCAACATAACAAAACAGCTAAAAAATCAGCTTAGATTTAACTAATCTCCATAGCTCTGCAGTTGTTTGAAGCTTTGCAGGGGTTAATTATTGACCACTGACACCCGTGCAGAACTGTGCCAAGACCACATTTGCAAAATGGAAATGGATGATTTCATTTGATCCGCACCCAAGTTTGGTCATTGCGTTCCCGCCTGACCAAATGAACTCTACCGATGTGAAAAACGAGCTGGAGTTCAATTAATACAATGCTTCGAGCTAGTAATATTGTGAAACCTTGCAATGCCATCCAATTGTGTTTATATTGAGTCATTAAATCTTTCACATATGTCTATGTACATACTAATGGATTGCTTTATTTCCTCCCACCCATTCTCTCCTCAGCTAAAGTCAAATCAAAGTGTGCCCCTACATTCTTCGCCTGTGAAAATGGGGTCCACTGCATCATTGGACGCTTCCGTTGTAACGGCTTCAGTGACTGTCCTGATGGGAGTGATGAAGATAACTGCAGTAAGTCTCACGTAACACACTGTTAAGAAAGGGATACTGATGCACGGATGCATCCGGACATAATATTTCACAAGTTCAAGTTCTACCGAGTTCTTACGTTAAAGTACAAACCTTTCACATTATCACAGACACATGATTACATCACAGCTTGAAAACTAGCGTGTATTAATTATTATTAATTTTTATTAATTTTTATTAATTTTTATTAATTATTATTAATTATTATTAATTATTATTAATTATTATTAATTATTATTAATTATTATTAATTATTATCAATTCGTATTTATTATTATTATAATTATTATTATTATTAATAGTATTTATTATTATTTATTATTATTCTTTATTATTATTGCTTATTATTAAGTGTGATTAAATATGATAAATTATTATTAATTATTATTAATTATTATTAATTATTATTAATTATTATTAATTATTATTAATTATTATTAATTATTATTAATTATTATTAATTATTATTAATTATTATTATTAATTTTATCACATTCTCATGTGTGTGTCCTAGAAGACCAAATTCATTCATTCATTCATTCATTCATTCATTCATTCATTCATTCATCTTCTACCGCTTCTCCTCACGAGGGTTGTGAGAGGTGCTGGGGCCTATCCCAGCTGTCTTCGGGTGAGAGGAGGGGTACACCCTGGACTGGTCGCCAGCCAATCACAGGGCACATATAGACAAACAACCATTCACACTCACATTCATACCTATGGACAATTTGGAGTCGCCGATTAACCTAGCATGTTTTTGGAATGTGGGAGGAAACCGGAGTACCCGGAGAAAACCCACGCATGCACAGGGAGAACATGCAAACTCCACACAGAGTTGGCCAAGTGTGGAATTGAACTCGGGTCTCCTAGCTGTGAGGTCTGCACGCTAACCACTAGACCACCGTGCAGCCCAGAAGATAAAATTATTCCCCTAATTTGTGATAAAGTGAGATTGTTCAGTCACTTCCTGTTGAGTGGAAAGGACGTTCATGGCAAGAGTTCCGTTTTTTTCTACCTGCAGTTTTGGTCTTCCTGACCACGCTTTGTGATCACAAAACTAGAATAATGTGCTGACATCACCGACTTCAACTCTTACTGCTGTGAGGTATGGATCCATCCGAATAAACAAATTATAAGCTGTGACATTGCAAGCAAGGCAACCTAACCGGTTAAGGCGCAATGCAGTTGCTTAGCAACAGTGTAGAGAAAAAAAATGATTTGATTGAGGTGCGGAGACCTTGGGTCCAGATACCCCGGAAAGGCCAGACCTGGAATGCCACCACCAGCAGAGCCGCTAACAGCCATGGGGCCACCCAAGAAGGAGAAAGGGCAAGCAGGGAAGGATTTAGGGCACTTGGAGTGCCACGGTAAAATCGACATCGAGCTAAAGGGAGGACCGGAGGCCAGTGGGGCTTATTGTCAAAGAAGTCAATTGGCGTGGAAAAAAAATGGAATGGATTCTTTCACTTTGGAGATTCCATTATACAGTAAATGAGGAGAAAAAAGCCATACAAATTCTCACTGTGGTTGCTTTTTTTGCTTCTTTTACTTCATACAACCATCCCTCCCATTTAGTGTATGCTAATGGCTAAACAACAAAGTAGCTCATATAACGCAATTCCTGTCTTACCAGTAAAAACCTAATCACTCTTCTTGCTCTCAAATGTGCTTTTCATTTCTTTTCAACCACTCAAACGGATAACCGCATTATTGTACAATTACTGTACCAGTTCCCATAAGTGAGCGATACACACAGATATAGAACAGCTATTGGGGAGTTGTTAGCTTGTTAGCCTGACTTAATGATGTTTTATTTGGTTTTCTGCTGAGTTTTAGCTCTCTTATCAAAGTCCCCAGATCATTCGGTTATTTACTTACACACTGCTATTAATTTCATTAAAGTTTAATGTCCTCGGTGAAATACCTCTGAAAAAGTACTACGCATTTTTCTGTTTATAAATTAGTCAATTCAATTAGTGTACAGTAATTCGCAACAAAACTTACCTCAAGGCACATTTGAGGTGTTTCAGGACCACACTTGTCACACTTTAAAGAGAAAAAGCAAAAACGCAACACAAGTTTGAGGTAAATAAAGGAAATACGCCTGGCTGGGTGACGTCTTTAACAAATCGAAGACTCAATATGTTCTGGGCATGTGCCTCAAGGGATTAAGTCGTGGTACAGAGGATGGACTGACACTGGGAATGGATAGGAGATAGTATAGTACAAGCATCAGTGTTGGGCTATTAATTGTAGCACCAAGTTTTAGGTATCATATGGTAACCGGATCTAGAAAATTGTTCAATCGGAAAGGAGCCTAATGGCCAATCACAGGGCACATATAGACAAACAACCATTCACACTCACATTCATACCTATGAACAATTTCATTCATTCATTCATTTTCTACCGCTTTTTCCTCACGAGGGTCGCAGGGGTGCTGGAGCCTATCCCAGCTGTCTTTGGGCGAGAGGCGGGGTACACCATGGACTTGTCGCCAACCAATCACAGGGCACATATAGACAAACAACCATTCACACTCACATTCATACCTATGGACAATTTGGAGTCGCCTATTAACCTAGCATGTTTTTGGAATGTGGGAGGAAACCGGAGTACCCGGCGAAAAATTCATCACACAGCAACTTAACACTCAAATGGTACATGTAAACCTAGTAAATATACAAACATACACCAATATGAGTGTAAAATGCACGCATGCACGGGCAGAACATGCAAACTCCACACAGAGATGGCCCGAGGGTGGAATTGAACCCCAGTCTCCTAGCTGTGAGGTCTGCGCGCTAACCACTCATCCACCGTGCCGCCCAATCGTTTTTATATTATGCTATATTACCAGTTGATCTTTCACAAACCTGTAAAAATATACTTTTATGAAAAGTATATTTTAATAAATAAGAACAGAAACCCCAAGACATATTCAGCATGACTATGAAAAAGAGACAATTGAGGTTTACAGTGATCTGACCCAGCCCCTGCAATCATCGTTTAAAATAAAATACTTCCCTCTGGCAGAAGACTAATGGTCCCTGCAACAAAAAAAGAACTTTTTAATGATGCCCTATAAATGTTGCCCTTTTATGTTTTTAGTATGTAATTTTCACTTTACATATTTTTATGTGATGACATTGTGCAGCCAGACGCCAAAGGCAGGTTTTCTATTTCATGAAATATAACGGACAATAAATGTTCCTTAATCTCTTAATGGAACTCTGAGACAGCGGTGATGGTGACGGAATGAAATTTTCATCACATTCCAAATTTCACTGGGAATCAAACTCATACGGAATATGACCTCTTCTCCAAGTTCTAATGAGCGACCAGGAGGGGAGTCTTCAGAGACTTGTTGCAGCAGCCTTACCACATGGTAAAAAGGATGAGATAATTCGTCGTGGTAATGACGGGATTTTTTTCATTTTGATGATGTGACAGGCAAATATGCTATATTTTCCATTTTTTACATCATGTGCGATGTATTTAATGTATTATAGAAAAATTATATCAACCTGAAATATTGATGACGACTGGTCAGTATTGCTTTGATGCGGCTTATGTGAATGTAGTTCACTCAAAATTAATTCCTCACTTCAGATCTGCTCTCAGATAAGATTGTATTAAATGCCCCTCGATCTGTGCTCCTATTTACAGCAGGCAACCCCTTAGTGTGCTCTGAGATGCGCTTCAAGTGTCGAAATGGCCGCTGTGTAGACCGAAGCTTCTTGTGTAACGGCCAGGACAACTGCCAGGATAACAGCGACGAGGAACTGTGCCTAAGTACTGCAGGTAAGATCAACTCTTTATGTAAGCCAACACTTGAAAATAAATGTTTTTTATTTTTATTTTTATTTTTATTTTTATTTTTATTTTTATTTTTATTTTTATTTTTATTTTTATTTTTATTTTTATTTTTATTTTTATTTTTATTTTTATTTTTATTTTTATTTTTATTTTTATTTTTATTTTTACATATCCAAATTTTGGAACTGAGGAGTCCACTCAAAGAAAAAACCTTGCTGAGCTTGTTGGAACGTGTATTACTTGACATTGCAGAGAATTTAATGAAAAGTGGAGGCTTAGAATAGCATTAGTTTGTTATTCTGTTTAAAGCAAGACAAGGCAGCCAACAAGACATCTTCTGTTGTTTCAGAGACAGGACTTCAGTATTCTGCATTGTGTGTCAGGTTGACTTCATGGAAAACTTGACGTAAGCATCTGTGATTGTGTTGCTCCTTTTGAAGAGAATTCTACAGTATGTCTTGTTAAAAAAAAATGTTTCTCAAAATTTGCCAACTTTACTTTTTTACCAGCAATCATGTTTGAGTGGGAAAACCCTGTAGTATCCAGTGGTATTCTCTGTCAGGTACAACTGGCAGCCTCTTGTCAATCTGGCTCAAGATCTGTCAACACATTAGGTACCTTTCCAGGGCAAGTTTGATGCTTCCTGCAAGCTGTCTAACCCTGCTCCATCCCATAGTGACACTGTGTCTGTTCCCCACTGAGCTCTGATGTTGGGAGAAAAAGCCTTTAAAGAATAACAAAAGGGAAGAAGCCTACCTTTATCCCGGTCCCCTAAACGTGCAGTGCTGGCATTGGAACATACCAACTTTTCATATGAATATAATGCACCAGTGAGCTGTGGTTGCATTTTCAGGCGGAGATAAAATTTTATTTTTTTTTATATGTGGCGAAAAAAAGTGCAGTTATAAGAATTTTAGACAGTTTGCGCCATTGTCGGATTTTTTTTTTCTCAAAAAGAGGTTCCCGCACACTGTGTCGCTCTCATTCATTCGTTTATTCAGGTAACGTTTCGGTCCGTTTGACCTTCATCAGACATATTAAATCCCATCTCCGCCCTACACACATATATGTATGTCCCCGAAGGGTGCAGTCAACCAATCCGGGGACTTAGGGGGCGACCTGTTTTGATGAGTATCACCAGTCGAAGGGAAATAACATTCAGTTAACTGGTGTACAAAGTTTCACATAATATGAAAATCATTTTCTATACATAATTTAATTCACACGAACACAACTCCTGAACACATGTACAAATAGTACAATAGTACAAATAGATTTTTTTTTTATATATAAAAATCCGTAAATCCACAACATCTTTTATAGAAAGAGGAGGAGGGAAGGAAAAAAATAAAGCAATCATGGTCGTATTTTAAGATATTTTTTAAATATGGTTATTATTTCAGTGTATAAAGTCTACACCTTGCAAACATTTTAATGTCAGAATTAACCCCATGTGTGAATGACTGCAGTTTTAGTTGTTGTATGTACATACACACACACACACACGTACATGCGTGCACATACACACACACTCTTCGTGTCTCTATAATGAGCACAGACCTGCAGGTGACTGATAAGGCATACAATATCCGCTTTAAGCCACCTGAGCACGCCACTTTCACTCCACTGCCTCGGCCTGGCTCCAGAGCTCCTCTCCCACCTTTCATATAAAAACATGCTTTAGTTTCTCCATATTTGGTGTAAATATTTGAAAATTATGCTTAGAGTTCAGCCCTTTGCCGCTCATTTGATTGCTGCAGGATTATCCCGCCCCAGAGGTGACAATTAAATACGGCACCCTGAAACATGCCTTTTTTTTATATGCCTGTAATATTCCATCCGGCGTCTACCTGTTCAGAAGGTTGCAGAGAAGACAGAGCCTATCCCAGTTTACTGTGGATGAACAGCAGACCACATCTACTGGCTGGCAGTTCCATATAAAGCGACTGTTGTTGGTGTTGACACATCAGACTTTACAGAACAGAGACAGTGCTAAATAATTTACAGGAACATATTTATTTATTAACTATATTTATTTTTATATTTATTTATTAACTATATTTTTATATTTATTAATTTTTATAATTATTTGTATATTTATATTTATTTTTATATTTTTTATTTATATTTTTATATTTACATAAATATATACAAATTTTGGAACTGAGGAGTCCACTCAAAGAAAAAACCTTGCTCAGCTTGTTGGAACATGTATTACTTGTCCAGGGTGTACACCGCCTCTCTCCCGAAGACAGCTGGGATAGGCTCCAGCACTCCCCCTGCGACCCTCGTGACGAAAAGCAGTAGAAAATAAATGAATGAAGGGCATCACATGTTGCGATAAGTAGCAATGCAGGAACGTGGAGGTAAGCGACGAGACAAAAGCAGGAAAAAAGCAGGAATTTAGCGATAAAACTTCAGAGACCAAAAGCAGCATGCGTTTCTAATCAAACCCTAAAGGCAGAGCAGCTGAAATAACATCAAAACTAGTTTTTCAAAAATTATTTTTGCACTTTCCATCTGTTCAAAGGCTGTGGCATCAAGGCTGAATCCCTGCCTTCTCAGCATACTTGCCCACTCAGGCAAGATCAATTCTCACATAATGTGAGGTCATTTGAAAAGAAAACGATATAAAACGCTCACATCAGTGTGTCTAATTACACAAAAAATAAATATAGAAAATGTGTCAGATGTTGTGATGACTCGACACTGAGAAGTGAGAGAGAAGCAGCAGAAGCAGAATGAGTGATGTCTGAGTGATATCAGCACAGGATAAGAGGTCCAAAGGTTTGACATTGACACGGTCTCTAGAGGTTTTAAGACTTTTTTTAAAAAAGAGCTCCATTATGATGTCTCACTCCTCCTCAGCAAAAATTGCATATCACAAGCTCAACCTTGACAAAGCGCTAAGACAGTGTTTGTGAGGACAGCATAGTGACCACGCAGAAGCGTAATCCAGGCTGAACACTCTCTTTCTCTTATTCTTTTGTTGACACAAGCGGATATAAATGTTAACTAACACCTTAAATACGGCTCTACATTCTTTTTCATGAAGAAAATGTCGGCCATGTTTTCACTTTTTCACAATGCATTGCTTTTCGTTTTTATGGAAAAACAATGAATGTTATTTTGATTATTATGTGTTGAACATTGAATTATGCCATCAAGTGTTGCTTAGTCAGATTTAAGAGAAAAAAATACCTCAATGAATTATACACGATGTGAAAAACTGAAATTATTAGTTATTGCGAGTAGGGATCGACCGATATGTTTTTTTTTCCGGCCGATGCCGATTTTTTTCCATCACCCTTAGCCAATGGCCGATTTTGATTGGGTCGATATTTGTGCTTTTGCTTCCTCAGTTTATATGAAAAAAATTCAATGATAACAAATATTACAGGTCTCAAATTTAAACAAGTATTTATTGAAATGTAAACACTGACCACACTGACTCCACACACAATATCGGCCATCCCACGCCCGATACCGATTCAAGCAAAGAACGCAAATATCGTCTCCATGTATCGGTCGATCCTTAATTGCGACTCTTTAAGCCACATAATCTTGCATAAACCATGATTTTTTTTTTTCTTTCTTCATCAGTTTTGACAGCATTGAATTCATCGCAAATAAATGTTTGGCCGTGGGTTTTCGGAAAAAATTAACCCACAGCTGTGACAGTCAGTTTCATTCTGTAACATGAGTGTCTTGTCAAAACATTGGCAGCTGACGCCTCCCTAAAAAATTACACCATCCTCTAAACTGAACTTTAGGATAATTCCAAAGGCACCTGAAATATGTAATTATTAAAAATTTAGATTTTTTTTCCATGGGACTCAGAATTCATGGCTGCACCCCTTGCTATATGATCTGAATATATCGTATTTTCTGGACTTAATGGGGGCGGAAAAAAACATACATAAGTCGCACTGGAGTATTTTGGAGTCGCATTTTTTGTGGGTAATTTATTTTACAAACTACATTAAGTCCTCGTGGAAGGCAAGTTCTAACAATAAGAAAATGGAGAATAGGCTGAATAGGTGTAAGATATGCTAACATAATCGTCATTCAGCTACACAAAAAATAAACATGAACAGAAAAGGTGTCCAGTGTTTATATAACATAAACAGTTTTTTCATATATAAGTCGCTCTGGAGTATAAGTCGCAGGATCAGCCAACCTATGAAAAAATGTGGCATGTACTATCGGAACATGTGTAGTTTAGTGTCCTACTGTAATCTCTAACGCTAATATCTACAAATGAATTGGGAAAGGGAAAACAATCTGTTGTAGTTCAAGTTGCTTTTCCACATTTTTATTTCCAAGTTGCAAACTTATTTGATATATTGTCTTACATTATTTTGTCTGAAATGCCATAAGCTCTTGTCACCACGACTATGTCAGCAACATCATTACCAGTCATCACCTCATGATGTGTCTCAGCACTCATGCTAAGAGGTCAGAGTCCTCATTTCACCCGAAATGAATGTTTGCCTACCACTGACAGTGTAAGAACTCCAAAGTAAATGCACCACTATTGTATCTATCGCTTCTTTTGCATAAACACTGTGACTTCAACAATCATAATTGAAACCATGCTGTCCGTACACTGACAGTCTGCTGACATCAAGCAGTAGCTCCTGCCTCTCCATTACTGTTGCCCGTAAACTAGACACATACTGATATGGTGTCAGACTGATGTATGGAAAGAACAACGGATGTCAAAGTAATTCATTGCCCCCTCAGCCTTTATTCAATCTCGGGTCGCTTTGGCTTGCTAATAGCTTCTTAGATTCACTCCGCCTCTGATTGCTGCCAAAGTACAAATCCAAATAATATAGATGCATCGGATTAAAATGTTAATTAATGTGTAGATTTTGGAGTGCAGAGATGTGTGTTGCTGTAATGTTCTGGTAATGCCCTTCATCTGCTGCACTCTGAATGTTAGTAGTGGGGAAAAGGTGTGGGAGGGAGTGTGAAATGGTGTAAGGGAACATAATGGCTCTACACTGAAGTGTGGGAGTAAAATGTGATAGTAGAATTTTCACTGAGCCAAGTTGCACCAGACGGCAACACCCACAGGAGGTCACACATGTCAAAACCACTATGCAGGGATGGAAACTTTTTCCTAGTGCTGACACTCACAAACCAAAGTTGATGGACTCTCTTACTGCAAAAGCACGATACTATTACTACTACTATTACCTGCTGCTGACTTGGTGTCAAACGATGCATTCACTTGTCATTTTTAAGTCAGAATTAAACGCTTGTCCGTTTGTTGTGCTAGTACTATTCATGAGGGGAAGTGTGAACTTTGTGCCAATTCAACTTTTTATTACCGAAAAAATGCAACTTGTGTTTGTGTGTTATATTAACGCAATATAATGCACATTCACACAAAAACAGAATTTGTGTCACAATTCTTTTTAAACATGGCCCCAATGTGTGGTCTCAGGCTACATTCACACTCCAGGTGTGAATTCAGGAGTGTAAAGGTGACTATAGGGGTGTTATTTCATGTCTACAGGGCTCTAATAACGGTGAAAACATGTTTAAAAAGTCATAAACAGGTTTGAATACTCAGTTTATTAACGTTGAATCCACAAATTCACAAATCGTTAGGATCCGGAACCAATTAACCGCGATGAACGACGGTGTTGTGTTGTGAAATATATGTATTATGTACCATAATGTATCATTTTAAAATGAACTAATCCAGTGTAAATTCTCACACAAAGGCAGCATAAGCCCCACATGGATCTTCTTTAGACGCAATGGACCGAAGCAATGCGCAGCCTTTAGCAATAAACAGACCCCCTTAAGTGATACATTAGGTGTCAGTCATCCTCCACTGTAATGGCCCGGGTTATTTTCTGCTCCATGCCAATTCCGTAAGTGTGCATTCATCCACAAAACGATTTAGTTGAAGCCGTTGTTGACAGACCGCAGCAATTGTAAATGTCTGATATAATTCATACCTGCATAAGAAGGTTTTTCCACATTCATGTACATATACGCTGGTGTGTGTATCCACCAGGATCATAAAGACGGTGCCCTGGAGAGTGAAAGGAAGCTTGGCAGAAACTATGAGATGGAAATGTGAGACATGGTGAAAAAAAAAAAAGTAAAATGTGTGAAATAGGGTGGAGCCAAAGAAGAAAGCTGATGGAGATGAGGGATTAAGGAAAGTGACAAAGCTATTGAGGAAAAAGATAAAACCCTCTGTATTCAACGAGTGGAAAGACAGGGAATCAGGGGGAGGACGAAGAGCAAACACGATGAGACAGTAGACCAGGGAAGGAGTCGCGGGGGCTTGTAGAGAAAAACATAGATGAAAGACAAAAGTGAAAGTCAGCAGAATATTATGGTATTTGCAGAATGAGCATATAGTATAAATGCAAGATGAGACAGCAGTGGGCGATATAGATGAGTGGATTTAAGTTGAGCCACATTAGTGAGATGGGTGGGAAACAAAACAGCGAAAGGGTGGAAAAAGCAAAGAAAAGGGAATGTAAAACGATGGTTTTTTTATTGTAAAAAGGGTCACTTTTGAAGCTTTGAGTAGACAAGCTCCATTATTCTCTGCATGCATGAGTGCTCTCATTCCTTATAATTACCCGATTTTCCTCAGGCATTCCCAACTGCTCTTTTTTTTTTTTCCTTTGGTTAAATCTTGTCTGTTTCTGTGACTCATGCCTTATATTGAACTTCACCCTTTTGTCAGCTTTAAAAATATATTTACATACTTATTTTTTCCCACCATGCACCGTGAACTCAACAAACGCATATCAAGATTCATTCTAATACAAGTGTTGAATTTCAAATTATAGTGTCCTTTAGCAGAATTAAAT
Organism: Doryrhamphus excisus; assembly: GCF_037039965.1. NCBI lineage: Eukaryota > Metazoa > Chordata > Actinopteri > Syngnathiformes > Syngnathidae > Doryrhamphus > Doryrhamphus excisus. Next base: position 2,795,665 of record NC_136357.1, on the reverse strand, counting down.
TCAATATAACTCTTACGTGTTTATATAGTAATAATAAAAGCTGTGTTTTCTTGCTTTGTTTTTGCCTGCTGTGATATAAGGCAATTTCCGTGGCAAGTGGAAAGCACTCAGAGTGACTGCATGTCGAGACCAAGTGGGTTCAGTCCTGTGGGACAGCTTTTGACTGATGCTTTATAGCTACTCGCGTCACAAAGAGACAGCCTCCCCCTGCTAGTCTACTGGGAAGCTTTTCACATTGAAATTCATAGAAGTAGCATCAAAATGCAGGGCTGTGTTCCCCCCCCTCCCCGTTTTGTAAATAGGGGCTGTATCAACTTTTCAACTTTAGAAAAAAATGATATTTTGCATTCAGCAATTCACAATTCTATTCATTTGTCATTTACAGATTCAATTCATGTTCTCTTTGCCCTTTGACGTTGCCTGTGGGTCACACTTATTATTCAGTGTTCAGTAGTCAAGTAACCCATTTAATAGATTTACTGATTACTGCAAATGAATATGATGTTGAATTTCTTTTCCAAGGTCAGTTTTTATTGGGTCACTGATTACCAAGTGCAGATGTTCTAAGCTGTTTTAATCGTAATATAGAGAGGCACTTATTTTGTGGGCTTATTTATTTGTTTTTGTAGTAAACTTCACCCTTTACTTCCTTTGTTCCTTTGTTATATACTGTATATCTGCATGCTCATTCCTTATTTATATTATGTATTACCAGTAGACACGCTAAAAATGATTGATTGTACTATTGCTACTACATTTGTTATTTACATTCTGTCATGAATTTGGACATTGCTCAGTTTGGAGCCATGCGTTATTAGCATGTGATGCATCATATTCTTTCCCCCGTGACATGGTTAACCTACCACCGCAGCTCCCCGAGGCCGCATACTCTATGCTGCATTGTCGAAAGCTGCATCATTAAGCCAGTCGACCCAAAGTTAACTTATTTGCATACTGTGCCATAGTTTGAGTTGTATTTTGGTTCGCCAGGGACTTGCGTCTGCTAGAGATTGTGTTGCGTCATATGGATATGTGTAGGCCTGAACAATGTGCTGCTACATAGGTTATTCAGCGCATGTGTGTTTTTGGAAAATCACTGACAAAACTACTATATATAGTAGCTAAACTTTAACATTAGCCACGTTTACATGTACCCAAATATTCCAATTCCAAAGAATCTAACCTTTGAATACACCTCATTACGAAAAAAAGTGCCAATCCGAATGAATATATAATCGGATTCCCAGGGGTGGAATATTCCTTTCCCCAATCCGATTGAGGTATCTTGTACCCGCTCAATCGGAAAGTTGTCAGATTTCGTTCTTCTTTGTGGTTTTTTTCTTCTTCTGTTGTTTATTGGCGGTTGGCAAGTAGCTTTTCGTGCGCCATCTGAGGAACAGAATCTAAACCCTTCTATACGCCATTCACAAGTCCAGTTTTATTAAAAAAAGAAAATACATATCTATATAAAACATGTGCCGAGCTTAATTATAAAATATTAGCAAGATTTAACCTTATCTTTTCCTGTCCCGGGTGCGTTCTTTCAGCGAATGCTGAGATATGACGTAACACGCAGCTCGAGACCTTCTTCGATTTAAAAAATGGAGGCGAGCAATCGGCACTGGACTGCTAAGGAAAGTTTGTTTTTGATTCAAACTAAATTTCAAGACTGGACGAACGAAAAAATGGCAATACGTAGTTATTCCAACAAGTGAAAGAAAAACTCGAGGAAGTCGGTATCACGTAATGTTGGAGTTTACACTTTACTGCGCATGCCCCATTGAGTATTCTGGTTGATTATAGCGGCGCATGTAGACACGCGATTGGAATATTCTTTTCCATGTATACCATTGCTTTCGGAAAGGTCATTTGGAAAGATTCCAAAGACACCCTTGCTTGGAATGAGGCAGAAAACAAGGGAATCTTCAAAGCTAATTTAGGCTTACAGTGACGAAACAAGAAAGAATGATGGATCATAACTGCAGGCATTTGGTGAATAATAGTTCTTGCAAAGGTTAAAGCTAAAAATCCTTCAAGCACAGATTCTCAAATGAGTTCTGTCAGCAATAAATGATATTAAGGACAACTAAAACAAACCTTCTGCACCAATTATTCTCACTCACTGTACATTAGGACTAGTGAATCTAGTGAATGCACCAGATAAACTAAGCGCAAAACCGCTTCAATAGCACAATGGATACTAGCCGCATTTAAAGAGGAAAAACTTGATATTAGTGTTGACTTCATTACTTCCTGAGGCTGCATCGAAGCGTCATGGGAACTGTAGTTTTAGCCATAAACTATCCGCAGGCGTCAGAGTGTGAGAACAAGGAACACAGTTTATCGAGGTTGGTATGGAGAACCAAACCAAAATGCGTCAGCATTCTGTCTACAAGCCACAGGGAGTCTATAAAGTCTAAACCAGCAGTTTTAGAAGTGTGAGACGGGCCTCCCCTGGGAAACATCGGAAGACTTCAGGGGAGGCGCAGCCACTTGAGAAATAAAAATAAAAAACAGATTTTTCAAACCAGCTGAGCCAAATTTACTGATTTTTAAGGGTGAAATCAGTTGATTTTTAGGTCCTATGTTCTGTACCTTGAAACCGTTCAAAAGACACATTTCTTCAGGTAGGGGAGGATATGAGCAGCAGAAAGCATCTTCTTTGTTGTTCTGTTGTTTAACTTTGATAAAGGACTCGGGGGTTCCATTCTCTTCCCACAGCATGACCAGAGCGATTGTTGATAGACAATGATTAGATTATGGAATAGGCACTGGGATTTTCCTCTGTCTTTACTAGGAAGGGAATAAAGCAGATCATAAGCGCAGGAATTGTTGTGATTGTGTGCAGGGAGCTATATTATCGCACGTTTATGAGGGGTAGGAACCAAACTGTATTTTGGCTATAACAGAAAAGAGCCGGCCCCTGTCGGAGATAAGTAATGCAGGGATTAAAAGCTTGATTGAGCACCTTGAGCCTCGCTGCATTATGCCGATTGTCAATAAAACATAGAGCAGATACATCAGGAAGTAAATGAGGTCAGTTTTTCTCATTCCTACTGTTGCTGACTATTGTTCTCTGTTTGAGCAATATCACTTTATCAAGCTTTTTATAACATTCCACACTACTCAACAATTAATAAAAGTATGTATGGTGATTGCTGATATCGGCTCCATATCAGTATTGGCTGATATTCAAGGCTGCAATATGAGGATTGTATCGGTGGAAATAGTTTTTTTTTTATTGGGACACCCCTAAAAGTATTACAATACAGCTTGTTTGTGGTTCTTTTTGTAGGACCATTGTTTTTTTTTTTTTGTTTTGTTTTCTGTTAGTTGCCCATTGGTTGAAGTGGCAAGTTCTCTGAATGTTAACTGTTCCCTCGTTTGTCCCCAAATGTTCCCTCAACTTTCCCCAAATGATGAATGTTTGTTGGTTTTCTAATCTGACGGTTGCCCCTCGGTTCCAATGGGAAGTTTTGGTTACGTTCTCTAAATGTTACATGTTGGTTACATGTTTGGTTCCTTGAACATTACCCTAATGTCCCCCAAACCGTGAGTGAATTCTACTTTTTGGTTATTCTTTGGTTGTATTGACAACTTTTAAACAATTATCTGTGTGGAATGCTCCAATAGATCCGGCATCGATCAAGATCATCCGGTTTCCGTGAACAAGCACATGATCAGAACATGCTGATAAATGGTTACGTGTTTGGTTCCCTAATGTTCCCCAAACTGTCCATGAATGCTCCATTTTTGGTTATCTTTTGGTTGTATTGACAACTTTAAAACAATTATCATAGTGAGGAATGCTCCAATCGATCGGGCATCGATCAATATCATACGTTTTCCGTGAACAAGCACATGATCGGAACATGCTGATAAATGCCTTTAAATGCCAATCGCAAAATAAAAATATCTGACGTGAACATGGTCAGTTTTCGAGGCGCAAAATGGGACCATCAGTCCAATACTCAAACCCAAATGTAATAATAGCAATAATTCAATTCACTAGATGACCAGCCTCTCTCTGCGGTGGAAGAAGTTCCAATCCACTTGTTTTGACATTTGCATACCAGCTCATAAGTCTGGGAATCTTGTCCCTGCATATGCAGACCCTCAATAGAACCCTAATGTTTTGTTTTACGAGCTATCACCATCCAATGTCACTTTTTTTCCTGTACTGTTCTTTCTTGTATCGGTCACATCTGAGCTTGACATTCACTGTTAGGGTATCTTCCACCACTAACCTTTAAGCCCAAAAGAATTGTTGCTATGGTGACTGTACCCATCACACATGGTAAGACGAGCCTGTAGTCAAGCCTCAGTGATCTTTAGAAATCTCTCCCCTTCATCCTCGACAACGCTGCTTCTTCATGAAAGGAATTTACGCGTGACCCATGGAAAACTAAATAATAACTCTTTTTACTGAGATATGACGCTGAGAACATGCAAAACATATGATAATGACCGTGATGTCCATTACCCATATTGTTGTAAAATAATATTCTTTCAGTCTTATACACAGCACATCACCATTCCGACAACAGCACGTTATGTAAATGATACCACGACTATTAGCGCTACAGTCGATACCAAAATATGACACGATGATCACCTTTCAAGCGAAATATTACACGTGTGCTCTCCTATTTCCGGCTTCTCGCGCACAAAGACACACCTCTGCACTCCATTTTTATTCTTTAACCTCTCTCTATTTGTCCTTCTACTCTCCTTCCGATGGCAGTTTCCCATTAATTCTAGCCCATCGCCCCCAGCCCCCACCGACTCATATCCCCCACTCATCTGGCTGACTACAGTACGCTTTGACTGAGTGTTATGGGGTTTTCCGATGGTAGCAAGCAATGGAGCGAAGAAGTTATTACAGCACAGGCAAATATAGGTCCTATGAAGCATGACAACCCACTTTCGTACACATTTAAGTATATGCTGGAGGTTCAAATATACTGTATACTGTATTGTAGCATGGTACAGTATTACACAAACATACACAGACACACACCAAGCATCACCATTGTCTCTTTCTTAGTGCATGATAATGAGAACAGTCAAATAATACATGACAGGACGTCGTAGCAAAGACATGAACGTTCATTCTGATTCCAGAAAAGTGTCAACGGAGCGTGCGTGTTGTACGCCAGAGCACTTAGAGCCCCGCTAGAGTCGTTCGTGACACTGTAGAGGTTTGTGAGCTGTGATGGTCCACGAGGCAATAACAACTCATAACACCGAAACAGCATCCATCCGTCAAATCATTTTTCTATACACTTAGCCTGTTCAGGGTCAAAGAGTGGCAGGAGTCAAAGCCATCTGACATAGGATGAAAGATGAGGTATAGTAGGACATACAGTATATAGTATACAAATACATAATTTGTAAGTTCATAATAATAGTAATAATAATGGATTGGACTTATAAATTGCTGGTGATGGTAATCTTTTTCTGCAACCACAACTGCCCAGGGGTAAAGGGACAGAAATGTAGCTGCCAATTTGTGGCCTCGCTGTTTAAGAACCGTGGTGTAGGGTATTTCTCGGAAAAATAATAGCACGGTAAACACAGTCAGGGTGCATGCTTTGCATCATAACTAGAAGAATCCCACCACAAAGTGTCCTGATTTTTGTCAACACTCCTGCTTTTTTTTTTTTTTTTTTTTTTTTTGACAGTGGGGGGTTTGGATGTGTTGAAATAAAAATGCATCCACACAGTGTTGACTGTAAATAGTCACATCCACACTGAAACAGATAATTGGCTGAAAACAATGTATGGTTCTATGATTTCCGCATTAACTGAATCACGGATGGAATTGAAGAATTGGCCAATAAACAATGAATTTACTGGTAAATGCGGAATATTCTCGATTGTGGCAGAACGTCATCACAAACACTAACCTTCTTCTGAGCTAAACATGTTGGACCTTTGACCGGCGAAAGTTGGTGAAACTACTTGTGGGGATTCACTAACCAAAAAAAATCACACACTATTCTGGTAAAATCAGTGCAAAATAAACTTGTCACTTTGGCGCATAAGACAAAATAAATATGAAAATGTCGACTGGGGTGACTCCCAGTCGAAATGTTCAGATATTATCTTGGCTTTCCGGCAGCAGTACACATCAGCTCACAAAAATTGTGCACCCGATTTTTGTTTTTTAAAATGTACATTACAAGTAATCTCAATGAGATCCTGGAAAAAGAACTGTTTAAATAAATCATTAAGGACCCTAAAATGAATAAGACAGTCCAGCCCACGGTAGTGTTATGCAGAATGTTTGCCTGAGGTTACCTAGGCATTATTGTACTGTGCTTGATTATTGCACAACTGCACTGATATTAGAGTCAACCTTGGCCTAGTGGTTAGATTTAGTCAGTCAAGATCTGGGATTTAATCTTTGTTTGGGCATCTCTGTGTGGACGTTGCATGTTCTCCCCATTCTGGGTTTCCTCCCACAATCCAAAAACATTCATTCATTCATTTTCTACCGCTTTTTCCTCACGAGGGTCGCGCTGGAGCTTATCCCAGCTGTCTTTGGGCGAGAGGTGGGGTACACCCTGGATTGGTGACCAGCCAATCACAGGGCAAAATACTGCTAGGAATACTAGGAAATAACATGTATGCTATGGAATCACTGCAGACGGACAAAGAAGTCAAAAACCACTTCCACACGGAATGAGAGGACAACTTTTTTCACTCTACCATGTCGAACAATATTCATGAATACATTTTTTGCCACTTATCCTCACAAGGGTCGCGGGGGGTGCTGGAGCCTATCCCAGCTGTCTTCAGGCGAGAGGCAGGGTACACCCTGGACTAGTGGCCAGCCAATCACAGGGCACATATAGACAAACAACCATTCACACTCAAATTCATACCTATGGACAATTTGGAGTCGCCAATTAACCTAGCATGTTTTTGGAATGTGGGAGGAAACCAGAGTACCCGGAGAAAAAATCATCACACAGCAACTTAACACTCAAATGGTACATGTAAACCTAGTAAATATACAAACATACACAAATATGAGTGTAAAATGCATGCATTGAATGTGAGTGTGAATGGTTGATTACCTATATGTGCCCTGTGATTGGCTGGCAACCAGTCCGGGGTGTACCCTGCCTTCCATCCAAAGTCATCTGGGATAGGCTCCAGCAGCTTTTAAGGTTGTCTTATGCCACATTGTGGCTACCTTTTCTGCTAAACACTACCCGCTGTGTGTCATTAAGTGTGTATGTGGTATCCCATTGTAAGCGTGTGAAATGTCTGCCCCCTAGTGGTTCTGTTCCCCACTCTTCTGTTCTCTCTATTCTAACAACATAACTGCAAAAAGTGCCCCCCACCTGTAATTAGCATCAAACAAAGGCACTGTGCAATGAGGGGACGTCTTGCTGTGACCATTTTCTATCAGCCGCTGACAGACTCGGATTAGCAGAGCCGAGAAAGCCGGAGTCAAGGGATGATAACTAATTTCCCCCCCCTCACATTTGAGTCCTTTTAAAGATAGTCCTTTGAATGAGAAATAAGTCTTCAGTGTGCAAGCAGACGCACAGCACGACTGTGCAGTGCCATCATCTCACTCAGGAATGTGCTAAAAGAGGTGGATCGCTCCATCTTTTATTCTGAGTGTTTTAAGCGTGGCAGTTAAGCTTATATGGAAGGGGTTTTTTTGTCATCAAAAAATCCCTTAAAAAAATGGAAAATGTCCCATTATTCGTCCTCGGCTGAGTGCATCAGTGGTTGGCAGTTGGTGGCTTGCATAAGAGGGCCAAGTCGCTAAAGGGACTTTGTGAATAAAAGAATGCATTCTTCAGCGGCTTGGTGATGCTACTAGTCATTTACTGTGTAGTGTGGATGCTATTCTAATGCTGTATAGCAGGGGTCTCAAACACGCGGCCCGCGGGCCAAATGTGGCCCGCAGGACACTAGTTTGAGGCCCCCGCCTTGATATGAAAGTTTAATGTTAGTGCGGCCCGCGCAAGTATGATATGGATGCTGTATGGTATTATGCACCCAGATTATTACGTTTGATTAATGTTCATGTTAAAGGTTAAATAACTGTTAATAGTTATCCTCCCTATCCGTGTGGAAGTGGTAAGTTTTTATATTTTTTTATTACTGATTGATTGATTTTCATTATTCTTGATTTGTTTATTTATTTTTCATCTTATTTTGTGCAGAAAAACAAAAAATTAAGATATTTGAGAACAGTGGAATGTTTTATCAGAGCTTTAATTGTAGAAAATCGGAACCAAAGCACTGAAAAAGTTTGTATATTTTTCCGTTTTTAATAAATGCAATTTTTTTTTTTTGGAAAACCTGATGCGGCCCAGCCTTGCCCAGACCCTAGCTCCAGTGGCCCCCAGGTAAATCGAGTTTGAGACCCCTGCTGTATAGTGTAGTGGGTGTATTGTTGGGTGTATTGTTGGAGGTTTCCATTCCTATGCACAGGAACGGTGGTTTGTACAGTTATTTGTAAATATGTCATATATAGTAATGGCATTTTGTTAAAGGTCATATCACATGCCAGTGATATACTATACCTGGCCAAAAAAAGGTCACACGCACTAATATTTATTGTCTTAACCTTTGATTATGTCACACATTTGTTATATGCTTGTGTTTCCACAAGCTTCTGCAATGTCCCGACATTTATTTCTGATATATTTCTAATCTTTCGCGGTAAATTGTTGGTATACGATTCACTGAACTCCTACAGAGGATTATGAAAAAAAGTGAGGCAACAGCCCATAATTACACGGGAGCAACTAATTATTTAATGGTTAACATGCTTTACATTCACCAATGTGCCTTCAAGAGCCACAAAATCAAATTTTCGTTGAAGACCCGAATGACTCAGAAATAGCTGCGTGGGATGTAATGTGGTCCCAGATGAGACCCAAATGGAGCTCTTTGTGATCAACTCAATTTGATGTGTTTGACCCAAAAACCACCATCCCCACTGTCAAAACTGGAGGTGGAAATACGCTTTGGGGATGTTCCTCTGCTAGGAAGGAAGGGGCTTTTGGAACTGAGTGGGCAATGGACATAGATGAGAACCTAAATGGGTCGTGGTCGAGAATGGGTCTTCGAGTATGACAGTGACCAAAACCATCCAGGACTAAGCCAATTCACTTAACACATTGTCTTGTTGTTAAGGACTTTGGAGGTCTTTGGTATCCAGATTTTGTTGGTATTACCCACTCTTGTGCAACATTAATATAGCCTGCATAAATATTTCAGTTAAGCACGTATTTTAATGTAAAATGTTGATAAAAAAAACACTTATTCTAAGTAAGACGCGAAGAGAGCATGAGTAGCATGGGTAACACCCTCATATGTGCATCTGTGCACCTAATTATGACCAGGCTTTTAAAGGAATGTCCTTTGTTCATATTTGAGGGAGTTGAACTACATGTTGGCTGAATGCAAACGTATACTATTCTCATGGGAGAGTCATTGCTTTTCTCTTGGTTAAGAAGGAAAGAGCGCTCCAGGATCAACTCTGAACATTATGTTTATGATTCATTCATTCATTTTCTACCGCTTATCCTTACCAGAAAATATTACTAGGAATACTAGGAAATAACATGCATGCTACGGGGATTACTGCAGATGGACAAATAAGTCAAAAACCACTTCCACACGGAATGAGAGGACAACTTATTTCACTCTACCATGTCAAACAATATTAATTAATACATTTTTTACCGCTTATCCTCACAAGGGTCACGGGGGTGCTGGAGTCTATTCCAGCTGTCTGAAAATACTACTTGGAATACTAGGAAATAACATGCATGCTACGGGGATCACTGCAGATGGACAAATAAATCAAAAACCACTTCCACACAAAATGAGAAGACAACTTATTTCACTCTACCATGTCAAACAATATTCATTAATACATTTTTTACCGCTTATCCTCACAAGGGTCACGGGGGTGCTGGAGTCTATTCCAGCTGTCTGAAAATACTACTTGGAATACTAGGAAATAACATGCATGCTACGGGGATCACTGCAGACGGACAAATAAATCAAAAACCACTTCCACACAAAATGAGAGGACAACTTATTTCACTCTACCATGTCGAACAATATTCATTAATACATTTTTTACCGCTTATCCTCACAAGGGTCACAGGGGTGCTGGAGTCTATTCCAGCTGTCTGAAAATACTACTTGGAATACTAGGAAATATGCATGCTACGGGGATCACTGCAGATGGACAAATAAATCAAAAACCACTTCCACACAAAATGAGAGGACAACTTATTTCACTCTACCATGTCGAACAATATTCATTAATACATGTTTTACCGCTTATCCTCACAAGGGTCACAGGGGTGCTGGAGCCTATCCCAGCTGTCTTCGGGCGAGAGGCGGGGTACACCCTGGACTGGTCGCCAGCCAGCCAATCACAGGGCACATATAGACAAACAACCATTCACACTCACATTCATACCTATAGACAATTTGGAGTCGCCAATTAACCTAGCATGTTTTTGGAATGTGGGAGGAAACCCGGAGAAAACCATGCAAACTCCACATTGGAATTGAACCCTGGTCTCCTAGCTGTGAGGTCTGCGTGCTAACCACTCGACCGCCGTGCAGCCCTACGTTTATGATGTTTGATACAAATACTGTCGCTGCAACTTACATTTGTGACAGACTCTGTCGTTCCGCTGGCCTGTAATTTGGTCCATGTAGTTAGCGGCACGTAATTGGGTAACTTATCTTGACAAACACTTTTAAGTACGACTCAGAGCTGGTGGGGACCACACCCTGTAATGGTGCCCCTGAGGAACAATCCTTCATGGTGGTCTGACGTGCCAAAGCGGCCAGAGGACAAGAAAAGGAGCAAATAGGTTTTATTTAGACAAAAACAAAGGAGTGCGTGTAAAAATCCAGCTTTGTGGTAGTGTATAAATGACAAAAATCATAAAACATTGGCCAAATAATTCTGAATCGTATAATACAATAGAGACAAGGACAAAACAATGTTGGGAAGAACATTACAGACAGAGTTTGATGGCGCTACCTGTCTTGACACTGCAGAACCACAGATAAAATATGTCTAAAAGGCCCCGTTTCATCTGTTGGATATTTGGTCAACATCAGTTTCTGTCCATCTCCTTGGTGATGCTTTTTTCTCCATCCATTTATAAGTTGTTTTGTTAGACTTCAGCACCCGAGATGCAGGTAGGAGTGAAATGCAAAGTATGTATCACACGACAAGTAATGATATAATGAAAATAAAGAGGTATAGTCGGCGGATGGTGGGTGCATCATGTAGCCTGAGTGCAGTCATCAAAGCATTGTGCATGCTATCTCAATTACAGTAAATTTACCAACACAATAGGGAACACAGTGGAAAAGAGGGTGGGGGAAAAAAAAATCTGTAAAGCATTACACTGTGGGAGAGCGAGTCGGTACAGGAACACACAAGAGGGAAAACGAGGCAAAGGGAGTGCATTTTATGGAAAGATGAGGAGGAAAGAAGAAAAAAAAAAACTCAGTGAGAGCGGAGTTGAAAGGCTGCACCTTGCATCCCTCGCCCACCCTCACTTATGAAAGTTTTATGAATACACTGGAAGCATTACAAGAGGTGCCATGTCAGTAGCTGAGCTTGTGAGTGAGTTCATTAAAGTGGAAAATGCTGCAATACCTCCCACAAATCCTACAAATGTTCTCAAATGCAGGCTCTCTTGGCCCCTCGAGACTCCAAAAAGCCTTCCAAGGAAAACTGCAATTTTGCCCATCATCCACAATCCTTATGTGAAACATGAACACATATTTATTTCCCTTTTCTGTGCATCCTAATGAGAAAATAGTTATTATGAGCTAGCTAACAATGCAAGTCATTGGGAGGTTTCTATTTGGACGACAAAATTGGGATGGTTGATGGGTGAGGGCATCTTCCAGGTATACTACACACAGTCCTGGGCATCTTTTTGGATTTTTGTATGGATGGTCGTGTCACGTTCTGTGCCAATACTTAAGAAGTCTCAGACATTTCTGATCTGCTTTGGTGTAGAGTAGGAATTTATGTAGAGAAACATCTCTGTGAGCCTATAGCAGAAAAAAACTGTATTTATATATAGACAGAAAACGATGCATAGCAGCTATAGCACACCTGTACAATACTTTTTTTTTTTACAGAATGTTTGTTAAGTGCCCATCTGGCGGCACTTAACAAAATAACATCACACCTCAAAAGTGTCCAAGGCATCAGGCAACCTGGCAGTCGGGATATTAGATGCTCAAACTAGAAGAAAAAAATTGTGAAAGTCTTGCTGACTGCATTATAGTTTTTTTTATCATGTGCTAAAAAAACTATATTTAAACATAGGCTACCACTTATAATGGTACAGCTTGTAGCATTAGCAATGGCCGCTTGCTCAAATAGACGTACAAAAGCCATACACGTCCATTTGACCAGCTTCCCTTCTTTCTTCTTGTCCAAGATGGTAGTTGATATGGTGTATTAGCGCCTCCATTCGCTGCTAAATTCATCGGATGCGGGTGCATCTACCTAAAAATGGTCAACATGCCAAGGTTCATCAGTTTTGGAACACTGGTTCAGCATCTGTTTTGCACAGAAATGTCAATGTCAACCATTCTTATGGAAAATCAACAACAACCAACATTGTGTTTCATATTCTCATATTCACACAAACTTAACGTTCACTTTGCAGGCACACAAGCTTAAGTTTCACTTTATAGAGGGATGCGGCAAAAGGTTTGTTTAATCTATCTAGATACTTTGCTTCTGGGACCCTTCGTAAAGCTTCCTCATTGATGACAGCTCTGTATCCAAATATATTGATCTTAGTTCTGTATCCAATTTGAGAACATTTTAAATTGTGTGATAATTGACTACTTTTCAATATATTTTTTTCCCCAAGAACTTGAAAAAAAGCTAAAGAAAAGAAATAGCTTTTACAGTTCCGTGCTCAGAGGCACCTCATCAGTACTCTGAAAGAAGACTAGTCCTTATTTCCTTATCTTTCAAACCTAGAACCGAGTCCCTACGGACTAAGCTGCTTCCCATATAACCAAAATTGAAATGCTCTACATTCCTATCCATGTTGCCTTTTGAGAGATGATATGATTAAGGAGGAACTCTTGCTTCAAATGGTCTCAGGTCCAAAATATTCCAAAAGCACAAATTCACCTGGGCTTTTCATGTCCGATACCAGCAGGGTGCAAAAGCCTGTGGGAAACCGTGAGGTCAAACTTTGATCATAACAGCCCTGCATAAAATGATTTTGGTCCACAGTACGTCAGAGACATTGCCTAGATCTGGAGTATTTCAATTCATGTTGAGTGGGTTCACCCGTCACAAGAGGTTTGGTGTGATGAAAGCCAGTAAACATTGTGCGCAATGTGTCTGTTTGATGATCAGCGGCTTTTATGTTAAAGATGGCAGCGTGTGCGCAGATATTAACTGTTAACAAAAGTAAAAGAAGAGCATGTAAAGACTTCCTCTTTGATGTTATTTTAAACAGCGTCTGCTGCAGGCCTAGCTGAACACCACTTTCATGTGTGTGTGAAAAATCTGGTGATCATGCATGTTTATGCTCAAATATCGTCAGGGTTTTAACGCAAGTATGGAATGTTTATGGATCTCATATACAAAAATTCACCTGGAATTATGACTTTATGTCTCTGTATGCCAAGAACCCAAAATTTGCATACACACAAAACTGATAAATTGTGGCGTAAGGACTGGACCCTGGACTGGTGGCCCGCCAATCACAGGGCAGTCACATATTGACAAACAACCATTCACACTCACATTTATACCTATAGTTAAACAAATTAATTCCATTCATTCATTCATTCATTTTCTACTGCTTATCCTCACAAGAGTCGCGCGAGGGTGCTGGAGCCTATCCCAGCTGTCTTTGGGCGAGAGGCGGGGTACACCCTGGACTGGTGGCCCGCCAATCAGAGGGCAGTCACATACTGACAAACAACCATTCACACTCACATTCATACTTATAGTTAAACAAATTATTTCCATTCATTCATTCATTTTCTACCGCTTATCCTCACAAGAGTCGCGGGAGAGTGCTGGAGCCTATCCCAGCCGTCTTCGGGCGAGAGGCGGGGTACACCCTGGACTGGTGGCCCGCCAATCACAGGGCAGTCACATATTGACAAACAACCATTCACACTCACATTTATACCTATAGTTAAACAAATTAATTCCATTCATTCATTCATTCATTTTCTACCGCTTATCCTCACAAGAGAGGGTGCTGGAGCCTATCCCAGCCGTCTTCAGGCGAGAGGTGGGGTACACCCTGGACTGGTGGCCAGCCAATCACAGGGCACATATAGACAAACAACCATTCACACTCACATTCATACCTATGTTTAAACAAATTAATTTCAAATAATTGAGTCCTGGTGAAATTATAACACATGCTTTTTGCCATTAATCCAAAAAGTGCTTATGTCAGCTACAAAGTTGTCAGACTTTGTTGTGCGCACATTGTCACGTCAAGTTGTGTTTTTATAGATCACATTTTTGTCCATACGTAAGCTTTATAGAGGAGACTCCAGGTCTCAAAAAGCATGGAAATAATAAATTCCTGTTCAGAAGACTATTGTTTTCTAAAAGATAAAATGAATACTAAAAAAAAATGATATGGATCAATCTGTTTTTCTAAGATGTTTGCGTGGGAGCAGACTTCTTTCAAGCCTCTGCAGCTCATGTACCAAGCAAGCCTCCATTGTTATTGTTGCCGCATTATGAGTTCCTTTTGTCAGTTTGCACTCCCAAAGGGCAATGGCATCTGATAGGCAGCCTCGGGTTATGGCAGTGGGGTATCTTTTTTTATTTTCAAACCATGTAATTATGTAAATAGCTCTTCTTTTTTGGCATTTCTTCAAGTCCAGTCTCCAATTAATTGGTAACATGAGGCACTGACCAGTTTTAAATGACAAGGGAGGGGTCGAGTGGCCTTATTTTATTGGCTGGTGCCTGGTTTTGGGTTAGCGGGCGGGTGGAGCATCTGAATTGGATGAAATTTAATTAAGTCATGGGGCCCCTGACTACACACATGAATAGGCTGCATGCCAGGCTGCTGGTTGTTGGGAATTCAACAGTATGCTTGCACACATACATGCACATACATAACAAAAGCCTCCCTGGGCATTCAAGGTCAGGTAGACAGAGGAAGCATGCAGCAAAAAGCCCTTAAGACTCAGAAAGACAAGCTGAAAGCCCTTCTTTTTTTTGCCTGTTCTATTGATTTTCCCCAAGGAATCGTCAACTGTTTCAGTTTTTATGTCAAGCAATGATAACCAGCTGTTGTCTTCGACAAAGAGCTCCATCCACTCAAACACTACGGCACAAAGAAAATGCAAATGTTCCCCTTTGTGTTCATAGTGTCTTACATTGTGCAACAAAGTTAGTTACCTAAGCGAGAACCTTACACAGAGACCCTGTCGTGTTTAGACATTTTAGGGGTTGCTAAACGCGATACCCCTGAAGTGTAATCCAAATACTTCTACATACGTCTGTAGGTATGTAGCTTTCCAGATGGAAACATGTTCACACTATAGCATAGCAACCTTTAGTTACTATTGTCTGGCCTTTTCTTCTACTTCTTCCTGGCCAAGGTTGCCAACTGTTTGCATGGTTGCCCAGCACCAGAGGCTACACGACTTCATGCTTGGAACAGAAAGTGTCTTCAAGAAGCGAAGCGTAAGCTTTGAACATTGCACAAAACAGTGGATTTGAGCTTTTTATGAGGGAACTGCTTTTATATTTACTACAAAAACTCTTCTTTTTGTTAAATACTTAAATGTTGTTATGGTAAATGTAGAAATCCTCCCCCTGAGGACTCTAAGTAGGTTTCGAATAGAGGATAAGGGAATCTTAAAGAACTAAAACATAGAATGGGAACTAGATTGTTTATTTGTGACAACAATACCTAATACAGACGTCCCGGCTTATCTGCAGTCCCTGTATACCTACAAGTAAGCGGGTCTTATTAGAGCGCAGCTGCAAAAAAGCACCCTTCCTTTCCCTGCCCGGCCTTTTAGACACTCAAGATTGTGTAAGAGGCTGGAGTCCTGGACCAATCAGCTTTCGTCACTGCCCTTGCTTGAACCGCTTCTTTCATGGTGTTTCTGTTTTCGTTTGTTCGCAGGGGCATCAAGGCGTCTGGAATGTTCTGCTTTTCCTTTGTTTTTCCAAAGCAAGCTGTCATATGTGTACCCGATGTTTCCACCTTAACTGTCAGTTGTCACGTTAGTCCTTTTTTTGTGTGGGTGTGTGTATGTTTTTTGTTTTAGCTTTTATCTTTAGCTAGCAAAATTGAGCAAATACCTTGATAAGTAATACAAGTTTAGAGCCGAGTTATCTGCAGTCCCTGTATACCTACAAGTACAAGTACCTACAAGTCTTATTACAGCGCAGCTGCAAAAAAGCACCCTTCCTTTCCCTGCCCGGCCTTTTATACACTCAAGATTGTGTAAGAGGCTGGAGTCCTGGACCAATCAGCTTTCGTCACTGCCCTTGCTTGAACCGCTTGACTATGTGTTTGTTTTAGCTTTCATCTTTAGCAAAATTGAGCAAATACCTTCATAAGTAATACAAGTTTAGAGCCGAGTTATCTGCAGTCCCTGTATACCTACAAGTAAGCGGGTCTTATTACAGCGCAGCTGCAAAAAAAGCACCCTTCCTTTCCCTGCCCGGCCTTTTAGACACTCAAGATTGTGTAAGAGGCTGGAGTCCTGGACCAATCAGCTTTCGTCACTGCCCTTACTTGAACCGCTTGACTATGTGTTTGTTTTAGCTTTTATCTTTAGCTAGCAAAATTGAGCAAATACCTTCATAAGTAATACAAGTTTAGTGCCTCGGCTCTACAGTCCACTTCTTTCCCATACCAACCTCAGAATAGCTCACCTAACTCTCCTTTGAGAGTCCTTCATCAACTCCTACATCCATATTTCTTCTGTCCTCCATCCTCACTTGAATCTTTGTCTCCCCTTACCCCCCAGAAGCTCCTGGTCAGGACTTTGTGACACTGGACTACCGTCTGCGGTACTACCCCAGCATCACCTACGCCGTCATTGGCAGTGCCGTCATCTTCGTGTTGGTTGTAGCATTGTTGGCCTTGGTGCTCCATCACCAGAGGAAGAGGAGCGTTCTGCTGCCCGCTGGTGTAAGAGGATCCATGCACCACCACCACCATCAACCGTTACTCTTATCCCGTTTGGTCATCTTGGATCGAGGCCACATGGATCGCGGTCTTTCTCCTGGTTCCCTTTCCGCACCTGAGGAGTACAGCTCAGCTCCTCAAACAATGCAACTCCTTTCCGAAACCGTGTGTCCTGCTGGGATGGAAAGTCCTCCATCATATTCACAGGCTGTTCTGGATGTCAGGTAAATTCTAAGTGCCTTTTCCACGCCGATGTATGTAGTCAATGTGGCTCAATATTGACGCTTTGTAGTCATAAAGCGACTACATATGTTTACGGTCGAGTGGTTAGCGTGCAGGCCACACAGCTAGGAGACCCGAGTTCAATTCCACTCTCGGGCAACTCTGTGTGGAGTTTCCAGGTTCTCCCCGTGCATGCGTGGGTTTTCTCCGGGTACTCCGGTTTCCTCCCACATTCCAAAAACATGCTAGCTTAATTAGCAACTCCAAATTGTCCATAGGTATGAATGTGAGTGTGAATGGTTGTTTGTCTATATGTGCCCTGTGATTGACTGGCCACCAGTCCAGC
Source organism: Doryrhamphus excisus (assembly GCF_037039965.1). NCBI lineage: Eukaryota > Metazoa > Chordata > Actinopteri > Syngnathiformes > Syngnathidae > Doryrhamphus > Doryrhamphus excisus. The sequence goes on along the minus strand of NC_136357.1, from coordinate 2,777,905 downwards.
GTGTACCCCGCCTCTCGCCCGAAGACAGCTGGGATAGGCTCCAGCACCCCCTCGCGACCCTTGTGAGTATAAGCGGTAAAAAATTTATTAATGAATATTGTTCGACAAGGTAGAGTGAAAAAAGTTGTCCTCTCATTCCGTGTGGAAGTGGTTTTTGACTTCTTTGTCCGTCTGCAGTGATCCCATAGCATACATGTTATTTCCTAGTATTTTCAGACAGCTGGGTTAGGCTCCAGCACCCCCTCACAACCCTTGTGAGGATAAGCGGTAAAAAATGTATTATTAATGAATATTGTTCGACATGGTAAAGTGAAAAAAGTTGTCCTCTCATTTTGTGTGGAAGTGGTTTTTGACTTCTTTGTCCGTCTGCAGTGATCCCGTAGCGTACATGTTATTTCCTAGTATTCCTAGTAATATTTTCAGACAGCTGGGATAGGCTCCAGCACCCCCGCGACCACCAGTCCAGGACGTACCCTGCCTGAATGAATGAATGAGTCCCTATGTCCCTTTTTTAAGCATGATGTCAAATTTAGTTGATTTCAACTGTAATTCTCGATGAAATGGTCACATTCGTCATCTCGTTATCTTTTTTTGTTGTTTTCCAGTCGGCCTCCCTGGTTTGATCTTCCTCCTCCTCCTTACCGCCCAGATCGGGAAGCAGCTTCAGAGGGCGATTTGCCTCATTACGAAAGCCCTCCTCCATCCCCCGCGCTCAGAACTATGTCCTTGAACGCTCAGTCCAGTTCCGATGCGAGACAGGTGTCGGATCCGCTCTAGCCTCTTTGCGGTAGCCAGTTTAATGACTGCAGGATTGCACAAAGCAGCACATTCCACAGTGCAGACCTGCTGTGAGGACACAAGACTGAACAACTGGTATTTTGGCTCCCTCTGCTGGACGTTTTGAAGAGTTGCATTTGCTTTATTTGTGAATGAGTCATCTGGTCCTCCCTGAACAAATGCTACCTATTATCTACTCAAGCAGTGACCACACCCTTTGATTGTATTTAAACAGGAACTTTCCCTAGGAATCGAACTTAATTTATCTACAATTAAAAGAACCCCACAATTTTAGGAACTGTTGCTGATGATGCTGCGTCATCAGTACGTAAATAAACATGCAAAGTACCATATCAGTAAAAGACCATTTACTAAGCCGATTTTGGTTTTAAATGTTTCCGTGGTGCCTTCAAATGCAGCTCCGGAAGGGACATACTGTAGCTACCTGGCAGCAGAATGTGCACAATATTTGTTAGCACGTTGATATAAGTCACATTTGTAATATAGTATTCCATAATGGGATTTTATTTTTTACTGTGTATAAGCTATAAGATACTCAAATAGCATTTTAGCATCTCTGAATTGTTGCCTTATTTGCTGAAGTTTATACATTTTAACAGAAATCCCGAGCTTACTGTGGTAAGAATGTATTAGATGGTACGTGGCGGCATTTTTAGTGGTACTTTAAATTTATACTTTCAGTTGTTATTGTTGTGTGTATGTGTGTACTGTATTTCAGATACAAAATATGAAGTGGACCATCTCAATGTACAGTTAGTTAGCTAGGTTGAGTAATGTTTATTATTATTAACTAGCCTAGTTTAGCCACTATCTTACATTCTTATCATTTCCTGCAAACTGGAAGTTAGTTATATGTTTAATATTTAACATACAGGATGGATTATTATGAAAACTTGTATATGCAATCATGGAAAATACACACAGATGATTCACAGGGTCACACATGATGCTGCCATGCTGGAAGCAATTTTTTTGTCCAATATTTAATATCTAAGTTGTTTTACGTTTGTGGCTTTTGTGGTCATGTAAGTGGGGACCATCTTTAGAGTCTGGACAAGGTCCCTAAGGGTGCATGGGAGTTTGCCAAATCAGTGTACATGTGTTTTTTGGACTTGGAGAAAGCATTTAGTGATATATTTCAAGGAATCCTGCTTCGGCTACTTCATTTTAGAACTGATGGATGGATGGATGGATAGAAGGATGGCGCCCTTTGTCATCTTGTCTAAGTGATCATTTAGACTGATATAGCAAAACAAAGTATTTTTTTCTGTAGCTGTAAATGTGTGTATTATGTATTAAATATGTATATGGGCAAGATTGTCAGTATTGTCAGTTGACAATGTTCCAGTGAAACCAATAATTGAAGGATATGTGTTTTTATGTATGAATGTTTTTTTTTCTTTGTTGTCTTTTTTTGCTTCAGCACATTTAGTTTATTGGTATTAAAAAGAAAAAAAAGGTAATAACAACAAAAAAGTATGTGACATACATAACTATGGGTACTTTTGTTAAAAACACAAATTCAAAAGACTCTATTTGCCTAAAACTGGAAGCATTTCTCAGGACAGTATTTCATGCTTATAATATGTCATATTTTTACAGGACGACAATAAAATTCCATATTTCAGCACTTCAGTTCTGTTTTTGATCTATATTTTTTAAATGTATTTATAGCAACAAGGAACATAATTTATACTATCAGCATGTACAACACGGTGCCACTTAAAGAAACCGAGTTATAAAACTCGATTTGAAGTTATTAAATTACAGTACTATACTTAGATTGGGCCTTGTAGTTTTACCGTTCCACCAACAGAGGTCGGTATTGTAAAGGTAATGGACAAAGCTTTTGGTGGAATTTCTGAAGCAATTTATCCACTTTTCCATGTATGAGGTGTATGTTTACAATATGAATATGTACATGTATACAATATATGTAAACACTATTACTGTTAACGTAAATTAATATATCAGCATTATACTGAATTAATCATTGCAACTTTGAATCCAAACTCAATGCAATCATGGATCCCCGACACCCCCCCCCCCCAAGTATGATCATAATGCCCCCAAAACCCTACCTCTGTCTCACATCATAATAATTAATATATAAAGATAATAGATAATATATAATTTTTTTTTTCAGAACTGACTGTGATAAGTGAATTTCAGTATTAATAATGGAATATTTTCATAGTTATGGCATAAAAAAAACCTGTTTACAATTTTCTACATACAGATTTTAACATTATTATATCCATCTAGACATGCAATAACACCCATAAACTCACCTTTACATTTGTATTACCCAAATAAAACTCCTGCTCTTGTGTGTCACAGTAAATGTGTTCCCCTGGGGGCCTCCATGGTGGGCGGACAGAGAGGAACATTGGAGGTTCAGAGTTGATTTTTAAGCTTGTTGAGAATTATTATTGAGTTATTATGACTGTGCCTGTTTAAACCTGCAATAAATGCCTGATTAGCTGATCATGCCTGGTGCCCGTCTCACCAAACAATTACTGACACCTAGTGGCCAATATGGAGTAATACATTCACCATTAGAATGCTTCTTTGGCCAATATTGTATTTGTAGTTAAGTTCATTTAGGTGTTTCATTTAGCCATTTCTATGCATAAAAATGCTCCATTGAGGCCAATAATAAGTACAATTTGCTAAATATGCAATAATAATAATAATAATAATAGGCAAAATAGCAGTCATTTATTAATGTATACATTTTTGAAAAAGGAAAAACGACTATCATCACTCAACTCAACTCTCCATTCTGGTTCCTCAGGGCTTTTTTTTTTTTTACTCATCTAAAAATCTGATGCAGGAAGCCCATATTTGCTTAGCCACAGCCTTTAAACTACGCAGGTTTTAATTAAAAGCCCGGAGGCCACTTGGCCCACGTCTGTCTCTTCAAGTCACTTTGCACGGCACCTATTAGTTTTCTGGGAATGTCACTATGGAGCAAATAATTAGGGTCCTTTCAGTTATGTCTCACAAGACCCGATCGCACACAGAGCAGCAAAGTATTCCAATAAAATGAGTGTGTAGTACTTTGTTTGGTATTGCATAATGACACAATTTCACTCAACATTTCACCTCTTTGGGTGTCCTTTCTTGCTTATCACTACGACAGCGAGAGAAAACTGATGAGTCCGAGGTTAAGGTGATGCCACAAGTCATGTGTTTACTTGTTGGTAATGGTTTTATTTCATTTGAACATGCATCAGATTACAATTGAATGCATCACATAATCAGTTCACAGTTCCACATGTCCAAAAAGAGTAGGAAGAAGCAAAGCTTATTAAATCCTACCCCTCCATCTGGTACTTTTACAATCAGTAACTGTTACATTTGTTCACTTCCTGCTTTCCTATTTAATTTTATTTAATTTTATTTAATTTAATTTAATTTTATTTTATTTAATTTAATTTAATTTAATTTTATTTTATTTTATTTTATTTTATTTTATTTTATTTTATTTTATTTTATTTTATTTTATTTTATTTTATTTTATTTTATTTTATTTTATTTTTTTAGCCTTATGCGTTGAAGTATTTGTGATTTTAGAAATAAGGAGTTAGTATGTTCTCTGTAGGCGGCATTATGAATTATCCTTACTGGCCTTTTTTGCAGTACATTTTTTATTTTCCTTCACCCTTTCAACGTCGACACCGTCTATTTGTATTTGCTGGTGCGTGTCCCATTCTTTATGATTTTAGTTTTATTTAGGTTCAAGGACAATCTATTATCATCAAACCATCTTTTTAGTGTAATCATTTATTCTCTGACCTTTCTAATGATTTCGTCTGTACTCCCTCCAAACTCAAACTTTTAATATACTTTTTAGATAAATGTAAAATAGTGTGTGTGTGTGTGTGTGTGTTAAATATATGTTCTGGCCACTCGGACAATTTTGTTAACTGCGACCCACAAGTCAAAATATTTGCCCACCCCTGGTTTAAAGTGTGCTCAGACGAATAAAGAGCGTGAATAGAACCGCTTTGTGATTAAGGGTGACAACACCAAACATGTCAACATGTATGTGTTTTGATCTGACAAATCTTAAGCAACTTTGATCAAAGTTAGAATTACCCTGAATTATGTAGAATTAGCCTTTTTTTTGTATGTTGTTTTTCCTGCACCAGACCAGTGTGGCATTGCAATGTTTATGTACGATAAAAGGTACACGTGTCCAAAAGTTCAAGCAAGAAACTCTTTGTTGGTAAATTGTCAATATGGATCTCTGATTGTGATGTGTGGTGCTTGTAAAGCAGGGGTGGGCAAACTACGGCCCGGGGGCCACATACGGCCCACCAATTGTTTGAATCCGGGCCGCCAGTTGCTTTCCACCCTTGGTGTAAAGTGAGTTTGTGACCCACAAGTCAAACTTTTAATATAAAAGTTTGAGTTTGTGGCAACAGAAGAGGTTCTGGTAATGCTGAAAATGATCAAAATAGGTGACGAAACAGGTGAATCCTCATTACGACATAGTCAGTGAAACACTGCCACCAGGATGCAGATATTCATCGGTTGTATTGTATTATATTGTACAGGTCAATCCAGACTGATGTATGCATCCAATTATCTGAAAGTTACAACAATGTCCTGCTTGGGTGGGTTCTGCGTAAAAAGGTACAATAAATGTCGCATTTCCTGTCACGGCTCAGATCAATGGATGGTTCAGGTCTACCGTGAAGTATTGCACAACAACATTAAACATTTTGATTTCATTGGATTGTGCAGGTGTCCCTAATAAAGTGTCCACTGGTGCGCATTTAACCAGACAAGTGGCCCTACTTTTAGTCACCAGTTATCTCAAGGCCAGCGTCTCTCCCACAGGAGCGTGCACACGTACGATCAATTGGCTGTTGAGCCATAACTGCGGTGCTCCGGAGATAAGACCGTGTGTTTTCACATGTAAATGCCGTGAGCGTGGAGGGGAAGGAGGGTGCATTGTCTGTAGGCGGCGGCTCTGAGGGGGCCTGCGAGCAGCTCTGCCGAGGTTTTTTGGCCAGCGTGGCCCTTATCAGATGAAGAGCAGGCCTCTGAAGGAAGGAGGGGTCGGTAAGGGGCGAGGGTTGGGTAGGGTTGAGGGGGCCAAGAAAGAGAATAGAACAGCTGGCAGAGTCACGCGTGCAGCTCCAAAAACATACAGAGCCCAGACATGCTGAGCACGGTGGGAATCTCCACGCCTAAAAGATCCACAAACACACACGGCCTCTTGTGTTATAATCAGACATCGGCCAGCAGGTCTGAGCACATAATCACACATAAAGGACAGCATTTCACAAAAAAAAAAAAAATCACACACACACACAGCCCCCTAAATAACACAATGGGTGGAAGCGATCACTATGATTAACATTGATGCATTTCCAGAAAAGCGTTTTCACACATCGATGGACGCACATTGAGATAAAGTTTCAATGGTTAGCTTGATCGTCGTTCAGAAGTCAATGCTACTATTAAAATTTGGGTCTCCATTTTTAAAATGTTCAATAAGATTTAATAACACATTCTATAAACTTTAATTTTTTGGCAACTACGGTATCGCTACTATGAATGATAATCTAGTAATATGGAAAAGGAAGTATGCAAGAAATTATTGGAACCACACATTAATTACTTAACGCACACCATAAACCTTGCAATTCAAACTACTTTGGAGTCCCCAGCGTCAGTGAGTCAAGTGTGTCATCGAATGTTCCAGGAGCCAAATAAAAATAAAGGCTAATTCAGGGTAATTCTACCTTTGATCAAAGTTACTTAAGATTTGGCAGATCAAAACACATACATGTTGACATGTTTGGTGTCGTCACCCTTAATAACAAAGTGGTTCTATTCACGCTCTTTATTCGTCTGAGCACACTTTAAACCAGGGGTGGGCAAATATTTTGACTTGTGGGTCGCAGTTAACAAAATTGTCCGAGTGGCCAGAACATATATTTAACACACACACACACTATTTTATGCTTATAATTTTCCTTGAATTATTTGTCAAATTTTATCTGTAAAAGTGTTATACAATATTTGGAAAGCAACTGGCAGCCCGGATTCAAACGATTGGTGCGCCGTATGTGGCCCCCGGAATGTAGTTTGCCCACCCCTGCTTTACAAGCACCACCCATCACCATCAGAGATCCATATTGACAATTTACCAACAAAGAGTTTCTTGCTTGAACTTTTGGCCACACGTACCTTTTATCATATATAAACATTGCAATGTCACACTGGTCTGGTGCAGAAAAAACGACATACAAAAAAAAGGCAAATTCTACGTAATTCAGGGTAAATCTACCTTTGATCAAAGTTGCTTAAGATTTGTCAGATCAAAACACATACATGTTGACATGTTTGGTGTTGTCACCCTTAATCACAAAGTGGTTCTATTCACGCTCTTTATTTGTCTGAGCACACTTTACACCAAGGGTGGGCAAATATTTTGACTTGTGGGTCGCAGTTAACAAAATTGTTCGAGTGGCCAAAACATATATTTAATAAAGACACTATTTTATGCTTGTAATTTTCCTCGAATTATAAGTCTAATTTTATCTGTAAAAGTGTTATACTATATTTGGAAAGCAACTGGCGGCCCAGATTCAAACAATTAGTGCGCCGTATGTGGCCCCCGGAATGTAGTTTGCCTACCCCTGCTTTACAAGCACCGCCTGATCACCATCAGAGATCCATATTGACAATTTACCAACAAACAGTTTCTTGTTTGGCCAGGCGTACCTTTTATCGTACATAAACATTGCAATGTCACACTGGTCTGGTGCGGAAAAAAAGGCAAATTCTACGTAATTCAGGGTAATTCTACCTTTGATCAAAGTTACTTAAGATTTGGCAGATCAAAACACATACATGTTGACATGTTTGGTGTTGTCACCCTTAATCACAAAGTGGTTCTATTCATGCTCTTTATTTGTCTGAGCACACTTTACACCAAGGGTGGGCAAATATTTTGACTTGTGGGTCGCAGTTAACAAAATTATCCGAGTGGCCAGAACATATATTTAACACACAAACACACAATTTTATGCTTATAATTTTTCTTGAATTATAAGTCTAATTTTATCTGTAAAATATTTGGAAAGCAACTGGCGGCCCGGATTCAAACGATTAGTGCGCCGTATGTGGCCCCCGGGCCGTAGTTTGCGCACCCCTGCTTTACAAGCACTGCCGATCACCATCAGAGATCCATATTGACAATTTACCAACGAAGAGTTTCTTGCTTGAACTTTTGGCCACGCGTACCTTTTTCATACGTAAACATTGCAATGCCACACTGGTCTGGTGCACGAAAAGCGACACAGAGTATTCCTGTTAAAAATCAAAACTACACAAACCATGGTGCATTTAAGTTCATCGGGATTTAACCTTCCAGTCAATTTAATGTCAAAAATGACAAAAACTAAGTATTGTCTTACGTCCAAGATTTGGATTCAACATTTCCGAAGGGTCAACATACCGATAGATATGTTAAATATATGCATATATGTGGGTAAGTCAGTCGGGAATTAGCAGCTGAAACAGTAACACTTCCCCGCCGAAGAAAAGGGGGGGGGGGGGGGGGTGCCGGCTCTTGTCCTTTGCATTGAGGCCAGTGTTAAACACACAAACTAGCATGCTAATGGGTAATCCCTGAGGAGCAGCCACCTTTGTCACAGCCCTCAGAGGATGTCTCTCTCTGGGCACGAGGTGACAGCCACCAGCCTGCCTGCTACTGGACAGCCAGCATGTTGCCAGATAGTGATCTCACACCTCAGGGATGCCAGCGGGTTGCCAGGCCCTGATTGAGATCTGATGGGCGGAAGATTGACGTTTATGCGTATTTCCTTTTTTTTGTTTTCCTTGTTTGTGCTGCACCAGGAGGTTTGATATCTTCCTCGGTGACAGGAAAGGGAAAGTGTGGCGTAAAGGGGGGGTGCTTTGTCATGCAGCGGGTGGTCTGCATGTGTCCAAAAGAGTCGCAGTTAATTTGACAGAGTACAGTGGGAGACATACTAAACAATCTACAGGATTCCCAATGAGCAACCCCTGTATTGGACTCATTTGTCATGCTATTTACATCACTATATTGACAGTTACTATGGTACCCATTATGTCATTGGATGCTCATATCACCTCGTACTTCGGTACGGGACAAAAAATTACAAAATTAAAAAAAAAAAAAAAAAAACACCTTAAACTGTGTTATAGAAAGCAGGAAGTGAACAAATGTAACAGTTACTGATTGTAAAAGTACCAGATGGAGGGGTAGGATTTAATAAGCTTTGCTTCTTCCTACTCCTTTTGGACATGTGGAACTGTGAAGTGATTATGTGATGCGTTCAATTGTAATCTGATGCATGTTCAAATGAAATAAAACCATTACCAAACCATTACCAATTACCAAATACTGCCAGATATCATTCGTAACTTTCTTGTGGAAAGACCAGAAAAAAAGCTCTTATTTACAAATGCAAATGACAAAAATAAAGACAAAAATAAGACCAAAAAAATCTTAAACTATATTAGGAAAGCAGGAAGTGAACAAATGTAACAGTTACTGATTGTAAAAGTACCAGATGGAGGGGTAGGATTTAATAAGCTTTGCTACTTCCTACTCCTTTTGGACATGTGGAACTGTGAACTGATTATGTGATGCATTCAATTGTAATCTGATGCATGTTCAAATGAAATAAAACCATTACCATTACCATTACCAAATACTGCCAGATATCATTCCTAACTTTCTTGTGGAAAGATCAAGAAAAAAGCTCTTATTTACAAATGCAAATGAAAAATAAAGACAAAAATAAGAAAAAAAACTTTAACTATATTAGGAAAGCAGGAAGTGAACAAATGTTGAAGTGAACAAATTATGTGATGCACTCAATTGTAATCTGATGCATGTTCAAATGAAATAAAACCATTACCATTACCATTTTTTGGGTAATTTCTGATGACCAAATAAATCCGTATTGAAGGGGTGTCAGGAAGCTGAATGGGGCTAAGGAGAGTTCCTGCAGAGACGGCTACTTGTGCTTGTATTTCTATGGATTAGGACATTCCAGGCCGCAAGGTGGACTCCAGGAGACGGAAGCAAGTCGATTAGTCGGCTGTCACCGAGTAGCAGGGAGGAAATTCCACAGTGCAAGGTGCAATCAGGAAAACCAGCGGATGAGGGTTAATCACTTGAATACTCTATTCCAGTATATATTCCTCATTGTGAACTGGGATATGTTACAATAACATGAGCAGCATGTGTGGGTGATGATTATTTTAAACAATGCATCCAGCCCTGGTTTTATACTGTCTGGGATGAAAAATGGTGGCCTCGTCTTTGCTCCGTACACGCATCCGTCTCCCCCCCCCCCAGAGAACTGAGTCCCATTTTCAGCAACACACAAACATGAGCGCAGATCTGCTTGTGGTCGACCTTTTTGCAGGTTATCAAAAGTTGTATACCTCTTATCATCAATCAATAGACAGTACCCATTATTTCCTCTCACGTCTAAACAAAACACACACACCATGAAGCCAGACCCCCCCCCCCACTTGCTTGGTCCCAGTCCGCCCACTACCCAAGGCCACCCCATGCCTCGCACGCTCCTCTCAGACAGGCGGCACGACACCGGACCCCCACTCACCATTTTCTCCATAGCCAACCCCCACTTTAACGCTTGTCCAAAGCCCCCACTTCCATCCATCATATTTGCCCCCTGGCCTCCATCGCATCCCCACAAAAGCAGCTAAGTCAAAGAAAAGAAAAGAGGGTAAAAAAAAAAAAAGGGGAGAAGAATACAGCCGCTACCATGCAGAACCGTGCTGGCCCGAGGACCATCTTTTGTCCTGAGCCCTGCCTCTCCTCGCTTGGTCTTTGCCTGCAAACACACCCTCTTCTTGGGGGGAACAACAGCACAGAGGCCTGGGGGATGGAACCAGGGTGTGATGCGATCTAAAGCAGAATAGTGTGTCCCCCTCGTTGGCCCCCTGGTCACCAGCAGACCCTATGTGTTGAGCTGTCAAACAGAGCCGCCCTCGCCCTCCCCTCCACGGCGTCCACGGGCACTCATTCTGGGAGGGGGCACCAAACCCTGAGTCAGGGGCCCTTAAGCAGAAACACCCTGTGCTCTTATACCACTGAAGTGGAACTGTAAAACTCAGGTGAGGCGAAGCAGGGGGGGGGGGCACATCTGCAGCAGATTTGCATCATTTGACATCACAGACACCTGCGACTTTTCTCTTCGATGTGCATTCAAGTGGAAGTGGATTCTTTGACCGAGCGCTCAAAGGCTAGCAAGAGAAAGTGCGTCTTAAAGCAAAATCTGATTGACATTAAGAAAGTTGAGATTGAAAAAGCAATGGGATCTGTTAAGTGCAAACAAAAGCCGTCGTTGGGAAACCTCTCTTTGTTGCACAAGGAAGAGAGGAAAAGTCCCCACTCGGTCAAGTTGACACCCACTGCCGAGGAACAGCCTCCCAGTGTTGGTCACGGATGTTAGTGTTCGTCCTGCAGCTGTGGGAGAGCAATTGGGAGTGACAGGAAAAGGACAGAAACAATAAATAAAAGTATGAAAAGTGCTTGATGATGCAGAAGATCGGGTAAAAGAACATCCAACGTTTAACTCAAAGGCCAACTACATCGTTCTGATCCTTTGTGGCGTTGGACCGACTTTAATGACTTTGACTGTGGCGTTCTTCCTCTTATATCAAACTGTGATCTTATATCACAGTTGCACTGATTCTTTAGTATTACTGCTTATTGGGTTAGGGTTAGGGAGAATATTTATCAATAACTAATTAATAACTAATAATAGTAATTATTAATTATAGTAATTACAGTAATGAATAATAATTATAGTAATAACTAATAACTTAGTTATTACTGTCGCTTTCAGAGGAACCAAAAATTTAAAAATAAAAAAAAACACCTTAAACTGTATTACAGAAAGCAGGAAGCGAACAAATGTAACAGTTACTGATTGTAAAAATACCAGATGGAGGGGCTGGATTTAATAAGCTTTGCTTCTTCCTACTCCTTTTGGACATGTGGAACTGTGAACTGATTATGTGATGCATTCAATTGTAATCTGATGCATGTTCAAATGAAATAAAACCATTACCAAATACTGCCAGATATCATTCCTAACTTTCTTGTGGAAAGACCAGAAAATATCAATCAATAACTAATTAATAACTAATAATAGTAATTATTAGTAATTATAGTAATGAATAATAATTATAGTAATAACTAATAACTTAGTCATTACTGTCGCTTTCAGAGGAACTGATCCTTTAACATGCTCAAGGATGAGCATATTTGATTTATTTCAGCGAACCTTTAAGTTATTTTCTTTACTTTAAATCAGGGATTGGCAAACTACAGCCCGGGGGCCACATGCGGCCCGCAAAGCGTTTGAATCCGGTCCGCCAGTTGCTTCCAAAGTATTTAAACCTTTAACGTACAAGCTGGTTGATGTTTAAAATGCTCCTGGAAAGAATGGGACACGAGTGGTTAGCATGCAGGTCTCACAGCTCGGAGACCCGAGTTCAATTCCACCCTCGGTCATCTCTGTGTGGAGTTTGCATGTTCTCCCCGTGCATGCGTGGGTTTTCTCCGGGTACTCCGATTACCTCCCACATTCCAAAAACATGCTAGGTTAATTAGCGACTCCAAATTGTCCATAGGTATGAATGTGAGTGTGAATGGTTGTTTGTCTATATGTGCCCTGTGATTGGCTGGCGACCAGTCCAGGGTGTACCCCACCTCTCAGTGGAAGACAGCTGGAATAGAAAAATGTATTAATGAATATTGTTCAACATGGTAGAGTGAAAAAAGTTGTCCTCTCATTCTGTGTGGAAGTGGTTTTTGGCTTCTTTGTCCTTCTGCATTTCCTAGTGTTCCTAGTAGTATCTTCTTTATTTGAAGATGCTGGACACGTGATGTCAGAAATAAGATAATAGCTGGACCAAATGTAGAACCGTGACTGGCTACGTTCCAGCTCTATTCACCCTGATAACAATAGCATGTAGAGGCTGCAAAAAAGCCAGTCAATGCGAGTCCCTGGTGTGTGTTTAAACATGGAAAGCTGTGTCCTGTCCTCGGCAGCACAGATTGTGATTTTCTCAGGTGAACAACACCATGCAGAGCGTTGCATCTTCAAGCTCATTAAAGAGCATTCGGAGCCATTAGAAAGCATTCAACACAGTGTGCATACCCCCAGACTCCAGTGTCAGGGCACAGAGCCATGCCCGAAGGCCCCGGGGTGGGGACCTATGCTCAAAAGGGCTCAGGGAACTCAGCAGAAGGAGCTGATCCTTTTTTTATTCTTCTGTGAGCAATGTGTGGGTAGAGAAGCCGATGTGTGTGTGTGTGTGTGTGTGTGTGTGCAACAGCTTGCTAGGTTCCCTTGCCTGAGGAATTCAAACGTTCCTTGAACTGTTGAATGGAATGACGGATGACTTTGAAGTGAAAAACAGTTAATTTTTTTTTTTTTACTATTTATTTCTGTTGGGTCGCCCACACATATGTCGGGCTATTGAGCGTAATCCATGAATCCATGATGACATAATGCTGGAAGGTTGTGATGACAGATGAGCAAACACAAACATTCCCCCTTGTGGACAGCAGCCAGACCCTCCAGCATCAGCCGGCTATTGATTCCGCTGACTATAAAGTCGCACCGCAAACCACTGTGATGCCATTCACTTCTGCATGTTGCTAGGTAGAGTGCACCAACCCATGGTATATTAACGTGTGTGTGTGTGTGTGTGTGTGTGTGTGTGAGACCGAGAGAGAGCAAAACAAGCTTGCAGCGTCGTCTCCTGATGGCTTGATTGTTATAAATGTGAGTCATGTCAGCACAGGGACCCCAAGCCATCTGTGATAGTCACACACGCTCACAAAAGACAATTATAATGCATATTCTATTTCTGGAATTGATTGCTCATTTTATGTGTTGCTCAGCATTTCTTATTCATAAATTCCGCATTTGTAATTATGATCGTAAACATGCAACACATCTGACATGTTTACTTCTGTACATACTTCTGACTTCATCACGTGTCCAGCATCTTCAAATAAAGAAAATACTACTAGGAAGACTAGGAAACAACATGTATGCTACAGGATCACTGCAGATGTACAAAAAAGTCAAAAACCACTTCCACACGGAATGAGAGGACAACTTTTTTCACTCTACCATGTTGAACAATAATAATTAATATTTTTTACCGCTTATCCTCACAAGGGTCGCAGTGGGGTGCTGGAGTCTATCCCAGTTGTCTTCGGGAGAGAGGCGGGGTACACCCTGGACTGGTCGCCAGCCAATCACAGGGCACATATGTAGTCATAGCTATGGATACGGCTATTATTTTTATTCATTCATTCATTTTCTACCGCTTATCCTCACAAGGGTTGCGGGGGTGCTGGAGCCTATCCCAGCTGTCTTTGGGCGAGGTGGACTGGTGGCCAGCCAATCACAGGACATCCTCACATTCATTCAGGGACACTGAATCACCAACGTGTATCGCCCTTTGTTTGTTTGGACACTGTGCGAAATGACACAGCACAGAGCAAATGGTCTAATTTGTTACGTGCAAAATTGTACAAAAACCTACACATTGAGAAATATTCATTCATTTTCTTCCACTTATCCTCACGAGGGGTGCTGGAGCCTATCCCAGCTGTCTTCGGGACAGAGGTGGTGTACACCCTGGACTGGTCACCAGCCAATCACAGGGCATACGTATATAGACAAACAACCATTCACACTCACATTCATACCTATGGACAATTTGTCGCTAATTAACCTAGCATGTTTTTGGAATGTGGGAGGAAACCGGAGTACCCGGAGAAAACTCACAAGAACAGGCAAACTCCACACAGAGATAGCCAAGGGTGGAATTGAACTCAGGTCTCCTAGCTGTGAGGCCAGTGTGCCAACCACTCGTCCACCGTGCAGCCAAAATGATAATGGACCTCATACAGTACATGTGTTGTGGCTGCAAAGTTCTATTCATTCGATGCTAGCATCCTGTCTAAGGTTCAGGTCAACGAGGAGGCTCCAATGCATGTGTGGAGTTTGGTGGTGTAATGTGTCATTGATAACAAGCTACGTTTTAGTGCTGAATAAGATGTTCTGTGGTATGTAGAGGATAGACCTCGACTTATTTTCGGGCTCCCAAACATATGATTTATGTCTTCTTTGTTGCAATAAATCAGACGGTTCCCTCTGGTGAGGAGAGCAGCAATAGTCAAATATTTTTAGACCCATACGGTGCTGGATTTATTTGTCTTACTACGTTCTACTGCATCTGTGAATCATGTTCTGGCATCACCGGTAGATTAGTAGCTGAGTGTCTGAGACCGGATGTATGAAAGTGCCTCCAAAAGTCAGTGTATTTAGTTTAAGTACACAAATACACATACTTACAAAAATATCCGTCCACATCAAAACTCATATTTGGTCGTTGTTAAACTCTATTTCAGTACACGGCACATATCAGTGGTTTCTTGTGCAAAGTTCTACTTATACTACTAAAATATCCATATATCTATTTGCTATACTACATCTGTACTCTACACAGATGAGCTGGAACCTACCCCAGCTGACTATATGTACACCATAGGCTGCTTATAGCATTGACAAACAACCATTCAGTGAGAGAGATGACCAAGCAGAGGTTCGATTCCGGGTCTTCCTGACTGTGTGTTAGCCAACATGCTAACCACTCAGACACAGTGCGGAAATTTTGGTTAAGTGGCGACTCCAAATTGTCCGGTCCAGGGTGTATCCCGCCTCTTGTCCGAAGTCAGCTGATCTCTGTGTATGGGTTTTGTCCGGGTATTCCAGTTTCCTCCCACATTCCAAAACACATGCATGCTAAGCTAACCGGTGACTGTCCATGGTTATGAATCTGAGTGTGAATGGTTGTTTGTCGATATGTGCCTTGCGACTGACTGACTGGCGACCAGTTCGAAGTGTACCCTGCCTCTCACCCAAAGTCAGCTGGGATAGGCTCCAGCATGCCCATGAATCTAGTGAGGATAAGCGGCACAGAATTTGGTTCTGCTCAAAATACTTAGCAATGCATGCTAGCATATATACGTATATATATATATAATACAGGTAGACAAATTGTTATTGATGGCGGCCATGTTTTTCAACCAGCATTGCTCAACTTTTCCAGACATGTTCTTATCAGCTGAAGTTACTGAGGTTGTTTTGTCGGGCGAATTGAGTTGTGTGAGAAATTTCAAGTCAAACCGACTAATAGGGTCAAACCGATTGGTTCCAGGTTTGCCCAAGTCAACTGGAATAGGCTCCAGCTTACCCGTGGCCTTGACTAGGATAAGCTTATGTTTTCTTGAGTTGGGTGCAAGAGGAACATTCGAAAACTGGAGTTTTAGCAATGGTAATGGTAATGGTAATGGTTGTATTTCATTTGAACATGCATCAGATTACAATTGAATGCATCCCATAATCAGTTCACAGTTCCACATGTCCAAAAGGAGTAGGAAGAAGCAAAGCTTATTAAATCCTACCCCTCCATCTGGTACTTTTACAATTAGTAACTGTTACATTTGTTCACTTCCTGCTTTCCTATTATAGTTTCATTTTTTTTTCTTTTATTTTTTGTCACGTACCAAAGTACAAGGTGATATGACCATCCAATTACATAATGGGTACCATTGTACTTACTCAATCCATTCCATAGTTTGATTCCACATACTGAAATGCTATGGCTTTTTAACGTAGTCCTAGCATAGAAGTGTTTCAAATGTACTTCTTCCCTGAGATCATATTTCTCCTCTCTTGTAGAGAAGTATTGGATGACATTTTTAGCTAATTGGTTTATTTTTAGCCTTATGCATTATTTTAGCTGTTTGAAGATGAACTATATCAGCAAGTTGAAGTATTTGTAATATTTGTTGAAGTATTTTGAAGTACATTTAGCGAGTGAAGATTGCTTTTGTAGTTATTAGCCCATATTTCCACACAATAAGTAAGATATGGTAGAACCAGAGAGCAGTAAAGAATGTGGTGTGATTTCTGATTTCTGAGAAGAAACTATGGTGCAAACTACAGTATGCTTCACTTAAAAGGGAAGCCGGTTGCCCCAGTTTCCTGTGCTGGTATGTTTTGGTGAAGGCCAAGACAAAGCAACCCGTGACTTGTTGTCCTCCTTACAACTGTGAGCTGTCTGCCAGCCTGGGGATGGAAAAAAAAGGACAGTAGAAAGTAGAATGCATGCAAAAAAAGAGATATCAAAGTAGTACTCTGTTCAGGTAAATGTTGCAGTAAAGTAAAAGTACAAGTAATTCCAAAGACCTCCACATGGAATAGAGCAGAAGTGTGTATAAGTTGAAGTCTGCCCTGCCTACCGTTGCTTCTGCCCCTCCCAACAGAAAGACAACAAAAAGGGCTGTAAAATAGCACAGTTGTAAAAAACAAAGAATGAAAGAGTGAATCCACAAAAAAAAAAGGTAGTAACAGTGAAGGGTCAAAGTGGCAGGAGATCGAACTCTTGACCTCCTCGGTGACCGAAGCCTGCCACCCATTTAAAACAATACACATCATCTTCCGCCATGTATGCGTGTCTCGAAACCTCCCTGCTGGCATCTTTCATCACTAATCACGTCTCCCATCCACAGACGCTCCTGTGCTCCATTCGAGAGGGGTTGCCTCCTTCCAACAAAGGATATCTTCCTCTCATCCTTCTCCTGAGGAGACAGCAGGACAGATGAGGAGACACAAGAGCATCGGCTCATCCCTTTAATGCAGCGTAGGAAGAGAAACTCTTCAGTGAAGAGGTGGCAAATCCACTGATCAGGGGCTTAACATGCAAATGCTACAAAAGACCTGTGGGCTCTCTTTCAGGTCATCGCAGCAGGATGGCCCACCGATCTCTGCCTTTGCATTGTGGAGCACACACTCTTATCAGCATAGTCTTATTTAAGTATAATACCACAGTGCCTAATTTGAGTTGCAATAATTCTATTGAAATAATTCTAAAACTAATAGATTTCAGTTCAAAATGACTCCTAAGTAGTCAAATCCATCATCCGAAAAAACAGGAAAGAACTTTGAAGAACACTCGTGGCAAGGTTTTTGTATCGCCGCGCACATGGCGCACCAGTATGAGCATGCATATCGCCGTGCGTGTGCGTCATTGTGTTCTCATTTATGTGTGCAGTCGCGAGTGCGCGTCCCGCATTCAGCATCTCCCTGCAGCTAATGAGTGGCGGCCCACCTCTCCAGCAGGCCTGGCAGCCCTCAGCTATGAGGCTTGGAGCTGCCTGCTTTCTCATGGTAATCACACACTTTGTCCCAGGGTGGATAATCCTGCACTGGCTTTGTGTGGGCCCCAGAGGAGAGCCCCACAAGGTCGACCCCGCTTCACAGAGAGCCACAAAGACCCAAAAGCAGCAGCAGCACCCCACTCCAGCCCTGCACACCCCATACACGCAGACACATACAAAAAAAAAAAAAAAAAAAAAGCACACCCGCTGAAATGCACGCACCCGCTCATTAGTTATTCTCAATTTCAGCAGTCTTGGTGCAAGCGCAGACATTCTTATGCACAAGCAATGAAAAAGAGTATTCAGTATTTTGTTTTTTTTATTCAAAACATGTACATGGAGTATATAAATACAGTATGTATATATATTTTCTACATTTATAAAAAACACAAAAAAAATGTAGAACACTAAACCCTCATTTACAGATAATTTTTTTCCGCACTTTTCCGCCAGTCCTTGAATGCACCATCGTTTTTACTTTTACACACCACTCTGATTACATTATCATTCATTAGTGGTGACTAGTTATTGTAGAACTTCATCTTCAAATTAGCAGGAAAGAATACATCCATTTTCTATGCCGCTTATCCTCACTCAAATTGGAGGTATGCTGGAGCCTATGCAAGAGGCGGGGAGCTCTTCAACCCATCGGAAATTGCAACCTGACTCAGCGTGTCACCTTTGATCGAGGGCTACAATCATTCATTTTCTACCGCTTATCCTAACAAGGGTTGCGGGGGTGTCTTCGGGCGAGAGGCGGGGTACACCCTGGACCCAGCCAATCACAGGGCACATATAGACAAACAACCATTCACACTCACATTCATACCTATGGACAATTTGGAGGCACCAATTAACCTAGCATGTTTTTGGAATGTGGGAGGAAGTACCGGAGTACCCGGAGAAAACCCACGCGTGCACGGGGAGAACATGCACACAGAGAGATGCCCGAGGGTGGAATTGAACCCTGGTCTCCTAGCTGTGAGGTCTGCGCACTAACCACTAGACCGCCGTGCCGCCCGGCTACTATCATCACGCAGTTAAAATAGTTGCTGTTTTTCATTTTAAGCTTGTATATTTCTTAGCTGCCTTTTCGGCGTTAAGTCGCTGTGTGATGAGCTTAGCATTCTTTTGAGTGAGTCAAGCTAAGTAATGACCTCTTGCGATTTCCAGTGGGTTGATAAGGTCGTTGTGAGGTTTCTCACAGCTCATGGATGCAATCTTACCTAGCTGACTTCGAAAGAGAAAGGTAGGCAGCACCCTGGACAGATCACCAGGCAATCATGAGTTGATACGTAGAGATTGTTAAAAAGACTGTTTTTAATTTAAAATGTTTTAAAATAGTGCCTGAAAATGGCCCTGCCGACAAGATGTTCATTTATTTTTCAGGGAGTCGGCAACCCTAGTTGGTCAAGTGGCTTGACACGAGGAATGCGACGAGCCCCCAAATGTTACGTCCCAAAGGTGTCTAAAGGTGTCTCGGGGTAGAAAGAAAATACAGGGCAAGGGAAAGGTAGCACACTACGAGTGGTTAGCGTCCAGGCCTCGCGGCTAGGAGACTCAAGTTCGATTCCATGCTCAGGCATCTCGGGTTTCTCAGGCTTCCTCCCACATTCCAAAAACATGCTAGGTTAATTGGCGACTCCAAATTGTCCATAGGTATGAATGTGAGTGTGAATGGTTGTTTGTCTATATGTGCCCTGTGATTGGCTAGCCACCAGTCCAGGGTGTACCCCGCCTCTGTGTTTTATGTGTGAATGGAGTGCAGCTGGAATTGGAAGAGAACTATCTGCAGGGATCCAGGTCCACTCTACTGAACGTCCACTGGAGGTCAGTATCTTTAATGTACAGAATAAACAACATTGCTAGGCTTCCTTTCTGGACTACTGGAAGGACACGACATATAAATCCACAGGTGTGTTTTTAGTCCCGCATTTCCGTGTAGTTTACAAACATTCTATGTTGAGGGATTACTTGGGATGAGTCCATTTCTAGGAATGAATGTGACTTTCTTGCTGCTTCATTAGCCAGGGGCAGCAGAGCTGCGGAACTGAACTGTGGGCTAGTGTGAAGAGGCAAAAAGAGGGTTTGTAATCCTCTGTGGCCTGCGAGACAGCCCAATGCCTATCCAGGGACACACGAGGACAGTTTTGTTCCACAAACAAGGGACACACACACACACAGTCACACACACACACATATATATAAAATGCACACACCATTCGAGAAATCCCACTGCTTCTTGGCGAGTAAATCTCATTAGGTATTCCGACAGAGTTTTGCTGTGGACACCAAGTTGACAGACAGAGTAAGAGAGGAACAGAGGGAGGGGAGGAAAGAAGGGGGTGCAAATCAGACAAAAAAAAAAAAAAAACACTTCCCCTTCACCGTGCTCCCTGCCATCATTGGTGGATGGCACAAGGTCTTTTCTGTGCTTTTTGCTAATTGGCCACCCAGGCATTGACTCTGGCGTTGGTTCTATGCCAAAACACGTGCATGCGCCCCGCCTCCGGCTATTCTCCACTCACCTTGCCATTTAAATGTCTCAGATACGCTCGTTACCATGGTGAATGAAAACATCAAGTAAAGATGGTGGTGAGAGACATTCTTCTTTCTATTGCTAATATTCAATTATTCAAAGTATTCCAAAGTCAATAAATGTTTGCTTTTAATGGAAAGTCTCAGCGTATTTAAGTGGTGTGTTCATTTTTATGGTATAAAATGGCACTGCATCATACTGAGAGTTGTTTCTAATAGCTTGTCCCTCTTATGAGATACAGTGGAACCTCGTTTTTTTTTGTAAGGATTTGGTTTTCAATTAAGTTCACTGCCACAAATCTCGGTTTTGGTTTTCATGCGCTGTCTTGGTTATCATACAGTCAAACTAAATGCAAATCAAGTGCAGACATGCCTCCATGACTTGGAGTCTGTGAAAAATGGATAGTGTTGGGAGACTATAGACAGATTCCAACCCTTTCAAGCTGAGAGGCGTTCAGGTGTATTTCAGGTGTATTTGTGCATGTCAGAGCAAGGGTGTCCAAACTATGGCCTGTCATCCACTTTTAACTGGCCCGTATCAAGCCAGCGGACAACATGTACTTAACTGATTACATTGCTGATGTACCTCATATTGGACCTAGTGAGTACACAAAATATACCATCAATTTTTATTTACAATTTTAATTAAACTCACTGCCACAAATCTCGGTCTTGGTTTTCATGCGCTGTCTTGGTTATCATACAGTCAAACAAAATGCCTAACAAATTGAGTGCAGACATGCCTACATGACTTGGAGTTTCTGTGAAGAATATACTGTTGGGACACTATAGACAGATTCCAACCAGGGAATCCTTCCCCCTTTCAAGCAAAGAGGCGTTCAGGTGTATTTCAGGCGTATTTGTGCATTTCAGAGCAGGGTGTCCAAACTATGGCCTGTGATCCATTTTTAACTAGCCTGTATCAAGCCCACAACCAATATGTACTTAACTAACCATTCAATAACTCATATATTAATAAGCAGTCAGTGCATGCTTTACTTTTTGTGACACCTTTTTTTACAAAATAGCCCCAAAAATGTTACAACAGGATGGTAATGTAAAGATTCCTTGGCGCAACTTGGCTCGCGCCATTACATTCCAGTGAATTCCAATAAGTAGAATGTTTGTGACATTTTGGTTCCACTTGGTGGACACACACGCGACGAAGATTTCAAACATTTTGAAATATTCTTGCCGCCAAACTCAATTTTTGCCGCCATTACGGGCCACCACGAGCCAGTTGGGAGGCAGTTTGAGCCACTGCATGCCACTTGGCACCTTAGGACTCTTAGCATTTGTTAACCATATAAATAATAAAACTAAAAAATATATAAAATTCTTTAACATTAGTGTTAGAGTCAAAGAGCGTCCGCATGCCTCAACAAATCTTCAATAAACGTCAAATTATTAACATTATAAAATATTTAATATATATATAATAATAATAATAACAATAATAATAATAATAATAAAATTAAAATAAATATATAATATATAATAAATATATATATAATATATATTATAAAATGTTTTTAATATTAATATTTGTGTGTCTGGAAAAGATTGAGTAGTTTTAATTCATTTTTTATGGAAAAAATTTATTGCGGTTATCATCTGCAGATTAATGCGATCCAACGTAAACAGGATCTATTTAGCGTGCAACATGTATAGCCTTTTTGTTCCATTTCAGCTAAAAAAAAAAAAGTGTATGTTTTCTATCATGCTGTGATAATTTGACCACCGTGAAGGTCCTCATCCTTTTGTAGCACAGCCCTTCTGACGGCAGCATTCTTTAGGTTGTGATGGACAAAAGCTGATCTCATTATTTCATTAACTTATTAGTAGAGGTCATCTTCCACTTATGCCACGGTGCGGCAAAAGCAAAAAGGCCTGCAATAATTTATTTAGAGAAAATGAAAGAAAAAGAGAAAGAATGAGTGAAAGGGGGGAGAGGAGAAAGGAGTAATTTGATTGTCTGCAGGCTCCATATGGTTGTGTGGCTTTTTGAATCAGCCTGACCGACTGAGGCCTTTCTTGTTTCAAACTGATGACAAACTTCCTTATCCTCCTTTGCATCCACCTCTCAGTAGCACCCACCCTTAAACACCCCAAATCTGCCGAGGGGGAATAATAGACGAGGCAAACAATGCTGGTGTGTGAGGGGGGTGTCAAGTGACCCGCAGAAAATACTATCAAACAAGACTGGAACTCTAAGGGCTCCACAATGAAACGGCCTGCTCTTTTCTGTGCTGTGCCACTGGTAGGCAAAGATAAGGGAATTCCTCAATACACCAAAAAGAAGAAAAAAAACAGAATTCAAACCTCCATCCAAACAACCGATCCCCTGCCCCCCCTAGTAGATTACGTCTTGTGTGTTTAAAAGGCCGGCTGAAATAAAGCAGCACTTTGTCGGACAAGTTAGCCTTGTTGGTGTTGATCTGCGCCGCCATTGTGAGTGGAGGTTTGATGCCGGTCTATGCAGATGGCGGGGGAGATTAAGCAAAGGCCCTGAAACTAAATGGTGATGCGCAGATACGACGCAATAAATTCAACATGTAACGCAGCAGCTGTTTGCTTCTATTGAGCTTTCAGACGCAGACTAAAAAAAGTGATGTTATCTAATATCACTTTGTTATGGTAATTATTAATTATTATTGATTGTATGTACATGTGAAAGTCAAACACGGGTTTACAAACTTCAAACTACAACCACAACAAATTAACGAATACCAGTCTGACTTTGGCATCTTTATCTGAATTACTATTATGATTATTATCTGAATTTTTCAACTGTCAAATGGCATAATAATAATGTACCTATAAATATGTACCTCATATTGGACCTAGCGATCAATTTTAATTTACATTCAAAATGGTTACTTCAGTGTTCCGCCATCATTGCATCTGCAGTGGTGTGAAAAAGTGTTTGCCCCCAGAGATTTTAAATTAAAAATAAACTTTTTATTATTTTTATTATTATTTATAATAATAATAATAATAATGATTTTTATTATTTTTATTATTATTTATAATAATAATAATAATGATTATTATTATTATTATTAGTAGTAGTAGTAGTAGTAGTAGTAGTAGTAGTAGTAGTCATAGTAGTAGTATAATATTAATAATATTATATTAATATTATATAATAATATAATGATTGAATTAATATAATGATTATTATATAATTATATATATAATAATAATAATCATTATTTTTTATATTATTATTTATAATAATAATAATAATTATTATTATTATTATTAGTAGTAGTAGTAGTAGTAGTAGTAGTAGTATAATATTAACAATATTATATTAATATTATATAATAATATAACGATTGAATGAATATAATGATTATTATATAATTATATATATGATATTATATTATATTATATGATATAATAAATATAATAATAATAATAATAATAATAATAATAATAATAATAATTATTATTATTATTATTATTATTATTATTATTATTATTATTATTATTATTATTATTATCATTATTATTATTAATAATAATAATAATCATTATTATTATTGTTTTATTATTATTATTATTATTATTATTATTATTATTATTATTATTATTATTATTATTATTATTATTATTATTATTATTATTATTAATAATAATAATAATAATTATTATTATTATTATTATTATTATTATTATTATTATTATTATTATTATTATTATTATTATTATTATTATTATTATTATTATTAATAATAATAATAATTATTATTATTATTATTGTTAATAATAATAATAATAATAATAATAATAATAATAATAATAATAATAATAATAATAATTATTATTATTATTATTATTATTATTATTATTATTATGAAAACATTCAAACCTACCTGGCCATTTGTGCCCAGTGTCTTTCTCATAGGGGGGGGGGCATGAACTGTAACTGAGGCACTGAGGCCTACAGTTGTTTGAATGTTGTTGTGGGGCCTTTTGTGACCTCTTGGAAGAACCATCACTGCGCTCATGGTTCATTACTGTTCCATTTTTTGGGCCGTTGCTGTACGGTTAGCACACAGGCCTCACAGCTAGGAGACCTGAGTTTGATTCCACCTTCGGGCATCTCTGTGTGGTGTTTGCATGTTCTCCTTGTGCACCGGGGACTCCGGTTTCCTCCCACAGTAGGACAAACACAACAATCACCAAGTGTGTTTTCTGAATTCTGACTACTGGGAGGCTAAAAAATAATCAGGCATGTCAATGGATAGATAGATGCTTTATTATAAAGCTATTTAATGCAACCATCCCTGAACAACGAACATTTTCACAATTCTGCACCATACATTTCTAATGAATAAGAGGACGGCATGGGAGGGAGCCCAAATAAAACCAAACTGAGCACTTATCTCAACGCTTGGGCCAGAAGGGGCTTTACTTTGGACAGGGCTGCTCAAATATGCATTATTTGCACAGCATACAACTTCCCAGTCACTACGGATTAAGCAAACAATACAGCTCCCCCTTTTCTGCCCCGTCCGCCAAAAAAAAAAAAAAAAAAGACGAAGAAAGAAAGAAAACCTCCACCCAAATTAGTCTTTCTTTGGCCAGTTATAAAGACCCGAGTATGAATGAGGGCCTCTGTTAGTCCAGAGATGATAACACACGCTCACTCACAGTGAGGGGGAAATATCCTGGCTGATTGGTCTCACTCCTGATTGGCTGAGGGGAGGCCATCGCCACCTGTCTTAACTATTCTCCTCCACATTGTGTCAGGTTCTGCGTCTACACACACTTTTGGTATGTTCTATGATTTTAGGTTTATGTTCCGTATTACTGCAACCACAACTACGGAATTTACTCAGCAAATAAAATAAAATAAAATAAAATAAAATAAAATAAAATAAAATAAAATAAAATAAAATAAAATAAAATAAAATAAAATAAAATAAAATAAAATAAAATAAAATAAAATAAAATAAAATAAAATAAAATAAAATAAAATAAAATAAAATAAAATAAAATAAAATAAAATAAAATAAAATTCCATCCATTTTCCTCCGCTTATCCGGGTCCGGGTCGCGGGGGCAGCAGTCTTAGAAGGGAAGCCCAGACTTCCCGGTCCCCGGCCACCTCCTCCAGCTCCACCGGGAGGACACCAAGGCGTTCCCAGGCCAGCTGTGAGACATAGTCCCTCCAGCGTGTCCTAGGGCTGCCCCGGGGCCTTTTCCCGGCTGGGCATGCCCGGAACACCTCACCAGGGAGGCGTCCGGGAGGCATCCGGACTAGATGCCCGAGCCACCTCAACTGACTCCTCTCGATGTGATAAAATAAAAAAATAAAAATAAAATAAAATAAAATAAAATAAAATAAAATAAACTAAAATAAAATAAAATAAAATAAAATAAAATAAAATAAAATAAAATAAAATAAAATAAAATAAAATAAAATATTAGTTCTATATAATTAATTTATAATTTGTAAATTAATAATGTCATATTAATAATTTATTATTAATAATTTAATATAATATTAATTAATATAAATGGAAAAACATGTTTGTGAAATGCATGAAAATGTTTTTCTTTGAAAAACAAAGAAATTTGCAAGTGATCCCAAACTTTTGAGCGGTAGTGTATATAAGGATTGGCCGATTGCCGATCCCACAAAATGAAAGAAATTGTCTCAGAGGCACATCATGTTAGTTCTAAGGAATTCCTGCTTCTGTATAAACAGGATGTCTAAATTAGTGATTGGGATACAGGGAATTTGTCGTTAAATCTCCAGACTGCGGATGCTTATGATGATCCTTCAGCTCCAGCAGGAGGAGGATAAGTTTTCTCATAGAACGATGGTAGAACATTTGACTTTTTTGACATGAATGTTTGACATGTATGACATCACCATCAATAGTGTAGTACATCAACAGTGACTTACACACCCACTTGGTCCAGCGAGTACAGTTCTGGTTAGATTTCCGTGATGAGGAGCATAGTTGTGTTCAGTTACTGAGGCCACTGAAGTAAAGATATGCTTTCATGGCAAAAAAAAAAAATCCCTTTCAGTTTTGGTTGCAAACTTTTCGACTTCACTTTGAGAGCATTCTTGACTGAGATTTCATCGAGCGGTCCTCGTGGTTGTTGCATCGAGGATTAGCGCTCTTCAGCTCAGACATGCAGACAAACTCTCTCCAGGATGTCTGAGTGACTGGGCAGCTCAGAGTTCGAGCCCTCTGAGGCCCGGCCATGTTCACATTATAGCCACAGCCAATCCAACTGTGCTCAGTGTCAACGGCTCCCACACGATGGATTTACAGAGAGGGGGGGGTAGTTTAGTTTGCTCAGCCTTCTGCCTGTACACTCGCATATCCTGTTGACAACGCCGGCAAATACTCACATTGAGCTTCGTTATACTTTGTGAAACACTGAGTAGACTTAAATAAAAAAAACAAATATGTACGCGTTACTACATTTCCACAGACGTGTTTTCAGTCTGCGAGGTGCAAGTGTTACACAAACACAATGCTTCTTAACTGACTCGTTCAAGTATTCAAATGTGACGGCTGTAAGTGTGTGAAAGTATGTTTGAGTGAGATCAACATTCTTGTTCGGACAAAGTGCACCATCAACAAGGGAAGGGTCGTTTGATTAAGTGGCTGCCTTGCTGTTTCGGCTCCTCGTCGAGTCAAATAAATATAGCTCTATTCACAGGTTAATTACCGTCTTCAGTTATGGATGGAACGTAAATGGCAACGGGGATTAAAGAGAGACGCTGCATGCATCCAGAAATGTGAAGTAGCTGATTTCTCTGAGCATTAAAAAGAAAATCTCAGATCACTTGCTGCAGTAGAGCAAACTTGAATAAACAAAAGGTCCAATATTGTTGTTGTTAATAAAAAAAAGTCAAGTGGGACAAGGAGATTCCACATAGTACAGTTAAAATACAAGAAACAAGAAACAATACAAGCAGTTGATGTTTGCTAAATACAAGGATGAAGAGTCATGATGTGCTATATATATCACTATATTGACACTTACTATGGTACCCATTATGGCATTGGATGATCATATCACCTCGTACTTCAGTACGTGACAAAAAAATTTATTTTTATTTTTATTTTTATTTTTATTTTTATTTTTATTTTTATTTTTATTTTTATTTTTATTTTTATTTTTATTTTTATTTTTATTTTTATTTTTATTTTTATTTTAGCTAATAGTGAAAATATACTGTATAATACTATATACTGTATATGGTAATGGTAATGGTAATGGTTTTATTTCATTTGAACATGCATCAGATTACAATTGAGTGCATCACATAATCAGTAATTTTAATTTTAATTTTAATTTTAATTTTAATTTTAATTTTAATTTTAATTTTAATTTTAATTTTAATTTTAATTTTAATTTTAATTTTAATTTTAATTTTAATTTTAATTTTAATTTTAATTTTAATTTTAATTTTAATTTTAATTTTAATTTTAATTAAAAAAAACTGAAACTATATTAGGAAAGCAGGAAGTGAACAAATGTAACAGTTACTGATTGTAAAAGGACCAGATGGAGGGGTAGGATTTAATAAGCTTTGCTTCTTCCTACTCCTTTTGGACATGTGGAACTGTGAACTGATTATGTGATGCATTCAATTGTAATCTGATGCATGTTCAAATGAAATAAAACCATTACCATTACCAAATGTGGAAATCCTTAGAGTACTCATGACAAGGGATGGGTACTATAAGCAGTACCAAATTTCATCAGTACTACCGAGCACTGATTCTTGTAAAATGAAAAGGTCTATGGGTGTACTAATGTGTACTTACATATACTGGTGAACAGATCAAACAATAAAGTGTCTGTAACGGATTGTTTCATTGACATGATTTTCCAAGGGAATAATTAAGTCATTTTTAGTATGTATCAGCTTTTGGAACAGATTAATAACAAAAAACGAGATACCACTCTACCACTTTTTCTACCTTAATTTATGATATTTAATCATGCTCAGGTAGTTGGCTAGCGAGCCGCTCCGTCGCAGGTCAAATGATGATGAAGCTGTGCAGCAAGATAAACAGAGATAAGCGTAACCTTCCCAGGACACTACATAGCTTTACTGCTATCAGTGGACAGGAGTAATCGGGAAGAGACGTGCCGTCCGTGTACTCGCTGTGCACCGGTTTGTCTAATATCGATTGATATTAACTAAATTACAGCTTTAACGCTGGTCCAACGTCTGACCTTTCTGCGGCTGCAGTGTAAATATGGCTCATTTAGTTGAAAAAGCTAAAATACTACAATTGTTTCAACATGGTGATAAATTTTATCCTGATAGAAACAACTTTTTAAGACCATGAAAAAGACACAAATGTGGGACTTCAGTCATGAGGGATACCACCTGTAGCATCTCCAAGTGTGATGCCTTTTGACACCCCTGCGCAACCTGAAGTTCCATTCTTCCACTTAAAGAAGAAGCAGCCCAGATTTTGGTAATGGTAATGGTAATCAGTAACTTACATTTGTTCACTTCCTGCTTTTCTAATATAATTTACGTTTTTTTAACTTAATTTATTAATTTTTTAAATGTATACTTTTATTTTTTTAATTTTTTTTAATTGTTTGATTTTTTAAATAAAAAAAATTGAAACATTTTTTTTTTATTTAATTTTTTTAATTTTTATTTTTTTGTCACGTACCAAAGTACGAGGTGATATGAGCATCCAATGCCATAATGGGTACCATAGTAAGTGTCAATATAGTGATATATATAGCACATCATGACTGGTTCAAGACTCTTCATCCTTGTATTTAGCAAACATCAACTGCTTGTATTGTTTCTTGAATTGGCTCATCGTTGTGCATTGTTTGATTTCCTTACTCAATCCATTCCATAGTTTGATTCCACATACTGAAATGCTATGGCTAGCATAACGTAGTCCTAGCATAGAAGTGTTTCAAATGTACTTCTTCCCTTAGATCATATTTCTCCTCTCTTGTAGAGAAGTATTGGATGACATTTTTAGCTAATTGGTTATTTTTAGCCTTATGCATTATTTAGCTGTTATTATGAATTATCCTTACTGACCTTTTTTGCAGGACATTTAGCAATTTGAGTTTTCATGATTATCTATGTCATTGATTAGCAGTCAGACCGACTGCTAATAGCGATCCCATTCATAAATCCACAGTTGGTTTCCCAGCCAGACATGTATGTTTGTCTGTGAGCTCATCTCTGTGTAAGTAAGCGCCCACCGGCAAGAGTGTGTGTGAATGTGTTTGTGTGTGTCCCCAGGACTTGCCTCTGGGATTTGGATCCAAATGAGTGGAGTGTTGGCGCATTAATGAGTAACACACATCCCTCATCTCCAACGAACCCCCCACCCAACCCTAAACAAAACACACATGCATTCAACACACACCAACACCCTTCACCTCCTCCTTCCCCTTTTGACATTTCAAGGCTGTGTTGGGAGCCAGAGGAGGAACTTCTTCATTTGGAGTGTGAGACAATGTGGCAGGCTGGTTGGCTTTGTGCTCCTGACATCCCGCCGAGGCACAATATGGCTCCGTCAGGGATCAGTGGGAATACACAATGCTCATTACGCACAGGGCCGTGCAGAGGGCCTCAAGGGCAGGGCCGGGACGGGCCCGTTTCCAGACTACGGGGTGTCTAGGCCACACTGAGAGAGAAAGATGGAAGAAGGATGAAGGATCAGAGAGGAGATGAAGGACAGAAGATTAAGGATGAAAGAGGGATGAGATAAATAAGAAAGATGAAGTAAAGGAAGGTTTATGACAAAGATATAAAAAAAGGGGTTATGAGAACCAGCGGGCAAGACAGAGCCCGGCGAAGACATGAACAAAAAAGAGGGCATTGTAAAAAGAATAATCAAGGAGCAGGTCCTGTGCCAGCGATGCTCAGGCGGTGCATCCCTCTGGGGAGGAGTCTCGGATCTGAACTTGGTGGCCTTGAGCAAACAGGAGAGAGCAGAACGGCATTTTCACCTTCACTGCTGCTGCTTTGACCTCTGGATTCTTTGAGTGGACACTGGGGGTGGACATCAGGGGGCCTGGGGGCTAAAGGTGGTGACCACGGGCCGCAGAGGGGGCACCGCCAAGAACAGAGATACAGATAGTCAGGGTGGATGCGGGTCAACGAGCCGGCTGAACTTAACCATCAATATCCCTCCACAATCTCCTTGTCACTTCTGTTCCAACTGGAGGACAGCGTTGAAGCGGTTAGCTCGGCAAACAAATCTGGGATGCCGAGATCCCATTCCTTTAAAGTCCGGCCGGGAAAAGTAGACTAGACTAAAAGGAACAGATACACAGAACTCCAAGGTCAAGCAGCCCTCATTCAGTCTCAGCTTTTGTATTGATCTCGCTGCATCAAAACTTGCAGGACTCAAACATTTGTTGTCTCCTTCACAAGGGGTCAGGACCAGTATAATGAAATAGGCCAGCATTCCCCTATTTTCAGCCTCTGCTGGTACGGAGATGCATTAATAATGCTTTGTGGAAAGCTAAAAGTGCTGTGAAAGTGTTTTTTCGCTGGGTAAATATTTCTTATAATGGCTACCTTTGTGGCTACAAGAAGTGGAGTTCTAATACCAGGAGCTCAACTTTGGCAGCAACATAAAATATTCAATCATAACAAAATTGGAAAGAAGTAACGGAATAAAATAACAATTGAAATAAACTCATTCAATCCCAGACAACTCCTTCAAAACCGGCCATTTTCTGCGATTTTTGACAGATTTTTCAAGGCACACAGAATATTGTGTTGTAGGGATATAACCACAAGAAACCTACCAAAAGAAAGACGAGACGCTCATCTTTCATCCGAAAAAAAAAGTTAGTTTCTACCTTGTTCAGTTCTTTAGTAATAAGCAGTAGAACAAAGGCAAGTTTCAGGAAAATATCGGTTCCCAACCAAAAAAAGTAGAAAACCAGACTTTCACTGCTGTGAAACTGTTTTTTCACTGTGTAGATATTTCTTATAATGGCTACCTCCGTTCAATACGAGAAGTGGACTTCCAATACACATACTTCAGACCAAGAACTCAACTTTGGCAGCAACATAAAATGTTCAAAAATAACAAAATTGGAAAGAAGTAACGGAATAAAATAACAATTGAAATCAACTCCTTCACTACCGGCCATTTTCTGCGATTTTTGGCAGATTTTTCAAGCCACACAGAATATTGTGTTGTAGGGATATAACCACAAGAAACCTACCAAAAGAAAGACGAGACGCTCATCTTTCATCCGAAAAAAAAAAGTTAGTTTCTACCTTGTTCAGTTCTTTAGTAACCAGCAGTAGAACATAGGTAAGTTTCAGGAAAATATCGGTTCCCAACCAAAAAAAGTAGAAAACCAGATTTTCACTGCTGTGAAACTGTTTTTTCACTGTGTAGATATTTCTTATAATGGCTACCTCCGTTCATTACGAGAAGTGGACTTCCGATACACATGCTTCAGACCAAGAACTCAACTTTGATAGCAACATAAAATGTTCAAATATAACAAAATTGGAAAGAAGTAATGGAATAAAATAACAATTGAAATGAACTCCTTCACTACCGGCCATTTTCTGCGATTTTTGGCAGATTTTTCAAGGCACACAGAATATTTTGTTGTAGGGATATAAACAAAAGGAACCTACCAAAAGAAAGACGAGACGCTCATCTTTTATCCGAAAAAAAAAGTTAGTTTCTACCTTGTTCAGTTCTTTAGTAATCAGCAGTAGAACATAGGTAAGTTTCAGGAAAATATCGGTTCCCAACCAAAAAAAGGTAGAAAACCAGACTTTCACTGCTATGAAAGTGTTTTTTCACTGTGTAAATATTTCTTATAATGGCTACCTCCGTTCAATACGAGAAGTGGAGTTCTGAGACGCTCATCTTTCATCGGAAAAAAAAAGTTTGTTTCTACCTTGTTCAGTTCTTTAGTAATCAGCAGTAGAACATTGGTAAGTTTCAGGAAAATTTCGGTTCCCAACCAAAAAAGGTAGAAAACCAGACTTTCAATTTGACTCAAAAATTGTTTGCTTTTGTGACAGCTCAATATCTAAAACTATAAAAAAGTGTAGTTTTACGTCAAAATGACAATTTATTTACAAATACAACACCATGAACTATTTACAATTTTCACATTAGGAACTAAACCTTGGTAGCTGTCTCCAGGCAGGCAATGGAGCCAGGCAAAATGTGTAAACGAAGATGGTAGAAAAGTCGAACAAATGGTAGCGATCACAGCAGTAGACTTGTACAAGCTGTTGTTAATTGTCTACACATTTGACAGACGATTTTCCATTTTGAAGGCTAAAAATGGACAAAGTGCATCCCTTGTCAACACACACTTTGTAATATCTCACATTATATTTGCCAAATTCAATTCATTTTAATCAAAGTCTGGAGCCCTCCATGCATTGTTGTTTTGGATAGAAACTTCAATCGTTACTTCAACTAATTTTTGTTGGGTCTTTTTGTTTGTTTATATTTTATGCATGAGTACTAAAAATAGAGCAACGTGCATTCCAATGCAGAGATTTTCTTTTCTAAAACTCGGAATCCACCCTGCCACAGGTTTCTCTTCGCTGGAGGTGTTCACATTGCACAGCTTGTCTGAATGGAGGCTCCCAACATTTACTGCCCCCCCCCCCTCTTACCAACACTCACCATCTGGTGTGGTCTTTTCTGCAGCATGAGAGCATGCACAGATGTGGGATCAAAATATTCCCATGCTTTGTGCATATGGAGAACCCTTTTGGTGCCTTTATGGTGTCATATCATCAGTATGGGTATGGACAATAGGTGTGTTGCTCATCTAGCGGCACATGTCCCGTCCAATTTCCGTATGACCTGTACGGAGCTGCCTTTCATTCACCATTAATGGTAATGGTAATGGTTTTATTTCATTTGAACATGCATCAGATTACAATTGAATGCATCACATAATCAGTTCACAGTTCCACATGTCCAAAAGGAGTAGGAAGAAGCAAAGCTTATTAAATCCTACCCCTCCATCTGGTACTTTTAAAATCAGTAACTGTTACATTTGTTCACTTCCTGCTTTCTTAATATAGTTTAAGTTTTTTGTTTTTTTTATTTTTTTAATTTTTAATTTTTTTTATTTTTATCCTACAAAAAATTACATTTTTTAATTTTAATTTTAATTTTAATTTTAATTTTAATTTTAATTTTAATTTTAATTTTAATTTTAATTTTAATTTTAATTTTAATTTTAATTTTAATTTTAATTTTAATTTTAATTTTTTGTGTATTTTATTTTTAATTTTGTATGTATTTTATTTTTAATTATGTAGTGTGTGCTTAGGTTTAAGGCTGAACAAAAAAGTGACAAGCAATCTATAAATTAAGACAAATTAAGACATTAGGACAAGTGTTCCCATTACAGATGTGTCACCCACATCATGACATTAAGCTCCAATCATTCGTTTTTTGTATAGAACTTCCAAAGTCTACTGGTTAAATTTTATATATATGATTTATAGTCCAAGATATATCATTGGGTGATTTTTAAGTGGCTTGCAGGCTGGAAAAAAAAAGTTTGAGCGCCCCCCGCATGAGGGCAATGGGAAAGATCCCAGCAACAGACGTGGTGGATGACAGCCTGTTGTTTTGCTGCCAGCCCCATCTGTCTACTTTCACATCACCAAAATTGACCAGTTCATGGGCGTGTGGTTTTAATCGTATGAGAGGTCTTATGGACGAAGGTCATACCTCGAAGGTGTGGCTTCTTCTCTGTCTTATTTCTTACATATTCTCCATACGGATCAAAGTGGTTTATTCCATCCACAAATCAAACAGCATATGCTCAACAGTAAAGGTGTGTCTGTCTTGTGCTTCCAGTCATCTCATTTGCCTACTGCTTGCAACCACAGTGTTTGTTTCTCAGTAAAGGTTGTGTTGTTAACCGTTAAGTGCCAACTGAAGTTGGCCAACTATCAAAGTCAGTACTTAGGGGAAAACCATGCTCAGTCTGAATGGTCGACCAAATGTGAAAAGCAAACAACTGTGTGGCCAGAGGTTTGCCCAGTGGTTTCCAATCTTTTTTTTTTTTTGCTACCACCCCCCCCTCTGCAACCCACGGGAATATAAAAGAAAACATGACAAACATAACTCAGAACTCCAGTAATCACTGCGGTGGTCACTTTTACAGTTGAAGAATGACAATGGTGAGTTTACATACGCAAACGTAGGTTTTTGTCTTTAATAAAAACCCTGTCAGGGTGATACTTCAGGATTTGTGCATGGATAATAATAATATGTAATAATAAATGTATAGTCTAATGGTGGTCTCACCTAACTTCATTTGTTCTCCCTCAGTTGATGTTTGCTAAATACAAGGATGAAGAGTCTTGAACCAATCATGATGGGTTATATATTATATATATTATATATCACGATATTGATGGTTACTATGGTACCCATTATGTCATTATATGGTCATGTCACCTCGTACTTCAGTATGTGTCAAAAAAAATTAATAAAAAAATAAAAATAAAAAATTTAGAAAATAAAAAATGAATACAAAAATTTAAAAAAATCCATAATAATAATAAAAAATAAAATAAATTATATCAGAAAGGCAGGAAGTGAACATATAATAACAATAAAAAATGAAATTAAAAAAAAAAACTTAAACTATATTAGGAAAGCAGGAAGTGAACAAATGTAACAGTTACTGATTGTAAAAGTACCAGATGAAGGGGTAGGATTTAATAAGCTTTGCTTCTTCCTGCTCCTTTTGGACATGTGGAACTGTGAACTGATTATGTGATGCATTCAATTGTAATCTGATGCATGTTCAAATGAAATAAAACCATTACCATAAAAGGAGTCAGTTTTTGTAGAACACATGCAACATAATTTTGACATTCTGGGAAGTCAAGTTCCAACCTGAGTTACACTGTAAAATGTCCATGAGAACTCCGAGACAGATGACTGGGAATATTTGTTGGGTGTTTTGTCCACAAATCTTCCATAGTAATTACCATAATGAGTCACTGCATCTTTGCACATATTTGACATAGAGTTTAGTATCCTTACCCAACCCTCAAAGGGCTATTCTTCCTCCAATAATCTTTCTATCAACCCAGACCAGAGCTTGATCCATTAGTAAAACCAAAGCGGACCTCACGTCTGTGCAAATGATTAAAACGGTTGTTCAAACATTGACATCAGCTGGAAGCAGGTTATTCTCTGCTGTCTTTAACCAGACAGGGCTTCCCTGATGCGACACGACTAATATTGACTCATAGCGGCTAATCCCTCACCGTCTTGTCATGACTAAAAACTCTGAATGCTCACACCAAACAGGCCATTTATCATATTTCACAGACTCAATTCCAATGTCTGCCCCCCCCCCCCTTCAACCCACCCCCGTCTATCCCTCGCACTTTCTATGCTTAGTGATTGTTTCGCCAATGCATAGTTCAATGCTAGTTGGCACTTTCTGTTTGTGTTGTTTGGTTTTGGTCACCCCTCCCATCTCCGTCTTGCTCCCTAACGGACATACAATGAGGTTCATTCTTTTTACTTGTTGCCCTCTCCCTGTTTGTGTTGCGTTCAGTGTCTCGCATTACATTAAAATCCACGCACGTGTTGTGAATAACTGCGCTCCGTGACCTTAGACTGGCCCGTCCCCAAGTGACCACAAATCATGTAGTGTTTTGAATGTGTGGACACTTGAATCGATCTTTTCCTTCGGAACTCTTTGCATGCGTTTCCACAATTCACCTGTTTTTATGAATGGTAGGTAGGAACAAAAAAACAAAAAAAAAACACAGAATCAAGTCTTTTGTCCTGCATGCAGGTTTTTTACAAATTGCGCCTTCCATCTTTTAATGGTTCTCTCCTCTCCTCTGGGTGAGAGCGTCTCTTCTGCACCCTCCTTCGCTCACCCAAACCGCCCTCACGCCTCCTCCTCCTCCTTATTTACAGGGTCGCTGGTGTGCCTCATGCTCCTTATAGGGCCCCACTTTGCATTTCCCTGCCCATCAGAGCGCTTGTGTGTGTGTGTGTATGTATAGGAGCCCCCCCTTCTCACTCGCTGAAAGCACAGAGACCGCGTCCCACTCCTTCAGCCCGAGGATAAGTCTACTATCATGCTAATGTCCATGTCCTGAGACTAATAGGTCCTTTTACGCCGGAGGTTTTCATTCGCCTTGCCTCACTAAAGGGTTTAGTGGCGAGGTCCTTTCTCTCGTTCCTAAACTTCTAAACAGGATAAATATTTCTGTGATTCCACCGCCGAGAAGATACGTTAGAGGATCGTTCTTTTGTATAACCGCCTCCAGTCGTCGTGTTATGCTCGTTGTGAGACTACATAGGGCTAGATACCGAAACCGTACAATCAGAAAGTACGATGAAAACAAAAAAAGATTCAAGGTTACGTTGGTGTGAAGGCACGGGCATACATTTGGGCGGCGTGTTTATGTTGGGATGATTTAGATGAGGCCCTCGGATCCTTCACTTGCCTCCTTGTTGTTCTAAGTAGACCTCAATGTGGGGGGAAATTAATAGGTTGTTAATCTATGACCTTGAAGTGGGGATCACGTTCTGCCTTCATGGAAGCTAAAATGATTTTCTCCAAAGCCACGTTTACATGAGGAGTTTTTCCTTTTCCGAATGACCTTTCCGAAAGCAATGGTATACATGGAAAGGAATATTCCAATCGCGTGTTTACATGCGCCGCTATAATCAACCAGAATAGTCAATGGGGCATGCCCAGTAAAGCGTAAACACCAACATCACGTGATACCGACTTCCTTGAGTTTTTCTTTCACTTGTTGGAATAACTCCGTATTCCCAGTTTTTCGTTCGTCCGGTCTTGAAATTTAGTTTGAATCAAAAACAAACTTTCCGCAGCAGTCCAGTGCCGATTGCTCGCCTCCATTTTTTTAAATCGAAGAACGTCTCGAGCTGCGTGTTACATCATATCTCAGCATTCGCTGAAAGAACGCACCCGGGAACAGAAAAAAAAAAGTTCAATCTTGCTAATATTTTATAATTAATCTCGGCACATGTTTTATATAGATATGTATTTTCTTTTTTAATAAAACTGGACTTGTGAATGACCATATCCCAAGAACCAGATTTGGCCGCTGAAGACCAGGTCGCGTACGCACCCGCCCTTGACCGCCACCCAACACACATTGCACCGGACCCTTATGCTTGCGTGGTGGGTCTACGAGGGGGAGATCCCGTGTGGCTTCTTCGGGCTGGGCCCGGCCGGGCTCCACGGGTGAAGGCCCGACCACCAGGCGCTCGCCTGCGAGCCCCTCACCCGGGCCTGGCTCCAGGGTGAGGCCCCGGTGCTTTGGGTCATGACCGAAAGAATGAGATCGCGGATACAGGCGGCTGAAATGAGTTTCCTCCGTAGGGTAGCTGGACTCACCCTAAGAGATAGGGTGAGGAGCTCAGCCATCCGGGAGGGGCTCAGAGTAGAGCCGCTTCTCCTTCACATCGAGAGGAGTCAGTTGAGGTGGCTCGGGCATCTAGTCCGGATGCCTCCCGGACGCCTCCCTGGCGAGGCGTTCCGGGCATGCCCAGCCGGGAAAAGGCCCCGGGGCAGACCTAGGACACGCTGGAGAGACTATGTCTCACAGATGGCCTGGGAACGCCTTGGTGTCCTCCCGGTGGAACTGGAGGAGGTGGCCGGGGACCGGGAAGTCTGGGCTTCCCTTCTAAGACTGCTGCCCCCGCGACCCGGACCCGGATAAGCGGAGGAAAATGGATGGATGGACTTGTGAATGGCGTATAGAAGGGTTTAGATTCTGTTCCACAGATGGCGCTAATGCACACGAAAGCTGCTTGCCAACCGCCAATAAACAACAGAAGAAGAAAAACACCACGAAGAAGAACGCAGTCTGACAACTTCCCGATTGAGCGGGTACAAGATACCTCAATCGGATTGGGGAAAGGAATATTCCACCCCTGGGAATCCCATTATATATTCATTCGGATTGGCACTTTTCTTTCGGAATGAGGTGTATACAAAGGTTACATTCTTTCCGTTTGAGCAAATAACCCGAATGGAATTGGAATATTTGGGTCCATGTATACGTGGCTAAACGTGGCAAGTTTTTACACAAAAATGTCAAATCTGTCTTAGAACTCTAACAAAAAATACACCCACCATCAGCAACGCCACTAGACAAAACCCTGCTGTCCATATTTGTGACCTGATTTTCTCATCCAAGAGCCACGACTCCTCGACACGTTTGTCCGTACTGTGTCACTTCCATTATTTCAGTTCAGGTTGAGTTCAGGTCTATTTGATGGCGTCCAAGTCAGGACGAGTATGCGCCTTCCACGGTGAACGTTTACAATGTTTTGGTTCCTTCTTATCTGACTGTACAAAAAACAAACAGACAAGGCGTTGGCAGCAGACATCAAAGTGTAGGGCAACCGCCGCTCCATCGCTTCATGTTACACACAACACAACACACTGGAGGCCCTGCTAGTGTTTGTATTTACACTACACAGGAACCGCTGTGATGATAGTCACAGATTTCAACTGTGACTTTGGATCATCTCACTAATGGGTTTGTGTACTTTTTGGACAGATTTTTCATTCTGTTGGACTTAAGGACTGCACGGTGTAGAGTGGTTAGCACGCAGGCCTCACAGCTAGGAAACCCTAGTTCAATTCCACCCTCTGCCATCTCTGTGTGGAGTTTGCATGTTGCATGTGTGGGTTTTATACAGGTACTCCGGTTTCCTCACACATTCCAAAAAAGTTAATCGGTGACTCCAAATTGTCCATAGGTATGAATGTGAGTGTGAATGGTTGTTTGTCTATATGTGCCCTGTGATTGGCTGGCGACCAGTCAAGGGTGTACCCCGCCTTTCGCCCAAAAACAGCTGGGATAGGCTCCAGCACTCCCTGCAACCCTCATGAGGATAAGTGGTAGAAATTTAATGAATGAATATTTCCCAATGTGTAGGTTTTTGTACAATTTTGCACATAACAAATTTGAACATTTGCTCTGTGCTGTGTCATTTCGCACAGTGTCCAAACAAACAAAGGGCAATACACGTCGGTGACTCAGTGTCCCCAAATGAATGTGAGTGTGAATGGTTGTTTGTCTACGGTATATGTGCTCTGTGATTGGCTGGCGACCAGTCCAGGGTGTACCCCGCCTCTCACCCGAAGACAACTGGGATAGGCTCCAGCACCCCATGTGACCCTTGTGAGGATAAGTGGTAGAAAATGAATGAATACATTTTCCCAATGTCTAGGTTTTTGTACAATTTTGCACGTAACAAATTTGACCATTTGCTCTGTGCTGTCATTTCGCACAGTGTCCAAACAAAGGGCGATACACGTTGGTGTCTCTGAATGAATGTTAGTGTGAATGGTTGGTTGTCTATATGTGCCCTGTGATTGGCTGGCGACCAGTCCAGGGTGTGCCTCGGATTTCGCCCAAAGACAGCTGGGATAGGCTCCAGAATGCCCGTGACCCTCGTGAAGATAAGCGGTAGAAAATGAATGTTGGACTTAAATCAAACACTGTGATGAAGTTGTGTGATTCGGATTTCGACAAAAGTTTGTGCCAAAATGTTGTCTCTGGTTTCGTACATAGTGGCTTTTATTACTTACCATATGCTGTCTAGTATGTTCAAAAACATGTGACCATTGCGTTCTTTGTGTCTGTGTGTGGAACAGGAAGTTAGGACCAACTCAACTTTAAAAAAAACCTCAAAAACATGTTAACGAAGTCGAGATCACAAACAATCAAAAGATATATGTAATACTATCATTATTCTCTGTAAATTTTATGCAGTATTACATTTGTCCACACAGACAAGTCATTTGACAGTGAGGGGGTCCTGTCGTAACCCGGCAGTAGGTTCATGTGAAAGACAGGTCTGCTCACGTCCCCTAACGCTGCAAAAAAAGAAGAGCGCCTGAAGCAAGGATAGACTTGAATCTTTAAGAATGCGAGTGTAAGCAGAAGTAAAGATTAACATCATTTTAGAATCAGTGTCTAATCCATATAAGGACCAAAGACCAGTGTGGTTACATTCTCCCAAGTTGTAACAAGATACACTGAGCTCTGAGGAGCAGGTCTTGTCCTGGTGGGCAACAGGGAGGCACATGAGCGTGAGTAACAGGACGGGTGGCTCGCAGGGGCCATCAGACCGTGTCCCCCCCCCCCCTCTTCCCTGGTTCACAATGTCACTTTCTGTATTTTTACAAGTCTGCGGTACTGCCTTTTGTGTGGATGTGTCCGTCCTTATGGACAAAGACACCTCCCAGGTTGTGTCCTCCAATTCTTGTATGGAAGAACGCACGCCCTGCGATGCTGACAGGCGGCGGCCAGGCCAATGAATTCTGACAGCTCTGTCAAGCACAAGAAATGACTGCTGGCTGTCGCTGGCGCTGCGGCTGCACCGTGCTCAGGCACTCAGGCACTCGGGCAGCATTATTTCACATTGATTCTTCTTGTATAATCTATGTAGGGGCTGTTGACAGTTTTGGAGAAGGAAAACAATCAACAGTGGTTGAGGCTGTTAAAAAAAAAGAAAAAATATTTAATCATGATTAATCAAATTTTGTCCCTAGTTAACTCATAATTAATTGCACTTAATCTCAAATGTGATTTTTATCTATATTAAGTAGGGATGTAAATCTCTTTTATAGGCAACTACGAGTACTAGTACATCAAATTTTATGTAAAGTGACATACATTTTGGAAATACTTAATTAAAAAAATAATACATAAATCCCCCAGTTTTTGCATGATTAATCACATTTTGTCCATAGTTAACTCATAATTAATTGCACTTAATCTCAGATGTTATTTTTATCTATACTAAGTAGGGATGTAAATCTCTTTCATACGCAACAACAAGAACTAGTACATCAAATTTTATGTAAAGTGACATACATTTTGGAAATACTTTATTAAAAAAATAATACATAAATCCCCCACTTTTTGCATGTTTAATGCATGATTAATCACATTTTGTCCCTAGTTAACTCATAATTAATTGCACTTAATCTCAAATGTTATTTTTATCTATCTTAAGTAGGGATGTAAATCTCTTTTATAGGCAACTACGAGTACTAGTACATCAAATTTTATGTAAAGGGACATACATTTTGGAAATACTTAATAAAAAAAATAATACATAAATCCCCCAGTTTTTGCATGATTAATCACATTTTGTCCATAGTTAACTCATAATTAATTGCACTTAATCGCAAATGTTATTTTTATCTATATTAAGTAGGGATGTAAATCTCTTTCTTAGGCAACTACGAGTACTAGTACATCAACTTTTATGTAAAGAGACATACATTTTGGAAATACTTTATTAAAAAAATAATACATAAATCCCCCAGTTTTTGCATGTTTAATGCATGATTAATCACATTTTGTCCATTGTTAACTCATAATTAATTGCACTTAATCTCAGATGTAATTTTTATCTATACTAAGTAGGGATGTAAAGTAGTATATGGTTTCAAATGTTACATTTATGTGTTCCTACATAGTATCAGGTGCATTCATGGAGTGTCAAACAAAGTGGGAGAAAACGCTGCTTGCATTAAACATACAAAAACTGTAGGAACGCATAAACGTAACATTTGAAACCATATTTGTGGTATACAACCTGTCCTGTCTGAAAAACAAAATCCAGGCTCATACTGGTGGATGGTCGGTCTGTATTCATTTTGTGCTTTTTAATTTGATGCTGTTCATAAATAAGATACAGGTGAAGCCAATTTAAATTATGGTGGTGTCTTTGAATGCAACTCGTCATGGTATATTGTAGCTTGAGTTCGAGTTTCACTTCATTTGGAGCTGTTAATACATACAAATATGTATACATATGTATGATTATTTTTTGTTCAGTAAAAGTGGGCATATTTCACACATTGTGATAATCATGACTAGTTGAAATTTCAATACTAAAAATAATATAGTTTATTTTCATATGTGAGCACAATGTCTTCTGTGCGGTGTTGAATCCAGCGCCTGGGAGCTGCAGCATGTCGGGATTGACAGGTAACCTGCAGGGGAGAGGGCCAAGTCTGGACACGTCTCCTCCACATGTGTGAACACCTGATAGCTCATGACAGACCCGACCGAGTTTGTTTACTTTATGTTTATTTGTGCATGCACATACTGTAAGGCAATGGTTCTCAATTGAAAAGGTAATGACATTGAATTTGTATTTTGTTAAGATTTTGGCTTTCAAAGGCTGCGGTCTTAAATGTATAATCAACTGATGATCAGCTTTTTTGAGTTTATTGTTTGTTTTTAAGAAATTGCTTACTCCTAGGCATTACCGAAAATGATCGGCAGGATATCAGCATTAAACTCGACATCGGTGATCATGAAAAATGATATTTAAAAAATGCTGTATACAACACATACAGTATGTACAATTGAACAAAGTGGTTGGGTCACCCTTAGTGGCAACAACTGCAATCAAGCGTTTGTGATAACTTGCAATGAGTCTCTTGAAAGAAATTGTTGTCATTCATTTTCATTTATTTTTCCTCATGAGGGTCGCGGAGGGTGCTGGAGCCTATCCCAGCTGTCTTTGGGCGAGAGGCGGGGTACACCGTGGACTGGTGGCCAGCCAATCACAGGGCACATATAGACAAACAACCATTCACACTCACATTCATACCTATGGACAGTCGCCACTTAACCTAGCATGTTTTTGGAATGTGGGAGGAAACCGGAGTACCCGGAGAAAACCCACGCATACACGAGGAGAGAGTGGAATTGAACCCTGGTCTCCTAGCTGTGAGGCCTGCGCGCTAACCACTCAACTTTTTAAGCCTTTTTAAGGTCATATCACAGCATCTTAAGAAGATTCAGGTCAGGACTTGGACCAGGACTGTCCCAAAGTCTTCATTTGGTTTTTCATTCAGAGATGTTCAATCCACCACAGGAGATATGGCATGTCCAACATGCCGATATCGACTGATAATCGGCATGTCCAATATGCCTATATTAGCTGATATCGGCATGTTGGACATGCCGATATCGGCTGAAATCGGCATGTCCAACATGCCGATATTGGCTTTAAGAAATGCCGATATTGGCTGATATTGGCATGTCCAACATGCCGATATTGGCTGATAATCGGCATGTCCAATATGCCTATATTGGCTTTAAGAAATGCTGATATTGGCTGATATTGGCATGTCCAACATGCCGATATTGGCTTATATCTGCATGTTGGACATGCCGATACCGGCTGACATGCCGATATTGGCTGATAGCGGCATGTCCAACATGCCGATATTGGCTGATATCGGCATGTCCGACATGCCGATATTGGCTGATATCGGCATGTCTGACATGCCTATATTAGCTGATATCGGCATGTCCGACATGCCGATATCGGCTGATATTGGCATGTCCAATATGCCTATATTAGCTGATATCGGCATGTCCAACATGCCGATATCAGCTGAAATCGGCATGTCCAATATGCCTATATTAGCTGATATCGGCATGTCGAACATGCCGATATTGGCTGAAATCGGCATGTCCAATATGCCTATATTAGCTGAAATCGGCATGTCCAACATGCCGATATTGGCTTTAAGAAATGCCGATATTGGCTGATATTGGCATGTCCAACATGCCGATATTGGCTGATAATCGGCATGTCCAATATGCCTATATTGGCTTTAAGAAATGCTGATATTGGCTGATATTGGCATGTCCAACATGCCGATATTGGCTTATATCTGCATGTTGGACATGCCGATACCGGCTGATATCGGCATGTCGGACATGCAAAGATATCAG
Source organism: Doryrhamphus excisus (assembly GCF_037039965.1). NCBI lineage: Eukaryota > Metazoa > Chordata > Actinopteri > Syngnathiformes > Syngnathidae > Doryrhamphus > Doryrhamphus excisus. The sequence continues at coordinate 2,733,465 of NC_136357.1, read as the reverse complement.
CTAATATAGGCATGTCCAACATGCCAATATCGGCTGATATCGGTGAATCAAAATTGTGACGTATAGGTAAATGTCTCCTATCTAAACAACGCAAAACGTGAAAATGTAAAGGACGGACTAGGCTGCGGTTCTAGTAATCCTGACAACCCTTACGTGTCAATGTTTTGGTTTACTGTTACTCCATCAAAGCACATGATTTGTACCGACAGAAGCATGTTTCCAAGTGTGCTTATCTCGAACCCTCATATACACACGCAGTGACAGTTAACTGCTGCAAGTGTATGGTTGCCGCTCCCGGGAAAGTACATACACAGGAAACATGGGAAAGTTTGAAAAATGTCCCGCATGAACACTTGATGTTAATTTGCACACTGGTATGGTTAGATGGATTAGATGGAGGACACTCCTAGTGTTTGCCCTGCTTATCTGACCTGCTGTTTTTTTTTATGTGTTTTGTGTATGTGTAGGTATTCCTATAAGACAGAGAGAATATGCTTAGGCCCGCCTACAGCTGTGATGAATGGGCGCTAGCCTTTATTCTACAATGCCCCTCACTTCATTACTGTCACATGGAACAGATGGTGCCTTTCTCCGTAAGCGTCTCACACACTCTCTCTCATTTTGGGAATGCTATCGCTGTGTGACAAGCAAACACTTGCAAGGGACAAGCTGTCTTAATGAATTCTACAGCGTATGCAACATGCTCAGCTGGGGCATTAATTTACAGATGTGTGGAGGAAACCAAACAAAAAATTGGACATCATGAGTATGAAATGTTAAGTAAACACTCGGGAGGCTAATTGAATGACGCAAGGAGTAAACAAATCTGGGATGCATGTTCCAAATCAAAAATTGGGAAGGTGTATCTGCCAGCATGGCAACAGACACTCCCAAGATGGCTTCTGTGGGTGCACTTGTGCAAGTTACGCATACATCTTTTCATTGTGTGTATATTTATCCGTGTGACAAACAAGCATAGTGCAAAGATTGATCAAGTGTCTCCTGTTATTATGCATGCAAACATATTCACTAAAACAATCAAGACACAATAAATATTGATGCAAAGAACATGCGTACGCTGCAACTGATTTGGAGTCCCCTTGTCTTATTCTTGTCTAACATGTCCTGTGCCTGAGGTTTCACGTTTGTGAAGGCCCACTGCTTTTAAAAAAAACTCCTTTTCGCCCCCCCCCAGACATAAATTCTGCTCCAAAACTCCAAAGTGGGATCCTTTTGATTTTCACTCAGGTCACACATTTGCAAGAGGTCGGTTGCTCAGATGAACAGAAGCGTCCTCAGAGCATGTAAATACCATGAAGAAGGCCAAATGGAGCACGCAGAAGGTCCGCTGAGGCTCGTCATACGTTGTTGCCCTTTATTCACAATCCTGATGTGAAACATGAACACATTTATTTCCCTTTTCTGTGCATTATAACATTATAACAAAACAAGTTAATATAAGCAAGCTAACAATGCACACCTATTTTGACTATGAAGCCCTCTAAAAAAAAACATGGTTTGTATATATGCGGTGATCATGCATTAACACGTACACTGATGATAACGTAATAATTGCAGTATCTTGATGATGATTTAAAACACCGAAACTTATTTCCTAAGTGCATCGATTTCACATTTTTATGCTAGTTCCGTCAACAACAGCGACAACACTTTCAATGTCCGTTCTCATTGGGATGGCTGTATCTTCCAGCACAAGATACAAGACATTTAATTAAAATAACGCTGACTCGGCCAGATAAATATAGTTTTATATGTTGGCTGTTACAATGACAATATAGCTGTAGCCTGGTATACAAGTCAGTTATGTAAATGTTTTTTTTTTAGTTTTTTTGTAAGGTCTTAAGTATCAAAAGACGTCCGTAGCTATGTCTTATTATCTCGTTTTCTGGCGCCAGAATGCACAGAAAAGGGGATGAAATATGTGTTCATGTTTAACATAAGGTCTGTGAAAGATGGGCAATATTCCAATAAAAGTGCAGTACCCCTTTAATTGGGGATTGTTGTTCTTTTTATGTTTTTGAATATCGATGTCAAAACTGTCCCTGTTCACAGATATTTAAAAAAAAATGCAGTTAGAGGCTGAAACAATAAAATACCTAAAAACCTTTCTGCATGTATATCCCCAAAAACGGGTTTAAAATATGGACATGGTTATGGATATGGCTATTATTTTTATTAATTCATTCATTTTCTACCGCTTATCCTCACTAAGGTCGAGAGGTCATCTGGCGAGAGGCGGGGTACACCCTGGACTGGTGGCCAGCCAATCACTGGGCACATATAGACAAACAACCATTCACACTCACATTCATACCTATGGACAATTTGGAGTCGCTAATTAACCTAGCATGTTTTTGGAATGTGGGAAGAAACCGGAGTACCCGGAGAAAACCCACGCATGCACGGGGAGAACATGCAAACCCCACACAGAAATGGCAGAGGGTGGGATTGAACTCGGGTCTCCTAGCTGTGAGGTCTGCGCGCTAACCACTCGACCGCCGTGCAGCCGGCTATTATTTTTATGAAAAGTATATATGTGTATTAGGGATGTCCGATAATTATCGGTACCGATAATCAGCAAGGTGTACCAAAAAATTCAGCTGGGGATAGGCTCCAGCATAACTGTGACCTGAGTGAGGATAAGTGGCATAGAAAATGAATGGATGGCTATATGATCCAATGTTGGATCATTCAATCAATGTCACTGCTAACCAATGATGGTTTAGCATGGATGTCAAGCTGCATCTCACCTGTGCTTGTGAGGGTACAAATCTCCGGAGCAAAGTTCAGAAGGCGGCACACTTGCCAATTAGCAAGGCAGTAAACACTATCTCTAGCTTAGCACACGTATACACAGACACTTTGACCCCACTATCTAACTGAAAATCCCTGATACGAGCGGTTAAGACTAAGAAAGAGCAAAGGAGAGAAAGCCCAAACCAAACCCTCTGATTGGCTGGTGCGAGTCTAGACTACGCAGTGCCTGCATTATCTTATTGGTTTAATGTTGAGCAAACTTTGGCAGCACACCAGACCACCAGTCCGTCGCTGGTTTATTTCTGTTTGCACTTCTTTCCTTCTCATATCTTGGAGGGAGCCATTAAAGAGTCGTCTCTCTTTGCAAACAAACCAAGAAAGAAACACGTGTGTGTGACTCCAGCGACGATTACAGGAATTAGGTCAAGGGGTTAACGAATTGATGTCTTCGAGAATTTCACTTCCTTTCTTTTTTTTTGGTTAAATTAGAAATGACTCGGCTCCTGCGTAGTGAATACATTCAGGGTTTCGGACAATTAGCGCAGTAACCGGTCCCAGCGGGCGGCAGATGCAGGACAACCTCCCCATCATGCAACAATAGCTCCCAGGCCACGCTGTCCATCCATCTGCATTGGTCCAATACTGTAAAGAATCCCTGCAGGAAAACCAACTGGCCTTCTTCTGTCGCCTATTGTGATGAAACTATCACAGGAATTGATCATTACGAGGACAATCAGAGTCAGTTCTCTGATCCCGAACAAAAAAAAAAAAAAAAATCGACTTTGATTGATCAGTGGACCAATGGAGCGGATTCTTGTCGCCTGCTATTCTGTGCTCAGACAAGCTTGTGAAAGGCTAACTCAGTTAATTTCTGTGACCTGTGGCTTCGTCCCTGTCAGAGACTGACAGAGTGGATGCTTCCAGTAGGTGGCTCGGTAAATAACTGGGGGGTCTGACATGCAACTGCTGCTGTAGGTCTAGTTTTTTTTCCTGTGCTAAGTCAATTTAGACACGACCCTCCCACCCCCCACACACCTCCATTAGATGAGCAAGCAAATGACAACAATCCTGTGTCTGCAAAGAGATGATCTCCAGTAACCAACCAACAAAAATTCTATAAATGTGAGATTTTAATTCTTTCCACCGATCACAATAATGCAGGTTGATGATAATGTAGTGTCCAGTAGAATTTGATGACCTTTTTAAACTTTATTTCCCCACCTAAAAATAACCAATTAGCTAAAAATGTCATCCAATACTTCTCTACAAGAGAGGAGAAATATGATCTAAGGGAAGAAGTACATTTGAAACACTTCTATGCTAGGACTACGTTAAAAAGCCATAGCATTTCAGTATGTGGAATCAAACTATGGAATGGATTGAGTAAGGACCTCAAACAATGCACAACGATGAGCCAATTCAAGAAACAATACAAGCAGTTGATGTTTGCTAAATACAAGGATGAAGAGTCTTGAACCAGTCATGATGTGCTATATATATATCACTATATTGACACTTACTATGGTACCCATTATGGCATTGGATGCTCATATCACCTCCTACTTCGGTACGAGGTACATTATTTAAAAAAAAAAAAAAAAAAAACCTTAAACTGTATTATGGAAAGCAGGAAGTGAACAAATGTAACAGTTACTGATTGTAAAAGCTTCTTCCTACTCCTTTTGGACATGTGGAACTGTGAACTGATTATGTGATGCATTCAATTGTAATCTGATGCATGTTCAAATGAAATAAAACCATTACCATTACAACTACACACTCTCAGATATTTGTCTTCTTGCACAGTTGTGCAGTGTTTTTCTGTCCTTGTTAGAACCAGTTTGTGCTGCTCTCTGAAGGGAGTAGTTAACAGCATGGTAAGAGATTTTAGTTTTGGTTTAGATTTTTAGATGGCTTTTCTAATAATCTATTAGCCTTATAAAATGATGAACTTGGATTAGCAGCCATACCAGGAGATTGATGCTGAGGACTGACAGTTGTTGATGGTAGGTCTCTATGCAAAAATGTAGATTGTTTGAAAATCATCTGATTAATTATAATTGTTTGTGAAATGGCTAAATGGAAAAAAAAAATTGGAAATTTGCACGTGATCCCAAACTTTTGAGCGGTAGTGTACATACATACATACTGTGGTCAAGTCAAGGTTGTCTGGTCTGTAGTCTGGGTTGGACTCTGGCCTAGAGAGGGAGCAATGAAGCAGAAAAGTAGGATTTCACCCTTTTATTGCTCATAAAAGACCAAGAAGGGATTTTCTTGTGTGTCGTAAAAAAAAACAAAAAAAAAACGCATGACACCTGCCGTGATGTTGACTTTCAATCTTTATCACCAATATCTACGCGCTCGACCCTCAGCTCTGATAAATGGACTCATGTGGGAATTCTACCCCAGTAACTAAAAGACATGCTAAACACAGGTGTGAGCGTGTGGCGGACAGATAGAGAGGATATGTGAGTATTTGTTTAGTTATGTGTGGTCAGTATGGTTAATGCTTAAGCAGGTTAGGTGTGTGTATGTGTGTGTATGTGTGTTTACCACTGGATGGCGTATACGTGTGAAGGCCATGAACCTGGTTGAGCCGTGAAGAAACGGTTATCTAATAGCGAACACATCCGACGTGCAGCCACACGCCATTAAAATGACTTGAAACCAGACGCCGCCGCTTTTTTTTAACGAGAGACATGCTTTGTTATGATGTGGTTCTTAAAAAAATGGATGAACTTGACTCACAAGGCTTTCTTTGGCTTCTTTTATTGTATGTAAAAGGGGCTCAGGTATTCCTCAGAAAAGAGAATGAACCGACGTTAAAAGCTGAAAGCGCCCCAGCGGCTCCTTTAGATCATCAACAATGATAGTTCTCTTTGGTGCCTTGTGTGATGTGTGATAGTGACACACTTCAAAGTGTTGGGATTACGCTCCTTTGCTCCTGTTAATCCCAGGAGTCGTATGACAGGATCTTTGTGCCATGTTCACATATAATGATGCTTTGGGACAAAGTTTGGAGTGCCGGCGGCAAAAGCACAAGTAGGGAGAACGTGAAGAGAGTCTAAATATTGACTCTATCGCTACGTCAGCTTTTGCTTTGCTGCCATTCACGCAGGAATAAGGTGAGTCCAGATGAAAGCGCTGCGTTTAGGTGGAGCCAATGCAAACACTGTATGTGCATGTTGTTAAAGATGAACGCATTGAAACCATTGTGATACTGTGTGCTAACCAAATGTCACACAACCCACAAGACCTTTGGTGGTGGAAAACCCTGCCATTACTTCCAGTAAGGCTATCCTTATGTTTTGTACGAATATTCTCTATAGTTTGTTTGGACACTGTGCAAAATGACACAGCACAGAGCAAATGGTCAAATTTGTTACGTGCAAAATTTTACAAAAATATTGGGAAATATTCATTCATTTTCTACCGCTTATCCTCATGAGGGTCACGGGGGTGCTGGAGCCTATCCCAGCTGTCTTTGGGCGGGGTACACTCTGGACTGGTTGCCAGCCAATCACAGGGCACATATAGACAAACAACCATTCACACTCACATTCATTCAGGGATACCGAGTCACCAACATGTATCGCCCTTTGTTTGTTTGGACACTGTGCAAAATGATACAGCACAGAGCAAATGGTCAAATTTGTTACGTGCAAAATTTTGCAAAAACAATGGGAAATATTCATTCATTTATTTTCTACCACTTATCTTCATGAGGGTTGCGAGGGTGCTGGAGCCTATCCCAGCTGTCTTCATGTGAGAGGCAGGGTATACCCTGGACTGGTGGCCAGCCAATCACAGGGCACATATAGACAAACAACCATTCACACTCACATTCATTCAGGGATACCGAGTCACCAACGTGTATCGCCCTTTGTTTGTTTGGACACTGTGCAAAATGATACAGCACAGAGCAAATGGTCAAATTTGTTACGTGCAAAATTTTGCAAAAACAATGGGAAATATTCATTCATTTATTTTCTACCACTTATCTTCATGAGGGTTGCGAGGGTGCTGGAGCCTATCCCAGCTGTCTTCAGGTGAGAGGCAGGGTATACCCTGGACTGGTCGCCAGCCAATCACAGGGCACATATAGACAAACAACCATTCACACTCACATTCATTCAGGGATACCGAGTCACCAACGTGTATCGCACTTTGTTTGTTTGGACACTGTGCAAAATGACACAGCACAGCGCAAATGGTCAAATTTGTTACGTGCAAAATTTTGCAAAAACAATGGGAAATATTCATTCATTCCTTTTCTACCACTTATCCTCATGAGGGTTGCGAGGGTGCTGGAGCCTTTCCCAGCTGTCTTCAGGCGAGAGGCAGGGTATACCCTGGACTGGTCGCCAGCCAATCACAGGGCACATATAGACAAACAACCATTCACACTCACATTCATTCAGGGACACCGAGTCACCAACGTGTATCGCACTTTGTTTGTTTGGACACTGTGCAAAATGACACAGCACAGCGCAAATGGTCAAATTTGTTACGTGCAAAATTTTGCAAAAACAATGGGTAATATTCATTCATTCCTTTTCTACCACTTATCCTCACAAAGGTTGCGGGGGTGCTGGAGCCTTTCCCAACTTTCTCAACTGTCTTCGGGAAAGGCTCCATGCTGTCGATCCACCCTGTCCCATTAGCAAAAGCAGCTTCACATTTTTCTGGAAGATATTTTATTTTCTCCAGATTTTTGTCAATTTATTCAGAAATTATGTATGTTAATTTCCCGCTGGGCTGATGGTATAAATGTGAAAAAAGTTGAGTCCACACCTTTCAACCAAGTCAGCTGGGATAGGCTCCAGCTATACCACATGCAGTGCATCAGATTGATTAATTAATTAATTAAGAGGTATCGAATGATACTTTTGTTCATAAAATTTGAGCTGTCAGACATTTTTAATCGGGTTAATCACATCGCAGCTGTGGATTAATTCAGATTAATCACACTTATGTTAGTCCATTTCTCTCGGCTTTACTGAACTTTTCCAAGTCAACCTTTCCTGATCATGCTGGTTCTAGTGAGTGGAATTGTGGGATGGAGTTAAAACTTAAATCTAATTAATCATGCAAATGAATTAATCTGGATGAACTCATTAATTTTGGCAGCCCCAATTAAAATGTTATTGTTTCTACATAAAACCTGAATAAAATGAAACCCAAACACCGGATTTATGAGGGAATCATTAGTTAGTATAAATCCACTTCAAATAAATCACTTTCCCTCCAAATCAGAGGCACAAATTGCGACTTTTACTATGTTTGCATGAACGTTCTCTTGAGAAGGTTTATTCTTCAATTGAGGCTACTTATCCTCATTTTCCTAATTTTCTTTCACCGACCACACCACCATGAGTTTGCTCGCTATCTGAGACTGATGTCATAAATCCGGTTCTCCAAAGAAAATTGAGAAAAGTACACAAATTATAAGTGGGACCACCTAGAAAGCAGGTGAAAACACACAGAGAGCAAACAGCTCAGGCAGAAGCACCGCTGGAGGTCAGACAACCTCGGTGGGGTTACAGCAGAGTGGATGTGGACACACGCTGATAGAGTCCATGGAGATAAAAAAAAAAAAAAAAAGTGAGAGTTTTATCAAGAAGACCACACAAGATCAGCAGTAACTTATAAATACATGCGACCTGGTTCAAGCTTCTGTGTTCGGGAACCCGTGATTGCACTCCAGCAGACCTCTAACAAGTCGATATACACGGAATAAATTGCTTGATGAATACATCCGAAATGGGATTACGCAGTCTCGTCTTCATGTCTGTCCTGCAGCCTTTTTAGCCCTGGATATGGTCAGTCCTTCGCTCGGTTCTACAAAGCCATGCTGATGAGCCCGATTGGCCTGAACTCTCAGGGCCAGTAATAATCTCTCTTTTGGAGGCTGAGAGGGTGAAGTGAGCCATAAGAACCCTCTCTGTCAGCTTGAACCGACCAGGAGAAAGGAAAAAGTCATAATTATAGTGCTCTCTCTGGCTGGATTTAAATAAAGCTTCCTGGCTGGGCCCCTATATGCACACACACACACACACACACACACACACTTCAATAAAAAGGCACTAATCAATCAGAGGTTCCCCTGCCATGGCTTCATTGAAGGCCCAGTCTGAAAGAGGGAGTGACAGCTCTCAACCTCCCAGCATTGTTAGACGAGACTGATTAGGCCTCTGACTGGCTACCTCAGCCACCAGCTAGAAAAGCGCAGAGGTCAAAGGGTCTCCATTTGAAATCGACGAGCGCTGAAAAGTTGTGGACACCTGCTTTTTAAAGTGATGCTTGTCTCTGCGCTTCTATGCTCCGTTTTTTGTCATTTCGCAATTTGAGGGCAGCACCGGGGGAGATGGGAGAGAGCGGTTGAGAGAGGAGCGTGTGTGAGGGTCTCGTATTAAAGGGGGGGGGGGGGGCTTGGCGATGGGCCCGGGGGGTTCATAACAAAGAGGGGACACTTTTTACATGCACAGCCAGACAGAGTAAACTGGCCTGAAGCAGTGAAAAATAAATACTGGGGTTTAAAAAGGATGAAAAAAACAATAATAATAATAATAATGGTGTTGTTGTGTTTCTTAGATATGATTGATGGCTGTCAATATGGCGCTCTAAGGCCATGAGTAAACAGGAGTTACTCATTCAATAAGATGAACGAAAAAGTTTTGTCATTTATGTATTTTCCTCCAGGGCTGCACGGTGGACAAGTGGTTAACGCGCAGACCTCACAGCTAGGAGACCCGAGTTCAATCCCACCCTTGGAGCAGAGCTAAGATAGATGTCCAACATTCTCTGATAATATAAACTTGGACCTGCAATGGAGAGAATGTACGTACATACCCTGTGACTGACTGGAAGGAAGCCAGTCTAGGGTGTAGTGCATCACCAGTTAACTAGGGTTAACTAGGATTAACTAGGTTTAACTCGGTTTAACTAAGGTAAATATCCCAGCTACTTGACTGAAAATTTTGAATTCATTATGCAATGGAGAGAATGTATGTACATACACTGTGACTGACTGGAAGGAAGCCAGTCCACGATGTAGTGCATCACCAGTTAACTAAAGTTAACTAGGGTTAACTAGGTTGAACTAGGTTTAACTACGGTAAATATTCCAGCTATTTGACTGAAAATTTAGAATTAATTATGAGATACTATGACTTATCCAGGCTGCACGGCGGTCGGGTGGTTAGCACGCAGACCTCACTGCTAGGAGACCCGAGTTCAATCCCACCCTCGGAGCAGAACTAAGATAGATGTCCAACATTCGCTGATAATATAAACTTGGACCTGCAATGAAGAGAATGTACGTACATACCCTGTGACTGACGGGAAGGAAGCCAATCCAGGGTGTAGTGCATTGACAGTTAACTAGGGTTAACTAGGGTTAACTAGGTTTTTAACTAGGGTAAACATTCCAGCTATCTGACTGAAAATTGAGAATTAATTATGAGATATTATGACTTATCCAGGCTGCACGGCGGTCCAGTGGTTAGAGCACAGACCTCACAGCTAGGAGACCCGGGTTCAATTCCACCCTCGGCCATCTCTGTGTGGAGTTTGTATGTTCTCCCCGTGCATGCGTGGGTTTTCTCCGTGTACTCCGGTATGAATGTGAGTGTGAATGGTTGTTTGTCTATATGTGCCCTGTGATTGGCTGGTGACCAGTCCAGGGTGTAGTGCATGGCCAGTTAACTAGGGTTAACTAGGGTTAACTAGGTTTAACTAGGGTAAACAAACATTCTAGCTATTTGACTGAAAATTGAGAATTAATTATGAGATATTATGACTTATCCAGGCTGCACGGCAGTCTAGTGGTTAGCGCGCAGACCTCACAGCTAGGACACCGAGTTCAATCCCACCCTCGGCCATCTCTGTGTGGAGTTTGCATGTTCTCCCTGCCCCCCCCCCATTCCAAAAACATGCTAGGTTAATTAGCGACTCCAAATTGTCCATAGGTATGAATGTGAGTATGAATGGTTGTTTGTCTATATGTGCCCTGTGATTGGCTGGGATAGGCTCCAGCACCCCCCGCCACCATTGTGAGGATAAGCTGTAGAAAATGAATGAATGAATATTTTCCTCCAGCTCTCTTATTGGTAGAATTTCACTTCCTTTTCTTCTTTTATTGGAATCAGCTTAAAGCCTTGCAGCAATTTCACCCTTTCAAAAACGAGAGTCACTCCATCAATGGGAGACAATAGTATAACCTGACAAAAAGTCTGAAGGCTTTTCGCCACCCTGCCATCACTCTCCTCCTTTTCCATACAGCCTGCGCTGGTGACTGGTAAATGCCACTCTCAATCTTTCTCTGTTCTCTCCTCATCCCTTTTTTTTTTACTCCCGCTATTCCTCGCCCTCAATGGGTGTGTTAAGTATTGTGCTTCTGATGGGGGCGGTGAGGAAGTCAGCATCATTAAAAGCAGGCCAGGCCTGTGGCCAGATCAAAATAATTAACTGGAGAGGTCACAAGCTAATGAAATGAAATGGGGGGTCTGAAAGGAGGCCCTAAATGGTGCTCGCTAATCCCCCCTTTACCTTGTTTTAGGGAGGGGGCAGGATTTTATAAGCCAGGGCACCTCTGCTGATAATGGGGGTGGACCTTAGTGTGTGTGTGTGTGTGTGTGTGTCAGTGACCAGTGAAATGAATTAGGTGGAAAAATCATTTATTTGTATTTGTATAAAATTCATGCATCCAAGTGAAAACTTCACATCGTTTGTTGTGACGTCCCTGGCTACCAGCCAATGGCGACAATCCTTGAGTCTATTTTTGGCTCACGGCCACCCCTCCAAACCCTCATCACCTCGATGCTGATGTTCTTTTCCCATGTTGCATTTACAATAAAAATGACTGTTGGAATTATTAGATTCAGCTCCAGAAACCTAACCTTCTCTCTTTAATTGCTGACTAGTTACGGACGCTAACAAGCTAAATGCCTCGGACACTTACTGAACGCATTTTAAAGTATAAAATACATACTGACAATGAACAGATGGGATCGTAGTCATGCTCTTATGTTCCAGTCAGTAACTGCACATCATTATGGTGCATTCAAGGAACGCCAAACAAAGTCTGAAATCTCAATGCCCGGACAAAAAAACATTACCAAGTAGATTAGCAAGATTAAAACATGACAGGATTGTCAAAAATTGTCAAAAAAATCAAATTGTAAACTATGGTATCACTACTATGAATATGGACGTATGCAAGGCATTATTGGAACTTTTATTCATAAAATTTGAGCTGTCAGACATTTTTAATCAGGTTAATCACATCACAACTGTGGATTAATTCAGATTAATCACACCCCTACTACTACTACTACTAACTTCATTGAACCAAAAACTCAATTGGTCCATTTCTCTCGGGTTTACTGAACCTTTCCAAGTCAACCTTTCCTGACCATGCTGGTTCCAGTGAGTGGAATTGTGGGATTTGAACTCACTGTGTGTGCCGATGGAGTTAAAACTTGAATCTAATTAATCATGCAAATTAATTAATCTGGATGAACTCATTAATTTTGGCAGCCCCAATTAAAATATGTTATTGTTTCTACATAAAACCTGCATAAAATGAAACCCAAACTTTAGTTAGTATAAATCTACTTCAAATAAATCACTTTCCCACCAACTCAGATGCACAAATTGCGACTTTACTATGTTTGCATGAACGTTCTCTTGAGAAGGTTTACTCCACACGGTGCATTACGTGCTTAACGCTCACTATAAACCTTGCAAGCTTGTGGCTCGTGGCTTTTTTTGTCTTTCAGCAACCATTTCGAGACCCAAGAATGGTTAGTATGGGCAGCTTTCGCCAAGATTTGTCTGACCGCAATTTAACATACCTCATACAACTTAAAGCGAGTAGGCAAGTGCATTAAAGGTGAAAGTCAGGAAATGTTTCTAGATTGAAGTATCCACAGCACGCATCTCCACTTCCGCACCTCTGCACTCTTGTGCTGGTAAGTTTCACCTCCTGATGCCGGTCTGAAAGCTGCATAAACCCCTCCAAAGTGCAATGAAAATAAACCAAACTCAGTAAAAGTGTAAAAATAGAGCAAAAATACATGTTCAAAGTCACACTTGCATCCTTTCATTTTTCAGCATGTGGCCCTCGGTGGCAAAAGTTTGGACACCCCTGACTTATGTGAACAATAGACAACCATGATGAGGACCGTGTGTGTTGTGGGCTTTCACTGACAAGGTTCTGCAGGGACCTGCATGCCGAGACAAGACCTGTGACGATACTTGTGTGTGTGTGTGTGTATTATGTGTTTTGTTAGGGGCTTGTGTGTGTAAAAAAAAAAACAAAAACAAAACGTGTAGACAGACATTACATTTGCACACCAGCCCGTCTTTAAGACGTTGTAATGTTTTGCTGAGTGAAAGGAAACACCTGATGGCACCAGAAGAAAACGAGTGAACCGATTTTAAACTGAACCTAGAAAGGGCAAGCCCGCACATGATTTGACCGTTTCGGGAGTTACCTTTTTTTTTTTTTTTTTTTCAAATGACTTAACTGATCATGTCATACGGCACACAACACAAACAGACCTGAGGAGAGATTAGGTAAGCATAAAAAAGCTAATCTTTTTTTGCTTACATTTTTCAAGAATTGAATGTATATACACTAAGGGTCGACATTTTACAACAGTCCGCCTTCTCTGGCCTTTTTTTAACATTTTTGTATCAATAAATAACTTTCTCCAGTACAAAGCTGTTCAACTGTTAGCTGTGAGGCCTGTGTGCTAACCACCTGGCCACCGTGCAGCCAGGATAAGTCATAATATCTCATAATTAATTCTCAATTTTCAGTCAATAAATAGCTTGAAAACATAGCTATTATGCATTGGTCAAAAGTTTTAGAACACACCAATGTTTACCCTAGTTAACCCTAATTAACCCTAGTTAACTGGCAATGCACTACAACCTGGACTGGCTTCCTTCCCGTCAGTCACAGGGTATGTACGTACATTCTCTCCATTGTAGGTCCAAGTTTATATTATCAGTGAATTTTGGACATCTATCTCGTTATGCTCCGAGGGTGGGATTGAACTCGGGTCTCCTAGCTGTGAGGCATGCGTGCTAACCACTGGACTGCCATGCAGCCTGGATAAGTCATAATATCTCATAATTAATTCTCAATTTTCAGTCAAATAGCTGGAATATTTACCCTAGTTAAACCTAGTTAACCCTGGTTAACCCTAGTTAACTGGCAATGCACTACACCCTGGACTGGCTTCCTTCCAGTCAGTCACAGGGTATGTACGTACATTCTCTCCATTGCAGGTCCAAGTTTACATTATCACCATGTTGGACATCTTAGTTCTGCTCTACTTTCCCAATGAAGCAACAGGACCCTAAAGAAAGTCCCCTCCGTGCCGCACGTCTAAACCATCATTCCAGTCATTAGGCCTCAATAAGCTCTGTATCACAGGAGTCCACCAGCATCCAGTTTAACCCAGCACAATTAGCACATCCGTTAGAGTAGAATCGCTCTGTAAAATGAGAAAGCACCTGACAAAGGAGCCAAGAGACTTGGAGCTAAAAAAAAAAAAAAAAAAAACAGGGGTAAGTGTGAGGGAAATGGGTAGCGAAGAAATGAGTGAGGACGGGGTGAGATTAAAATAGTTTGAATTGAGTCCACGCTCGCCCCATTCATTTGGTATTCTGCTCAAATCAGCGCTTTTGTTGAGCCTGGCACAAAGTAGTGTCAATCATCTCGACCCGGTTTTGTAGAATGGGTAAATTTATTATGAATTTGCTGGTGCAAATAATGGCTACGATACCCCCTGCCTGCTCGCTCCCCCAAGCCACCTCGTTGTACACCCACTTCGCCTCCACCCCCCGTATCAATGCTGCAGAATAGGCAATAGAGAGTGAAGTTAGCAATCTCAGGGCCACTCGCACTCTGGACCCACATCAAAGTGACACAGACGTCCAATCAGATTTGTCTTACAGGCATTACATGATGAATATGGTGCGCCCGCGGCACAAAAGCGCCTTTGTGTCTCCTCCGAGCAGAGACTATTCACAGCCCACCACAGCCAGCCAGAGTGGAAGTAAATGGCCAAAAGAGCCCGGGACAGAAAAAAAGCACCCAAACTTGTGCAGCACAATAGGCCATGCAAATCATAGCCCCCCCCCCCCCCCCCCCCCCCCCCCCCTTCCACCATCTCCACACTACTACACAACCGCACCTCCAACTCCATCCCTCCCCTCAAGCAGGAGCTTAGTTCCACACACATGCAGAGGTGTCAGGGATTCACGTCCACGGTTCTTTCATTCTGTCTCCAATACAGAAGACTGACTTTTTACAGCAGAAAGTACAAGTGACTTGGTGGCTGTCAACACAGGAGTCTATCTATTGAAGGCTTTTGCTTGTGTGTGGTTCCTGCAGTACGGGACCTACAGCAGGTGTGTCCAAAATATCACGTGGGGTCCTTTTGGGCCCAAAGCTTGTTTGTTTTTTTTAATTGGTAAACAATATTATTAAATATTATAGTAATTTGAGAATGAGAAACGATGTTTTATTCAAGTATGTTATGGAGCACAAATGTTTGACATCATTTTCTGAAAAGAAAATTAAATAGTTACTTTTGAAAGTAAATTTTATATACTATATAATATACTATATAATCACACTCCATAATATAAACTGCTTCGGAAAAACCTGCACAATAACCGTGCAATAAACTGTGCAGTAAACAGTGCAATAAACTGTGCAATAAAGCTGTGGTTATAAACTTCCACAAAAGTGGTAGAAATTATGGAACTTCTCCTTGTGAGATTAATTAAAGCAAATCTTGTCTTATCTCATCTTATCTCATAATTAGGTAATATAAGCCATTGCCATACTAAATACGGAGGTGGGCTGGAGCCTATCCCAGCTGACACTGGGCGGGAGGTACACCCCGGACTGGTGGACTCAATCACTAAAATCACAATCACAAAAATCCTGCACAATAACTGTGCAATAAACTGTGCAGTAAACTGTGCAATAACATTGCAATAGAGCTGTGGCTATAAATCTGGAATTTCTCCTTGTGGGACTAATTAAGCTAAATCTTGTCTTATCTCATCTTATATAGAGGTAATATAAGCCATTGCCATGCCAAACACGAGGGTGTGCTGGAGCTTATCCCAGCTGACACTGGGCGGGGGGGCAGGGGGGAACACCCCAGACTGGTGGACTCAATCACTAAAATCACAATCACTAAAATCCTGCACAATAACTGTGCAGTAAACCGTGCAATAAACTGTGCAATAAAGCTGTGGTTATAAACCTGGAATTTCTCCTTGTGCAACTAATAAAGCCTTGTCTTGTCTCGTCTCGACTCGTTATACGAGGGTGTGCTGGAGCCTACCCTAGCTGACACTGGGCGGGGGGTACACCCCGGACTGGTGGCCTTAATCACTAAAATCCCAATCACAAAAATCCTGCACAGTAACTGTGCAATAAACTGTGCAATAAAGCTGCGCCTATAAACCTGGAATTTCTCCTTGTGCAACTAATAAAGCCTTGTCTTGTCTCGTCTCGTGTTATAATGAGGTAATATAAGCCATTGCCATACCAAACACGGAGGTGTGCCGGAGCCTACCCTAGCTGACACTGGGCGAGGGGTACACCCCGGACTGGTGGCCTCAATCACAGGGCAGATATTGACAAACAACCTTTCACACTCACCTTCATAACTACAGTAGTTCCAATAATTAGTGTTAAAGGTATTCATATCAATAAAACAAAAATGTAGGCATTCGCCTACTTTTTTTTATATAATTATTGCATATCCGTAAATCCTATAAACATCATTTCACGTCTCATCCATCACTGTGTCGGTCTGCTGTATGATGTGTTTTTTTTCAGTGTTAGTTTTCAACTGACAACGGATAAAAACAGCGCGGGTTTGGCCTTATGTTGACATGATAACAACGCTTTGGGACAAAGTGGATGCTTTTCAAAACATCACCGTTATCAGAAACACTCAAAGTGGGCGGAGCCATCCAAATCCTGGAAAAAAAAAAAAACCAAAATAAAGACTTCGGAGTGGCCAAGTCACAGTCCTCATCTGAATCCTATTGAGATGCTGGAAAAGGCGCTTGATGCTGGAAAACCCTGCAATGTGACTGAATGACAACAATTCTGCAAAGTCGAGTGGGGCCAGAAGCTATGTTAAAATAAAACTGTTAGATTGATATGGTGTAAATATCTAATGGTAATGGTAATGGTAATGGTAATGGTAATGGTAATGGTAATGGTAATGGTAATGGTAATGGTAATGGTAATGGTAATGGTAATGCTAATGGTTTTATTTCATCAGATTACAATTGAATGCATCACATAATCAGTTCACAGTTCCACATGTCCGAAAGGAGTAGGAAGAAGCAAAGCTTATTAAATCCTACCCCTCCATCTGGTACTTTTACAATCAGTAACTGTTACATTTGTTCACTTCCTGCTTTCCATAATACAATTTAAGTTTTTTTGTGTTTTTTTTTTATTTAATGCTATGTTGTGTTGACATTGCGCGACACAAAAACGCTGATAAATGCGTTTTCAGTTGACATCACTTATTCAGCAACAATTTTACACTCGCGCATGCGCAGGAATAACTGACGCACAGGACGCTTGTCACACTCGCGTGCATACATGATGGATTATCAAATGATGAATTAATATTAACACGGCTCTTGTATTTGCAACATGAAAATGACCCAAGAGGACAAAACAGCATGAATAAATCCATCTTGTCCTGCTACAGCTGAGGGGAAAATTGCATATCAATCAATCCGTCAGCGGACAAATGCTCTCATTCATTGCGTGAGCTGGCCTCTGGTTGACACTCAAGGACATCAGAGGCACCATCAAGCGTGTCATAATGGGGCTGCGGGGTGTCGCACGCCCCAATTTGATTTGTCTTTGGGAGGCTTGGTGACGTAGGAGGTTATACGACACATTATATTCTTCCAGTCATTTATCACTTGTTTGATCCTGACTGCGCCACTAGTCTATAGACACACCAGAGCTTTTGTCACCTCCCTCCCAAGTGCGGCCACGTGGCTAGCACCTGCAGGCAGTGTGTGCGCGTGCACGTGCGAGCGTGTGTGTGTGCTTTATATCGGGTTAGGAATGATATCTGGCAGTATTTGGTAATGGTAATGGTTTTATTTCATTTGAACATGCATCAGATTACAATTGAATGCATCACATAATCAGTTCCCAGTTCCACATGTCCAAAAGGAGTAGGAAGAAGCAAAGCTTGTTAAATCCTACCCCTCCATCTGGTACTTTTACAATCAGTAACTGTTACATTTGTTCACTTCCTGCTTTCCGAATATAGTTACATTTTTTTTTGTTTTTTTTTGTTTTGTCTTTGTATCACATAAGTACGAGGTGATATGACCGTTTATTATTATTTATATTTATTTATTAATAATTATCAGCATTAAGATAATTTCATTATTAATGAGATTATGATTAGATAATGAACCCCCATCCCCTTTTTATGGTAATGGTAATGGTTTTATTTCATTTGAACATGCATTTGTTCACTTCCTGCTTTCCTAATATAGTTTATGTTTTTTTAATTTTTTTAATTTTTATTTTTATTTGTTTTTGTTTTGTTTTTTTTATCACGTACCGAATTACAAGGTCATATGACCATTTATTATTATTTGGTACTTTTACAATCAGTAACTGTTACATTTGTTCACTTCCTGCTTTCTTAATATAGTTTGTTTTTTTTATTTTTTACATTTTAATTTTAATTTTTTTTTGTTTTGTTTTTTCATCACGTCCCGAAGTACGAGGTCATATGACCATTTATTATTATTTATATTTATTTATTAATAATTATCAACAATACAAGTATTTAAATGGACAAACTTTGAGTGAATGTAAAACTACTCTCTACCACAAGTGGGCGTTAGAAATGCAGCAGGTCAATCTTGAGTCGAAACCAGGGGTCGGCAACCTTTAACATCAAAAGAGCCAATTTGCCTCCTCGGAACCAGAGGTTGCAAACCATAAGTCTAGACAACAGGATTTGGAAATTATATAACCCCAGGCAAGTCAGACAGCTCAAGATCTTCTCAGTATCAATTGTTCATAAGTAATCATTGTATCTAAACTTCCCATCTTGTGTTGGTTTTGCCCATTCTAAAAATAATTTTTATTTAATTAATTTTTTTAGTATTTTTTTATTTTTGTCTTATTTTTGTCTTTATTTTTGTCATTTGCATTTGTAAAGAAGAGCTTTTTTTCTGGAATTTCCACAATAATCTTGACTTCACTGCCTTCAGGATGACATGCAACAATGTTGTCCAAAGTTTGGAAGAGTTGCTCCAACAGGAAACAGAAGGGACATTTTTTTCTACACTGTTTAAATACCCGGAAAATAAGGGCAAAATACGGTAGTTTTCAATGGAGGTTAACAGGTATGTGAGGAACCATATTTTTGGTAATGTCAACTTAAATTATTTAATTTATCCCTGATAATCAACATAAAAGTTACTCATAAAATAATAATTACAAATTATTGTGTCACGATTTGCCATTACAGCAGCAGAAAAACGGTAACTGGCCAAACCAAACAAATGGTAGACAATGAACCCACAAAGGAAGGAGCACACACCTGAACTAAGTAGAGAACAGAAAATTACAGACAGGTGCGTGGAAAGAGTAAAGCAATGAGAGAAAGGAAAGAAACAACAAAGGAAGTGGTTTCAAAATAAGGGCATGGTCAGGAACTAAGGCATAGAAGGAACTAAAGAAGCTGTCACAGAGGCTAACTCCCAAATCGGGACACATAGGTTTGAAAAAACTTCCATGTCATTGAAATTGTTGTTATTGCTGTTGTTGTCTCACTTTGTATTATCCCTGCACTGTTTTCTTTTTTTTTCTTTTCTATCCCCTCCTGCTCCGATCCATCTTCCATGCCGCTTATTACTCCAAATTGTCCATAGGTATGAATGTGAGTGTGAATGGTTTGTCTATATGTGTCCTGTGATTGGCTGGCGACCAGTCCAGGGTGTACCACACGTCTCAGCTGAAGACAGCTGGGATAGGCTCCAGCACCCCCACCATGACCCTCGTGAGGATAAGCGGTAGAAAATTAATGAATGAATGAATGAATGTTTTCTTTTTTTTTCTATCCCCTCCTGCTCTGATCCATCTTCTATGCCGCCTATTACTCCAAATTGTCCATAGGTATGAATGTGAGTGTGAATGGTTGTTTGTCTATATGTGACAGCTGGGATGGGCTCCAGCACCCCCTGCGACCGATCGTGAAGATAAGCAGTAGAAAATGAATGAATGAATGAGTTTTCTTTTTTATTCTTTTCTATCCCCTCCTGCTCCGATCCTTCTTCGATGCCGCTTATCACTCCAAATTGTCCATAGGTATGATTGTGAGTGTGCATGGTTTGTCTATATGTGTCCTGTGATTGGCTGGCGACCAGTCCAGGGTGTACCCCGCCTCTCGCCCGAAGACAGCTGGGATAGGCTCCAGCACCCCACCGCAAACCTCTTGATGATAAGCGGTAGAAAATTAATGAATGAATGAATGTTTTATTTTTTATTATTTTCTATCCCCTCCTGCTCCGATCCATCCTCTATGCCGCTTATTACTCCAAATTGTCCATAGGTATGAATGTGAGTGTGAATGGTTGTTTGTCTATATGTGCCCTGTGATTGGCTGGCGACCAGTCCAGGGTGTACCCCGCCTCTCGCCTGAAGACAGCTGGGATAGGCTCCAGCACCCCCGCGACCCTTGTGAGGATAAGCGGTATAAAATGAATGAATGAATGAAAGAAACTACATAACAGGGAAGGTGTAGTTTACACAGAGCAAATCGGTTAAGTATGTAAGGGCATTTAGACCAATAATACTATCAAAACAAAACAATAAGAAGTTACCCTGCATGCTTTGTGGGTTGCATATGACTATGAAATAGTATTGTTTTGCATGTATAATTAATAGTGTTTATTACATTGTGTATTCCACTTGTTATTTGTGTTATTTTTGGATAACCGGGAGTGACGGAGGGGTTTGGTTTGATTACCTTTTAATAAGCACATAAGCAAACGAAATCACTGAATGCCAAAGATTTACTGTATACGGTATTCCACAAAAGCAAATACACCGCTCCCATTTTAGCATCCACTATTGTATTGCATACTATAATACTATATACTCATTTTGAGGTGTTTTCATTTCAATGAATTCCCACTACTCTTCACCTTGGCTTCTCACTTACAATGGGAGCATATAAGCTAGTGCTAAACAAGCCAAATCACAATGACAGACAATAAATGTCCACTTCAGAGTGCGATTGAATGCTCTCCTTGAGAATCACTGTTTCTCTCTTTGAACCACAGCTCCCCTGTACCAGGAGCACTCGTGCTAAGACCAGTCACTCAACTCACATCCATTATTGATGTAAAGATGAACTATTTCAATGTAATGGTTTATCATAATAAGATCAACCATTACAAAATGTAACTTGTTGCCATTTTTAACTCAAAATCTGGATCAGAAGTGTAGATAGATAAGCGACTGAACTCGTGTAGCTTTTTCCGACATCAGACCTTAATGGTAGTAATTGTGTTGAATCATTTTCAATAAAGGCCTTCCTCAATTTAAATAATGAGGCGCACAGGAAGCACAATGGCGCCCGCGGTGGGGTGCAGCGCTTCGTGTTTCGCAGGAGACGTGCTTGTGATTGAGCCTTGCATGAAAAACACAGTTGGAGATACAAGTAGTCTACAAGGCCAGGTTTTATTTAGATTGATCTCAGCCAACCCAATACGAATTTTGACCCCGACTCATTGTCTTGCTGACTTTCCCGGGGCCGTATTTCAAATAGGCTTTTGAGAAGAGTGAATTGCTCCCCCTCCGCCGCCCCCACCACCCTGAAAAACACTCTCCCTCCAGGCGAAATCGTGCACTCGTGAAACAATGCAAAGCATGAAACGTAATATTAATCTCCCCACCCTGAATGCGGACAAAGAGTGGTGGAAGGTGCATGTCTCTTATTCTTATTGAGGGCCCAATTAAAGGTCACAGAAAAGGGGCGGAAAAGGGGGGGGTGGGGGGGTTAGGGTATAGAATGCTCCATAGGTTGTGCACACAGATGGAACCAAACCAACACAATCATTTCATATAAATAGATTATTTATTTATTACAAAAAAAATGGTTTTACACAAAATATATCTGTTAAAATCAAATATTTACATTTGAGGCTACCGGAAGCGGAGAACAAGTGCATCAATAAAGATCTCCTATAGTGGGGGGGGGGGTGTCCAAAAGTGTGGCTTGCAGCTCATTCTAGACATACAATTCCTAAAAAAAAAAAATTAAAAATTTTGACAAAAAAAAAAATTTCTATAAATATATTGTTAGATTTTTTTCAATGCATGCATCTTCGGATTTTTCACTATGTGGCCTTGGTTCGGAAGGAAAAACCTCGGACACGCCGGTTCTAGAGGATAAACTACAATCTGTCCCAGGTAGTAGCCATGATATTGCTGTCAGGTGACACACACTTAGAAAACTTCATTCATAACAGATATGAGTGTAGAAAAATATGTCTTCATATGACAGTAAATGACAGTATAAGAAATGTATACATCATGATGTGAAGAACAGTTTGCTGACGCATCATCTTCCAGGACGCTGTGTCACCCATTAATTGCACTTATTCAGCAGTTTTGACTTCAGCGTCAACATAACAGTTCACCTCCTTCACTTTGTATGCAGCAGGAGGTGGAGGTGGAGGTGGAGGTGGAGTTGGAGGTCCATACCATCCGGCTTCTCCTCCCGCTGTCATTATTGCTCGGCTGCCTCCCTCGCAGAGGCAGTCAGGTTGACGGAGGGAGTGTCCAGTCTCAGTCTGTGGCTTTTTACGCACGGCGGTGTGGTTCCGCTACCGCCTCAGTAGCGGTCGAACCAGGTGGTGAAGTCCAACAACTCCTGCTCCTCTGAGCTCAGGGGCTCGTAACCGCCTTCATCCGACGAGTACGCGGAGTGAGGCGACTCCGGGTCGGCTGAGTAGGTGTTGGAAAGAGTGGGTGACGGCAAGCCGCACTGGAACGCAGCCGACACGGCGTCGTGCTCGTCTAAAAGCTGCTGCAAAGCTCTTATGTACTCCACCGCCGAGCGCAGCGTCTCCACCTTGCTCATCTTCTTGTTGGCTGCCCCGTTAGGAACATGCTGGCGCAAAGTCTGGAAGCCCATGTTGACTTGCTTGACTCGGTTCCTCTCGCGTTCGTTCCGCCGCGCAACAGCCACCGGCTGCTGCTGAGGGATGGAGTAGCCCAGGCCGGTGAAGCTGAGGCGCCGCTTGCAGCGCAGCAGCTCCGGGGAGTTGGATCGCTGTCTTTTCAGCACTTTGTTCCGGTTCTGATGGACCGCTACCGCCGCTGATGCTGCTGATGCTGCCCCGCTGTTAGCGTTTCCGGCCGGGAGCGTGCACTCCTGCGCGCTCAAGCCTGCGCGTCTCTCGGTGAGCGCAAAAGTAAAAGCGGTGTGCGTCGTGGTGATGGTCGCCATGTCCAGTGACAACTCCTGTGATGGATGCAAGTGATGCTTGGCGTGGGAAGGGGTACACGGGGGAGGGGGGGAAGGCCCGTGTGTCCAACGTGGTCTCTCTTGACTGGCGATGTGAGCCAAACGTTGGCAGTACTCCTCTTTTTCAACACGCGCCCCGACGCGCACCCCCCTCCCACGCACGCTCCGTGGCAATGCCCCGCCCCCGCTGTGTGATTCCTCCGCGGGCCAGGCGCGTGGCTCCGGGGAGCTCAATAAACAATCTGAGCTTTCAGTGCGCGCCGAGCACGCGTTGGTCTCATTTGCATGCCAATGTCTCCCAACTTGAAGGCCCATTGGTCCATTCAAACCATGCGAGAAGAAAGCAAGAGAGGAGGAGAAATAGAAAAGACTGGGTGGAAAAAGAAAAAAAAAAGTGCATGGTTGGACTCTTTGAAATGCCTTTTGAATTTTTGACAATGTACCCCTGGCAAGTCTTCAAATTATAAGTCTTCTTTCTCCTGCAGTTCTTTGCAACCACAAATACCAAGACCCTGTGTGCTGTAACCAGGCTGCACCCCAATACAAGCTAAGCGTGTCTCTGTGCGCAGTAATTGGCCGGCGTGCGGAGAGAGGACGCGCATTAATGACATGCAGCTTCGTGGGCACTTTATTCCACTTGGAATGCAAAACATAGTTCACATCCCGAATCTACCTGCAGCTGCGCGGAAACATTTTTCAGCACCGTCTCAAGTGGACAGTGGGTTTGCGTGGGTTTTAAGATCAGCAAGCAAGTAAGGAAGATCCGTTGGCGTATTTATTTTATTATGTGCTTTTACAAACTTCTTTTTTTTTAAGGGGGAGAAACACAATACGTGGAATCCGATGGTGCCCAAAATAAACAGTACTGCACATAAGGATACAGAACATAAGACGTTGGCGCCCTCTGGCGGTGAAAAGAAGTCATGACTGCACAAAAACTACTTGAATGTAGCTCAAAGGTTTATAGCTGAATTCTATTTATTATTATATATATTACGTATAACATAAGACTATGAATTTGGAAAATTTTCCAAATTGACTATGGACAATTTGGAGGAATAAGCAGCATAGAAGATGGATCGGAGCAGGAGGGGATAGAAAAGAAAACATTCATTCATTCATTTTCTACCACTTTTCCTCACGAGGGTCACAGGGGTGCTGGAGCCTATCCCAGCTGTCTTCAGGCGAGAGGCGGGGTACACCCTGGACTGGTGGCCAGCCAATCACAAGGCACATATAATAGACAAACAACCATTCACACTCACATTCATACCTATGGACAATTTGGAGTCGCTAATTAACCTAGCATGTTTTTGGAATGTGGGAGGAAACCGGAGTACCCGGAAAACCCCCAGGCATGCACAGGGAGTTGAACCCCTGGTCTCCTAGCTGTGAGGTCTGCGCGCTAACCACTCAACCGCCGTGCCGCCTAGGATATAATTTATTTTAGTAGTCTAAATCGAAACAGAGTGAAATATTTTAGGAATGTATTTCTATTTTTTTAAACAATTTGGTATCTCAAAAAATTTGGAAAAATTGTCAAAAAAGTTCAGGGCATTTTTTAATTATATTTTATTGGGATGCACCACCATTTTTTAACATTCACTTGTCAGATTGTGGAGCATAAAACTGCTGAATTTTTGTGCATTCTGTCACCCAAAGTCCAAAAGGTCAATTTTTGCACCGCTACCATGTATCACCTGCAGGGGGCGCCAAAGGATAAACCACTGAAATAAATATCATCTGTCCTTGTTAAACTCTTGTTTGTGGTGGTCAATGTGATTACAAACATGACAGTCTAATCAGTGTAAAATGTAAATTTTAAACACGTGATTTAAGCCTAGGGGCTGCATGGTGGTCGAGTGGTTAGCACGCAGGCCACACAGCTAGGAGACCCGAGTTCAATTCCACCCTCGGCCATCTCTGTGTGGAGTTTGCACGGTCTTCCCGTGCATGCGTGGGTTTTCCTCCCACATTCCAAAAACATGCTAGGTTAATTGGCGACTCCAAATTGTCCATAGGTATGAATGTGAGTGTGAATGGTTGTTTGTCTATATGTGCCCTATATGTGCCCTGTGCAAGGGGAGAACAAGAGGAGATAGAAAACCCATACGAGAACAGTGAGAACATGCAAATTTAACACAGAGAAGTCTCAGGCGAGATTCAAACCCAAAGCCACCTGGCTGTGAGTCAAACTTAACATTTAAACTTCACATTTAAAAGTGACCATTTGTGATGTTAGTGTTGGGATACTTCAAACAAATGACTGCTAGCTCAACAAGGAGCATCTATATAAGGTTCTAATAGGCAGGAATAGGGAAGTGTTCCAATCAATGCTGCTTCACTTCTGTATTACTGACATCTCCTCTGCATGTGAGAGAGAGAGAGAAGAACCTGTGCTATGGTTTGTTGGATGAACTGGCATGCACATTTAAACACAAAAATACTGGCAATCAGTCCAGGGTATCAGCTGGGATAGGCTCCAGCATAACCCCCGCCACTCTAGTCGGGATAAGCGGCATAAAAAATGAATAGCTGGATGATTGAGGATAGAAAATGGATATATAGATCGCCTACGCTACTAGCGCTATAAACGTCAATAGAAGCTAAATTGTGTGATGTAGTGCTTTTGTGCAAGCACTGTGGTCTCTCACACTGTCAGTTATTAATACACACTTACATATATACACTAGAGTAGACACAACACACCTGCACTGATGCCAAAAGTCCCCTTATTGAGTCCCCTTATTCATCACAAGCATTGAACTAGTTTCACTAGATGTTATTTTGGTGAGCGTTAAAGGTCAGACATCATGGGCAGCATGGTGCGGCATTGGGTATTGCTAATTTTATGGTATCCATACGAGGGCTGCAAGCTCCGAGTTCTTGCTTATATTATTTGCTTTGTGCATCAAGAGATTATGAGTGTGAATATTTGACAGAAAAATAACACAGAAACCCAATTTTTGCCAATATTTTGACTTTGAAAGGCAACGGTAATGGTAATGGTAA
Organism: Doryrhamphus excisus; assembly: GCF_037039965.1. Lineage (NCBI taxonomy): Eukaryota > Metazoa > Chordata > Actinopteri > Syngnathiformes > Syngnathidae > Doryrhamphus > Doryrhamphus excisus. Next base: position 2,707,093 of record NC_136357.1, on the reverse strand, counting down.
TGGTTTGATTTCATTTGAACATGCATCAGATTACAATTGAATGCATCACATAATCAGTTCACAGTTCCAAATGTCCAAAAGGAGTAGGAAGAAGCAAAGCTTATTAAATCCTACCCCTCCATCTGGTACTTTTACAATCAGTAACTGTTACATTTGTTCACTTCCTGCTTTCCATAATACAGTTTTGGTTTTTTTTGTTTTTTTTTTTATTTTAAAATTTTGTAATTTTTTGTCCCATACCAAGTACAAAGTGATATGACCATACAATGACATAATGGGTAGCATTGTTTTTTTAATTTTATTATTTTTTAATTAATTAATATTTTTTTATTTTTGTACTTTTTTGTGATATGACCCATTATGTCATTGTATGGTCATATTAACTCGTACTTCGGTATGTGACAAAAATAAATAAATAAATCACTAAATAAACTTGAACTATATTAGGAAAGCAGGAAGTGAACAAATGTAACAGTTACTAATCTGATGCATGTTTTTATTTTTTTAATAATGTACGTCGTACCAAAATAGGCTGTTGTCTTAACCTTTGGATCAGCGGATGAACAGCTGCAAGTCATGGAAAAAGAATATTTGACCAGCCTTAATGCCTGGTACAACTAAAGGTACATTTGTTTTTATTAAATATAATAACCGTGGCAAAAATAGCTCATTAAAAGTATAATTTAAGAGTGAGTATATAGCCTTGATAACCAAACTCACTTAAGAAAACAGTGCTGGAAGATGCTGGAAGTTACCCAGCATGCATTACTTTCGCCTTTCGGAATTGGCCTAGGAAGGAGCCATCACTAATAGCAGAGGTGTACTAAATAGAGTTATTAGTATCAACATTTCAGCTTTTTGGTTTCATTGTATTTGCATGAAATGCATTATGATTTCATCACTACTGTACCATACAGTGCATTGACTTGTTTATCCAGCCATCAGTCCTGATGTCTCCCTTTTGACACCTGAAACTATGGTATAAAAATAGTCCTTTTACAATCGATTCCAACATATGATGCAAGAAAACAGGTTTTGTCTGGACTTTGATTATCCACCGATACTGAAATTCCCCATTCATTCTTCCCGCCACTGGAAAACACCCTCTGATGCCGCCAATTTGTACACCTGGAGGGGCCTCATTGGTGGTTTAAATCCAGCCATGACACAGCAAACACGCCCTCTTACGCAGGGAATACCACAGGAAGTGGTGTCCTCCCACTGCCGTGTCTCGTCTATAAAATCACACCACGTTGTCAGAACGAACCAGATAAACGCCGCCTGAAAGTGTCCATCTTTTAAGAAATGCAACGGTAAGGAGAATTTTTCTTGGTCGCTTTTGTGGTTGAGGGTGTTTTTATTGCTAGTTCCTGTTCATGTTTCCTGTATGTGTGCAAGTCTCTTCAAGTCTATTGACTGTTCAGTCCAAGATTAAAGTGTACTGATTAAGCCGTCATGTTTGGTCCCATGTAGTCCTCCCAAGCCGCAGTTTGCCAACTGGCTCATCCATCAAGTAAACATGGGCCAGTACGAGGGATTGTACTTCGTTGCTCGAAACATGCTTCGAATTCCCTGGAAGCACAACTCGAGAAAGGACTGCAGCGCTGCCGACACTAAACTATTTCGTGTAGGTCTCACTTCCTCTACTGACCTTGTCAACGCACGTGGTACCGACCAGGAAGAGCTGTTAGCTTATTAGCTCAGATATTGACATGAGATTTTGTGAACAGAAAATAACATTGAATCCACATTTTTTGCCATGATTTTGTCTTTTAAAGGCTGTGGTCTTAAACGTTTGATCAACTGATGAGCAGCCTATTTCACATTATTGGTTGTTTGCCTACTCAAAAATTATTTGTCATGTTTCTCGCATTTTGAGGCTCTACTTTAAAAGTCAGTCAAAAGTTAAAATTATACCAAATTATTGTGGTTTAATGATCAGGAGTGAGCCATATTTACACTCTTACTCTCACATACTGTTTTATGCTAATGTGTAATACCCGCAAGGCATGCTGGGTAACTTCCCAGCATGCCTTGCGGGTTACTACTTCTTGTTTTGCATGCAGTTTTTGTTTAAAAATACTAATACCCATCCCTACCAATTCTGAGGAAACATTTTTAAACCATACCAAAGAATCCCAGTAGCATATTTTAGAAGAATGTAATATTTTTGCAGATGCATTTCAACCTGACGTCTTAATGGTTATGATTGACAGGAATGGGCAGTGGTCAGTGGTAAAATCAAGGACTTCCCGAATGACAAGGCCAGATGGAAAACCAACTTCCGCTGTAACCTCCACAACCTTGAGTGTTTCAAACTGATTCAAGATAACTCCAAGTCTGATAATCCACATAAAATCTATGAGATTATTAACACTAAGGGTAATGTACTTTCTATTTATATCATAGTCTGTCGTCGATGCAAATATTTGACATTCACGTTTGTTTATTTTAATTTGCAGCAAACCAAGAAAGTATACCAACTCATGACCAAATGGAGGACCTCTACAGGGCCCCCCCAGAGGTTTTACAATAAAACTGCTTTCACGTTGGTTATATTAAAATAGACGTCTGTGCTAATGATGGATTCTGTGTTTCTCTCTTCAAACAGCAAGAATTTACCAATAATTCTATGGTTGTAGAGCTTGGTACAGGTACTGCATAATCGCATATGGACAAGTATAAAATATAACAACAACTTAAGTTGTTCTTAACTGCATTCATGTCTCTGATGTGTGCCAACAGAATATGTCCAACAACATCCAACTGAGCAGGGAATCGTTTCCGTTGCTGCAATAGCCGAGCAACCCACACATATTTTACCAAGTGAGCATTTCCTTCCTTTTTGTGAAGATTTTGTCATTGAAGAGAGTTCTAGCCAAGCCCATTCAGTATACAGTTTCTTCAGTACATCATCATGTTTCTAAGCATGCCATATTTCATGTTTGTTTGGTTGCTTTTCCAGTATTTCCAGATCGGCATCAGTTTCTGAGTATCGATCTAGAGGTGTCCATCCACTACAGAAACAAACAAATGCTAAAAATCCGTGTGAACACAGCTAGTCTCCAACTCCACCACCTCCACCAGGCACCCGTCGACTACTTTCCACTCCGTTTTCCCACCACTGAGGGCCTCAAAGACCACAAACAGGTAATGCCACAAAGTGGAAATAAAATAAAGCCATGCCAAAAAACACTTATAATAAAAATATATACACTACCGCTCAAAACTTTCTTTGTTTTCCAAAGGTAAACACATTTTCATGCATTTTACAAACAATTATAATTAATCAGATGATTTTCAAGGAACAATCTACATTTTTGTAGAGGCCTACTATCAACAAGTTAATCATTTTATAAGGCTATTAGATGATTAGAAAACCCATCTAAAAATCTAAATTAAAACTAAAATCTCTTACCATGCTGTTAACTACTCCCTTCAGAGAGCAGCACAAACTGTGTCTAACAAGGACAGAAAAACGCTGCACCACTGTGCAAGAAGACAAATATCTGTGTAGTTTAAGACAAAGACGCCTCACAGGTCGCACTAAATAGTAGCCGTCAAACACCAGTGTCAGTATCAACAGTGAAGCGGCGACTTCAGGACTTCAGACTTCATGGCAGGATTGCCAAGAAAAAAACATATCTCAGACTGGCCCAAAAAATATTCCAAGTGACCCCAAACTTTTGAGCGGTAGTGTATATATATCACCCGGATACTGCTCACAGGCTTTACGCTGAGGGGTATATTTACAAAGTACCTGGTAACTGATACGTTGCGATACATTAACCAGTGTAAATTATTGTACTGCAAGGCATGCTGGGAGCCGACATTACTCCCTGGTCCCTGGGAGTGTTTCTAGCTTCCCTGCATCGCAAGTGATCTCAATGCAAGTTTAAGCCAATGAAAGCCAAATGAAAACCAAATGTTCCACTGAGGTGGTGTATGAGTGCTAAATCCTAAATCACTTTTGGTCTAGTCTCGGTCTAGTCTTTGATCTAGTCTTCCACCAACACTAACCCTAACTCTTCCAAGCCCTAACCCTTCTTTAGTTATTTACTTTTTCTGGTGTCTTCCGCTAGATTCAGTACACCAACAGCATCCTTAACAGCATCCAGAGGGGTCTCCTCCTTATGGTGCTAGAGTCTGGTATTTATGCAACCAGGCAGGACACTTGTCGGGTATTTGCCAGCACTGATAACTCCAACATGGCTCTAGCAAAGCCCAGAAAATTACCCCAAAACACCATGGTGGAGCTCATCAGTTTTCCAAAGTTTTTTCACGGTGGGTGTGATTTTCACCATTTTTTTATACATTATATGACACTATTAAATTAATTTTATGTTTATTTTTTCAGAATTGAAACAGTATCGTGAGAAAAAGGGAAGTTCTCCTAACTATACTATCACCATGTGTTTTGGGGAGACGTTCCCTGATGGAAAACCATTGGAGAAGAAGCTTATTGTTGTCCAGGTGAGTTGTGATATCACATATCGTGTCTTTTTCAAATCGCCGTAACAAAACATCTCTCTCGGCAGGTAGTCCCACTGATCCTCCAAAACCATCATGAGATGGCCCAGACAGAAGGCGCATCGTCCCTGAACAGCGCCAATGTCAGCCTTCAATTCTCTAACAGCTTCTCCCTCCTTGATTTCATAGCGTCTAACTACAGCCCGCCAACAACTGCGTTCAGCTGAAGTTAAGCTAAGTTTAAGCTAAACTGTTGGGATATTTGTCATTTGCAAATAAAAATAAAGTGAGTAAACCTACTTGTATTTTGGATGACTTTATTCACTCTATAACCATAAATGCTGCACACAATAATAATTTAAATGTACTTTATTTACTTTAGAGCCTATCCCAGCTTATTTCATAGATATTTCATTATTATGGTGAGCCATGTTTTGTATATCATATTGTATCATAAGGTACCCTAAGATTCAACCCCAATACTTAATGCCGCCCATCTCGTATTGGTTCCATGAATTTTGTACACATTTAGTCCCAACAGTCTCTTATCTTCACAGTAAAGTTATTCATAGACTGACTCGGATTAGGTTCGATTCCTGGCCAGGTTTTTGTCATAAACACATCCAGTGTAAAAACCAAGCCAAAACCAGTCATGCAATTGACTCTGTGGCGCCCCCTTACAGGGAAAAGCTGAAAATGGGGGAAAAATGTTGCTATTATAACCTTGGTCTTTGTAACATCTGATTCACTTTGGCCAAAGCAAAAAAAAAAAAAAAAAATCAGTATAAGACATTACCACATTTTAGAATAGGACTACGTCTATGGTAGCAGTGTGTATAAGTACTCAATAAAATGGAAGAGAAAAGTTAACATTACTAAGATCTGTTCATGATAGTAACTTTAACTAAATAAATGAATAAATGAAGAGGGCCACTCTGCAAACAAAAACATGTAAATGAAACGTATAAATAACCTGTATTCAATACATACTGTACATACTTCTGCTGGAAAATGCTATGTTCTATTCCATATAAAATGTCAATGCACAGTCTACATGGCAGTCATCGGCTCCAAAAGTGTAATCTGGTTTACTTGAAATACTAAAAGTAGCTCAAATCAAAAGAAAAATGCAGTTGAGAAAAATTACTTAATAATTTATTTGAAAACTCACGGCCGCAGTTTACCAGTGTTGTGTTGGATGTGACTTGTTACAATGTAGTGACAGAAAAAAACAATGTTAACTAAATTCAAGTCCTTTATGTCACAGATAGTGTTTGGACAATGAAATATTCAAGTAATTAAACCTAAATTATTTACAAGCTATGTCAAACTCTTTATTCTACGGATTTTTCTATAAAATGTTGCATAACAGTGACTTTTCATAACCTGTTTTAGTAGCAACTTTCAATCTGTCTGTGACCCAAAAGTATACGTTGGCCGCTGATAAGACAAAAAGTTACACTGCATCCTCGCAGTGCAGATAATCAGTGATACTTAAAATAACTCAATAACCACCATTATGTTTTCATTATGTTGTCATTGAGTTGTGAAACACAAAAATACTACTTCCTGACTTACATACCAGTAAAATACAGAAAGATGTTTGTCTAGTGATAAAGAAAAGAAACCTAACTGCAAAAGTCTTGATGGGTCATCAATCAGCCGTTTTTGTGTTCTTAGCTTTCTTTTGTTTCCTAGCATGTTTGTATTTCTCCACATACGCTTTGACCAGATTGCCCACCTTAACCGGGTTAATCTCCCCGCTCTTGCTGTGGCACACCTAGCGGAACATACAACCACTTCAGTTCAAGTCTTAGCAATGTTATACATGTACAACTCGTCTTATTTGAACCCACCTTCTGCACAGCTTTGCGTAGAATGTCTTTGTATTCCTCCTTGTTGATGTCTCTCCTCTGGTAGAAAGGCTTGATCGCTAGTTTCACCTCTTCGACCGCTCGCTCCTGCATGTGAAGCTTCTTCAAATACTCCTGAGAGCTTGAGTGTGCAGACAGCGAAGCGGCACCATCTCTCTTGGATGAATCACCGACCGAGCCAGGTCCACTTGTGTCCTGCGACTGCCAAGGTAGATCATGTGAGGAGGAGGGGGAGGGAAGCAAGCTTAAACCTGGAGATTTATCAAGGTTGTAGACTTTCTCGGCAGTAAGCAACATTAAATCAACAATATCATATTATTAGTACCTTAAGATGCATCGTTTGTGTTTGCTTTGTGGTGACCACTCTTTGCAGTAACTATTTACTATAATAGACTGGAGAGTTTACATTGAAAAAGTAAATGGTGGTACTAACCAGGGGTTATATAGTGTAGTAACCTACCAGACAAACGTTTGGACACATTTCCTCATGATATTGAATGAGAAAGTGTATCCAAACGTTTCTCCTGGTAGTCTTCAGTATGTACTGATCATCAGTTTCATTTCATCTGAAACAACATCACTTTCAGGTTTCCATTGCCATTCCATTGCTGTTTCATGAAGGCTGGTGTGTAACAACACTGCCACCCGCTGATGGTTCAATTATCCTACATGGAGAATGACTTAAGTCACATTAATGCGCATTCCTGAAAAGCAGGAATTACAAGGCCTTGAGCATTGTCACGTTTCTGCTGGCACTCTTGGAAAGTTATGATTTTTTTTTTGGCAGATTTTTGCCATTTAAAAAGGAAATTATGGTTAAATGGTGTGCTTGGGGGTTGCTTACAAATGCATAAATATGAAGTATAATTTTCTCAAATAGTGGTGTGGGCACGATAAAGCTCATTGTAAAATTCCTTAAAGGTTAGCAGATCTGTGTGTGAAAGTGTCTTTATTTATTTAGGGAAAGACAATAATTGAGAACCACTGATTGCTTTGAGAACCCCCTTAAATGGAAAAGCTTACACTTCAAATCCACTGGAGTGGTGTCTAAAGACAAACAGGTCCCTTACCTGACTGGTGGTCTGTATAGCAGATGGGGGTCTCCGAGCTGCTTCCTGCTTCAGCTTTAATTTATACAGAGCCAGCTCTGAAAGGAGTAGTAGTAAATGAAATAGAGCAGACGCATTTGAAGTACAGTCGGCACAAATTATAGTAATTTACATTTCGTACTTCAATGGACTTTGCTGTTTGGGATCCCCACAAAAACTTGTATCTAACAAGTCAAATGCTTTCATAAAAAATACAGGATTAGCAGATTTTAACACAAATTTACTGTCAAGATAACAAAAAAACACCTACTGCTCGCAGACTTGTCTGGTTGTGATGCATCAGGTTCTTGGATATTCCAGGTGACCCTCTTCCCTTGAATCTTAGCTTTGGCTGCCAATGGAGGCGGCACCTGTTGCGCCTCAACCTTCCCTTCTTGTTTGCCGTCCTCCTGTTTGACATTAGAACCCGAGTCTTCAGTCTTCTCAACCTTCACGCAGTCCAGGTTGGGAAGATCAACGTACACGGTGGGATCCTCGTCTGATTCAGAGGCCTGCTTGATGGGTGCTTTTAACCCAACTGTGTTTGCTTTGTCCGCTTTGCACTGAGACTGGTTCGGTGCATCCTGGTCCTGCCTGATGCCTGATGTGTGATGTGAGGGGACAGGAAGTTCTAACGACATGGGCTCTGCTTTTATTTTGATAGTTTCCCAAATTGCTTCTGTTTTTACCGTTTTATGTAACTCTACGTCGTCAGGTTTTTTTATGGGGGCTTCTGTCTTTAAAGTTTGACATAACTCAACAGGCTCTTTTCCGACGCCTTCGTGACAGATGATTAAAGGAGGTGTATCGTCATTGTTGGTGTGTTTGGTGATGGGAGAATGTTCAAACATATCAATGGATGACCACACTTCTTTCTTTATCTCTTTCTTAATAGCTGCCATGTCACTTTTCTTTTTAACTTGAGTTTCAATGGTGGACTCGAACACTTCTTTTTTGACTTCAGTAACCTTTTCCTCTTTTATAGAACTGTGAGAGACCCTGCTCTCTTTTTTCATGTCCTTTGAGGAACCTGAGGTTTTCTGCAAACTCTTGGACAAACGCTCTGTTTTCCTTCTCTCTCTTGAACTTGATCTGGATCTGGGTCTTCGTTTGTCCTTCGATTGAGACTCCATCTTGCGATGTTGAGACGATGTGTGCGCTTTCCTTCTCTCCTTGGATCTGGAGCTGGATCGTGATGTTGACTGGGATTTAGAGCGCGAGCGTCCACGTCTCTGGTCCTTTGATCTACCTCTGGACTGGGATCTGGATCTAGACCGAACACGTCTGCTGTCTTTTGGCGCTCTTCTTCTGTCATCTGTTCTTTCCTTGCTGTTTCCTGTAGGGTGCTGCCTCCTTGAACGCTCTCTGCCGCTGGAGCTGGAACCAGACCTTCAAAAAAAAAAAAAAATAATGATCAAAGTAAAATTAGTCACTGTGAAAATAAAAATGTTTCTGATGGGAGCTTATTATTGTCACTTTACCTGGATTCCTGTTTTTGCTTTTTTTGAGATCTCACAGGAGAACTAGACAGAGAACTTCCTGATAAAGAGCGTGCCCTCTTCTCTTGGGACCGTGACCGCCTAGAAGAACTTTCTACGTCCATTTCCTTCCTCTGGTCGCCCTGGTGAGACACATGATGGTCTTTCGTCTTGTCTCTGTCTGACTCTGAAGTGCTTGAACTACAGGGTTGCTGCTTCAATGGAAGCGTGTTGGAGTTGTGCTTTTCATGGCTCAAATCTCTTGGTGGAGACCCGGACTCACATTTGATTTCCTCCTTTAGTTTCCTCTTAATGGAATATGAGCCACAGCCTGAAAAATCCATGTTTTTCTGTCCACTTTCCTCTTCTGTCTTTATGTGGTCCAGGCTGTGAGGAACCGGTAAAAAGATGGTGTCCGGTGTCTCCCAACTTAAACCATCTTTCACACTGGTTGTGTCTTCACCCGAATCAGAAAGCCCTGGTTCTCTTTTTACCTTGATGCTGCTCAGTGCTGTTCCATTGTCGGTCTTTGTGTCGGGCAACACGGATTCCTTTTTCACTTTCAAAACTCCTGAACTCGCCACCTGTGGTGAAGTCTGTAAATTAGGAATCCTTGGCTCTTCCTGTGAGATCGCATTCTCCTCTTTTTCGACTTTTACTCGAACAAGCTTTTTACTTTGCGCTACATCTCGAATGAACGCTGGACCGGAAACTGCATTTGATTGGTGGGAGCAGCTGCCAGAGCTCTCACCTTCATTGTCTGAGATGCTAGAGTCTGAATTAGTGGGATTAAAAGGGTCATATATATTATTCAAGTCTTCTTTTTTACTGACAGCTGTAGGTGACGCCAACAGCATTTGCTTATCTCTTTTTCTCATCTCAGTCTTTTCTCTTTCGTCATTCTTGGTGGTGCTTCCACTTGCAGATGATAATGGGAGGTTGAGCCGCCTTGAATGCCACGAGTTACCACTGGAGTTAATACGGAAGCTAATGGTAGATGAAGATGAGGATACTGATGAATTCCCCAGTTGAGAGTCAGCGGAGGAGGAAAAAGAAAATGAGTTGGAAAAGGTTTGTGAAGATCCAGATCTTTGCCTTTGAGGCTGGCGGTCCGTGTTGCTGTTCTGTGGGACAACCTGTTCCTTCCTGTTCTTGTCTCCTGCAAAGCTGATCAAGGCCGTCTCGGGTAGGCCGGAAGTATTATTCCCGGTAGGAGAATTACTGCTGCCTTTATTAGTGGCAGTTACACCATTTTTTGCTACATCGTTGCTTTCTCGTTTTATTTTTGGTATCTTTGGTAGGATGGACACGTCCACCCACATTGGCTTTACAGGCGTTTTTGTAGGTTGGGATTTTTGAGATGGTGTTTTGTTCTTGGGGGCATGGTCAGGGTGCCTGGAGGCTCCATTGACACCAAAAGATGGAGAAGGTCTGTTTGTAAGAGGTTGCTGCAAACGCAAATGACCTCTCGGAGGCAAATCATGATGTTGACCGGGTTGGATGTGGTTGACAGCCGAGGGTATCCGAGAAGAACTCTGGGAGAATGGCCTGGTGGAAGTGCTATGGGAGGATCCTGGCAGATCACTGTTGTGGTGATTGGAAAAAGGTTCTCCAAGGCTGGGTGTGGTCACTGACTGGATCTGAGCACTGGATTCCTCTCTGCTACTGCTTCTTCTTAAACTTGGCTTCAGTGCAGACAAACTTGCTGTAACAGAAGTAGAAGAACAAAACACGTGTGGATCCAGTGCTTTCACAACAATAAATGTCTTCTCTAACCACCCTGTTTCTGTCTCTATCATAAACACCTAAAATAAAATCATGTGACACCATGTGATTGCATTTTAATATAGAAAATTGCAAAAATTCTTACTTGATTCTGTGGCTTTAAGAGAGCCATCACGATTGATGACAACACCCGAGCTGTCCATCAAGAGCAGGCTTTGCCCAGACAGGATGCTACCCAACAGGTCAGGCACTGGTGCTGCCTCCACAACACCTCCAGTTTGGGGAATGTCCACACCGAGTCTGGGGTAATACAAAAGTATTTGCTCGCATTGGTTTCACTGTGTTCTCTGTTATAAGTCATTCTACTATTTTCATTCATTTTCTACTGCTTAACCTCACGAGGGTCGCAGGGGGTGCTGGAGCCTATCCCAGCTGTTTTCCGACGAGAGGCGGTGTACACACTGGACTGGTCGCCAGCCAATCACAGGGCACATATAGACAAATGGACAATACGGAGTCGCCAATTAACCTAGCATGTATTTTTTTGGAATGTGGAAGGAAGCCGGAGTTCCCGGAGAAAACCCACGCATGCACGGGGAGAACATGCAAACTCCACACAGAGATGGCCAAGGATGGAATTGAACTTGAGTCTCCTAGCTGTGAGGCCTTCGCACTAACCAACTCGTCCGCCGTGCAGCCTCATTCTACAATTTTACTATTTAGAGTATTTTCTTTCAAGGCATTTAATGCATACTCATACTATTCATGGTTTGTACAGTCATATGCTTAATGAGCCCAAGCTGGTTAATTATATTCAAACATATCGGAAACCCAAATCCTGCACATGACAATGACATTTCACCTTGAAAGGCTTGCAACAACAGGTCGAGCAACAGGCTGGTGGGAGCGAAAGGCAGAATGAGAGATCCCTCGTCTCTTGGCCTGCAACAGCGATGTAACGCTTTCTTCATGTTCATCCTCGTCACTGCTCAAAATTAAATCGATTAATTATTAAAATGGTGTCTAATCACATTATAATGTACGGGTAATCATACCAATCTATGAACGGGTCCAAGTCAAAAGGATCACCGTGGATGGAAAGGGATGCAGCTCCTATGTCAGCTCGCATGCTGCTTAGCGTGTGCTCTGAAGGTCGACACACTGTAGGAAGTGAACAGTTCTTGTCCTTTGACATCCCGAGACTATTAGCAATGCGGCTTTTCCCCACCTATTTGTAAAGAATAAAAACAGAACTGTATTTTGACGTTGCACAGTAGAAAATCAGCAGGCGTTTCAAAATGTAAAAAGAAGAAATGGCAGTGAGAGACAAACAAAATTGTCATTATTGTTCATCACCTCAAAAACTGGGACAGACCATTTATTTACAAAATTGACAGTTAGTCTTACCAGAGTTTTTTTGGGTTTAGTCTTCCTCGCTTTTCGTCTCCTCCTGACTTTTGAATGACCTTTTTTACCCTTTGCAGATGGCGTCTTCTTTTTGCGTGTTCCTGTTGAGTAAATCACAAAAGTCTCGTATATGTTTGACCATAAAAGTGCATATGTTACTTTTCTCCGGTATAGTTGCATTACCAGTCTTGCGCCTGCGTCTGGATGGAGCGCGAGGTGTGAGGTCCCTTACATATACAGCTGTGTTCAGCCCAGCTACCACTGCATTAATAGTATCATCCAGCCAAGTCGACTCCATCAGGTATGTGGGAGCAAGCTAGTTAGAAAACATATGAATCACTATCACTTTATTTCAGTAATATTTTATGGGCTACGGTCAAACACATGCGTAGTTACTTTGCCTGTTTTCATTCACAAATCTGTGTTAGTTTTGGGAAAACTCCAATAAACTAAATAATACACACTGATCTAGACATTCACAGATGGAGTAAAGCAAATCGAAAGAAGCACCACGCCATCATGCCAAACCTGCGGTGTGCGTGCCTGTGTAATGCGATGTCGATTCACATTGGCCCGAACCCGCTCACTGTGCTGAGTGCGGGCGATAGCTCTTGTAGGACCGGCAGCTCGGGACTGGTTTTGACTGGTGGTTGGATGGGCCGTCGAAGGGAGGCTGAGGGTCCCATTTGCTTGTTCTACAGCAAATAATAAGCCAAGGCACATTTCACATATTAAGTGGGATTACTGGCAAAGACAGCATCTCGACACACATCAAGCTAAAAATGTTCAAGCATGTTTTAGTCACAAATAATAAAAAACAAATAATGTCAAAATTTACCAGAGTTATTGTTGTTGGCAACACATTCAGGACAGAACCATTCCTCAACAGGAACAGTGTCCAGAGGTGGTGTGAGACATTCCATGTGGTATCTGTCAAAAAGAGAAAGCAATGTTCGCTAACAATTCAACTTCTTTGCAAGACGACTGAAATATTTTGTAAACAATAGAACACAACATAATCCATACATGAACCGTTAGTCTCACCCAGCGTCGCAGCCATCACAGAGCAGAAGACGATCCTCTCGATCGCTGCCTTGACACACCTCGCAATTGGTCTGATCCAAGTCCAAGTCTACAATTACCTCCTCGTTTCCCTTCACAGGTTTTTGTACGGTAATCTGTATGGAGCAGCAAGTCGTCCGAAATATACAGAGATACATTCAGACACTAAAGTTGCTGTTTCACATTCATAATAATAAGATAATAACGCACTTACCATTTTCTGCACTTTGCCACCATAACATTTTCTGAGGTATATGCTACTGAATACAATACGGTCCACTGGGCAGGAGTTAGCATTCTAAATAGAGGGAGAAAAACATGACAATTGAGTTGCTATACTTTTTCCAGCAGGGAGCTTCTCTAACAAGTAAGTTGTGTAACTCCACGTTTAAGTGTTTTTTGTCTCTCTGCTAGTTATGGTTTTGAGTCAGTCAGTTGTCATGAAAAGCATGCACAAAAAAAGGGCAGTATTCTGTAGCAGGCTCCTTATGCATGGAGTAGGAGTGATGTCGACTATGTGTATTTTTCATTAAAAGTCTGCAACAGACATTGCAGCTGAGTGCAACACTTGTAATGTACAAGTTTCCCATGCTGGAACAGAACCAGAGAAGTTTAAAACAACCAAACTTGTTGCGCATTTGAAGCAGCGTTACACCAGAAACGCCCCGAGATGACAAGTCATTAGCACCAACAAAAAAGATGACCAGGCACGTTTTAAAAACCTCTACACTACACAATTATAAATACCACATCAGCCCAAAGAGAAATGCTTTACCTTTGCCCAAGCAAGGATGCAGTCGAGACAGAAATAGTGCTGACAGTTCTCTGGTGTTGCCACAGGTTGACTGCTGAAGGAGTTCAAGCAGATGGGACATTTATCTGCATCCTCGTCGGAGCTCATGGCTGCAATGGCTGCAGATGTCTCGCCTAAAACACCATCATGTGCTTCCGCATCTTCTTCCTCATCCTCAACTAAGGAAAGTGAAGACAAACAGACAACATGGGTATTTGATCATGAATCAGAATCTATTTTATTGGTATTATACACACATACAATCAGATTTAAAGCACCTCCTTCTCTGTGCGGACAAGTATGGAAATATGAGAAATATATACACAGTACACAACATGTACACATTTACAGCAAAAAGTAGAATAAAATATAAGTTCAGAAAGGTAAGAATGAGGTGATCGCACTGCGTTTTATATAGTCAATGGCAGTGCACATAGGCAACCCTATCAAGGTTAAACACTATATAATTACATTAACATGACTATTACCATCTTCCTCTTCGTTTCCTTCTCCTCCGCCTTCATCGCCATCCTCTTCTTCGTCTTCCTCATCACTGTCAGAGTCATCCGAGTCATCTAAAAAGGACAAGTTTATACATTTATATTATGCATTAAACATGAACTCATTCAATGCCAAATACGTAGTTTAATGTTTTTATAAATCCCAATGCCCAATCCCAGCAACATATGTATCCGTCTTTTTTGCACGGCAGGCTAAAGGAGGTGATGATGGAACTCCTCACCTATGGATAAGTCTTAAGAGCAATTTAAACACCATAAAACACCCCCAAAGTACATTGTACATTGTACATTGCATACCACACAAAAAAGGTGTTGGTAAACATACAGCTGACAGTCCGGGTTTTTGGGTCTTGTGTTCGAGCCCCGGTGCAGGCAGTTTAGAACCCATGTTCTAAAACAAACTTTTTTTTGATTAAATATGAAAGCCTAATCTTTCATTTGGTAGTTTCCATTTTTATATAGCCATGTGTGAAAGATCAAGCAAAACTGTCTAAGTTATGTCTGTGATTGAATGACTTAAAGATAATTGTGTACTATTGGACATATTTACTCACTCATAAAATTTTGTATTTCAGTGCTTTTGTGCAGAATCAGCATAAACACTACCTGAAATATCCCATGATGCAACAGCTCTTTTGCTGTGGACCCTGCGATTTATCAGCTCATCCGGGCTGTCGTCGTCATCCATGACTGGCCATTAACAGAGACGTTACCCCAAAACTTGTATTCAAAATTCCCGAATAGCTGAAAATCAGATATTTTAAGTCAATATTTCAGTAAAAAAAAACAAAAAACAAGAAGTGCTAAAAACATGTTGCTTCACTGAGTAAAACTACTCACTGAGGTGATCAAAGAAATCTTAGGAAGAAGATGATTTCCATACTTGTACCTGAGTCAGACAACAAAGTGACAGTAAGACATTTAAATATAAATACAATGAACAATATCAGACCATAATAAAACTTTATGGCATCATGAGATCCAAAGTAAGGAGTGAACATTAAGGTTATGTAATGACGCATGCTGGAATCAACCGATTGAAGAAACGAGAGCTATGTAAACAAAAACAGAAAACATCAAACACTGCTTTTACTCGTGTTGCATGGAATATATTCAGTTTGTACACACATTTATTCCCATTAGACGTCTCCAATGACAGAATTTGAACACTTAAAATATAGGGTTGTTTTTGTTTAAAAACGGCCACTTGCTGTCGTAAAGAGCCTCGCTGTTAGCTAGCTACCTTCAGAATAGCTAAGCTAAATTTAGCATTGACCGTCAACTAAATGCTCGGTTGGAGTTGTTTTCTTTACGTTCAGAACAGGAAATACTTGCTGATGCATTGCTCATTCAGGACAATGTCACAGATGAGCATATAAAGGCTATATACCTACCCTGTGCGGCAATGAAGTGGAACCCATGCTAAGAGCGAATTGTGCCTTCATGGGTGTTGTTGAGTGACACTGCCGGCTGGCTCGACGGAAATTGCCGAATTCACACGAACGGCTGTGGCGCTTAAAGGGACAGTAGCTATAATAGGAGTAAATTGTGGAGGCACGTTCAATAAATTCGGTAATTGTGAGCAATATTATTAAATTAAACTTCACTTATGTGATATGTTATTAGTCCTTAACATAGTAATGATCATATAATATCATTATTGTATTCTCTTCGATTTCATTTTCAAAATGTACTGTTTTACATGGTTATTTAAATGCATTTCTTAACAAGAAACATGTTTTGTTCTACACATATATTTAGTTGTTTCAGTATGTTACTTATCAAATAAATATCTTTCTTTTGAGAGGGGGGAAGTCAAATGATCTGAATAAAAGCCAAGAGTAATTTTTGCTTTTGTCTGTATCTAACAAAAGGGAATACATGAATAAGTATACTATTTTCTTGATATTGTTACGATGCCTTCTATTGGACATGGAACACATCAATATTTGCAACGAGGACAGTGTAATCTCTGTCGCCATCTTGTGGAGATCAGATGTCAGACCAACTATACTGTTACATAACGCAGTCCAAATCCCGATTTACAATATATGGCATGGGGTTATGTGTATCCTGGATGCCAATAATCCCCCGGGTATCTATCACCAAAATCTGTCCAGAAGCAATGGTTCACGTCTCACACAGTATGTAGACAACAAGAACATAACGTTATGTTGTGGGTGTGTAGAATGTATAACTTAGATAAATGTATATTTTCATTATTACAGTAAAATTAATGCAATTTCACGCCTGTGTTAAAATGCATTTTTCAGTTGAAGCCCACTTCAATAATGACGTCAGTATTTAATGAAGGGGTCTTCTTCCATGAGATCGTCATGCAGCATCCTTGTACGTGCACAGCCTCTCTCTGCTCATGGCAACGTTGTACACAAGCGAGTAGGGTTCAACCACTTCGCACTGTAAGCGCAGGGGTGTCAGTTATTAAAGGCGGCTCAAATATAGATATTACGCAAGGATTGACGGCTAAAAATTAATACAACGTTCATGCCAATACAAAGTTACTCGTATGAATTAATATTCATGATGAATAATTGTCTTAATAGAAAAGTGGTTAAAATAGTAATGGTTTATTCCTAATGTAAGACGTGCGAAAATGAACGCGCCGCACCCCAGCTAGAACTCAAACGTAAATGTGACTGCTAGTTGCATAAGAGCCACCCTACATGGGATTCTATTTGCTGATAATGTGCAATAGGCGGAGCGTTGTTGGTTTACAGGCACGCTCATTGGCTAAAACAGGTGGCAGTTTGATTTCGTATTTGCATAACCATGCCAGGTTGTCGTTGCACGGGAGTGGGCTGGGTGGAGAGGGAGTGCAAGTGAACTTCGGCGGTGTTGGATTTACTATAATCTGTAAAGGCGCACAAGTTTGTTTTTTAATGCGCTGTGATTTTTTTTTAATGAGAGAAAAAATAACCAATGTGTCAGAGACGCGATATGTTCGTAGAGAGGAAACTCCGCGTTTAGTGGGTTTAGATATTGTATACGAAAAACTTGGGACTGGTAAGTAGAGCGCACCTTTCTTTATTCAAGACATGGCATTGATGAATACACTAAATTCCACTTTTAATGAAATGTGGTTGTCTTTAAACTACCTGCAGGTCTGAGAAGGTGTTAAAAATGTGTACAATTCCGTGAATTCAGTATAAAATATATCTTACTGATGCAGTATTTTATTATTGTACTTTTATTTTACATTATATGAGCAGATGACACCAAATAGACTACCATGATGCGGTCTGCAGTGTGTTTCAGTATATGAATATTTGTGTAATTAATGATAGTGTTTGTGTTATTGTTGCCAGAACTGTGGTTAAGATCTAAAAGCAGGTAAGCCACTGACTAACGCACATTGTGCCCAATGCCAGTTCCACTGTGCGTGTGACAGCGGCTAACCTGGTTTTGGGAAGACCTCTCATTGGAAAAGACGTTCAACAAGAAGTCCATCATCATGTCCCGGCCTTGCTGAGGGCCTTAGGGGTGTCCAACCCCTCCCATTTCACACTTACTGTACTGTACTTTATTACGGGTCCACTGCATGTGCACTGGCGTCTTTAAATCTGACCTGTGACCTACTAATTCATACACCAATTCTCAAATTTCGAAGTCGAGATGCATGAGGTAGAAGAACAAAATTAATACCCTCTATATCATGTTTTTGTTTTTTTTTGCAAAATAAAAGATCTAATATGAAGCACTGTAGTCACTTTTGTTTTGGAATGGACACACAAACATATAATGTATAGCATGGGTGTCCAAAGTGTGCCACGTGGGTCATTTGTCATAAATAAAATAAGACAAATTCATTATTAATGAGATTATGATTAGATAATGAACCACCCTCCACCCCCTTTTCATGGTAATGGTAATGGTTTTATTTCATTTGAACATGCATTTGTTCACTTCCTGCTTTCCTAATATAGTTTACGTTTTTTTAATTTATATTTTTGTTTTTGTTTGGTTTTATTTCATTTGAACATGCATTTGTTCACTTCCTGCTTTCCTAATATAGTTTACGTTTTTAAATTTTTTTAATTTTTATTTGTTTTTGTTTGGTTTTATTTCATTTGAACATGCATTTGTTCACTTCCTGCTTTCCTAATCTAGTTTACGTTTTTTTAATTTTTTTAATTTTTATTTGTTTTTGTTTGGTTTTATTTCATTTGAACATGCATTTGTTCACTTCCTGCTTTCCTAATATAGTTTACGTTTTTTTATTTTAATTTTAATTTGTTTTTGTTTTGTTTTTTTTATCACGTACCGAATTATGAGGTCATATGACCATTTATTATTATTTGGTACTTTTACAATCAGTAACTGTTACATTTGTTCACTTCCTGCTTTCTTAATATAGTTTACGTTTTTAAAATTTTTTAAATTTTTATTTTTATTTGTTTTTGTTTGGTTTTATTTCATTTGAACATGCATTTGTTAACTTCCTGCTTTCCTAATATAGTTTACGTTTTTTTTATTTTTATTTGAATTTTTATTTGTTTTTGTTTTGTTTTTTATCACGTACCGAATTAAGAGGTCATATGACCATTTATTATTATTTGGTACTTTTACAATCAGTAACTGTTACATTTGTTCACTTCCTGCTTTCTTAATATAGTTTACGTTTTTTATATTTTTTACATTTTAATTTGTTTTGTTTTTTTATCACGTACCAAATTACAAGGTCATATGACCATTTATTATTATTTATATTTATTTATTAATAATTATCAACAATACAAGTATTTAAATGGACAAACTTTCAGTGAATGTAAAACTACTCTCTACCACAAGTGGGCGCTAGAAATGCAGCAAGTCAATCATGAGTCGAAACCAGGGGTCGGCAACCTTTAACATCAAAAGAGCCATTTAGCCTTCTCGGAACCGGGGGTTGCAAACCATTAGTCTAGACAACACAAGGATTTGGAAATTATATAACCCCAGACAAGTCAGACAGCTCAAGATCTTGTCAGTTTAATCCAATTGTACATAAGTAATCATTGTATCTAAACCGCCCATCTTGTGTTGGTTTTGCCCGTTCTAAATATAAACACCATGTTTAAAAATTGTACTGTGATTGTTGATGTGGAGGTCAGGACACAGGGGTCATCCAGAGGTCAAAGCTCTGTGAGATAGCCATCATGTTTACTCACCACGGGTAAAAAACATCAGGGAATGGTTAGCATGTGTCTCAGTGTAAAAGTAATAAACTGTTTCTTCCTACTCCTCTTCAGACATGCTGAATTGCGCAATGTGTTGTTTGGATCACAGTAGCTCAAGATCATGTTCATTTGTCATGGAACAAATTGAAATGTTAGTCAATGGCAACACAAAATGCAGTTGTCATTATGGACCCCACAGATGAAAACTACTGCTGAACAAAAATAACACTTTAATAAATTTTGCCAAAAAGCATTTTGATGATCACTAAGACCTTTGGGAAAATACTTTGGGGTCTGACATTCCATTAGTAAGAGAAAAAACAACATTATACCAACAGTAAAATATGGTGGAGGTAGTGTGATGGTCTGGGGCTGTTTTGCTGTTTCAGGACCTGGAATACTTGCTGTGTCTACCAAAAAAAACATGAAGAATGACCTAAAACACACCACCAAGTCCGCCTCTGAATGCCTAAAGAACAACCACTAAGACCTTTGGGAAAATACTCTGTGATCTGACATTCCATTAGTAAGAGAAAAAACAACATTATATCAACAGTAAAATATGGTGGAGGTAGTGTGATGGTCTGGGGCTGTTTTGCTGTTTCAGGACCTGGAATACTTGCTGTGTCTACCAAAAAAAACATGAAGAATGACCTAAAACACACCACTAAGTCCGCCTCTGGATGCCTAAAGAAAAACCACTAAGACCTTTGGGAAAATACTTTGTGATCTGACATTCCATTAGTAAGAGAAAAAACAACATTATACCAACAGTAAAATATGGTGGAGGTAGTGTGATGGTCTGGGGCTGTTTTGCTGTTTCAGGACCTGGAATACTTGCTGTGTCTACCAAAAAAAACATGAAGGATGACCCAAAACACATCACCAAGTCCGCCTCTGAATGCCTAAAGAAAAACCACTGAGACCTTTGGGAAAATACTCTGTGGTCTGACATTCCATTAGTAAGAGAAAAAACAACATTATACCAACAGTAAAATATGGTGGAGGTAGTGTGATGGTCTGGGGCTGTTTTGCTGTTTCAGGACCTGGAATACTTGCTGTGTCTACCAAAAAAAACATGAAGAATGACCTAAAACACACCACCAAGTCCGCCTCTGGATGCCTAAAGAAAAACCACTGAGACCTTTGGGGAAATACTCTGTGGTCTGACATTCCATTAGTAATGGAAAAAACAACATTATATCAACAGTAAAATATGGTGGAGGTAGTATGATGGTCTAGGGCTGTTTTGCTATTTCAGGACCTGGAATACATGAAAAAAAAACATGAAGGATGACACAAAACACATCACCAAGTCCGCCTCTGAATGCCTAAAGAAAAACAAACGAAGACTTTGGAGTGGCTGTAGTCAACGTCCTGACCTGAATCCGCTTGAGAGGCTGTGGTTTGACCTTAAAAAGGCACTTCATGCTTAAAAACCGTCCACTGTGACTGAATGACAACAATTCTGCAAAGACGAGTGGGTCAAAATTCCTACACAGCGCTGTAAGAAATTTAGTGCAAGTTATCACAAATGCTTGATTGCAGTTGTTCATGGAATGAATCACTTTTTTCAAACTGGGCCATGTAGGTTTGGATTTCTGTTCCCTTCATAATAAAAAGTTTCATTTCAAAACTGCATTTTGTGTTCAGTTGTGTTGTCGTTGACTAATATTTATGCACAAAAATTTTTTTTTTTTTTTTTTTTGCTTTTCATAGACTCCTTTCTAGCCGCGTCCTAAAAGGCCCAATGACGCAGCACAGCCTTCATGTCGCATCTTGTCAATCTATTAGCTTCCCTCCGCTGGAACAGCAGCAGCAGCAGACGTGAGGCCAAGATGTTTGCCACATTTCCCTCTGCATGCAAGGATGCACTTTTCAATCAGCCACCTGCAAATGCTTCCCGTACAAAAGGAGAAAAAAATAATCATCACAACGCATCATCAGAGCCATTGTGCCACAAGGAGCAGAAGGGAGTGTGAATAATTCAGAAAGTATAATATATTCATAATAGATTTCACAAGGAAGAGTCATTCTTGGAACGCTGTGTTGATTATTTACCGCTGGAGGTGGAGGATAATACTAGAGATTTTACTTTAAGAGAGAATGAAAGTATTACAAGTACTAGGGATGTTGATAATTATTGGCCCGATATACAACACATATGTGTTCATTCCATCACAGGAGATATATCATGTATACACATATCGGTATCGGATCTGTATCGGTTTTTGGCAAAAAAATATATATATACCATATTTTCATTATATTTGTTCACTTCCTGCTTTCATAATATAGTTTAAGGTTTTATTTTTGGTTTTTTTGATTTTTTTTAAATTTAGTTTTATTTAATTTTTTCACTTACCAAAGTAGGAGGTGATATGAGCATCCTTCCCTGAGATCATATTTCTCCTCTCTTGTAGAGAAGTATTGGATGACATTTTTAGCTAATTGCTTATTTTTAGCCTTATGCATTATTTTAGCTGTTTGAAGATGAACTATATCAGTTTAAGTTGAAGTATTTGTGATTTTAGAAATAAGGAGTTAGTATGTTCTCTGTAGGCGGCATTATGAATTATCCTTACTGGCCTTTTTTTGCAGTACATTTAGCGAGTGAAGATTGCTTTTATAGTTATTAGCCCATATTTTCCACACAATAAGTAAGATATGGTCGAACCAGAGAGCAATAAAGAGTGTGGAGTGATTTTTTTTGTCATAGGTTGGCTGTTCCTGTGACTTATACTCCAGAGCGACTTATAAATGGAAAAAAGTGTTTATGTTACATAAACACTGGACAACTTTTCTGTTTGTGTTTATTTTTTGTGTAGCTAAATAACCATTGTGTTAGCATATCTTACACATATTCAGCCTGTTGTCTATGTCACGATGCAAGAGTTAGCCCCGTTCATTTAGTTTTCTGTTCATGCTCTTATTTTTGGTTTCACTGGTTTCTTGCCTTGTTTCTTGTTTTTCTTCTTATCGTAATGCATCAATTTTCGTACATTTTTACCTGCATTTGGGTGCTCGTCTCTGCATCCTGACCATGCCGCAACGTGACACTCTATTCTTTTATTATTGCTAGAAATTGCCTTCCAAGAGGACGTAATGTCTGTTTTGCTCAAGTAGTTTGTAAAATAAATTACCCGGAAAAAATGCGACTTATACTCCAGTGTGTTTTTTTTTTTTTTACCTAATGATGCATTTCTGGCCTTGTGCGACTTATAGTCCAGAAAATACAGTATATAATATCAAACATCCATAACAAATACAAATAATGAAATCCAAAAACAGCACAAATGAGTCTCTAAACACATGGACTTTTTTATTATACAGTATTTAAATACATTGTAATAGCTGGTCTCGATTTTCTAAATTCTTTTTCCATTTGTCGTGTTTACAGTAGCAAAAACTCTGTAAATATATTTCTCATGTATATACAGTATATATATATATATATATAAGAGTACTAATAGGGTTAAAGGGTAACAAAAGGATTAAATAGGTGCTGTGATAATACAAGTGAACAAGTTTGCGCTCTGCCCCTTGTGGTCCGTGTTTTATCGCCATGACGACTCTCGGGATGTCAGGACTGCAAGACACAAAAAAACAAGTGGGGATGATGATCCCTTTGTTTAGAAAAATAACGTTTGAGACCCTTCAGGAGCAACCTCAGGATTATTACATCATGAAGCAAAGAGAACGGAACAGAAGGTCACGCTTTCATTCAACCAGCAGAGAAGTGTGTGTTTGTGTGTTTGTGTGTGTATGTGTGTGTATGTGGAAACCCCACAAAGTCAGGACAGGATGTCACAAAACACAATTAATAATTAATATTGGCTTGGCGAGTTTAGACGCTCCGCCAGGAATGATCAATGTCTTCACTTCAATATTGCTATGAAGTTGCATCCTAAATGTACAGTACACTGTTCAGACAGGTCAAAGGTTAAATTGTGATGACAGGCACATCTGCAACCTCCAAAAAAAAAAAAACACAAGAAGAGATAGGAAGCCCTCTGACAGGCTCTTAGTCTTTGGAAGGTAAGTCACCAAAGTACAAGGCATTGTGGAGGTACTTATACTCCATTGTACATAAATAGTATAAACATAGTACATAAACCTCATTGCGTATTTATTTGTAAAAAAAAAAAATGCACCAGTGCTGTCAGTGTGACACATAATAGACAAGGAAATGATAATATTGACATGGTGTTAGAAAGGGGGAGGGGGTGCAGTCCATTCCAAAATCACTCATACGTTAGTGAAACTTTAAATTTGAAGGATTTTTGGGGTTTAATGCTGATTATTAGGGCATGTCAGATGTAAAAAAAATATATAATTTTGTAGTTTTGAGTACCTCAATGTCCCATAGCCTTCTCCAACGCTGCCCCCCCACCCTCTGGAACTCTTTGCCCCATTCACTCCGTCCTAAAATTATTGTCGACGGAATGGCCATTTTTTGTGTTTTTCTTTCAGAAAAAAATAATACTAAGTGTTACTATTTGTTTATACCAAATGAATTATTCATTCATTTTCTACCGCTTATCCTCACGAGGGTCGCAGGGGGTGCTGGAGCCTATCCCAGCTGTCTTCAGACTCGAGGCGGGGTACACCCTGGACTGGTGGCTGGCCAATCACAGAGCACATATAGACAAACAACCATTCACACTCACATTCATTACTATGGACAATTTGGAGTCGCTAATTAACCTAGCATGTTTTTTTGGAATGTGGGAGGAAACCCGGAATACCCGGAGAAAACCCACGCATGCACGGGGAGAACATGTAAACTCCACACAGAGATGGCCGAGACCGGGATTGAACTCAAGTCACCTAGCTATATGAGGTCACTCGACCGCCGTACAGCCCTCCTCCACAGCAAACAGGAAAAAAATGGAGTTAAATAGATTGTGCGGCATACCCCAGGGATCAATACTGGGACCAAAACTGTTTAACCTTTATATAAATTACATCTGTAAAGTCACAAAAATTATGCATGAAGCTACTCAAAAATGTAAATCATTGCTGGAGCCTATCCCAGCTGTCTTCATGCAAGAGGCGGGGTACACCCTGGGACTGGTGGCCGGCCAATCACAGGGCACATATAGACAAACAACCATTCACACTCACATTCATACCTATGGACAATTTGGAGTCACGAATTAACCTAGCATGTTTTTTTGGAATGTGGGAGGAAACCGGAGTACCCGGAGAAAACTCCAGGATCATGGTATACGACCATACCGTGTACACGTACAGTACGGGTTCTTTACTATGAGGCAATGAGGCACTCAAAACAAAAACAATCAAACCAAGTGGTCCTAAAAAAAGTATCAGAGTGAAAGCTCTTACTTCAGGCAAGCCCAGGGACAAAATTCACATACACCCCCCCGGCCTTGGGCATGTGGAGGGGGCCATGTAAGGAACACGGAAATATCTTATCTTATCTTATCTTAGACATGCTAACATGTTTGTGCTCAACGACACTAAATAAAAAGCTTACCTGAAGCAAGATGAACGTTTCCTACCTTCCTTTCTATGTTCCCTCTGACTTTATTATTATAAAGTTACAACTTTATTCACGTAATATTCCATTAAAATTCATATCTTGATGTTTTAGAATGCAGACGTGATTGGAAAAAGTTTGGACACCCTTGACTCAGACGCACCAAGCCATAAACGAGATATTCCAGAAGAAGTAAGAAGACAGAGCCAAGGATTAAATAACAAAATATGGGTTAGGTCAGCGGAAGAAGGGGTGCAGAGCAGAAAGTGTGAACACAAAATTCCCAAAATTAGAGACAAGGAATCGGAGAATTTGTTATGAAAGGCAGCACACATGAGACAGCATTGGAGAAGTTGCAAGTTGCAGGGACCTCCACCTTACAGATGTTTCCACAACCCAACACCAAAAACAGCAGCTTTAAACTCAAAATGGAGAAAAAGTATGGGGGGGGGGGCGGCAGTCCCGGGAACCAAAGGTAAGGGGGGGGGAAGAGGAGCAGAGCAGGATGGACGTGGGAGGCGGCAGGGTCTCACACATACACACCCTCGGGGTTGAGACTGGACACCAGGGGGTTCTGGAGGTTGCGTGGATGTCCCAGGAACTGCTTGGCGGTGGGGCGAGGCGGCGAGTCGTCTGAGGTTAGACCGTTACCTGACGTGCGGACAAAATCATTCATTTCAATTAGTCATTTATTCATTCATTTTCTACCGCTTGTCCTTACAGCCAATCACAGGGCACATATAGGCAAACAACCATTCACACTCACATTCATACCTATGGACAATTTGGAGTCGCTAATTAACCTAGCATGTTTTTTTGGAATGTGGGAGGAAACCGGAGTACCCGGAGAAAACCTACTCGTGGAATTGAACGTGGGTCTCCTAGCTGTGAGGCCTGCATGCTAACCACTCATCCACCGTGCAGCCCTTCAATTAGTCATTCATTCATTCATTTTCTACCGCTTATCCTCACGAGTGTCGCAATGGGGTGCTGGAGCCTATCCCAGCTGTCTTCAGACTGGTGGCCAGCCAATCACAGGGCACATATAGACAAACAACCATTCACACTCACATTCATACCGATGGACAATTTGGAGTCGCTAATTAACCTAGCATGTTTTTTTGGAATGTGGGAGGAAACCGGAGTACCCGGAGAAAACCCGCAAGAACATGCAAACTCTTCACAGCGATGGCCGAGTGTGGAATTGAACCCAGGTCTCGTAGCTGTCAGGTCTGCGCGCTAACCACACGACCGCCGTGCAGCCCTCAACATGATGCCAGGTTGGATGTTAAGATGAAATGAAGTACTTTGGAAAGAACGGGCGGGCCGTAGTCAAACACTTGGCGGGCCGGATGTGGCCCCCGGGCCGTAGTTTGCTTACCTCTGCTTTACAGTGAAAAAAAAATATATAGTTGAATAAAAAAAAAAGTTTGGAGTCGCCAATTAACCTAGCATGTTTTTGGAATGTGGGAGGAAACCGGAGTACCCACACGTGGAATTGAACGTGGGTCTCCTAGCTGTGAGGCCTGCGTGCTAACCACTTTTCCACCGCCTCATTTAAATTATGACTGAAGAATTTCAATTCTGTTCAACTTACATGTCATAAAATGCGGTAAAAATAAAATTTGTATGCGATTCAGTTCAGTTTCAGCACCAAAAGTACCAATTTAGCTACATTCATTCATTCATTTTCGATACCTCTTGTCCTCACTAGCTTCGAATTGGTATACTGGAGCCTATTCCAGCTGACTATCCCAGGGTATACCCTGGACCGGTCACCAGTTTGCACAAACCATTGTTCCCAGCAAAAGAGTGTTTAATATTGCATTTCAGCCCCCTTACTTCCATTCCTGTATCCATCCTGCAGAAGATGCGCCAGTTCTAGCTGCTCAAGTTGCTCTTGGAGGTCCGTACGGGAGTGACTGTGTACAGGCAGGACGCCGGCTTGCTGGATAAAGTGCTGCAGGTTACACTGCCGCAGCTCCTTGTTCAATTCCTCCAGGTCTTCGTGTTTGGCCTGAGATGGAAGGAGCGTAAACGTGAGAGGACGACACAGAACTAAGAGATTCTAAGACAGGGGTCTTAAACACGCGGCCCGCGGGCCAAATGTGGCCCGCAGGACACTAGTTTGAGGCCCCCGCCTTGATATGAAAGTTTGATATGGATGCTGTATGGTATCATGTACCCAGACAAAATTATTACGTTTGATTAATGTTCATGTTAAAGGTTAAATAACTGTTAATAGTTATCCTCCCTATCCGTGTGGAAGTGGTAAGTTTTTGGCTATTTAAGTTTAAATGAAATAACTTGAAGGCTACGGATGCTGTATGGTATCATGTACCCAGAAAAAAAATTATTACGTTTGATTAATGTTCATGTTAAAGGTTAAATAACTGTTAATAGTTATCCTCCCTATCCGTGTGGAAGTGGTAAGTTTTTGGCTATTTAAGTTTAAAGGAAATAACTTGAAGGCTATGGATGCTGTATGGTATCATGTACCCAGAAAAAAAATTATTACGTTTGATTAATGTTCATGTTAAAGGTTAAATAACTGTTAATAGTTATCCTCCCTACCCGTGTGGAAGTGGTAAGTTTTGGGCTATTTAAGTTTAAAGGAAATAACTTGAAGGCTACCGTTTAGGTGGCTAGCTCTCTAGTTTGCGAGTTAGCATGTGTCTCAAGACCCTGCAGTTGCGCAATATGTTGTAAATAAAAAGAGTATAAATGTGACTATAGTCGTGTTTTGTCATGTCTACAGGGCTCTAATAATGCTTTGTTCATTTTAATCTGAAAAAAATAATTTGTCTACCCGCCAACTATATGTGGTTTCTTAAGTTTTTATTATTTGTCGTTTTATTATTATTATTATATTTATTTATTTATTACTGATTGATTGATTTTCTTTCTTTATTTTTTTATTCTTTATTTTATTCATTTTTCTGTTTTTAATAAATGCGTTTTTTTTGTTTTTTTTGGAAAACCTGATGCGGCCCAGCCTCGCCCCCAAGTTGCCCCCAAGTAAATTGAGTTTGAGACCCCCTGCTCTAAGAGAATTGTATTGCTAAGGCAATCTTCCACCACAAGGGGTCAGCATGGTGTGCAAGTGTTGAACTACTTGGCCTGCAGAGTCTTCCAGATGGGGCTACCACCATCTTGACTTAAGTTCTACCAAGATGAGAAGCTACACCAGCCAGACAGTTAAATGAGCTAAATGATGCATTTATTGTAAATGTACGGTTGAGAGATCAATTCTGTTATTCACTGTGTTTAATTAGTGAGTGTATGGGGGGGGGGGGGGGGTGATTGGACTGAGACAGCCTGCTGCAGTTCACACCTGCATGTCTGCCTCCATTAACCTAATGACAGGACGGCTGGGCTCAACACACACACAATATGCAGCACATCAGACGATACAGACTTCCACTTCCTGTCTATGATTAGCATTCATACGCCAAATATGAATATTTCCTGACCTGACTGGATGCTACATGTATGATGACTAAGACTTGAAATACTCTGGCGTATGTGTTGCACAAAATAAGCCTTCTATTTTTGTGTGGGCGATGTGTATAATTACACTGATGAGTATGACAAAGAGCCAGTCCCAGAACATCAATCAGGGTCCTCCGAGGGGACGACTCGCTCACACACACAAACGAGCTCGTAATTATTCTTTAATCAGTTTTGCAACCACTTCCTACCGGAGTTCCATGAAATTGTCATGAAATCACCGGACCGAAACTTTGCCGTGTGCCTTAACTTCCTCCAAGTACGACGTTCCGATACGTCAGCTCGGTGACACGGATACCGGAGTCTCTGGTTACACGTGGATTATAAGGAAAAGATTAAAAGTGGGTCAGGTTTTTATTGACGAGGCGGCACCTGCGACAACAAGACTAAAACAAGTAATAAACTACAATTAGATGAGGCTGAGTCGATTAAATAAAAGCAAGATTTAATGTCAAATCTAAAAAAAAAGTACAAGAATACTTCCTGTGGATAAGGTCATGTGTAATAGAATCACCACAAGCTTGCATACAAAATGATACTTGACAAACTAGTTCAGCAGGACTGAATGTTCCTCTAATGCCCATTTCCATTTCAGGTTCACTGTGACTTGACACTGGAACTGACTAATGTTAGTTCAAATGTGTACGTTCTTGTTTTAACCCTTAGATGCATAAGTGGGTCAAAAATGATGCGGTCAGGTTGTTTTTTTGAAATATCTTCTTAATGAAATTTTTTCATTATTTCATATTCCAGGAATTTTCTCAAAAAACATGTTTTTGATATCATGCCATTCACATTTTTAACTTAAATTTTATACATTTTAAGAAATTTTGTTTTTTCTGTTACTACCCCAACCTTCCATATTTGGGACAAAAATGACCCGGTCAGGTTGTTTTCTTGAAATATCTTCTCAATGACAATTTTTTATAATTTCATATTCCAGGTATTTTCTCAAAAAACATGTTTTTGATATCATGACATTCACATTTTTAACAAAAATTTTATACATTTTAAGATTTTTTTTGGTTTTGTGTTACTACCCCAACCTTCCATAAGTGGGTCAAAAATGACCCGGTCAGGTTGTTTTCTTAAAATATCGTCTTAATGAAAAAAATTTATCATTTCATATTCCAGGTATTTTCTCAAAAAACTTGTTTTGATATTATGCCATTCATATTTTTAACTTAAATTTTATACATTTTAAGATGTTTTTGTTTTTGTGTTACTACCCCAACCTTCCATAAGTGGGTCAAAAATGACCCGGTCAGGTTGTTTTTTTTAATATCTTCATAATTAATTTTTTTTTATCATTTCATATTCCAGGTATTCCTCAAAAAACATGTTTTTGATATCATGACATTCACATTTTTAACTTAAATTTTATACATTTTTAGATTTTTTTTGTTTTTGTGTTACTACCCCAACCTTCCATAAGTGGGTCAAAAATGACCCGGTCAGGTTGTTTTCTTGAAATATCTTCTTAATTAAATTTTTTTATCATTTCATATTCCAAGTATTTTCTCAAAAAACATGTTTGATATCATGCCATTCACATTTTTAATTTAAATTTTATACATTTTAAGAATTTTTTGTTTTTGTGTTACTACCCCAACCTTCCATAAGTGGGCCAAAAATGACCCGGTCAGGTTGTTTTCTTCAAATATCTTCGTAATGAACATTTTTTATTATTTCATATTCCAGGTATTTTCTCAAAAAACATGTTTTTGATATTATGCCATTCACATTTTTAACTTAAATTGTATACATTTTAAAAAATTTTGTTTTTTGTGTTACTTCTCCAACCTTCCATAAGTGGGCCAAAAATGACCTGCATGCATTTTCTATGGAATCCAACAGGAACCTTTGATTCTTATCAACTTTTGGCTGTATTATCTTCATATAATATTGTGTATGTGTCTTTCATGACTGTTAGTATTATCAACACATTAGCCTACTAATTAGCTGGCTAACATTATTATATGTACTGTTGGGCATTACCTTTTTGTTTCCTCTGCTAGATACACAGCTGAAATGGTCCTACAGATGCTGGATGATGGAGCGGCAGTAACGGGGTTGGAGTCTGAGTCTGAAATGTCTGATGACCCAGACCGCAAGCCAAGTATGGCCTAAAGATCTCCAGTCACTCGTGCATTTAAGGGTTAATTTGTATTTCTAAATGTCTCTGCTGATGTGTCTGCTGCAGTGCACAGGGAGGAGAGTCTAAGGTAGAAGAGGGTCTGGTCTGCTTTACGCTAAAAAACGACAACTCCTTCAGCCGTATGGGTCTACAGCCCCTTTTCCAGAACTATGACCTCTCTCCTTACCTGCAGCAGAGACTCTGCCTTCCCCAGAGCCTTATCAGTCTCAGATAGTTGCTCCTCTAACTCCGTCCCGCGCATCTCTTGGGTCTGGAGCTCAGCTTTCACGGCATCAAGCGACTCCTCGGGCCCGTTGCTTTTGGCTTCCAAGTGCCGTTCCTGCTGGATCTCCTGCTCCAGCTGAGCGGAGCGCACAGAGAACTCGTGGAGACGCCGTCCGCAGTCGTCGAGCTTTGCATGGAGCTCACCCAGCTTTCTTCTCATTCCTCGCTCCCTCTCGGTCTCGGCTTGAAGCTCCTCTTCCCAGTACTGCTCATGAGCGAGCTCCGCCTGGTTCCTCCGCATTGTTTGCTCCAAAGTGTCCAACTCTTCTTGGAAGCGGCCGTCAGACAAGGGTGAAGGACATGGAGATGAGTAGTGATGCTCCCAAGTGTTAGACTCCCTTTCTAGAGTTTCTAGCTGTTCTTCAATGGTCCTTAGTCTCTCCTGCTGCTGAAGAACCTTCCTGAAGACCTCTTCTTTGGATGGGCCTGCTGGTGGTGAGGTAGATGGAGCATGATGGGATGTAGGGATGGGAGAAGATGAAGGCGAGGCTCTTTTCTCAGGGGAGTCCCGAGGAGACCGATGAAAAGGTTTGGCTCTGGGTGAAGTGGACGGCCCCAGGTTGAATGTGAGCGATTTCTTGGGCTGGTTGCGTTTGGAAAGGTCCTGCTCGGGATACTTGGGCAGCGGGAGAGGGCTAAGTTTGTCTTGTTTTGAGCCAGGTCCATCGCTGCTGCTCGGGCCAGTGCGACGCAAGAAGAACTGGACCTCACTCCCGTGCTGGCCGAGCTTGGCCAGAGACTCGAGGGGTCTTTCTGTGGCAAGCAACTGTCTCTCCGTATCCCGAAGACGCTGGATTAGAACATAGCGACCGGTCTGACCTGGCAACAGAGAGGAAAAATATGAATACATTCAGGGTGTCAAACAATAACAAATTTGAAACAGATTAATTAATTTAATCAACAGATTAATTGCTTAATTAATTAGATTAATCTAAAGATTAATCTAATTAATATTTTAAATAAATTTATCATGATTAATCACCATTAGCACCCTGTACTTCATTTACATGTAAAATTACATATTGAACCTTGAACTTAAGTAAAACTAAAATCATGCGGTTTGGTAACAGCAGAAAAGACACACACTGGCAAATACAAATAGACGTGTAGACATTGAAAGGGTGAATGAAAATACATTTCTGGTCTATGTCATTGGATGCTCATATCACCTCGTACTTTGGTACGTGACTAAAGTAAACTAAAGTAAACTAAAGTAAACTAAAGTAAACTAAAGTAAACTAAAGTAAACTAAAGTAAACTTAAATTAAATTAAATTAAATTAAATTAAATTAAATTACAAATGTAATTAAAAATTAAATTAAATTAAATTAAATTAAATTAAATTAAATTAAATTAAATTAAATTAAATTAAATTAAATTAAATTAAATTAAATTAAATTAAATTAAATTAAATTAAATTAAATTAAATTAAATTAAATTAAATTAAATTAAATTAACCTTAAACTATATTATGAAAGCAGGAAGTGAACAAATGCAACAGTTACTGATTGTAAAAGTACCAGATGGAGGGGTAGGATTTAATAAGCTTTGCTTCTTCCTACTCCTTTTGGACATGTGGAACTGGGAACTGATTATGTGATGCACTCAATTGTAATCTGATGCATGTTCAAATGAAATAAAACCATTACCATTATATTTTCTCTTGCATAAATCCCTCTATTTGAGGAATATTAAGCGAACAAATGACATCAGATGCATTATGACGGTCCTGATACTTCTACATATCTGCCACTAAGAACAGGAATAAGACTCTCCCAGCATGTAAAGATGTTCAAATAAACTGAAGTTTCCACAAGGACCTTGAAATTAGGACAAACCCTCCCTAACGGCTCAGTAGGCAGTTCACTCATGGAAGGAGGAGAGCGCTAAATCTGGTCTTATGTTGTTCAATGCTGCTGCTCGAATAAAGCCAGAGGATACATCGGCAGGCTCAAATCCGAAATGACCTCATGACAATTCAATGGCGCTCTTCGCTCATCTTAAAGCTGCAAATTTAAGATGGAACATTCCGACTCTTTGGTTCACATCAATGTTTAGAAGAAGTCATTTGGTGCTGTTTAGAATGTTGAAACCGTGGTGTGTGTCTAGATGACAGCTGTGCCAGCTATGCAAATAGTGTGACCTCATAGTGAAACCCAGTGTAATCAATGCAGGGTATGAAGAAGGACATGACATAGTAATGTGTGCCGGCATTGTCCTCAAACACACCACACTAATAGCTTTAAATCCTCTCTACATAATGGTACCGGTTTTATTTCATTTGAACATGCATCAGATTAGTAACTGTTACATTTGTTCACTTCCTGCTTTCCTAATATAGTTTAAGTTTATTTATTTATTTATTTTTTGTTTTTATTTTTATTTTTGTCACGTACTGAAGTACGAGGTGATATGACCATACAATGACATAATGGGTCATATCACCTCGTACTTTGGTACAGGACAAAAAGTACAAAAATAAAAAATTAATTAATTAATTAAAAAATAATTAAAAATAAAAAACAATGGTACACATTATGTCATTGTATGGTCATATCACCTCGTACTTTGGTACAGGACAAAAAAGTACAAAAATAAAAAATAAATTAATTAATTAAAAAAAAATTAAAATAAAAAAAAACAATGGTACCCATTATGTCATTGTATGATCATATCACCTTGTATTTCGGTACGGGACAAAAAATTTAATAATTTAAAAATTCAAAAAAAACAAAAAAAAACCTCAAACTATATTATGGAAAGCAGGAAGTGAACAAATGTAATAGTTACTGATTGTAAAAGTACCAGATGTAGGGGTAGGATTTAATAAGCTTTGCTTCTTCCTACTCCTTTTGGACATGTGGAACTGCAAACTGATTATGTGATGCATTCAATTGTAATCTGATGCATGTTCAAATGTTCAAAACCATTACCATTACCATTACCATTACCATAGTAAGTGTCAATATAGTGATATATATAGCACATCATGACTGGTTCAAGACTCTTCATCCTTGTATTTAGCAAACATCAACTGCTTGTCTTGTTTCTCGAATTCGCTCATCTTTGTGCATTGTTTGAGGGTCTTACTCAATAATAATCCCCAATACAGTCAAATCTGTGCATTACATAATTAAACTTAAGATTGGTTGATTAAAAAGTACTCACCAATAGCCTGAGCCAGAGCGATGACCACATCCTGGCAGGATGTCTCCTCCGATAAGCCACACACCACCCGCACCACTCCATCCACCCACACTTTGAGCTCCATCTTGCGACCGAGCGGGGGCAAAGTGATTGGTTGGTAAGATCGTCTTCCAAACGGATCACTTGAGTTTGGTTTGCTTCAGCTCAGCGTTGCATGGCAGTGATTCTGTTCAAGAACGGACACAAGAGACACAAGGTTAGAGTTAGGTGTTGAAAATCTTGAAAATCCACTCCGTATGATTACTAATTGGTCGAGAAGAACCTAAACCGGTAGAAGGTGTGGCAGTGTGGGCAGATTTTGTGGACCTTGAAGCATAAATGCCAATCTGTAACCCAATTAAACGCTCCGCTGCCCTCCTTCAAAGCCGTTATGATAGCTTACTGCCGAGGGGAACGGACAGGGAAAGTGGAGCAACTCAAGCTTGTATGTATCTGGTGGAGGGGCGTTTGTGCGGGTGGAAGAAACCCCAAAAGGGTGGAGTGTGTATATGTGTGTGTGTGTGTGTGTACTCCCAGTTTGATCCCACTCAGCAGGACCAAAAGTGACTTAAGACGGCATATCAGCATCTTGCTGAGACACTCTCTCCGAACAGCAGGTTTGACTTTAAATTAATATCATTATGTGTAGTCCTCGCTGTGTTACTGTGTACTTTTACAGCCAAAAGTTCAAAACAAGGTAATAAAATACTGCAGTGCTCATAAAAAGTGAAAGAGCCTCAGGCGGTGTGAGGATTATCTACGGAAGTTGGCACTGAAAAAGAAAACTATGTAGTCTAGGTGGGTAAAACAACACTCAGACAGATGGTGTTCTCTTTCTGTCTTGACGTTCCGGTTCTCAATGGGAGGTGTTTTAACTCCAGGCACCCCCCCCCACCCCATTCCCATACCTTATCTTGGCCTTCTTTCAGTGCCTGGCCGTGCTCCGCTGGCTGCCAATAAGGAGCTGCCTCAGAGGAATGCACTGACTTCATCAACCACCCGGAAGAATTCCGACTTTCTTTAAGAAAATACGACTCGGTCCGCCTTTCCGTGACCTCGTAGCTCCACCGCTACTTGTTTATACAACAAACACTGATGCGGTAACAACGTCATACAATGACTGACGCAATGTTCTGACGTGGAGCATGCATTATGGACTAGGAACTATGAAATGGGAGCGCTATTAAAATAGACAGCACTGCATTGATGTCAATATTTTGACTAAAAAAGCAAACAATGTGCTATGTTGCAATACATAATTAAACCCGAGTCACAAAGTGAGTAATCAAATAATCATTTACTTTGGCATCGGGAGTTTTTTTTTTTTTTATCTGATGAACAGGAAGCAACATTTAAAAAAATCTTGGCTCCATCAAAAATGGAATGATACTTTACAAGAAGCGCCTTACCTGAACTGAGCTTCAACTATCTGGAAAGAGTGAATCAGTTTTTCACGTACCACGACTACTACATTTAAAAGGGAACACAATCATGGACGTAGTTCCTCCCGGTGAAGTGAAATGTGATAAGGTGTACGAACAAGCAACAAACCTGTGAGTCTCAGGTTGCTATCTGTTCCTTCTGTCAACAGGAAGTGATGACAACAACACTGAGAACCAGAAACCAGCCTAACCCAGCATTAGCGTCTAAGGGTGAGCTCACAGGCAACTAATGTGGAAATGGAACCAATATTACGCTTTTCCACACGAGGGTCGCGAGGGGGTGCTGGAGCCTATCCCAGCTGTCTTCAGGCGAGAGGCAGGGTACACCCTGGACTGGTCGCCAGCCAAGCAAAATCATTCATTCATTCATTTTCTACCGCTTTTTCCTCGAAGTGGTTGCGGGGGTGCTGGAGCCTATCCCAGCTGTCTTCGGGCGAGAGGCGGGGTACACCCTGGACTGGTCGCCAGCCAATCAAAATGATTCATTCATTCATTTTCTACCGCTTTTTCCTCACAAGGGTCGCGGGGGTGCTGGAGCCTATCCCAGTTGTCTTCGGGCGAGAGGCGGGGTACACCCTGGACTGGTGGCCAGCCAATCAAAATCATTCATTCATTCATTTTCTACCGCTTTTTCCTCGAAGTGGTTGCGGGGGTGCTGGAGCCTATCCCAGCTGTCTTCGGGCGAGAGGCGGGGTACACCCTGGACTGGTCGCCAGCCAAGCAAAATCATTCATTCATTCATTTTCTACCGCTTTTTCCTCGAAGTGGTTGCGGGGGTGCTGGAGCCTATCCCAGCTGTCTTCGGGCGAGAGGCGGGGTACACCCTGGACTGGTGGCCAGCCAATCAAAATCATTCATTCATTCATTTTCTACCGCTTTTTCCTCACAAGGGTCGCGGGGGTGCTGGAGCCTATCCCAGTTGTCTTCAGGCGAGAGGCGGGGTACACCCTGGACGGGTCGCCAGCCAATAAAAATCATTCATTCATTCATTCATTTTCTACCGCTTTTTCCTCGAAATGGTCGCAGGGGTGCTGGAGCCTATCCCAGGTGTCTTCGGGCGAGAGGCGGGGTACACCCTGGACTGGTCGCCAGCCAATCAATCATGGCACTGAGGATCAAGGATACGCCACCTTTGGGGGCCGTCCACACCGGGAGGAGCCGCAGGTCGTGCCATCGGGGGACCACCCCCCCGGGCCCGCCCGACTCCGACATACGGGCGGACCCCCACATTAAAGGGAGGAACCCCCAGCCGGCCGGGTCAAAGGGACCCAAGCATGGCACGCCCTCAGCAGACCAGACACAGCCCCCAGTGTGGAAGACCCCCCTGAGGAAATACTGGAGTTAAAAGCTAAAAATTAAAGCATAAAATAGGACTAAAAATATAAAAACATAAGAAAAGTTTAAAAATATTAGTTAAAAGCCTGATTAAAAAGGTCAACAGTCTCCGCAGTCCTGAGGCTCTCCGGCAGGCTGGTCCACATGTGGGGGCTATAGTGGCTCAATGCTGCCTCACCGTGGGTTTTCGTTCTAGGTTTTGGTATTGTTAAAAGGCCAGTGCCGGAGGACCGCAGGGTCCGCGGGGGTTGATATGGTAAAAGCAGATCAGATAAATAAGAAGGTGCAAGGCCGTTAAGACATTTAAAAACCAGTAAGAGAATCTTAAAATCGATCGAATCACAGGGCACATATATAGACAAACAACCATTCACACTCACATTCATACCTATGGACAATTTGGAGTCGCTAATTAACCTAGCATGTTTTTGGAATGTGGGAGGAAACCCACGCATGCACGGGGAGAACATGCAAACTCCACACAGAGATGGCCGAGGGTGGGATTGAACTCGGGTCTCCTAGCTGTGAGGCCTGCGCGCTAACCACTCCTGTACCGTGCAGCCATGAAACCTACAAATCAAATAAAATACAATAAAGTAGTCGCTGGTTCTTGTTGAGAAGTATGAGCAAGTCAACATGAACAGAGTCTAAACAGTCAGTCCGACAAATGTAAACACAGCTGAAGTAATACAAAGAAGTAGTGATGAAGTTTTCGGAACTTTCTCTGTATTGAGCAGATGCAACCCTCCGATGTGAACATTGGTCTCATGGACATCATGTCATTCTTCTGACCACAAACTAGTTTTTAAGTCGACATCTGCGGTTGTTGTTGTTGTTGAATTTTGGGTCACCAATTTTAAGTTGACAAAAGCTGATATCAACACAACATTTTTTTTTTACTCAACTATATATTTTTTCTTCACTGTAAAGCAGAGGTAAGCAAACTGCGGCCCGGGGGCCACATCCGGTCCGCCAAGTGTTGGACTAGGGTCCGCCCGTTCTTTCCAAAGTACTTCATTTCATCTTAACATCCAACCTGGCGTCATGTTGAAGGCTGCACGGCGGTCGTGAAGTTAGCGCGCAAATCACACAGCTAGGAGTCCTGGGTTCAATTCCCCTCCGGGTACTCCGGTTTCCTCGCACATTCCAAAAACATGCCAGGTTAATAAGCGACTCCAAATTGTCTATAGGTATGAATGTGAGTGTGAATGGTTGTTTGTCTATATGTGCCCTGTGATTGGCTGGCCACCAGTCCAGGGTGTACCCCGCCTCTCGGGGTATAAATTAAGTTGGTTACTTTAGGGTATGGTGAATGTGTGGCTAAAGCAGCTCTTTTTTTCTTCTTCTTCTTCATTTCGAACATGAAAAATAAATAAAAATAAATAAAAAATACCTATGCATTTTTATTTATATTGATTTTGGTTAGTTTGTTGTGCTGTTTCATGTTTGAAATAAAGAAGAAAAAAAAAAAACAATATTGATGTCCTTGCAATGTAAACATTCTCAATCCATTCTTCCAAAATACCAACTTGCATATCAAAGTTGACCCATCAGCTATAGAGGTCTGATCGGGTCTAGTCCAAAACCGCCGTCAATGGCGGGAGTTTCGTATCAGTATTGAGAGAGTAAAACATCAACGTCCTTTGAAAACCCATAATGGCTCCTTTGTTCCCCAATGTAAATAAGAGTGTGTTTACTCTTAAACGTGTGAAAAGCCAACTCAGTACACACATTAAACTGTATTTATGGAGTGTGAAAATAACACATAATTGTTAAACTATATGACGACAATGAGCCAAAAAGTCCATACACATACGCTGAAGTCTTCACCCGAGCTGGATCTTCCCGAGTAAAGTGTTTTTAGTCACTACACGCTCATTTCATCCAACACTTGAGATCACATCCTTCAGCCAGAAAGTCTAACAATTCCAAGCTTCCACCTCTATTTGACACCCCCGGCCCCACCCACCCAAAAGAACACATCACCCAGTTTCACTTGAAACCAAGCCCTTCTCAAGTGTCCCACGTTGGCTTGGAGCGAGCCATGAAATGTGCTCCTTAGGGGGTAATCGGCAACCTCCAGCAATCAAAATTCCATCTGAGTAATACTTGAGGATACTGTCTTTGGAACTACTGTATGATGAAAGGCGGAGAAAGAGAACAAGAGAGGGAAGACACACAACGAGGAAATGAAATGGGCAGCATGGAAAAAAATGAGTGGTTAAAAAAATAGCAATAATTGCAGCGAAGTGCATGACATTCTCTCCCCTTTCATCAGCCATCGAGCAAACCTGCTTTGCGTCTTTTATCACCCCCTCTGCGCCTCTTTTTCTGTCTCTTCAAAAAAAAAACAGCCAAACGGCTCCTCTGTGAATTCCGCCGTAGGGTTACCGTCACTCACGGTCCTGCAGACACAGGGCATGTTTCAGCCCATCTGCGTACCACCTTGTGTGGGGAACAATGGTAGAAGGTTTTGGATCAACTACACATGGATTCTTCCAGTAAATTACACTCAGGCTAATTACATTGTTTATAAGAAAGGAATGCACAAACATCTTTGGAAGCGTACACTTATGGAACCTGTCATTAGACACACTTTCACAGTTGAAAGAGATCCAATATAAAAGTTGGTATTAAACAACACGAAAAACAGAGAACAGTCCCGTGTTGACGCTTTTCAGCTATGCATAAATAAATGGTAATGGTAATGGTAATGGTTGTATTTCATTTGAACATGCATCAGATTACAATTAAATGCATCACATAATCAGTTCACAGTTCCACATGTCCAAAAGGAGTAGGAAGAAGCAAAGCTTATTAAATCCTACCCCTCCATGTGGTACTTTTACAATCAGTAACTGTTACATTTGTTCACTTCCTGCTTTCCATAACACAGTTGTTTTTTTTGTTTGTTTTTTTTAATAATGTACCTCGTACCGAAGTATATTTAGTTCGTCCCTGAGATCATATTTCTCCTCTCTTGTATTGGATGACATTTTTAGCTAATTGGTTATTTTTAGCCTTATGCATTATTTTAGCTGTTTGAAGATGAACTATATCACCAAGTTGAAGTATTTGTGATTTTAGAAATAAGGAGTTAGTATGTTCTGTGTAGGCGCCATTATGAATTATCCTTACTGACCTTTTTTGCAGTACATATAGCGAGTAAAGATTGCTTTTATAGTTATTAGCCCATATTTTCCACACAATAAGTAAGATATGGTAGAACCAGAGAGCAATAAAGAGTGTGGAGTGATTTCTGATTGAGAACAAATTTTTTGCTTTGTTCAATATTGAAATATTTCTTGCCACCTTATGTTGTATATTTGTAATATGAGTTTTCCAGCTCATATTTTCATCTATTGTGATCCCCAGAAATGTATTTTCCTTCACCCATCATATTTTTTCTCTCTTGTAGAGAAGTATTAGATGACATTTTTAGGTAATTGATTGTTTTTAGCCTTATGTAAATAAATACATAAATAATGATGCCATGGCCGAACAATGCAGAAGAAAAATGCATGCAAACGTAAACACATCAAATATGCAGAAAGCCCATTCTTGCCGTTGTTGTGACAGTCACAGAGCTGTGTTTTATGCCGGTACAATGGTCGCAGGTTGGGTATGTCCATGATTTCATGCTCAAACAGTCCAACCATTAATAGTTATCTTAATGAAAGGGTGTGCTCCAGCCCGCAGTGCTATCTCTGAAGCAACAGGAGCCCAAGAAACAATGCAGTGTGCAATATCACACTCTGCATCTGAGCATAAGCACCAATGGATATTCATTCAGACGATACAAAGCAGCCAGTGTCAACAAACTGTACTTGTCATGGGACAATGGTCAAAGTCCGTATGAGTAAGAGCAGAGAGCAAAGCACTCTGGTCCAGGCTGCTTAAAGACTATGTCGTAAGTTAGACATTGTCGCTTGATAACAATAAACAGCGCTGTGCTCGGGACTGGCACACACAAACACTCGAAGACCTTGTAACACTCTGGCACCGAGCAACCTGGTCTCATCTGAATTGCGGACATTATTGTCGTTCTGGTTCCATGCTAAGCAGGCAGTCGCCTCTTTTGTGGCCCGGAGCATCGCTCTGTCGTTGGCATTGCCGATTACTCCCGCCATTCTACTGCATCCACATGTTCCGACTGATAAAACCAATAAAACGCTTGCTTTTGTGCTCCCTGACGCCCAATTTGCATTCTTTATTCCGCCCCTCCTCCTTAGTCATCCAAAGTTTCAGCCTGCTGGGAGTGCTGAGTTGCTGCGTTCAAATACCCCGTGAGACCAAAAACAAACAGTTTAAGTCCATAACATGCCCGTAGTCAAGAGCAGTATTAATTATCATCCACAAAACCATTTTAGTTGAGAAATTGCATTGGGGGAATGAGTCACACATTTTCCCTCTCACACATCAACAAACACGTTCTCTGATTAAAGCTCGCTTTCAAAGCGCATCAGTTTAAAGCAAAGCTTTTTTTTGCCGAGGTATCCATGCGGCGCTGGGAGAGACCATCTGGATCGATAAACTGTTTATTATTATCATTATTATTATTAAGTACACCGCTAGGAAGCTGTTTTTTTATTTTATTCAGAGCCTAAGGGAAATATATTCACCACTTTTAATATTCAAACCTTTTCCCGGAATTTCACTTCCATATATGCCCCACTGTATTTTCCTGAGCCAGCTGTGTTTTATTCAGTATATATAAAATTACTTTTTTTTGCAAGTTTGGACCTGCATGTGTACTGCGTAAAATGAACCTTCTTTCTGAATCTATTCATAATCTCTAATATATGGACTCATTTTACACTAGGATGCTTATTTTGTCAATTATGGGCCGATAGCAAAGCCGCTGATTGTCATGCTACTTCTGGCACGAACAGTAGAGCAGTCCGGGAGCTACTTTTCTGCATCATGGAGAATGATGTAAGATGTTTGGAATACAAAGATGGAACTATACCATTTTCATTCTGGGGCAAGAAGAATGGGTCCATTGTGCTTCTTCGAATGGTCAAAAGTAAAGCTGCAACAATTAATCAATTACCCAATTTGACAACTATTTTGGTATTTGATAACTGCTTTTAATAACTGCTCATATCACCTCGTACTTCGGTACGTCACAAAAATAAAATTAAAAAAAATACTTAAACTATATTAGGAAAGCAGGAAGTGAACAAATGTAACAGTTACTAATCTGATGCATGTTCAAATGAAATAAACCCATTACCATTACCATTAAGTAGAGAGGATTTAAAGCTATTGAATAAAATAAAATAAAATAAAATAAAATAAAATAAAATAAAATAAAATAAAATAAAATAAAATAAAATAAAATAAAATAAAATAAAATAAAATAAAATAAAATAAAATTAAATAAAATTAAATAAAATTAAATTAAATTAAATTATCCTCGTTTCTGGGATGTTGCGGACCAAACATGGGTCAAACATTGGTCCATCTTAGGCAGGGGGGGTCAAAAGTGTGGCCCACCATCTGGTGTTTATTACTCTGTCTTTGGCACATTGTAGAAATAAAATGAAAACAAAAAAAAAGGCATAATGTAATGAGAAAGGTGAAATACTGATGATCAGTAGTTCCTTTGGTGCATCCATCCTAATTGATTACTCGATTAATCAAAACAGATCAAACTCAAAAAAATAATTGTTCAATCACATGTGCATTGGGTTCTTCCTTGGCACAAACACTAATTGTCATTAAATGAGTGAAACAGTTTATATTATTTTGTAAAAAAAAAAAAAAGGAATCTCAATAAAAAGTTGATACATGAAGTTGATCTGTATTGCAGTGAGTGCTACAATCAAAGAACCACAAATGGAAGTAGGAAGTATAGTCCATTGGGTACGTGAGGAAACTACATCCAAGTACGGAGGATCTCTGAGGGTCCATAATATTCAGTATCACAATAATTGACTCTTAAAGTGTAAACAACTGCAATAAAATAGTGGAAAAACTCACATATGAGTGTATTACTTTCACACATCAGTGGTACTAGCACAACTTCAAGAGGGCTTTGGAGAAGAGAACTGGGTCGTTAGTGTTTTTGTTTGTCATTCTACCGTAGCGTGCAATTCGCACACAAACACCAACTAAAAGTTGTATATTTTAAAGATGATACCCAATCTTTCCTCGCAATCAAGGCGCAGCTCTCCTGAAAGACCAATTATTATCATCTCACTACTAACTGCGCTCCTGTGTAGCTACAACACACCTCATGAATAATGCATTCTTCTCGCAGCACATTCATTTGAAAAGTATTTCTCAGAAAGAAAATCTAAGTGCTCATGACCTACACACGCTTTGAAAATGTCCCTAGCGTGCTCGAGTCCCAAGCGTTCTTAGTATGGAAATGGACGTAGCGAAAGGGAATGAAAAGCAGCGCTAATAAGCTTTCGTCGCCACACTTGCATAAAGGTCCGGCATCGGGACAGTGGGAATCTCGTTCATCCATTCATGCATCCAGCGCTGCAGCCTTCGACCTTCTCACAATAACGATTAGTTTACCCAATCTCAAATGGATAATTGCTTCGTTGTAACATTTTGACTTAAAAATAAAGGGTACCTATTGGGAGAAAATACTTGGAATTAAATATATTTTAATGCTATTATCTTATTTTCAAATATAACTCAACAAATGTACAACCAATTCTCAAAATGTTATGTTACTCAAAATTTTTTTATCAAATACATGCAAATACCGTATTTTCTGGACTTTTTTTCATAGGTTGGCTGTTCCTGCCACTTATACTCCAGAGCGACTTATACATGAAAAAACTGTTTATGTTACATAAACACTGGACACCTTTTCTGTTCATGTTTATTTTTTGTTTATTTTTTATTTTTTTTATTTTTTGCAAAAAATGCGACTTATACTCCAGTGCGACTTATGTATGTTTTTTTCTACCTAGTTATGCATTTTTGGCATTATGCGACTTATACTCCGGAGCGACTTATAGTCCAGAAAATTTGCAGATATGGTGCATGATAGATGCCGGACAGATTATCCAGTTATTGGCCCGATATGAGGAATTATATGACATTATACAAATAAATCCAATAACATAAAAAAACTCTCCAGTGAGGCTTTTACGAGATTACTCGTACCGTGCTGTAGGTCGGTTAAGGTGAGCAAATCAAGCACTCCTTTTATCCTCCCTGTGCCGTGCTGTAAATGGCCTAGCGTGAACTTCCCTGAGCTGACTTGTAAACAAATTGGCGGCTATCATGTGGGACTTCTTCTTCTGTTTCTGGGGAAGCCGGTTTGTCAAGTACACTTTGTCGAATCGACCTCTGTTTGAGTCTCTTACCTCAAATTGTGTACACAAATTATATTCATTTTCTACCGCTTAGAGGCGGGGTATACCCTGGACTGGTCGCCAGCCAATCACAGAGCACATATAGTCAAACAACCATTCACACTCACATTCATACCTATGGACAATTTGGAGTTGCTAATTAACCTAGCATGTTTTTGGAATGTGGGAGGAAACCGGAGTACCCGGAGACAAAATCGCTATAAATCCTGTAGGTTACAAATACCGTAACGTCCCTCAACATGTGTTAAAAATAATATACGACCATGGAAAGACAATGCATGTAATTGATGATGGAGGTGGGGTAAAGGCCAGCAGAATTGACCCGGTTTTTCAGAGTCCATCACCTGTGACTGTCAGTCATCGAGCACCATTCACCAAGATGGTACATTGGCCTAAGCAGGAAGCAAATTCAAGGTAAAGGACAATGAAGAACTGGATCTGAACCGACTTAC
Source organism: Doryrhamphus excisus (assembly GCF_037039965.1). Classification (NCBI taxonomy): domain Eukaryota; kingdom Metazoa; phylum Chordata; class Actinopteri; order Syngnathiformes; family Syngnathidae; genus Doryrhamphus; species Doryrhamphus excisus. Next base: position 2,662,305 of record NC_136357.1, on the reverse strand, counting down.
TCATACCTGGCTTGGCAGAAACTTGTTTGCATCAGCTGGGAAACCAAGCAGAGCAGACAATATCGGAGACGGGGACTTTGTTTGTGCTGACTCATGGAGACGCATACCCACACGCACACACGCACAGCCAGCAGCAAATGGTGAGAACGATAACGCCAGATTGCACAGGCAGCGCTGGGCTCCGCAGAGAGTTGCGCTCGGGATGAGTGGGTTGGCTGCCCACAGGCTTAGCCCCTCAAGCGCAGGACTTCATATTGTCGGGTGAGCCAGAGAAGAAGGTTCTCATCACCTTTTGATGGGCGCCCATGTGTAATCGTACACTGCTGACTTGACTCAGCAAGGACACTGCCCCTTTTGCTGAATAGACAGTTGCCGTCCATAGATTTAGGACAAAAGTCACTTTTGTAGAGTTAGCAGGAACTTACATTGATGTTTTTTTTTTTTGCACGTACACGAGCGCCGCATTCACTTCCTGTATGCGTGCTTGCATCTGACGTAGAGTCACGAATGCCACAGCGTCCAGTGTCACAGGTTTGAAGCTTAAACTCATTAGTAATTTAAAACATTCCTCCACGTCTCCTTATATAAATTATTCACGGCTGTTTTTTTTTTTTCTTTACTTTATCAAATTTTCTTGAAACACGCTGCCATACGGTTCTACCGTATTTAACTTATGGTGTGGAAATATGGGGTAATAACTAAAAAAGCAATCTTCACTCTAAATGTAAATGTACTGCAAAAAAGGTCAGTAAGGATAATTCATAATGCCGCCTACAGAGAACATACTAAAATCTAAAATTTCTAAAATGACAAATACTTCAACTTGCTGATATAGTTCATCTTCAAACAGCTAAAATAATGCATAAGGCTAAAAATAACCAATTATCTAAAAATGTCTTCTCTACAAGAGAGGAGAAATATGATCTCAGAAGTACATTTGAAACACTTCTATGCTAGGACTACATTATGCTAGCCATAGCATTTCAGTATGTGGAATCAAACTATGGAATGGATTGAGTAAGGAAATCAAACAATGCACAACGATGAGCCAATTCAAGAAACAATACAAGCAGTTGATGTTTGCTAAATACAAGGATGAAGAGTCTTGAACCAGTCATGATGTGCTATATATATCACTATATTGACACTTACTATGGTACCCATTATGGCATTGGATGCTCATATCATCTTGTCAAATAAAACTAAAAAAATAAAAAAAAATAAAAAAAAATAAATTATATTCTGAAAGCAGGAAGTGAACAAATGTAACAGTTACTGATTGTAAAAGTACCAGATGGAGGGGTAGGATTTAATAAGCTTTGCTTCTTCCTACTCCTTTTGGACATGTGGAACTGTGAACTGATTATGTGATGCATTCAATTGTAATCTGATGCATGTTCAAATGAAATAAAACCATTACCATTACCAAATTAACCTTTTTTTAAAGGACAGAATATGATTCAAATACACATATTTATCAAGTCATGGCAAAATGGCTTACTTTTGTATAACCTTCAGTGTCGATGTGACGATTTTCTATCACAGTGAACATCACGGATTGGGTGTCGGGTTCAGTCGTAGGACAGGTATCACCCCAAGACAGAACAGATGCATATAACTTTGCGGTACTAATATTCTGCTGGACAGCAAATATATAGAATTTCATCAAAAATCTAAAAGTATCCATTTGCTGAATCAATGTTTTTTAAGATGAAAGCAAAGAGAATTCCATCAGGTCCCTCCCAGTCCGCCCGAGGTCATCAACATTACAAGGGACATTTAATAACCTCTATGAGATCACTGATGGATTTCACAAGATTCAAGTTTTGTGACTTGTTCTGTCAACACAGATTCTAAAGTCTAAATTGTTATTCCATAGTTAAAGTCGAATCTCTTCTTTCACATCCACCCTCTATTTGCCTTGGGAGTGCCAACATACCTGGCCCTTGGAGAGAGGGATGTAGGTAAATAGAAGTAGACCTCCAGGTCATGTGAACATCGTTCACATCGTTTCAAATCATTGACTCAAGTGTCATTCTCCATTAACCGCTTCATCCCTGGGCTAGATTTCTCAAAATGACATAATAAACAGGATTGATGGACGTGAAATATCCATTATGCGACCGCGTAAGTGTCCATAAAGATGGATCGGTTTACTGAATTTCTATCTAATTAAAATATTTGTATTTAGACATAAAATACTCAAACTAAACTATCTCTGCAGGAGCCTATGATAATAACAAACATCAGTGAAACTCTGATATCTGTAATATCAGTAATAATATTTTGAAATGGCTGCACGGTGGTCGAGTGGTTAGCGCGCAGACCTCACAGCTAGGACACCAGGGTTCAATTCCACCCTCGGTTTGCATGTTCTCCTCGTAGGGCCCACATTCCAAAAACATGCTAGGTTAATTGCCGACTCCAAATTGTCCATAGGTATGAATGTGAGTGTGAATGGTTGTTTGTCTATATGTGCCCTGTGATTGGCTGGTGACCAGTCCAGGGTGTACCCCGCCTCTCGCCCGAAGACAGCATACCCGCGACCCTTGTGAGGAAAAGCGGTAGAAAATGAATGAATGAATGAATGAATGCATGGCGGTCGAGTGGTTAGCGTGCAGACCTCACTGCTAGGAAACCAGGGTTCAATTCCACCCTCGGCCATCTCTGTGTGGAATTTGCATGTTCTCCCCGGTGCATGCGTGGGTTTTCTCCGGGTACTCCGGTTTCCTCCCACATTCCAAAAACATGCTAGGTTAATTAGCGACTCCAAATTGTCCATAGGTATGAATGTGAGTGTGAATGGTTGTTTGTCTATATGTGCCCTGTGATTGGCTGGCCACCAGTCCAGGGTGTACCCCGCTTCTCGCCCGAGAGACAACTGGGATAGGCTCCAGCATACCCGCGACCCTCGTGAGAAAAATGTTAGAAAATGAATGAATGAATGTAACAGCATGACTGAAAATTTGTTGCGTCTCTGAGACTGTGATGGAAATCTACATAAATACCAGATATTCGTGACTGACCAATCATCTTATTTGAGCCAAAGAATAATTTACACAAATTTTTATGCTAATTAATTTGTAATTGTGAAATATGGAGAAAAAAAAATCTCCTCCCATTCCATGTGGAAGTGGTAATTTTTGGACTTTTTTATTGTTCTAATATTATATTATTATTACATTTATTTATGTTATTTATGTTTATCAACATTCATTCATTCATTTTCTACCGCTTATCCTCATGAGGGTCGCAGGTAGTGCTGGAGCCTATCCCAGCTGTCTTCGTGGCCAGCCAATCACAGGGTACATATAAACAAACAACCCGCGACCCTCGTGAGGAAAAGCGGTAGAAAATGAATGAATGAATGAATATTTTGAAATATTTTTAAATGTAACCAATGAATGCCAGTGTTAATTTCGAAGTATCCTTCAGACCCAACATGTTTTAAAATAAATGTTCCTTTAAATTCATACAAATTAAACGGTCGTGTGGCGGTGAAGCTCCCAAGAGTCAGGGTGGGCCTCAACTTAAATCCTAAATCCCTGTCATTACTCTCAAGTGGAGGGAGTGTATGTGTGTGTGTGTATATGTGTGTGTGTATGTGTGTATATGTGTGTGTGTGTGTGTGCACGCAAGTGAGCATGTCAAGACGAAGAATAGAAAAAAAAGCTAAGGTGCATATTGTATTTATGCCTCATTGACAGTTTTTTTAGGAGCCCCTCTGGGACTAAGATAGTTTCGAAAAAGACCGACTTTCATCCCTCAGTTTCAAGATACTGTACGTACGTAGATACTGACATTTCCACTGCTGGCAAATTAATATAAGGGAGTAACATCAGTAAAGGAAAGTGCCAAAATGTATTAATTAATCTCCCAGCTGGCTTTAAGCGACTGATGAAAAGAAGCTGTACAGTTCACATAAAACTGCATAAATGAGTAAAGCTTTGCATTTGTGTGTATTAGTACATAAGTAACTGCGTGTCTATTTGAACACATGAATGTTGAATAAAAATGGCGAGTGGCGGACCGGTCTGTCAAATGCACCTGCCTGCCTGCCTGCCCGGCCCACTCACTTGATTTAGCATTTCAAAGTCCCGAGGCAGACATTTTCTTTCTCTTCTTTTGCGTCTCGACGCCCCTCATTTTCTCCCCGCCCTGTCCGGGGCCCTTGGCTCAGGAAACCTGTTATTTACTGCCAAGAGAGTTCTGTGTGCAAAGACTCGAAGCAGCACGGCTGATTGAGCAAGGGAGCAACCTGCTGCTCACGCTCGCAGAAGCTCCTACGTGGCCATCCCCAGGGGGGGGGGGTGGCGGAGATGTTTACTGCACTGCAATCACCAAGGACAGCGTGGCAAATAGACATAGACGTGCATTAGCCCTTCGACTATAAACGGCCTGTCCTGCTGGGGAACTACAACAGGAGATATGGGGACATACATACTGTAGGTTTGTGTGTGTGACACAGCAAACATCCATGGACCCATTGAGGCAAGCTGGACTTGCTAGGGAACATGACCTTCAGGGGAGAAACGTTTGAAAGGCCATTCTGAGACTCGCTGGTTTACTCCAACCACGGAGCCTTCAGATGGACTTCCCTCCATCATGGCTCCAGGAGCAATTAGTGTTTGACTGTCGATAAACAAAGGGGCTGCACGGTGTACGAGTGGTTAGCGCGCAGACCTCACAACTCGGAAACCAGGGTTCAATTCCACCCTCGGTCATCTCTGTGTGAAGTTTGCATGTTCTCCAAAAACATGCTAGGTTAATTAGCGACTCCAAATTGTCCATAGGTATGAATGTGAGTGTGAATGGTTGTTTGCTTATATGTGCCCTGTGATTGGCTGGCCACCAGTCCAGGGTGTACCCCGCCTCTCGCCCGAAGACAGCTGGGATAGGCTCCAGCACCCCCCGCGACCCTCATGAGGATAAGCGGTAGAAAATAAATGAATGTCGATAAACAACACAAAAATCTATTTTGTTCAGAAATAAATATAATAATAATATAATATTAGAACAATAAAAAGCCCAAAAATTACCACTTCCGCATGGAATGGGAGGAATATTTTTTTCCACATTTCACAATTACAAATTAATTTGCATAAAAATTGGTGTAAATTATTCTTCCCGGAGAAAACCCACACATGCACGGAGATGGCCGAGGGTGGGATTAAACTCGGGTCTCCTAGCTGTGAGTTCTGCGCGCTAACCAAATGCCCGCCGTGCAGTTCCTTCCATCATGGCTCCAGGAGGAATTAGTGTTTGACTGTCGACAAACAACACAAAACTATTTTGTTCATAAATAAATATAATAATTATATAATATTAGAACAATAAAAAGCCCAAAACCTACCACTTCCACATGGAATGGGAGGAGATTTTTTTTTTCATATTTCACAATTACAAATTAATTTGCATTAAAATTGGTGTAAATCATTCTTTGGCCCAAATAAGATGATTGGTCAGTCACGAATATCTGGTATTTATGTAGATTTCTACTGTATGTACACACACACACAAACGCAACAATTTTCAGTCATGCTGTTACATCCAATCATAGCTAATGTTAGCAGCTAAACTTTGCCGAATGTCTATTAGCTGACAACAAATACAAAACAGCTTGAAGCAACTGAGGCACAATTATAAATAACATAAATAACAAATCTAAATAAATAACAAACAATATAATTTCACAATTAAATGATTAATTTTAAAATTTTACAACTGAATCTGAAATTTTGTTGAATTATCCACGCCTCCTCTGTGTTTTGCATGCAATGTTTATTCCATTAACTTCGTGTTTTGTGTGTTTATCACCACATGACCACATCAGATGCACAAGCAGAATACCAAGCAGATGGCAACAAACATTCCCCAAGGGATGGATTTCTCAAAACATATGCTGGTTTCCAACAATAACAACAATGCAAACGCACTTAAAATGTCTTAAGCAGAACCACAGTGGAATTCCTTCTCCAAATCCCCTCCTTCCTTGCGGTAATTATAGCCTCCCAGCTGACAAAGCACAGGTCTGTTGTGTTTGTCTTTGCCTCCTCGGATACAACAGGTGAAGTGGGGCTTGCCAGGCTAGATGCCAGTCTCTTACTGGTTCTGGGAGCCAAGTATGTTTTACTCATCCTGGTTCCATAGAGACACTTGGGAGATGAGACGGCTCCGTTTATTTAGAACAGGGGTCTCAAACACGCGGCCCATGGGCCAAATGTGGCCCGCAGGACACTAGTTTGAGGCCCCCGCCTTGATATGAAAGTTTGATATGGATGCTGTATGGTATCATGTACCCAGAAAAAAATTATTACGTTTGATTAATGTTCATGTTAAAGGCTAAATAACTGTTAATAGTTATCCTCCCTATCTGTGTGGAAGTGGTAAGTTTTTGGCTTTTTAATTTTAAAGGAAATAACTTGAAGGCTACTGTTTAGGTCGCTAGCTCTCTAGTTTGCGAGTTAGCATGTGTCTCCAGACCCTGCAGTTGCGCAATATGTTGTAAATAAAAAGAGTATAAATGTGACTATAGTTGTGTTTTGTCATGTCTACAAGGCTCTAATAATGCTTTGTTCATTTTAATCTGAAAAAAATAATTTGTCTACCCACCAACTATATGTGGTTTCTTAAGTTTTTATTATTTGCTGTTTTATTATTATTATTATATTTATTTATTTATTACTGATTGATTTTCTTTATTCTTGATTTGTTTATTTTTCATCTTATTTTGTGCAGAAAAATAAAAATTAAGATATTTGAGAACAGTGGAATGTTTTATCAGAGCTTTTATTGTAGAAAAATCGGAACCAAAGCACTGAAAAAGTTTGTATATTTTTCTGTTTTTAATAAATGCATTTTTTTTTTTTTGGAAAACCTGATGTCGCCCAGTCTCACCCAGACCCTAGCTCCAGTGGCCCCCAAGTAAATTGAGTTTGAGACCCCTGATTTAGAACATTAAACTCCCTCAATCCAAAATGAATGGGTAGAAAATACCATATTGTCAGTGCATATTGACAGTTTGTACAACAGGTGATATGCTACACAAAAAAAGCATGTTCCCTGTTCACATCAACTCCGAAAAAGAGAAGTCGACTCAGTGAAGATGATTTATTTAGATGAAAATACAAAATTGAAAACTGGGTTGACTTTGGATTGAAATAAGTGTAAAAGGGGGGACGGAGAGATGGGTGTGAGAGATGAGAATGTAATGCAAGGAGGACCGGATCAATCTTTTATCACTGCAGTGTACTTTCATCCCTAATGGATCTGACATGAGCACAGCATTGCCTTCCATCCCATTGCACAGGCAGGAGAAGGCCGCGTGGAACGAGGAGTGTGAGAGTTAGACCGGCTCCGAAAAGACATCTACAGAAGTAGAGAGAGTGGTTTGAACCACATTCCCAAAATAATCACAGCCCGAAACTATGCAAACATATTATTTCATGTCCTAGCATCATCCTATTACCTCCGGCCCTGAGTGCATCTGCGGGAGTCGGTAAATATGCCTGATAAGGACCCGAGAAATGAAGTCACTTCACAGCATGAAGAATTACTTTGTGAATTTCCATCAAGACTCCCCAATGATATCGTGCCGTGTATGGCCGGGGCTTGCTTTCCTTTTCCACGTGAGCTAAATGACAGACAGGCGACACTTTAGCTTGCACATGTGAAAGAATACGACGATTAAGAGAGTATAGAAAAAACGCAGAGTGACTCTCAGAGGATACTCGGCTCTTACCAACCCCTTAAACGAGATTATTCAAGGACAATAAGAGAAGTGGAGACATGGAGGCAGATAGAAAACAAGTACTCACAAGCTTATTCTGCTGTGTGTTGGGCAACATACTGTATATAATTTGTATTTATTTAAATAATAACAATAAAAATGTTGGGAACTCAAGGTCCACTCTCAACAAGACTTGTCTATGGGAATTTTAGTTCATGGTATGACCCTGTTGACCTTTAACCCCTTTTACACCCTCTGTTAAAGACTAAATTACATACTACATTGAGGGATGGAGTCCCTCTGCCAATATTCCACCTTTGGACTTGCCGGCATGGTGAGTCGGAGATATGAAGTTCAAACTGCAGCTGTGAGGTCTGAGCGCTAAGTCTGAGCGCTAACCACTCGACCGCCGTGCAGCCTAATATAATATTAGAACAATAAAAAGGCCAAAAATTACCACTTCCACATGGAATGGGAGGAGATTTTTTTTTCATATTTCACAATTACAAATTAATTTGCATAAAAATTGGTGTAAATCATTCTTTGGCCCAGATAAGATGATTGGTCAGTCACAAATATCTGGTATTCATGTAGATTTAGGTAGATTTCTACTGTGTGTAAAAGGACACTATGTTTGTTTTTCTCCAAAAGGTGTTTAATGGGGTTAAGGTCAGGGATCTTCGAATTCTTCCACAGCAAAATTTAACCATCTTTTTTTGGACCTTGAGTCATGCTGAACAAAAAAAGGCTCTTCCCCAAACTGTGCCCACGGAGTGTAGAATTGTCCAAAATTAGTTCATTTTCAAGGATTCATTAGTTAAGAGGTCTCAATGATTTATTAATAATTTATTATATTATAAATATTATTTATTAATAATTAATAATTAATAATTTATTTATTAATAACTTAAACTGCATTAGGAAAGCATGAAGTGAACAAATGTAACAGTTACTGGTTGTAAAAGTACCAGATGGAGGGGTAGGATTTAATAAGCTTTGCTTCTTCCTACTCCTTTTGGACATGTGGAACTGTGAACTGATTATGTGATGCATTCAATTGTAATCTGATGCATGTTCAAATGAAATAAAACCATTACCATTACCATTACCATTACCATTACCATTACCATTACCATTATTAATGAAATTCACATGAATGATTGGGTAAAGCAGGGCTGTCACATACAGTAAAAATGAAGGAATCAGGGGCTCCTTTAAAGATACCAAAACCAACATCCATCCATCCGGTTCTGGGAAGCCTCACCAGGGGTGCCCAGACCCCCCCTCGCCGACAACTTTCAACTCCCGGCTGGGTCTTCCCCAAGGCCTCCACCTGCCCCAATGTGCCCTGAACATGCACCTCCTCGGGGAGGAGTCTGGGAGGTGTCCCGGGCAGGCACCCTTTTTTAGAGCAAGAACCATGGACTCTGTGTTTGCGGGTGCTGATTCTCATCCAAAGCCCCCCACGCCCCCCTTGTAATGTTGCCTAAGACATTTTGCACAGTACTTTATGTACTGTATTGTAGTAATTTACCGACACTGGCAGACAACCTTAATATTTCACCCCTGTAGGGGTGTAAATATGCTATTATAGAATGTGTCTGTCTGCGCAGGGAGGGATGAGGTGCGTAGACAGAAACAATCATGGGACGATTCAAAAGAAGAATTTGGGGTATCAATTAGATCTGCTGCATGTTCAAATGAAATAAAACCATACTGTAAATTTCCATATACAGTAAAGTCTCATTATATCGATATTCTCGGGAGTCGGAAAAAATACCGATATAACCGGACTATCCATATATCCGATACTGCGCCGAACTGCATTAAAAGTGGGCGGATCTTTGATATGGCATGTAATTTTCTCCTTGAGTTCATGGATTGCGTATCTAGCATGCTTTTGTACTACAATAAATTTTGTACTACAGTAAATAAAAATAAACTAACGCTGTAGTGATTACCGGTTACCGGGACATAATTCACCCCGGAACTATCGATAGGGAAGGTGTTGCCACCCGGAGGGGTAGGCGCGAGGGACGGGTGTTTTCCGCTGTGTGTGCTGCACTCTGGTGGTGGAAGTGTGAAAAATAAAGTTGACTGGAAGCAGCCGTTCGCCGTGTTCTTTTTTGGTATTGAAATCCTTAAGCAAAGATTGATTTAAGCTGCTTTTGTATCGATATAAGCAGACCAAATTGGCTGGCGGGAGATGAAAAGGGCATCCTAGTAACCGGATTATCATAATAACCGTGTATCGTACTAACGGAGCTAATTATATCATAAAAAAGTAGAAATTTGCCGGGAAATGAAAATAGTATCGTAATAAGTAGTAATTCGTTTTAACCGATATCGATATAACAAGACTTTACTGTACTCTAAATTCTCAAAACAGGCAAAATTTTAAGTAACAACACAAATGCTTAATATTGGGTTCATTCAGATGCAGATAACATACATACTACATATTGTATTCAGGATATGTGACACCCACAGTAAGACAGCTATCAAAAAAAAAATACAGGTGGAACAGGTTTCAATCCATATCCCAAAAAGGATGACAAAAAATATCAAACTAATACGGTGCTGAAAAACATTAAATGAGATGCTCATCAGGTACTGTATAATAATGAGCCAATGTTTAAAAATGCAGTAGTACACTACATTTGCATGATGTTGCTACTTGAAATGTGTAGCACACTAACAGTTAAGCGAGACCGGCGTACGCCGCACTGAACTCTGTCCGAGCCGCCGATGAATTAATCTTTAATCCTCCAAGTGATAAAAAGCAGCAGTCGGTGTGCGACTACAAGAAGTATGCCTGCACTTGTCTCATAGTTTTAACACGGAACGCTACCTTGCAAAAACAAAAATACACACACTTTGTGCAGGTAGTACTTCAACCCCAATTCACATACTGAAGTAAAAATCATGAGAGACACAAAGAGTAAAGTTTCACCCAAACAGGTTTGAGTTGTTTCCTACAGGAAGACTGCTTGAAGGGCATACTTGAAAGGACACAGATTAATTCCCTAAAAGTGGAATCATCTATATTAAAAAAAAAATATGTTTATGAGTTTCTGTCATGACTTTCCTAAAACACATTAAACAGCTGACTTCAGAGAAACTTCCCTGTGCCGACATTCAAACACACAAAAGCTTTTCCGGCCACTCACCAGGAAGGGGAGCTCTTTCTTCCAGACCTCACAAAATCCTTGACTTCAGACTCAGTAGCAGAGTCCTCCCGGTGTATGCAAGGCGGCGCTTGCACGCATGTGCGTAATACAGAAAGAAAGGACGCTCGGTCAAGAAGAAGAGGTCAAAGGCGGTCGTTCGGATGTGGTGACGAAGAGATATGAAGGATGTCGCTGCTTGTCAATTCTCGCTCCCGTCTGCCTCAGGAATGTTCTGCTCCTGGGTGTCTCCACCACAACCAAGATCTGAGAGCCTGGAAGAGTTTTCTGTCCCTCTCTCTCTCTCTCTCTCTCTCTTTCTCTCTGTGTGCATGTCTACACCCCTCCTCCTCTGTGTTTCTCACCCAGAGAAGAACACACCCAAGCCGTCACTCCTCCCTCTGTCATTCTCTCAGTCAGTGCTGACAGGTTAGATATAGTACCTCCCCCCTTTACAGGTAAGACTTTATTCATATTGTTACCTTGTTCTGTACCGAAATGTACATAGGAAAATGAAGTCAATATTATATACAGTACATGTAAGTACAATATACATGTACAGTATTATGCATGTAGCCAAAAGTGTTTGTATAACCTATCACCCGAGGCATAAGACATCCGCATTCTGCCTCCGGTGACGTGAGCACCTGATTATGCAAATTAATCACATGGTTTTTTTTTTTGCTTTTTTTTTTCCTGGAATGAGATCATAGTATGTACAGGTGACTAAGTGCAGAGTTAGTGGGGTCATGCCTGAGCAACGCTAATCTGACCATTCCGCTCCGTATATACGCACAACAAAAGCATTTAAAAGACACTACATCAGGGGTCTCAAACACGCGGCCCGCGGGCCAAATGTGGCCCGCAGGACACTAGTTTGAGGCCCCCGCCTTGTTATGAAAGTTTGATACGGATGCTGTATGGTGTCATGTACCCAGAAAAAAATTATTACGTTTGATTAATGTTCATGTTAAAGGTTAAATAACTGTTAATAGTTATCCTCCCTATCCGTGTGGAAGTGGTAAGTTTTTTTTTGGCTATTTAAGTTTAAAGGAAATAACTTGAAGGCTACCGTTTAGGTCGCTAGCTCTCTAGTTTGCGAGTTAGCATGTGTCTCAAGACCCTGCAGTTGCGCAATATGTTGTAAATAAAAACATTATAAATGTGACTATAGTCATGTTTTGTCATGTCTACAGGGTTCTAATTTTCTTTATTCTTGATTTGTTTATTTATTTTTCATGTTATTTTGTGTAGAAAAATAAAAAGTAAGATATTTGAGAACAGTGGAATGTTTTATCGGAACTTTTCTTGTAGAAAATCCAAAACCAAAGCAAAGTTTATTCATTTTTCTGTTTTTAATAAATGCATTTTTTTGTTCTTTTTTTGGAAAACCTGATGCGGCCCAATCTCTCCCAGACCCAGACCCTAGCTCCAGTGGCCCCCAAGTAAATTGACTTTGAGACCCCTGCCCTACATACAAATAAACAAAATGTTATATCTCACTCAGAATCTTTCTCCATTTTAAAGTGTTTGCTCCCTGACTACCGCCCAAACCTGAAACCGAACACTGGTGACTGATACCGCACCTGATACCCAAAAAATACCCACGTAACAAAAGGGCTTTTGTCTGTGGTGCATTTTAATACAAAAAAGCTATCGTCGCGGTTTACAACGTCTGTTTCCAATTTAGCAACAGACACCCGTTGCCACCCACATTGACACCATCACTAAGTGGGAGATGAATCTCCCGCAGAGACCATGGAACTCAGCCAAGTGAAACACAACACTACAGTGACACATAAAAAATCTTTGTAAATAATGTTTTCACTATATAATAAATAATAAGGGTGTAACAGCATGGCATCCCCACGGTTCGGTACTAGGGCTGCAACTAACAATTATTTTCTAGTCAATTACAGTAATATGAAGCTTATTGTTTCAGTTAAGTTGAGTAATTTGTTATTACAAATCAATATGAACCAAAAACAGAGTTAGTGATTTGGTCCACAACATATCAGAAAAGAGTTGTTTCCAAAGCTGATTTGTGTTGATATGTTTTTTTTGCCTAAAACACACAAATAGGTCTGCTTTCATGAATAACAAAGGAATTTTTTTTTTCAAAAATCACTTATTATTAGAGCTCTACTCAGTACGTACCTTTAGGTCACATAACAGTAAGCATAAAACATAGAACTGCTTATGCGTCCGAAAATGGCCCCTGGGCCGCACTTTGGATACCCTTTGTATACAGTGTTTCTTTTCAGGAACGTGAAAGCCCAACAGTCTGGCTCTCTGACGGATGAGGTCAGAGCCACTCACCAGGAAGGGGAGGTGAATCAGCAAATTTGATTTGATCGCATACAGTCCTAGCTCTCCGCTACAATCGCAAAAATTCCGGAGAGTGACCAACAGATACGCATTTTGACCACTGAACACGCCCATACGCCTCACCACTCGCCAGGCACGCACTCAGTCCTGAGCCCGGTCCCTAAAGCCTGGCCGGAGGTGCCAACGCACGCCAACAGAACAGAAGTCTCAATGACAAAAAGCTGAAATGTTGACACCAACAACTGATAATAACACAAAGCTTAGTCTTTAAATATGCGTTCAAAAACTTTCTACAATATATGTATTATTATGTATGTATGTTTACATATCAAACTAATTTAACAAAACTGAACAAAAAAATGCAAAAAAATCCAAACCTCCATAGCCCTGCATGAGAAAGTGACTTCCCCCCAGTTAAAACATAACTTAACTGAGATTAGTTGAGATAAGCCTGGAAAAGGTTCTAAAGCCATTTCTCAAGCTTCGGGACTCAAGCAAACTACAGTGAGAGCCATTATCCACAAATTCCATACATTATGGAACAGTGGTGAACCTTCCCAGGAGTGGCCGGCAGCACAAAATTCTCCAAAGGGTGCAACAACGACTCATCCAAGAGGTCACAAAAGACCCCACAATAACATGCAAAGAACTGCAGTAAGGTCAGTGTTAAGGATCATGACTCCACAATAAGAAACTGGGCAAAAAAATGGTCAAAAAAAGTTCAAAGACAAAAACCATTGCTGAACAAAAACATTCAGGGTCGTCTCAACTTTGCCAGAAAACATCCCCAAGAAAAAATGATCCCCAAGACCTTTGGGAAAAATCTGATGGGACAAAAGTTCAACTTTTTGAAAGGTGTGTGTCCTATTACATCTGGCGTGAAAATAACATTTCAGAAAAAGAACATCACACCAAGAGTAAAATATGGTGGTGGTAGTGTGATGGTCTGGAGCTGTTTTTTTTTTAGGATGTGGAAGACTTGCTGTGATAAACTGAACCAAATTTTCAACTTTTTGAAAGGTGTGTGTCCTATTACATCTGGCGTGAAAGTAACATTTCAGAAAAAGAACATCATACCAACAGTAAAATATGGTGGTGGTAGTGTGATGGTCTGGGGCTGTTTTGCTGTTTCAGGTTGTGGAAGACTTGCTGTGATAAACTGAACCAAATTTTCAACTTCTTGAAAGGTGTGTGTCCTATTACATCTGGCGTGAAAGTAACATTTCAGAAAAAGAACATCATACCAAGAGTAAAATATGGTGGTGGTAGTGTGATGGTCTGGAGCTGTTTTGCTGTTTCAGGATGTGGAAGACTTGCTGTGATAAACTGAACCAAATTTTCAACTTTTTGAAAGGTGTGTGTCCTATTACATCTGGCGTGAAAGTAACATTTCAGAAAAAGAACATCATACCAAGAGTAAAATATGGTGGTGGTAGTGTGATGGTGTGGAGCTGTTTTGCTGTTTCAGGATGTGGAAGACTTGCTGTGATAAAACTAAACCATGAATTCTGCTGTCTACAAAAAAAATAAGGAGAATGTGAGCTGAAACTGAAACAAATTTGGGTTCTGCAGCAGGACAATGATCCAAAACACACCAGGAAGTCCACCTCTGAAAAACCAAATGAAAACTTTGGAGCGGCCTAGTCAAAGTCCTGACCTGAATCCTATTGAGATGCTGTAAAATGTGTTATTGCATCTCCAGTGCAGTTTATCATATACAGTCAAAGGAGTTGCATGTATTGAGCATTCTTTGACTCCTGTGGGCCGTTTTAGTATTCTGTCTATGAAGCAATGCTTTTGGCACATCGAAGTTGTGCTGTCAGACATATCACTTAAAGAACAGTCAAGAGGAAAAGTCTCTTGAGGTATTGCTATACGAAAGGCCAAAGTGAGAAAAGGTTGTGGGTGCCATAGAGGAGTGACATTTTAAAGTACTGGAATGGTAAGCCCACTATATGGATCTTTGCACTATTAACCTTATGAAAATGATGTATGTGTTCATGATCATATCTCCACAGAATTAGCTCTTTTGTGACACTCCCAAAATTCCCTGTAATGCTTCATGAAGCAGGAATCAGAGTGTCGGGTGAGGGTGTTCTAACGTGGCGTGGAGGATTATCAGTCCGAAGCCTCCGAGAGGGTGCTGACACCTTCCAGGCATTCCTCAGGGCACCTCCCACGGCTGTGCCTGCTTCAGTGCGCACGCCTCTGTCAAACTCCGCATATCATTCCTCGTTTTCTGTGTGACTCACTAACATTCTTTTCAGCCCCTCATCCAGCCCTTCCCACTCCTCCATTCAACAGGGAAGCAAAAGAAAACAAAGACCGAAACCAATGCTTTCATAATAACTAATTCCTGATGTTGTATTACTTATCACCACAAAAAAGTATCTATAATAGAAGCCCAAGAAACAGTTCATCCCATAACAAATGATGGGTATACTACGTGACTGACAGTTTGTATCTGTTGGTAATAAAAAATCTAAAGGTCAGCTTTGGCATCCCACAGGGTTCCGTCCTCATACCTGTAATGTTAGCCTTTATTGTCCATATTTTTCTGTGTGTTTTAGCCTCTCATTTACATGCAAATTGAGGTTTTTGGCCTGACAGCAAATGTCGGTGAACAACAAAGACAGATGACGTAATGACGTAACAGTCATGTGCCGTTATTTCTACATTAGATATGTATAATCGAATGTTTGTAATAACAAACATAACTAATTCCTGATGTTGTATTACTTATCACTACAAAAAAGAATCCATCTATAATAGAAGCCCAAGAAACAGTTCATCCCATAACAAATGGTGGGTATACTACATGACTGACAGTTTGTATCTGTTGGTAAAAAAAAAATCTATACACCTGAAGGTCAGCTTTGGCATCCCACAGGGTTCCGTCCTCATACCTGTAATGTTCAGCCTTTATTGTCCATATTTTTCTGTGTGTTTTAGCTCTCATTTACATGCAAATTGAGGTTTTTGGCCTTACAGCAAATGTCGGTGAACAACAAAGACAGATGACGTAATGACGTAACAGTCATGTGCCGTTATTTCTACATTAGATATGTATAATCGAATGTTTGTTTTGTAATAACAAACATAACTAATTCCTGATGTTGTATTACTTATCGCTACAAAAAAAAGAATGTATATATAATAGAAGCAGTCCATCCCATAACAAATGATATACTACGCAGTGGTGAGCAATCCATAACTCCGCAAGAAGTAAGTGTGAAGAAGGCTTTTTCAGAGTGACTGACAGTTTGTATCTGTTGGTAATAAAAAAATCTATACACCTGAAGATCAGCTTTGGCATCCCACAAGGTTCCGTCCTCAGACCTGTAATGTTCAGCCTATATTGTCCATATTTTTCTGTGTGTTTTAGCCTCTCATCTACATGCAAATTGAGTTTTTTTTAATTCCTGATGTTGTATTACTTATCACTACAAAAAAAGAATGTATCTATAATAGAAGTCCAAGAAACAGTTCATCCCATAACAAATGATGGGTATACTACGCAGTGGTGAGCAATCCATAACTCAAGTGTGAAGAAGGCTCTTTCAGAGTGACTGACTGTTTTGGTGTAGCAGGGGTTAAAAAGGTTCTGAGGAGAGTAGCAGGGAGAGGGGAATGCATGCTGATAGTGTCTTTGTTGGCCTTTATGCACCATGGATGAATAGCATTAACTTGCAGCTACGCTTTGCTTCTTCCCATCATCTCATTTGAGACCCCCACGCTAACCCCCACGTTTTCTATGTATTCAACTTTTCACAAGCTAGACAAGCCTGGATGGTAAATGAACTGGCATCAGACAACAGCAAACCTGTTTTTGGAAAACAACAAAAAGTTCTGAAAACTGATGGCATTTTTTTTTTTTTTCCCCAAGCCAGCAAAGCGAGGTAGTGATGTTTATGTGCCTCGGTATAGCAGGGCTGTCTCATTATGGTTAGACCATGGACAATGCCTCTGTTGTGTAGCTATGCCTTGTGTATCATTAGGACTTTCAGCAGGGAGGGTAATTACACTGCTCAAATGTAAATAAAGTGCATCCAACATCGAGAACAAACAAAAACTTCCCAGAATACGATTCATGTCTTGGAAGAAAATGTATTGCATAATATCTCTTGCATAAAAACAATTTCAAGGTAAATCAGAGGGCATAAAGATGGAATGGAAATTAAAAAAATAAGGTATGTATAGTGTAAAGTGACAAATCAATGTCCCTACTGACAAGCAATGTGCCACAATCATTCAAAGTGGCTGTAATCAAACCATAACAAAAACAACTTTCAATTTTTTTGAGGACTTTCAATCAGTTTTTGGACGCACCGGAGCGCAGACACAGCACTCGTAAAAGTTATAACCTCCTCACAGCTTGAACAAAATATGCAATTCTATTAGATTTTAAATTTGACACAATTGACCACCGTCAAATTCTAATCTAAAGATTATGGTTTCCATCCTGATTACTAGACTGCCTGCAGTTTGTATCTGTTGGTAATAAAAAAAAAAGTTTTGGCATCCCACAGGGTTCCGCCCTCAGACCAGGAATGTTCAGCCTTTATTGTTCTTTTTTTTTTTTTTTTTTGAATATGCAAAAACTGTATTTAAACACAAATTCACACATGGCTCAATTGTATGATCAGACATCGGCAAAATATGTCAAATGACCAAAGTATTAAAAGTATCTATTTTGATTTGAGAATCAATTTTACAGCATCAAAAGATGATATTGGAAAAATCGATATTTGAGTATCTGTCACTAATGTTTAAGGGTGAAAAACAAATTATTTTTTTCATATTTTTCTGTGTGTTTTAGCCTCTCATCTACATGCAAATTGAGGTTTTTGGCTCTATTTATTTTAAGTAAGAGTAAACTCAAAAGTCACCTTTTTGCTACAGTAGTTACGGCTGACCCCCTTTCTTGTGATATGCTGATACCGATCAAGGAGACGCCTCCCGGTACATTGGACTAAGATAAAAACTGAAAACAGGTGTACCTTTCACACGGGCAGGTGCTGCATATTTGAGTAGCTGGATACAAAATTGACTTAAAGAGTTGAAGTTTGACTTGGATTTGTATCACTATAGATAGAACGCTATTTAGCAATCACATTATTCAAATTTGTATGCATATGTCAATGCAATAGAACTCATAATTGAAATTGTGTTATTTTTATGTATTTTTTTACCTTTTGTTCTTATTATTATATTATATATTGTACTTTTAGGGCTTGTCAGTAAAATATCTGTTAAATGCAAAATCCTTACAATTATTGATGCATTCACTGGACAATTTTGCCCAACATTTCAGACACGGCCGTACAGTCATATCTCGTTTATTTAGTTTAATTGGTTCCAGAACCAACCACGATAAATGAATTTCCTTGAAGTGGCATTCAATATTAATGAACAAAATATATTTTTGTAGTTATAGCGTGAAAAAAAATCAGATTAATACTTTAAAGTTTTTTAGTGAGCCCTACAAACATGAAATAACACCCCTATAAGTCACCAGTAAACTATTATTTTTTTGTTTACACCGCAACATATATTGTATATATAAGACACATCCACAGCTAACATAGCAAGCTACCAAGCTAACTTGTTAGCCTCTCCAATTTATTCAGACTAAACTTAAAAAAGTGTTTCAAACGGAAGGGGGGAAGATGGACAAAGTAGAAAGCCAGAAACCACTTCCACAACAAATGGGAGGAGTACTTTTTTCACTATTTTTTTCACTATATTTCACCAGTCAACTACAAAACAGAGACCATTTATTAATATTTATAAAAACTGCAATACAGTGAGGGGGGGCAATGATCAAGCAGCTGTGTAGCCAAGGACGACTGCAGCTTTGTTAACTTTTCAATTAGGATGTCAGCCTGTGTACACATTGCTGGAAAATCCTCAATCCAACTGTTTCTACATGTTTTCCCCACACAAAGATTCCTTTTCCGCATCATGTCGGCATTTCATGATGTACATTTTGCTAGATTTTGTATAGTTTTTAACAGTAGATTAAATTTTAATTGGCCAATTCCATGATTCTGCAAACACGTAAATCATGGGTCCCTACTAATACTGTAGGATTGCAATCACAGTGACAAGATAATCAAGGTACTGGTCCATGTTGGGGGTAGAACTGCTGACTTAATGATCTAAACACAAACAACAGCAAGTGGAAAGGCACTAGATGGACAGGAAATGTGGGTTAGAGGCCTCAGAGCTGTCAGGTGGTAACAGGTCAGGGGTCAGAGGTGGACAAAAGCTTCTAAGCCCCACACAGAGCAAGGCGGAGGCCCCCGGACGTTCTCATTGACTGTCTGTCTCCATTTACCTCCACCCCTTTCATGCATTAGTGCACTTGTTTGAAATTGCGTTCTTGCATCAATTTGTCTAGTCTAAGTCTGCTTTTTCCTTTTGTGGTTGTTCAGCATATCAGTCTTCTGTCCATTTACTCCGTACATTGTTTACAATACGGTTGCCACTGAGTGTCTGGGGAATAGGACGAACCAAACACCTGCAGGAACAACAGCAGTTAAAAGCTTTCTCTGCAACAACCTCGTCATCCCTTTTCCTGTGTGGTTTATCAGATCAAAGTTGTTTAAGTGAGAAAGCCCTTTGTAGCTCCAATCTATGCACTACTATATACACACACACTAACAGAAAAACCTACAGTATGCCCACATATGCACACAGACATGATGACAAGACTGCATAATAGACTTGGATGGCTCGAATCATATCATCCCAACAACAGAAGCTCTATTTTCAAGCAGAGAATTTATGCTAAACAGATTCACACCAACTGCAAGCTTAAAGACCTGTTGAATTTTAAAGAGTCCATCACCACCTTCATCAGAGTTGGAGTGCGTGCCGGAGTGGGAATATGCGTGAGACTGAATTAATGATGTGTGTGTGTGTTGGCAGATATACTAGATTACTAATCAGCTCTTCATACGAGGGCCATATGTGCGTGGGTGTGTGCATCCCTCATACGTCATATGTCATGCATGCATATCATGCATCAGCAGATATGTTAGGATTGGATGGTCGGCTGTGGTGACTCACATTTCAGTGGTTGTGTTTGTTGACTTTATGAACATAAAGTGACTTACACTGTATATAATTATGTAGGGTTAGGATTCATACTGTATACAAGCACTACCTGTAGTGTAGTACCTCGACTGTACACCATGAGAATTTTGTGCGCTGGTCACCAATCAGATTAGTGAGTTTAAGGGGTCTTTTTGGAGTCCCTTGAGGCAGTACTGGAGAGTTTTCCCTCTGGGATTCATCACTCACATTGGTAATGAGTGAGACCTGAGATCTGAATCCCCCAAGATCTGAATCTGAGTGGTGCTTTGTCTTTGGAATTCTGTGTTCATAACAGATTGTTCATAACGAACACCATGTTCAAGTAAAAGGGCGTCCATATGTGCCCTTGGCACCAGGATGCCCTGGACTTAGTCGTCATGCCGTCGAATATGCGGCCTCATATTTTGGACACTCGGGTAAAGAGTGGGGTGGAGATGTCAACCGATCACCGGGTGGCAAGCGAGCGCCGATGGTGTGGGAGAATGCCCGTCAAACCTGGCAGACCCAAACGCATTGTGAGGGTCTGCTGAGAACATCCGGCAGAGTCCCCTGTCAGAAGGAGCTTCAACTTCCTCCTCCGGGTGGAATAGGTGAGCTTCAACCGGATTCCAAGGGAGAAAGTGGACACTGAGTCCGAGTGGACCATGTTCCATGGCGCCATTGTCGAGCTGTGGACGTAAGGTGGTCGGTGCCTGTCGTGGCAGTAATCCCAGAACCCACTAGCAGTCGACAGTGAAGGATGCCATCGACCTGATGAAGGAATCCTATCGGGCATTTTTGGCCAAGGGAATTCTGGAGGCAACTAACCGGCAAGTGGATTGTGAACACGGAAGGAGTTTTGGGGAGGCCATGGAGAACGACTACCAGATGGCTTTTCTGGACCACCATGTACTGTATGGTGGGGATGGCGTGCTGCCGACCTTAACTTGACATGTTATGGATCGGTGGAGGAAATAAAACAAAGACCTCCTGAATCCCACCGGCATTTCTTCCAGTAACAAAGCAGTACCCGAGGACTCCACGGTGGGTTCTCCTATCTCTGGGGCTGAGGTTGCTGAGGTGATCAAAAACCTCCTGGGTGGCGAATAGAGCCGGCCGTAGTTACTTGAGGTTAGCGCCGCAGTCGTAGGTAGTCTTCTGAAGTTAGTAAAGGCACCTTCGGCATCACTTTGGGTGACAACGACTTGTGATTGTGGTTTGTCTGTAAAGTTTTTGTGTCATTGTTAAGACGCTACTGTGTCAACACACCATGCACTCCACCGTTTTAAGCTCTGCGGCGACATTCTCTTTGCATCTCCAGGATAGCATTCTGACCAAAGATAGATTTAGATTGCAGATGGCTTGTATTTTATTTGTCTCATTCACTCCAAAGAACATTAGATTAGATAGAGCTTTATTGATCCCCCTGGGCATGTGTCCTCAGGGAAATTAAGGATTATTAAATTAGGAAAATTAAGTTCCACACTGCTGACATGTTTCTGTACCATTCAAAATATTGGAAGCTGTGTCTGATAGCCCGTTTATGTCACATTTTCTTGTTTGTTCTTGTTTATTGTGATTATAGTCTAAGTGTGGGCTGCACGGTGGTCGAGTGGTTAGCGCGCAGAGCTCACAGCTAGGAAACCAGGGTTCAATTCCACCCTCGGGCATCTCTGTGTGGAGTTTGCATGTTCTCCTTGTGCATGCATGGGTTTTCTCCGGGTACTCCGGTTTCCATCCCGCTAGGTTAATTGGCGACTCCAAATTGTCCATAGGTATGAATGTGAGTGTGAATGGTTGTTTGTCTATATGTGCCCTGTGAAATATTGATTACAACCCTGCTTTCTGACCAACAAGAACCAGCAAACAGATCCCATGAAAACACTATTCTTACCAGAATCAGTGCCTTTCAACACAGGCTTTTTTATGCAAGGGTCACGTGTTCACAAACAGATGCTGATACAAGGGTCAAGTGTTCACCGAGCAGAAGCTCCTTCATGTCATCAGATAAAAGTGCACCTGAGGGAAAAAGGCAGGGAGTGTGCATCCAGCATTGCCATAGAAACCGAAAACCAAAGCAGCCATCTAGTTGGTGGAGCCCTAAGAAGGGGAGCGTCGAGGGTACCACTTCAGGATGGTTACCATGCCAAAGAAATCCACTGCAAGTGTTTTGATTCCCAAACACAACACACGAGGGGCTTCCAATAAGGAGCAATAACTGCAATTGTAAATACTTAATGGTATCTTATGTACTTTATCATGTTATTCAATGAGGTCAGTGTCCAAAGCTTGCAGCACATTTTAAAAATTAAACAACAAAAAACAGCAAAAATCAGTGGCCCTGCGTATATTCTTTGGTTTTTCACTTTACAGCCCTTAAAGGAAAAAGTTTGGGCACCCCTGATTTAGGTCAAGCTAAGTTTTAGAACGCTGTGCCGTAGCAGAACAAATGGATTTGTCCCAAACACAAATTTTATCACCCTTTAGGAATAAAATTGTTATCTTAATAATTACCATACACATTTTACATTTTTTAAAAGGACATCTTAAGTTCATTAGCACATCCAAAAGTCCAAAATATGAATGTTGCACAACTAATCCAATTGTTATTTCATTTGAACATGCATCAGATTACAATTGAATGCATCACATAATCAGTTCACAGTTCCACATGTCCAAAAGGAGTAGGAAGAAGCAAAGCTTATTAAATCCTACCCCTCCATCTGGTACTTTTATAATCAGTAACTGTTACATTTGTTCACTTCCTGCTTTCCTAATATAGTTTGTTTTTTTTATTGTTTTTTTTATAAAAAAAATGTTAAAATTTTTTTTTAAATGTTTAAAAAATGTTTTAAATTTTTTTTTTATTTTTTTGTCATGTAATATGACCATCCAATGACATAATGGGTACTGTAGTAAGTGTCAATATAGTGATATATATAGCACATCATGACTGGTTCAAGACTCTTCATCCTTGTATTTAGCAAACATCAACTGCTTGTATTGTTTCTTGAATTGGCTCATCGTTGTGCATTGTTTGATTTCCTTACTCAATCCATTCCATAGTTTGATTCCACATACTGAAATGCTATGGCTTTTTAACATAGTCCTAGCATAGAAGTGTTTCAAATTTAGTTCATCCCTGAGATCATATTTCTCCTATATATGTTGTTCTACAAACCCAATGCTTAGTACAACTTTATTGTATAAAAAACTATGATAATTCATGAATAAAGCAGAGCTGTTTTCAGTTGACTGACATTTCAAACTAATGGAGACAATAAGTTGAACTTCACAAGAAACCAAACATGAGTGGCTTGTTATTATTTCACTCACCTTTCAGCCTGACTGTCTCCGTGAGTGTCTGCCCGGCGAAAAAGGAGAAGCGGAAGCGGACAACTACCGAGGACGTGTGCCACCTGATCCACCAGCGCCTACGGAAGAGACAGACGGACATGCTCACAGAAGTGCAGAGGGTGGGGGGGGGGGGGGGAGCGGCTGCAGAGCAAAGTGAAGTACCGCCGCCATTCCCCGTCGCCCTGGCAACTGACGCTCTTTGAAAGAAATCATCCAATAGCAAACACGGGCGATTGTTTTCAGACAAAAAGTCACATGACTCCTCCTACACCACTCCCCAAATTGCAGAGTTGGGAAAGAAGGGGGGAAAAAAAAGACAAGCATTGTGGTGTTTGTGGCTGGGGAGTGTAGACAAGGAAAAACTCCAAAAAAAGATTATTGTTACCAATGCGACACAAATAGTGCAGTTTTAGAAAGAAATGGAGTGCAGAATGAAAAGAAGTAAAACTATTGGCTATGTGTGTGCTCTATCCTAAATAAAAAAAAAATAAAATATGAGAAAAAACAATAAACAAACAACCAATTTACTTATTCATGCATCTTTTATTGACAATGTAGTGGCAGCTAGGCATAAAATAGCTAAGTTAACGGTGCTCAATTAAGCGTTTAAAGCGACAGTACTCCCCACCGGGTTGCATGGTGGCCGAGTGGTTAGCACGCAGATCTCACAGCTAGGAGACCCGAGTTTGATTCCACCCTCGGTCTTCTCTATGTGGAGTTTGCATGTTGTCCCCGTGCATGTCTGGGTTTTCTCCGGGTACTCCGGTTTCCATAGGTATGAATGTGAGTGTGAATGGTTGTTTGTCTATATGTGCCCTGTGATTGGCTGGCGACCAGTCCAGGGTGTACCCCGCCTCTCGCTCGAAGACAGCTGGGATAGGCTCCAGCACCTCCTGCCACCATGAATTAATGAATGTAAACACATGGGGCTGCACGGTGGTTGAGTGATTAGCATGCAGGCCTCACAGCTAGAAGACCCGAGTTCAATTACTCTGCCATCTCTGTGTGGAGTTTGCATGTTCTCCGGGTACTCCAGTTTCCTCCCACATTCCTCCAAAAACATGCTAGGTTAATTAGCGACTCCAAATTGTCCATAGGTATGAATGTGAGTGTGAATGGTTGTTTGTCTATATGTGCCCTGTGATTGGCTGGCGATTGGCGGCCTCTCGGTCGAAGACAGCTGGGATAGGCTCCAGCACCTCCTGCCACCCTCATGAGGATAAGCGGTAGAAAATGAATCGTATTCTACTTCCAAGTTCTGTGCCAGCACGGAAAAATTTGTGCATGACAAGGTTTGCGCTCAGCTGCAACATCTTTTTTTGGACTTTAACCAAAAATACTGCCACACAACCAACATCACTCATAATCATTGCTAATTTAATACATTAACACACTCACCTTCTGTGACTAGCGTATCTTGGCTTATTCCCAGGGTTGTAAAAAAAAAACAAATCCTATCAGAACATCGACAGAACATACTGTACTTCCTGTGCAATATAATTGTGCAATTACCTCATAGCCAGTGCAATATTGCACTTCAACTTTAGCAGGCATACAGCAACTGAAGGGTGCAATCACATCTTTTGTATGAATGTGATCAGAAAGCAACAACTATCTTAAGCACTACGTGTATAAATGTAACACAATAAATTGAAAAAAACACAACTGTCTGTCAACTTGACAAAAAAAGACAGAAAAATCCTCCTCAATGAATAAATCCTGCATAATGAAACATCTGCTGAGGACATATTCACAACAGGCGATGGGTGTTTGACGTGGGCAAGAAACCATGACAACAAGTCACGAAGGGTGAGTCAGGAGCAGATGAGAAATGTGGGAAGTCATAATAAAAATAATAACAGAAGCAAATATAATAAGCCCAAGGAACACAAGTGGATGTGAGACTGAAACAAATAATAATACACGTCCAATTGCAGTTGGTAGCAGTGATGTACTTAAAGCAATGCAACTTTTCAATATGGATGAAATCAATTTATCAGTTTATTGTCATGTGTGTTAATACATCAGCAAAATAAACCACTGAAACTCACTAAAATTCATGGGCATGAATATTAGAAATGTATCATAATTGTAGTTGCAGACCTGTTTTCTGAACTGCATCATCTTGGGTTCCTGTTCTAATATTTTGGTGACCTACTTTAGCGTCATGAAAATTAGCACACCAGCCACTTAGGTTTGCGCATTAACAAGGTTAAACAAACACCGGCTTCCGTAACAGGCAAATGTTAAATCAACACAATAAAAGTATAATACATTTTTGCCGAACAAATGACTTAGGCAAATGAGTTTGTTTAAAGTTTTTATCGAAGTCAGCAGGTGCACCAACTTGTTGCAACACCGCGGGGGGAAAAAGTTTGTGTATTTCACGCAACACAACATTTGTAACAACACGAAATAGAACTTACATGTAACGTCAAGCAGCCGTGGAGGTTTGTGAGACACAATTAAGACGCAAGCAAACGACATTTGACACACAGACGGTCCATTGTTGTCAAAACCGTTCTGGAGAAATACACTTCCGGTTAATATTTCAAAGTAAAAGCTTCCTGGTGATGATGTTAGAGTTAATTTAGAACTTCTCACGGCAATACGCCGGAAACAGTTGGAAGAAGCCAATCTTAGTCCTACAAGTTGAAGTTGTTCATTTATTACCACTTTATAATAGGGAGTGTGCTGGAAAAAGTGAAGAATAAAAGAATAATAACATTTTATGAGTAAATAACTAGAGAATATATAATAGAGCAAGCATACGCATATTATGTTTACTTCATAATAAAGTCAAGATAAATGATGTTAGACCAGGCTCCAGCACCCCCGCGACCCTCGTGAGGAAAAGCGGTAGAAAATGAATGAATGATTGAATAATAATAAAACGGCAAATAATAAAAACTTAAGAAACCACATATAGTTGGTGGTTAGACAAATTATTTTTTTCAGATTAAAATGAACAAAGCATTATTAGAGCCCTGTAGACATGACAAAACACGACTATAGTCACATTTATACTCTTTTTATTTACAACATATTGAGCAACTGCAGGGTCTTGAGACACATGCTAACTCGCAAACTAGAGAGCTAGCGACCTAAACGGTAGCCTTCAAGTTATTTCCTTTAAACTTAAATAGTCAAAAACTTACCACTTCCACACGGATAGGGAGGATAACTGTTAACAGTTATTTAACCTTTAACATGAACATTAATCAAACATAATAATTTTTTCTGGGTACATGATACCATACAGCATCCATATCAAACTTGCGCGGGCCGCACTAACATTAAACTTTCATATCAAGGCGGGGGCCTCAAACTAGTGTCCTGCGGGCCACATTCGGCCCGCGGGCCGCATGTTTGAGACCCCTGTGTTAGACTGTTTCTCAGCATTCTGCTTGCTTCATTCATAAATTCTCTATGCCGCTTAATCCTATGCTGGAGCCGATCCCAGATGACCTCGGACTGGTCGCCAGACAACAACACTCTAGATCAGGGGTCGGCAACCTTTACTATCAAAAGAGCCATTTTACCCCCTCGCTCACTGAAGAAAAATAGAATGGAGCCGCGAAACATAATTTAACAGCAGAATATAGGGGCTGCATAGCGGTCGAGTGGGTAGCGCGCAGACCTCACAGCAAGGACACCCGAGTTCAATCCCACCCTCGGCTATCTCTGTGTGGAGTTTGCATGTTCTCCCTATGCACGCCTTAAGAAATGTGTAGCAACATGCTCACATCCAGAGCAATTTGCTAGTCTCCCAAGATTTTGATTGAGGGAATTTTGGGATATCACAGTAGAGAAAAAGTGGAGTTGATCAAGTACTCTTGCTAGTATAGACGGCCTCACAGAAAGTCGAATTTTGTTCAAAAGATGCATATTTTCCTCATTTGGGTGTTAAAACAAATATTTGAGCATTGCAAAGGGAGCCACAACAAAGAGGCTGAAGAGCCACATGCGGCTCTGGAGCCGTAGGTTGCTGACCCCTGCTCTAGATTAATCTAATGTGCATGTTTTTGAACATGTGGGAGGAAACCCTAAGAAAACCCCCACACAGGGAGATGCCCACATGGGGAGTCAAACCCAGATCTTGGGACTGTGCTGCCACCTTACTAACCACTTGTTATTATTGCCTTTTGTTATTTACATTATTAGGGTTTGTGGAATACATTTTACTACATTAACTCAGTTACAAGACTATACTGCATACAGACAAAATAAAGTGATATATTGTTTAAAAAAAGAATGTTTTCTCATACAATGTGTTCTTCCCCGACAATCTACATTAAGATTAGTAAGGGTGGAACCCTACACATTCCTTTTTGTCCTATTTTTGAAAAAAATTACTTCTTTCTGAGATGTTTTCACACTTGCAATAGCGTCAAAATAAAAGGACTTCAGCACCGTCCGTCATATTGCTGTCAACGGAATGTTCCTCCTGAATAGAATTGGTGGTTTTGTATTCATCACTGTACAAACAGCATTTACAGAACTTGTCTAAACTCATACTGAAAGTATTTCCAGGTATTGCAAAGGTACAGTTCCTGAATAAAAGTGACTCATCCCGAGTCAAAACAAGGACATGTCCTAAGGCGATAAAACATTCCATCGGCGTCTATGGTATGAACCATGAGCGTACCGTACAGTATTTCATTCACACTCTTTAGCTTAGTGTGGTTATGAACGGGATTGCGTCATCAGAATGTAATATACATGTTTTTAAGGTATCGCACACTAAATTAAGTAGATGTATGCACAAAAGATATAACAGTACTGTACATGCATGAGCACAAGAACAAGAACAATCACTTGTTTGTAGGAGTGGATAATATAACTAAAATATTACAGTAAAATACCTGACATGTCGGTGGATGGGATGTTAAATATTTATTCCTATGAATTACTGAATAACGACCTTAAGCACAACATGTTCAAATAGCACAAATGTTCATTTTACCTGCACAAAAGAGTGCTAAAAAAGGCACTAAAAAAGGACTACTTTGGTTGAATTCCGAGCATGTTGGGAAGCTGATTATGTAATAGGCCAAAACCTAAATCGCTAATAACTCAACTTTCATTCGAAATGCACAAAAAACGCAGAAACATAGCACCAAAAAACGGAGACTATTTGATTAGAGTTTTGAGTGAAGTGAAGGGCCAACTTCACTCAGGTCATTGTTGCATTTGTTGTAAGTGATCCGCACTTTGGACACCCCTGCTACATATACAGCATTTTGGATATTTCTGGAAAATACCGAATGGTTGTTAGGTTGGTTATTGTATTGTCTACCCATTTCATACTTCAGACACAAACCTGAAAGTACCATGAACTGTCCAGCCACAAAAACTACTCCATCCTTAGGCAAATTAAATGCGATGGTTGGTAGAAGCTGAATTTGAAAAACAACCCACATTATGTAAGAACTTGTCATGGCTGAATGGCGATGAGCCAACACGCGTTCATGCACTCCATGCATTCCTTTACCAGACATGTTAACGTGGACGGAGTGGAAAGTGGCTCTCAAGGATTTAAACCCAACTTCATGTTTTTGGATCAGGTCATACGGATATCAACAATTGCTTGAAAAACCCCGAAAGACAAGACATTTCCAATCATCTTACCAAACACAGCACAGCTAGTTTTATTTCGAAGGATTACCTGACATCACATGGCTTTGATGATGTCAGAATGTGAGCTCGTGTTGTTGCAATACAAATGATATCACAGCCATGATGCAATCAAATCATGGCATACTAGAAAAATTCCGCGAGTGTTCAATTGAGTGTGTATCCATATACTTCATATACTCCGTATACTCCATATAGAATCTAGAAGAACTTTGCCTCAATGACATTTCCCTCAAAAAGAAGAGACAGCCAATCATGTCACAGGTTAGGTTAGACTATTTTTTTCATGATCATTTTTTTTAAAAAGCATTTTGTAAGGTGGTTATTTGGATGTATGAAAATAAATTGGAAATATGCATCCATCTGGCCAAACTTCAATGTTATCAACTTATGGTCTGTGAAAGATTGTCATTGAGAGCTGCAGCAGTTAATTAATTAATCTACAATTATTTTGGTATTTGATTAATCGTTTAATTTAAAAATGGAAATCTCTCAAATGTGAATATGTGTTAAGTTCCTTAGTCATCCATGAAAGCAGACCAAAAATCTTGACACCCCTAGTATAAGTACTGTACAGGATTACTACAAATCAAACAACTATTTTTTTCTTGTTATGCAAATGCTGACAGATTTATTTCACTGCCCAGAGCAGTCGTGTATGATTGAATTGAAATTGAATATTCAAGATGAGACATTGTATTTTCTTGTTTTCAAGGTTGAAAAGACAACCCTGGAGTATACCCCCAGTCACAAGAAAATCTGCTTACTACTCTCTAAGAATACTCGAAAAACTTTGCAAGGTTTTCTTCAATCCATCTCTGTTGGTTTTGAGGAAACCAAACTCAGTTGCCGCCCATCCCGACAGAGTGTCTGCCGATTGAACTGCACTCCTAACAACAACAACCCGACTAGGCAACCTGCATTGCAACCCGTCTCATTGACCCCTGATATAGCTCAAATTGCACATAACTCCCAAGAAAAGAGCACGCATCCACCAAGGGCGGCAACTCAGAAGAGTACTACTCGGGGGTATAGGACATATCAACAAAGTATCCGCCCATCAATACACAGACCCCCCAAACACACACAGCGATCTTTTCCACAAGCGACCTCCATTGGACCGAAAATAACCAAACTGGATGTTAGGCCCCATCTGCGGAGTATCCCCACACAGGCCTACAAGAATGCTAGAGGCGCTCAACAAGTTGTCTTTCAAACCATTTCATTGGACTTTCAGAAAACCAAACCGAAACTACCTCTCTATAAGCAAAGCACCAGCCCGACAAGGATACACACACAGAAAACGAACAAGGAGTGTATTTCATTTGAGAAGAGCATCCGTTCATTAATCCATGACGATAGACATACTGCCCAAGATATTCCAAAACCCAAAGCCTTTGTCTCTCAGTCCAGGCCCCATCAGCAGAAGAAAGCCAACCCGGAATCCAGACACAATCAACAGAGTATACGTCCACCACTCCGCAAGGACGCTAGACACAATCATCAAGAACTCTCCAAGGGCATTCAGATAACCCGATTGGATTGTTCCAATAGGCAAAGTATCCGTCCAATCCACAGGCATGACAGAGACACTCGGCAAGCGATTGTACAACCCATCACCTTGATCTCTGATATAATACAACAGCGCAGTAACTCCCATCAGCATGGTGCCCACCGACCAATCGACAAACATGCTAATCAAGACACTCAAGCCATCTCCATGGGTCTTCAGATCAATGAAATTATATACAGCACGGTCCCAAAGCATACTAGTGAATTGGGAAGTCATTTAACCCAAATAGAATATAATCCCAATCAAATGCGCAAGAGACACACTCAGGCAGCTGACCCACAACCTATTTCAACGTGTCTTCAGATAACTCCGCTCTAGTGTGGAGGATAGACTTTCCAAAACAGTCCAATTCAGAAAACCCAACCAAATTGGGTTACCTCTGCCTCCGTCACAGCAGCATCATCGCTATCATTCTGTAACACTTCCTTGGTGCTAGGGATACTGACACTGGCAACAACACGTTCTTAGACTTGTAGTTTCACATGAAGGATTGGTACTACAGTGGACTTAACTCAAGTCAGAGGTGACCTGTCTGAGATGTTTTCACACTTCTGTTGCAGATCAAATTGGATTTTCCTTCTTCGTATAAGCAAGGATCGAGTAAAGATAGAACAAGATTTCTGTGGGTTGCCTGAATTTCAACAATGAACTGATTTTAAAAAAGGTTTGCTGTACCTGGAGTCAAAGGTCCAGTGAGTAAAAACCAAATAGTGACAACTCCTGGACTGCTAGACCTGTCATCTGAAATATTTAGTATTTTATTTGTGATACTATATAAGTTGCACCTGATGAGAGTCTGAGTGAGGTGAAATAAAATGTACAGTGTCTCAAAACGGCCATTGAGTTTTAACTCTTGCAACTAGACCTTCATTTCCAATTTTTCA
Source organism: Doryrhamphus excisus (assembly GCF_037039965.1). Classification (NCBI taxonomy): domain Eukaryota; kingdom Metazoa; phylum Chordata; class Actinopteri; order Syngnathiformes; family Syngnathidae; genus Doryrhamphus; species Doryrhamphus excisus. Next base: position 2,630,550 of record NC_136357.1, on the reverse strand, counting down.
CTATGTACGTACTGGGCATTCTTAAAATGTACTCTTGTTCTACAGGATGTGGAAGGACCATTTGATTGTTTTTTCAGTTATACCCGGTTTGATTATGCCATCGTAAATGTCATGAACTGTCGGGTAGAAGAACTTCCATGAGATCTTGTGGATTTCTCACATTGCCACTTCAGGAAGTCCATGTAAACTTTCAGGGTATCAGTGTTAACCAGCAACAGTTGCTCAGTACAGTTTGTTCGGGGCTGCACGAACAAACTGAGTGGTTAGCACGCAGACCTCACAGCTAGGAGACCCGAGTTCAATCCCACCCTCGGCCATCTCTGTGTGGAGTTTGCATGTTCTACCCGTGCATGCGTGGATTTTCTCCGGGTACTCCGGTTTCCTCCCACATTCCAAAAACATGCTAGGTTAACATGCTAGGTTGGCGACTCCCCAATTGTCAATAGGTATGAATGTGAGTGTGAATGGTTGTTTGTCTATATGTGCCCTGGGATTGGCTGGCGATCAGTTCAGAGTGTACACCGCCTCTCTCCCGAAGACAGCTGGGATAGGCTACAGCACTCCCCGCAACCCTTGTGAGGATAAGCGGTAGAAAATGAATGAATTTGTGTATCTAAGCCGTAGTAGGCGGCAATGGGAAGGTCTTTCAGGGGAGCTAAGAACCAACCTCATCATCACTGCTCCTCTGCTCTTACCAGTTCACCAACAGCTGTTTACTTAGCACAGTTGCCTGCCGGATTTTCCTTGTCTGCCAAGAGAAGAATGCATGTTTACTCTGAACACAACATGAGATTATTTGTGTGCCACTGGGATCACATGAAAAGTCTGAAGTGAGCTTGTTGGGGTCTCTTAATGTGAAGTTTTGGGTGCCTATATCCTAGCAATTAAGATGTCATTGGGTATATGGTCTCCCAATGGATCTCTATTGTACGTGATGGGACAGATAGTCAAAAACCCCTTATGGACAACACAACATCAAGAAATTGTAGCTCATCCTGGAGCCTAAAGTACTAAAACTCACTGGAAAACCTACAGTGCTGGATGACATTTTTTTGAGGGGCCCAGAATTCCTGGTGTCACTTCTACGCACAAGCCAAGCACTTACACTAATTTTCTCTAATAACACAAGCACAGGCTTGCATGACGAACAAACCACTAACAGTTAAAATGTCATATGCATGTTTTCAAACATGATTCATGATCTTTCTTATCTAGGTGGACCTGTGGGTACGCTGACCTCAAACAAGCAGACAGTGAGACTTAAAATATAGTAGAACATTTTCTCCATTACAATAGCCTGAATGAGGTTTGTTGTATAATTTACCTACCAACACATTGGATTTTCTGTCTCAACTTTGAAGTTTAAACCCTGATCATGCTTTCATGTCATTATGGCGCGCTCTGTTTTCTGTGCAATGTTTAGACATAGTGCCCTCATGTGGTATAATAAGGATATCACAGCATGAGTCGCCATTATGGAAGATGAACCACATCTAAACCAAGCTTATATTTACATTGCACTTCATCTTAAACGAAATATTTCACATAAGTAAATGGATTAGATAGAACACAAAGGTAAAATTCAATATTTCAAGCAACATGGATATTTAAATATCATGTTAAGACTAGTCAAAATGATTTGTCTGTCTTGCCAACAACATTAAGTATACCATTACAACCTGAGTATGATTCTGTACATTGTATTAGTACTTAACTTTAAACTTACGACTCTCAGTTTAAACCGAATAATGCAACTGAATAATGCATGAATCCTTCATCCATCCTCACAGGCCACTGATTTTACATGTGTGGGCGATGCGTGTAGGTGAAAGCGGTTGAAGCTTTTTCATCCTCGTCACCTGCTGGATGCTCTTGGTTGGCAGGTCTGTGCGTGCAGTTGTTGTAACCTTTACAATGTTGTGACCTTCACCGGATGGGTGAAGAATGTGGACTGAATCGGCCTGGTTAATTCGAATCCTCTGTGCACGGATTCCTGTGGGCCTCTTATTACCAGTGGCTGGTTTGGAATTTAGGAGCTTAGGAGGAGGGCGGGGGCAATGTGTGATGTCAGAGGACCAGGAAAGTTGATCCGCATCATGTCGTGTAGGTTTAAGCTGGTCTGAAAAATATATTTAAAATAAAAAAACAGATATTTGAAACACTTGGTATTACATTATTAAAGTTGTTACATGTACTTTAAAGTGTATGTTCAATTAGAGTGCATTTACCTGTAGAAATGGAAAAAGATGAATCAGTGCTGGTGTCTATAGTGTCATCACTGCTCACACTATCAAAATCTTCGCCTTCATCATCACTGTCGTCATCATCGTCCTCGTTTCCATGCTGAACGACCAGTACTTGTGGCAACCTGTCATTCTGTATTTCTTCCAGACGCCTGGAAGACAAAGTATTAGCATGTGTGTGCAGGGAAAGGAAGTTAATATAACACTAGACGCATTTAAATTACACATTATTTATAAATTATACATTTTGCACTGGTTCTAAGGGGAAGTTCCATAAAGGTAAATGTGATACTAAAAATGTTCATTCATCCATTTCAATTATCAACTACATGCAGTTCAAACATCACTCCCTCACTCTAGCACATTTTTTTTAAAATAATGAATAAATGGCGGCCGTTTCATGGTTGACTATGGAGTATTATTCTTAAAAAAATATTGACAAGTTATATGATGTTGTTTATTACGTTACACACTGCATGGACTGAGTCATGGCATGTCCGACGTGACAGTGAAAAAAAGTTCTCCTCCCACTCTGTGTGGAAGTGGTAAATTTCTGTTTCAATTATTATCCACAAATGTGTTTTGTGTCCATGTTTCAAGATGCCTGAAACTGATTAATTGGTTGCATATAATAAATCTTTTGGAAGAAATTGGCTTTGGTTTTCGTACGTTTGGATTTCGTCTGACCTATTGGAATGAATTAATTATGAATTAACTAATTAATTAATTAATTTTCAGCCTCCAAGCTACTTTTGAAATGACCAAGTCCCAAACATCTACCTTCTATTTACTATGATTATAAATATGAGTATTTATGTACATTATCCATGTTCATGAGGGGTGCAAACAGACATTATTAATACACAAGAATTGAAAATGCAGCCGAAGTCAAGGCAACATATTCAACATTTTCTAATTCATCATGAAAAACTTCAAGTCTCGTACCTGCTATGTTTGTCCCTCCAAGCTCTAAGTTCAGCAAAAACATCAGAAGATTGTTTCCCATCACGGTCTTCTGAGTCATACATGTGTTCAGGTACATGGATGGTCAAGTTCCGAGGGGTAAAAGTTGAAACACATGGTGCTGTCTGTGAGGAAATCAAGTACATACAGTATGTGTTCGTAGACTGTAACTAGACAGTTAGACTGAAATGTGACTAGATCATTAAAGTGTCTAATTTGATGAAAAATGTCCATATTTCGTTACCTACTCTTAACTTTTCACGTCTTGCTCGTAAAGCCTTGACAGGGTTTCCACAGAACAGGATCTTGCCAGCTCCTGTTCAGATCGGCAGAATAAAAATATGCACATTTCTGTTTATTTGCTTTATGACTCAGCATTTGTTATAATAAGGCAATATTAACTACAATGGGACAAAGAAAAGCGGATATTACTACAGGTAACCAAAAAGATATTCACCGTGTGTTAGGACGCTGCTGTCTGCTTCCACTTCAGCAAAGTCTGAATCTGCAGAACCGGGTGTGGACACAGGAGACCCAGATGAGGTTGCTGTGAGGGGCCTGGAGCTAGTAGTGCTTGCTGATGAGAGGGACCGGATGCTGGAGGTAGGGCGCCTGGCAGAACTGAGTCGGCTGTATGGACGGGCACCGTTTTCTGCATCCTCTGCATATACAAAAGTATTGAGGCAAAACCATGCTATACAGTTGGGTCTACAACGTAAACATATACGTACTTTCTTCTGTCGCCGCTGGATAATAGTCCCTGATGCAGTTTCGCAGGATGGACCAGTCTTCCCACATGGTGTCGCTAAAGCCTGGCCTTCCGTGCTCCACTCTTGCATTGTCAAGGTAATGCAGCTGCGGGACCAACTCCCTCACTGAATCCCAATAGTTATAGTCAGTCTGACAGCAGGAGAAAGAGTGATTAATTAAAGAGTGATTAATGCGACAAAAAGGGTTGACCTGGAAGAACAGGAGAAAACAACTATGAAATAGCTGGATAAAACGTTATCTGTTTTATATTGTAGTACTTGAAAAATAGAAAAACTGGAAGGGTGAAAGAAAAAAAGATGAAGAAAATGATGCTTAGCCGAGAGGAAGTGAGCAGCTGTGTGTGTTTGTTTGCTGGCAAAGAAAGTTTGGCAAACCCCAAAACCTCTCAGTCGTTACAAAGAGCAAGCCTAATGCATATTCAGCTCAGCCTCTCCCTTCATTGCCCCAGTTTCCTAATTAATTCTCTGCTGGTGAGCATAAATAAACTCTTAGAGTGGCCCCAAAAACTTCCCACTCTGTTGTAAATCAGCAGTGGAATCCATGCCTCTTATGTCGATACACTAAAAGGTGATTAAAGATATTAAAGAGACACCCTTAGCATACCACTTAAAATTAACAATGCATGTGTACCAGACTGTCAGAGGTTTTGGTTGCTTTACTTTCATCCATAATAAATTAGTTAAATATTCCAAGTATGCTAATTTTGCAAGACTCGGGCAACGTTATTGGAATTAAATGGCTGCCACCTGCTCATAAATTATTGCTATAGAACCATGGGAGCTAAAAGCAACGCTAATTTTAAGCTTTTCCAGTTTCTCCAAATCCTTCCTGGTCTTTTTACTCCTTTTGTAAGGAGTGTCACAAAATTAAAACGTGAGAAAAACTGTCTTGCAAGAACAGAACAGCCAGTAAATCAGACTGTGAACTATGGCATCGCTACTATGAGTGATAATACTGTACATTATGATACGGAAGTGGGAGTGTATGAGGCAGAATCACACTTTAACTGGTGTAAGCATACTTTGAACCTTGCAAAGCAACATGGCTGTTTTATCCCATCAGCATTGAACATCTTTGGCGCAGTGTTTAATCTAAGCAGAAGCTGTAGTAATTCTACTTTTGATCAAAATGACTTAAGATTTGTCAGATCAAAACACATAGATGTTCAAACTTAATCGCTGCTTATTGACAGTTACTAAAAGTACTGTGGCGACCATAATAGGGCCTTATGATTTCCTCCTTAACGGAACCACGGAATTGGCCAACAAAAGAGCAGCAACAGACAATAACCCGCACAGAAAACTTTTTAGATTTTGCAGAATCTGCGCCTATTCCAGCTGTATGTCCTTGGATTTGTGCTTCTCTTGCTGGGACTCACCAAATACAATAACTTCTACCTGAGCTTGTTTCATAAACAGAGCAGCAGAGCTTAGAGGAGGGCTGAGAGCTTATCTGGCTTACAGCCATGCCCATATAAGGAAGTCAGCTCCTCTGTGACATCACAAAGGGCCAGTTTTACCACACCTTTTGAAACCGAACGTTTTGAGCCATCCAAACTTCTTCCAGGGCTCACTTCTAAATGCGCAAACCTCATGGATTAAAATGAGAATACAACTTTCTAACTGCATTTATGGGTTAGAAAAGTGGAAAAGGCATAATAGTTCCACTTTAATGTTAAAATCGACTCTCATTCTCATGCATCTCATGCATCATCACCTTACTCAAAGAAGGAAAGAGAAAGACACCAATTGTATTATAGATAAACTCATAAAATTAAATGTACCTACCTGTGTGGCCATGGGGTTTGGACGTAGACACACAGGGTTTCCTTCCAGTGTGAGGGTCTGTAGTTTACCACACAACCCAAGATATTGAATCTGTACAAGGTCATCCACATCATTTCCTTCTAGATCTAACACTTGCAGGTTCTCCAGCATGCCAACCTGACTCAGGTCAGAGACTTTGTTAAAGGCCAAGTACAGTTCCTGAACAGCAAAAAAGAAAATGATACAATGCATCGAAGAGACGACGAGGAAAAGATGTTCCAAGACACATTTTAAATTAAACAATAAAAGTCAATTCATAATCGATTAACGCTACCCTGAGAGAGGCGAGAGATGAAATCCCATCTAGGTCTTGTAGGCAGCAACAAGACATCCACAGCACCTGCAGTTGTGTTAGGGTGGTTCCCAGATCTCTAGAGACAAAATGAACTCCAAAATCTTAATGTTGCATTGCATTCTTAGTGTTGGTCTTATTTAATCTATAATGGAGCAGCTATATTTAGAAAAAAATTTTTACTCACCGTACTGACATGATCACACTATTGTTCATGTTGAGCAGCACCAGCCTGGGCAAAGAAATACCTTAAAAAAAATGTCACATATGTTATTTGACTGTGTTGTTACACAGTACACCGTGTTGTACTATGTAGCTCACCAAAGTTACACAGGCTGGTTTCTTGAGTGTTCACACAGATTTCCAGCGAGGTCACCTGAGTGAGATCTTTTGTTCCACACAGCAGTTCCTTTGAATGGCAGAAAATAATGAAAACAGTGCACAGCATCTACAATAGCTATACAAACGGACACTTTTGGTGGCAAGATTCATACTGCGGATCTGTGTACAGTAAATATACACTATACGTAGCAGCTATAGATGCACTGCCTGGCCAAAAAAGGGTCACCACCTGAATTTAACTAAGCAAATAGCGTTGCCCTGCCATTGACTGGAGACCAGTACAGGGTGTACCCCGCCTGACGACGTGAGGATAAGCGGCATAGACAATAGATTGATGTATGTTTGCAGTTCTGACAATATTTAATTCAGTTTTAGTATATAGATAAAAGGTAACACAAATGTTCCCAGTAAAGAGTATATGAATGGAACTGAAACTTTTTAAAACAATTTGACGTTTTTTTGACACGTTACTGCTTCTAACTACTGCATCTTTGCGAGCTCGAGACTGCTGGAACCGGAAGTGACGTCACGCGAAACCTAGCAATAGCCTACAATACTGAAAACGTCAGCTTTGTTCATAGGGCCAATTTTTAACCGAAAAGTAAGGCCCCTGTATTTTATATAACATATACCACGATAATTAGATAAAAAGGTAACACAAATGTTCCCATCAAAGAATATATGAATGGGACTGAGACTTTTTATACAATTTGACGTTTTTTTGACACGTTACTGCTTCTCGCCACTGCATCTTTTCGAGCTCGAGACTGCTGGAACCGGAAGTGGCGTCACGTAAAACCTGGCAACAGTCTACAATACTGAAACGTCAGCTTTGTTCAAAGGGCCAATTTTTAACCGAAAAATAAGGCCCCTGTGCTTTATATAACATATACCACGACATATAGATAAAATGTAACACAAATGTTCCCAGTAAAGAATATATGAATGGGACTGAGACTTTTTAAAACAATTTGACGTTTTTTTGACACGTTACAGCTTCTAGCGACAGCATATTTTCGAGCTCGAGACTCCTGGAGCCGGAAGTGGCGTCACGTGAAACCTAGCAATAGCCTGCAATACTGAAACGTCAGTTTTGTTCATAGGGACAATTTTTAACCGAAAAATAAGGCCCCTTTGCTTTATATAACATATAACACATATACATATATCTATGTATATATTGCAGTGAGATTGCAATACCAGTTAACTTTAAAAAAAGAAAATGCTGCGCACATAAAATATCCATCTTAAACGTTTAAAGGCAAATATAAATAGCTGCATTGGCGACTTACCAACTTCTCCTCGGAGAGACAAAACTGAACTGTTGGTTCAGCCTCTTCCCGGACGCTACTGGCAGGCTCTGGGTTGATGGGGCCGAATTCATCCATCTCATTTACCCGCACCCGACCAGAACCGGGCCGAACATCCCGTTTTACAGATGTACGATCCATGAAATTACTGCCTTACAAAAACGCGTTTCGATTCGTTCCAGAGACTTTTTGCTTTGCCTTGTAAATAAGGCAAAGAGCCATGTTTTCAATACTACGAACGTTCCATGCTGCGGTCAAATGTTTGCTTGACAACTGCAATCAACTTCCTGGATACAGCAAGGGCGGGGTCTAATTGCATTTTGGGAAATGTAGTTGTCTTGTACCAAACGGCTGCGAGTTGATATATTACGAATTCACACATTTAGAAATGTAGCAGTCGTCTCTTTATTGGCGACTCAATGTCTCAATGTTGTTTTTGGCAGTGTTTTATTTTTTTTTGTTTTTTTTAGGAATTTAGGTTTTGTTGAGCTGCACAAAGTACGTTCAGCCACTTTTACAGTATACATGGCTTTTTGTATTCATGTAATGTGAAGCCCAGTCACAATCACATTGTTCATCCATTGTTCATCCATCAGTAAATCCAGGTTGTGCTACATTGAGATATTGACAGCATTGTTATCACATTTTACAGTTCACTTCTGTGTCTATTCTGAAATATCTGCATTTTTTTTGTTGTTGTCTTGTTCATAGTGTCACATATATTGTTATGTTTACATATCATTACACGCAAAACTATTTCTATGCGTATTTCTCTGAAATTGTTCACAAATTTGTGTTGGGGGAAATAATATACTCACAGATGTGGCATATAAAGATGCTGATTATTGCACAAATGTCATCATTTGTTTGATATTGAATCGATACCCAGATTTGCACCATTGCTCAAGCCAGTTTGTATTTTTCTTTATTGACTACAATAAAACATCAATGGAAGCATCTCATCATGCATTGTCCGCGTCTGCAACGTAGACGACTTGGTCGTATGCGCGCACCCCCTTGAGGTGCGCGTTCCAGTTGTCTGTCGGGCACGGCTTGCACAACGGGGCGGTTCTGTGTCGGACTGCGCTGGGCGTGGGCTGCAGTCACTCCCCATCCTCTCACTGGAGACACATTGTTCGACGCGGGCACAAGCAATGCGTGCCAGTGAGCAGCTCGGTGCTATTTAGCAAGCGGAAAAGTCAACCGTTTGTGGCCGATAATAGAGATACAGTTATTTCAAGACGACCGGAAGCGAGGCGAAGACTGTTTGGATCTCTTCAATTCGAGAAGCAACTTGAGTCGGAACATCTCTTTTCCCTTCTCATTCTTTCCTGGCAGACAAAACAACGCTAATTAGAGCCCAGTTTGCTGTAAGTATGCAATAGACACATTCCAGTGTACGAAAAATGCTGTCAAATAAGGTGTCCGCCTTTGTACCGCGTGTGGTGTCTTGCTGTACACATTTACGACATGTTAGCTATAGCAGTGGGGACGCGTTCAATTCCACTCGTACAATAATACATGTGTATTCTCCCTAACAATGCATGTGGCTTTTATTTTCAAACAATTAGCATTCTGAACCACGGCCCCCTCTTCATTTTGGGTGGAGGTTAGTGGATGTCTCCATCTGCCCCCACCCCTCAAAAAAAAAAAGAACATGAAGTCATTTGGTTACACAGTTTCATTGAATGCATCTTTTGATTCTATTGACGGATAAATAACAATTAACGAGGTTGCTGCTGTGAACGCAAAGCGAAGGGAGACACCCTGACAACTGAATGTGTATCACTGCGGAAGTTGGATTCCTTTACCAGGTTTGAAGGCGTCTCACTGTTGCATCCTTGAAATGTTGTGGAAAAGTGGAATTAAGGGTACGTTCACACTTGTCATTTTTGGTCCAGTTGAAACAGAACCAGTCCTTTTGCTCTTTACTCATTTCCTTTGCATCAAACAGGGACGAAGAGATGGGTCTTAGTTCGCCTGCCAGAGTACTTAGTCCTGAATGAGTGAGAACTAGAGGTGATGCTTGTTGTTGCGTGGCAAATAATGCCATGACTGCTTCACGAATGTGGGAAGTGGACAATGCGGAGGCATGAAAGTGTAAACAACTGCTATGGACTCACAACTTGTGTTTTCAAGACAAGACTAGGAGAGCGCAGACCTCTGTCAAGTCCCATAGTTCTCGCCCATGTTGTGATTCACACCAAAATAATAATTCTACATTGTTTTGATAGGAATGTCAAATAATTATCGGTACATCAGCATAAAAATGCAGTATTGGTTGTCGGTATCTGATTTTTTTTCGTCAATCATGAAAACCAATATTTAAAAAATGCAGTATACAACACATATGTGTTAATTCCACCAAAGGAGATATGTCATGTGACACATATCGGTATTAGAAATTGAGAGTTGGACAATATCAACAATATCGGTTTTACCCAAACGCAGTCCAGATCACCCCTAAAATTTAATCAGTTCTTCCATATCCCATTTGCGACAATTCCTGAAAATTTCAGCCCAATCCATTCAGAACTTTTGTAATTATTTTGAACGCAAACAGATAAACACCGGAAAAAAACGTAACATATATTGCTTGTATGTTTTAAAGACAGATATCAGTGTGGTAAAGGTACCTTCGGAATTGGATGACCAGAGGCTAGGCGGAAAACTAGTAAGCTAGCGGCGGTCCGGCAAAGTGTGGAAGTCAGAAAAGTCGAACGGCCGTGTGATTGAAAGGTGAGTGATCACCTCATCTGGTGAGCGATTGACTATTTTTAATAATCACTGTAATAGTTATCATGTTAATAACGGACAAAGTGCATCCCTTATCAACTCAATATGGGGATACATACTTTTTCCGGTCGCGCATACGAAGTAGATTTAAACTTCAAAATTCAACCTCATAGTTGCAGTCTGGAGTCCGGTTCCCAGAGTCGGCAAGGGAAATATAGTGAAATGCCCATTTTTAATGAAGAGAAATGGGCATCATATTCCATTCATGAGGTCTTCAGTGACATCCAAGAGTCAAGGCATGAATTGAGAATTGAGGCAATTATCCGAGAGGCTTTTCACATACAAATATTTTAAATAGATTCCCGACATTGGCCTGGGCTGGCTTCCCGGGATGTAATTTGGAAAGATGTAGCTGTGAATTAAAATCTCGGGATAGGCTCCTTTTTTGTTTATTGTTAAAGGAGAAGTGACCTTTTTTGGGATTTTGCCCATCATCCCCATTTGTCATGTGATATGTGAACATGTCTGTGCATTCTAAAAATATATATAAAACAAGATTGGGAAGCCTTCTGAAAAAAGCACCAACAACGACCCATTTGTATTTAATGTGACATGCATATTAACCAAAGTACAGTTATTATTATTATTATTATTATGCCAATTGAACTACTCTGGCATACTGACATACATCACACCGGCTAGCTACTAGCCAGATAGCAACTTGTTTCACCACATAGTGCCCGGAGCGCGTCACAACCCCTCAGGTCACTACCGAAGGAGCTGCTGTTGTTTTTATTTTGCAGTTTGGAAACGTTAATGCTAGCTGTAGGCGTTCCTTTTTTGTTACTACAGTAAAGTCTCGTCATATCGATATCGGTTATAACGAATTACTACTTATTACGATACTATTTTCATTTCCCGGCAAATTTTTAGTCTTTTATGATATAATTAGCTCCGTTAGTACGATACACGGTTATTATGATAATCCGGTTACTACGATGCCCTTTTCATCTCCCGCCAGCCAATTTGGTCTGCTTATATCGATACAAAAGCAGCTTAAATCAATCTTTGCTTAAGGATTTCAATACCAAAAAAGAACACGGCGAACGGCTGCTTCCAGTCAACTATTTTTCACACTTCCACCACCAGAGTGCAGCACACACAGCGGAAAACACCCGTCCCTCGCGCCTACCCCTCCGGGTGGCAACACCTTCCCTATCGATAGTTCCGGAGTGAATTATGTCCCGGTAACCGGTAATCACTACAGCGTAAGTTTATTTTTATTTACTGTAGTACAAAATTTATTGTAGTACAAAAGCATGCTAGATACGCAATCCATGAACTCAAGGAGAAAATTACATGCCATATCAAAGATCCGCCCACTTTTAATGCAGTTCGGCGCAGGATCGGATATATGGATAGTCCGGTTATATCGGTATTTTTTCCGACTCCCGAGAATATCGATATAACGAGACTTTACTGTATGTGAAATCAATGAACCCAGGAAAAAAATAAAATACTATAAGTATGACATCTTATCATGGATGTACCTGCCAGCATAGGCGTGTCTCATTATGTGCAGTAACGAGCTGTCTCTTTTTATCTGTTTTTATATATTTAGAACACACAGAAAAGAGACAGACATGTGTTCATATCTCATATAAGGATTGTAGAAGATGGGCAAAAAAAAGTGCAGTTTTCCTTCATTGTACTTCTTATAGATGTAATAAATTGAAATGAGCTTGGAGAGATGGAACTTCTTGGCGAATGAACCGTATCATAAGAGTGAGCTCTCTTTTCTCTCAGACTTGATCAACACAAACAATGACCGGCTCCCCTGTTCCCAAGACAGACCGACCGATGAGTGTGGGAGTATTTTGTGTCTGATAAGTCGTTTGGCTCCTCTAACCAATTGTCCTTTGTGGAGGTCAGCTGGCCTTTTCATCTCTAATGCTGCCTCCACGGTCTCTCTCCCTGCTCCAGCCGCCAAAAGACCTGACCCTGTAGGGAAAAGGTCAGCTGCTTGTTTAAGTGTGCACAAAGGCAGTACTATGAAAGGTGGTACACTGATGGGTTTTCTTCAACGTTTGCTATTTTCCTCAGCTTCCATTGATACTATGAGATGTTTTATGGTTAAAAACACGTCAGGTTAACAATTCACACTTTGTTTCACGGGCCTTGGAGATCAGAAAAGTGATTGCTCATCTGCCAGTCAACACTTGTTTGGATGCTGTTTTGGTGGATGATGTCATTGGACTGCAGGAGGAGGGTGCGGCTATCTGTCGTGGAGCCTCGTATTTGATTGTGATACCTCCCCAGAGAGGGTCTCCTTACCATCAGCGCTCCATTAAATATCTATTATCTCTGCAGTAGTCTTGTGACTCTGCGAGTATGGATTCTTTAACCAATTAAGCGCTTAAATAGAGAACAGAATTCGTACTGTGAAAGATGACCATTCTTGTACTGCGTTTTCCTTCACAGATGCTGGACCTTGAGTCCAAGATTTTAGATCAAGATCCTCACATTATGACTCTGTTCCCATCAGTTCACTTCACTAGCGCCCTCCTTAAACTGTCATGTAAGATTATCCTCTTGGCTCAGGCAGGGGGTCTAGGGTTTCAAAACCAACTGTTAATTTCCCAGACTGGAGGTGGCAAGTTATAAATAACCCCAAACACAGACGTGCTGGTCGCGGAAGGAAGGCTTTTGCAAATTTTGTGAGCATACTTTTTGGGACCTCATCGTATCTGCTTTTTGTATGCTTTATAAATGAAATTGTAACGGGCCTGCAATTGAGAACAGGCAAGTCGTAGCCCAACGGATTGTGTCTTCTTACAACGAACATGTTATAAAACTGCAATGTTTTCCATCAGTCAGTCTGAAAATAAATAATTCAGGAAGCAACCATATTCCTACATAAGGCATGTATGGGTCAGCCTTTGAAAGCTATTTCCCAAACAATTGGCATCTTAAAATAGATGATCACTTTAATATATATTGCCATGTCATCTATATCCATCCCTCTAAATCAGGGGTCTCAAAATCAATTCACCTGGGGGCCACTGGAGCTAGGGTCTGGGCGAGGCTGGGCCGCATCAGGTTTTCAAAAAAAAAAAAAAAAACAACAAAAACGTATTTATTAAAAACAGAAAAATGAATAAATTTTGCTTTGGTTCTGATTTTCTACAATAAAAGCTCTGATAAAACTCTTCTCTTCTCAAATATCTTACTTTTTACTACACTACACAAAATAAGATGAAAAATAAACAAATCAAGAATAATAAAATCAATCAATCAGTAATAAATAAATAAATATAATAATAATAAAACTGCAGATAATAAAAACTTAAGAAACCACATATAGTTGGTGGGTAGACAAATTATTTTTTTCAGATTAAAATGAACAAACCATTATTAGAGCCCTGTAGACATGACAAAACACAACTATAGTCACATTTATACTCTTTTTATTTACAACATATTGCGCAACTGCAGGGTCTTGAGACACATGCTACCTCGCAAACTAGAGAGCTAGCGACCTAAACGGTAGCCTCCAAGTTATTTCCTTTAAACTTAAATAGCCAAAAACTTACCACTTCCACACGGATAGGGAGGATAACTATTAACAGTTATTTAACCTTTAACATGAACATTAATCAAACGTAATAATTTTTTTCTGGGTACATGATACCATACAGCATCCATATCAAACTAACATTAAACTTTCATATCAAGGCGGGGGCCTCAAACTAGTGTCCTACTAGCTCATTTGCATATTCTGTCAATCAATTTCAGTCGCATTGTGTGCAGACTATGTTGGTTCGATTCGCGATGCATGTACGTCAAAGAACATGTTTTGGACTACAATGTTATGTTTTGGATATCATAGCAGCTGAAACATAAGTTCCACTGTTTTGTATTACCGTGGAACCAACGTTTAATATTTTAATATCTATTTTACTATTTTATTTCTTATTTGAGCTTTTAGTTTTGGATTAAATGAAATTTGTACTTTTATTTATTTTTTTTAATTTTATTGTTACTTTTTATTTTACTAGTCTGTGCAGCAGTTTGGAAACTCTGTTTATAAAATTTGCTATATAAATAAAGTGGATTTGCTTGGAACGTTTGCGTCCGTTAACATGTATTTACTCACAAATTTTGCCTCATTTTGTGTACATTTTCCGGTTACCGTACAATGTGCTGCATGTCTTGTGTTAATAACACACTATGTGAGTCCAACTGTGTCCTTAATGTATGTTTTTATCACAAAGTAAAAACAAAACAAGTCAGCTATGTAGCCCGTGCATGATGTCGTCAGCTTTTGACTTTTTTTTATAGTTTTATATGCATACAAAAATTGTAAATACATATAAATGACAAACGAAAGGGATAAATGAACATAAACTTTTACTTTTTATTGAAGACCTAATTCTACATGTGAGTGTACCGAGATACAACACGGGCACCATCTTTCTGTTTTTGTCACAAGATGAGACAAAAATGTGAAAATGCTGATACTCAAAACTTTCTTTTGCTCCTTTTTGGATTACTGGGGTGAGAAACACTGTTGAATTCAAGAAATAACTCATGGCAAAACAAGAAGGTGGCGTCTCACTGCAAAAAATCACATCATCAATGAAGGTGGAGCAGAGGCCATTTCAAAGAATACCAATAGCAGCATAACAACAATTTAGACATATGCAATAACTTATTGCTTTCCCACCATATATGTGACATAATTGATATTCACTGCTGATTGATATTTCCACCAGTGGAGGCGTCATTATCCCATTGGTACAACAGCTCAGCGTGAGACCTTACTGACAAGTGTCTCAAAGAAAGCAAGCGCATCTCAAAGCATGATGAAGTTTCTAGTCATCTCCTAGTGTGTGGATTATTTATCAGTCGCTGACATGGCCTAGTTTGAAAGGAGATAGTAAGGCCGTCTGGTTTCCGGGCCTCCAATCTTCCAGCAGCAGGCATGGCTCTGTTGAATTTGCAATTTAAACTGTCAGTTACATCCTTTTGGCAGGTGTGCCTTTAGATTCGGTATGCAGCGGCCATGCATAACCATCTGTGTCAAATGTGTGTGTGTGTGTGTGTGTTGTGGTTACAGTGGCTCTGTTTTTTGCTGTTTTTTTTCCAGGTTCAGGACTGTACTGTACAGGCTATAATCTTGGGAGAGCTCCTTTACAGTTTTAAGAGCTACTGTACACTGTTTTGATTGATAATATAACTCTATTAGTATTTTGGGTAACGTTTCCAACGGTTTAAGGAGGACATTTAAAAAAAAATATTATTATTCATTATTGTGATTTATTTTCCAAGCAAGGTCCATAGGTTCCCTAGGTCCCCCCACTAAGTCTGTATATGTAAATCTGTATGTCCACGCCCCCTTATGTTTCTTCCAAAAGCCTTGGTGACCCATTTTCGTAGGTTGCCAAATATTCCTTTGCCGTTGCCATAACATTGCCTCCAGCACGTCCATACTCCCCCCTCATTCTGATGCTTTTCCGTGCTGGTTTCATCTTATCTCTACTTTAGTTGTTTTGTGTAGTCATCCAGGCTTTTGTGTGATCCTGAACTGCTTTCCAAAAAATGCACTCATGATAGAATTGGTCTGCACATACAATTTTTGTTATTCAAGTTTATTATGTTTTCATCCCCACTTAGTAAGAATACCGTTTACAACATGCATGTTCAAACAATGCTATTCCCATTATGATTTGCAGCAGCGTTGGCTGACACTGCTCAGAGCCACCTCTTCCTGCAAGGCCGCGGCAACGTGTTTCCTGATGTGAGGATCTATTGCTGCTGCCTGATGCCTCGGTCTTTCTTTTATAGAGTCTGTCTTTCAGTCAATCATTAACGTCATCGGGCAAGACATGGCTAATCTTACTCTGCCTCAACATAAGAAACGTGGCGCACTGAGGGAATTGCAGACAAACCACTGTGAGGCAAACATGCGCTCACTTGTATTATTTTAATTCAGGTTGATTGGTACTCGTCAATTGGCATTGACGAGTACCTGCATTAACTCATTCGCTACCAAAGACATATTGGTATATTGTTTTAATCCAAACACCCAATCCCAAAGACAGATTTTTTTTGTACAAGAGGCAAAAAGTGGTGATGACGTAACTGTGCAATAGAAGAGATCATGTTTGGTGAGGTTTTAAGCCGTAAAAACAACCAGGAAGTGAAAATGCATGGAGCCGTGTAGCACACAGTTCAGTTCCAAATGTGAAAACTCTAAAATAGTCCATGGTGTTATATTTGTAAATAATGGTATTTTTATGTAAAACGACCATTTTTGTGAGTTGTTTATGTTCTGGCATAGTTGTTTGTATATTTAGGCAAAATGGCTAAATTTGCTTGAAATGTATCTTTTCACAAATAGCTGTCTATGTTGAACTAATATTTTGCTGAAACTTAGTATATTCTACTGCTGATTACTAAATGGAAAAAGGTAGAAACTAAGTCTTTTTTTCCGACGAAAGATGAGTGGACTCTTTCTTTTGATAGGTACCATGTTTTTATAGCCTTAGAACACAATATTCCGTGTGCCTTGAAAAATCATTGAGCATCCTTCAAAATGGCCGGTACCGAGCGGGACTGGGATTGTATGAGTTAAGTAACCCACAGTGCAAGCTGTGGCCCTTCAGTCCCAGGCTATGATTTGAGTGAGAAAGCACAGCTGCTCCCAATTAGTACATGTAGTAAATCTGATGTAACGGATGACGGTCGCCAAAGATGGCCCCCTTTTTCAATTCCAAACCGATATTGCAGCCTTGAATATCGGCTGATACCGATATAAGTCATCCATACTCCTCCTCCGCAACACAAATAGATCACACACACAGTGTTCCGGACCCTGGACCTCTAGTTCTCTCATATGTTTTTGTGAGACATTATTCCCATGATGGTATGACCTTGTCACTCATCATCTGTATGATGTCAAACAGCGACTGCAGGCAGGCAGTCCCTGCGGTTGCTAGGGGCCTCCAGCAGACTGCGGTCGGCCGTGGATTCAGTGTCGCTAGTCCTAACTTGCATTTGATGCAATCTTGGTAAACCTCCGTGGAAGCTGTTTGTATTCGTACCACTGACTCATCATGTACCGTCACGCCTGCGGGTCAGTTGCTGGTCACGGACTTAGTAACGTTGTGGTGAGTTTTCAGTATGCTGACTCACATGTTGCCACTGTACAGTATGTAACGGGTACATTGTTATGGATTATTTTAGAAGTACAAATAATGTACACAGTGTAATATAACATCGCTTTCACTTTGACTTTGCCATCAAAAGATCATGACATTGTGAATACCTGATAGAAAATGAAGACTGTGGCTTTGAAAGACTTAAACTTTTGATCAGCTGATGAAGAGCCTATTTCACATGAAGGATTGCAGTCAATTGTTAACTCAGCAACTCTTTGTTTCGCTTTCATTTCTTCTTTTTTTGCATTCTGAAGCTCTACTTAAAACCTCTTAATGATGCAACAGTGCAAAATGTAAAAATATGGCGGGGAGGGCTTTTCGCCAGCCTGGAAAAATCCATTGCAAAGTTTTAATATAACAACATAAAGTGTTTTTAAAGGGGTTTCTAAGAGTTCTAAGACTTTTGGTGCAACTGGCGCTCGTATCTTCTCAGCAAGGTTCCCCAAAACCCAAATTTGAAATGTTTTCTCCGTGGGACCCAAACAAAGATATACGATATATTGGCGTAACAACGTTGCCATTAAGAAAGAACATAACAATCAGGAACATGATCATGTACTATCCATCAAAAATATGAATTGTCCCGCTCCTTTTTCTGTGCAGCAGGAGATTGTGGAACGCTGAGTACCTTCAGCACATTTTTAACATTCCCCATGTGAGGATCCTAACCCTAGCTGCCATGGTGCTCTCTTCCTATCTCTTTTTTCTCACTCTCTTATCACCTAGCACTAATGGTAATATCTGCCTGTTCAGTATCACTGATGATAGAACAAACACAATACCGAGTTTAAGCTTTTTGAATGTCCCCTGTTGGTAATGTGCGTTGAATTGACGATTTGTTATTGTACTAAATGGCAGCCTACCTCTGCTTCCTTTTCTTTACAGCAGAAACCGTGTGTGTGTGCGTGTGTGTGTGTGTGTGTGCGTGCGTGTGTGTGTGTGTGCGTGAGCCGCAGCGGCAAAGATGACGGAGTATAAGCTGGTGGTGGTGGGAGCTGGAGGCGTGGGCAAGAGTGCACTTACCATCCAACTCATCCAGAACCACTTTGTGGATGAATATGACCCGACCATAGAGGTACAACTCTCTCTTCCGCTTTCTTCATGTTTTACACCAGGGGTCTCAAACTCAATTTACTTGGGGTGCCACTGGAGCTAGGGTCTGGGTGAGACTGGGGCCACATCAGGTTTTCCAAAAAAAAAACAAAAAAAAAACGCATTTATTAAAAACAGAAAAATATAGAAACTTTTTCAGTGCTTTGGTTCCGATTTTCTACAATAAAAGCTCTGATAAAACATTCCACTGTTCTCAAATATCTTAATTTTTATTTTTCTGCACAAAATAAGATGAAAAATAAACAAATCAAAACTAAAGAAAATCAATCAATCTGTAATAAATCAATTTTATAATAATAATAAAACAGCAAATAATAAAAACTTAAAAAAACACATATAGTTGGTGGGTAGACAAATTATTTTTTTCAGATTAAAATGAACAAAGCATTATTAGAGCCCTGCAGACATGACAAAATACGACTATAGTCACATTTTTATTTACAACATATTACGCAACTGCAGGGTCTTGTGACACATGCTAACTCGCAAACTAGAGAGCTAGCGACCTAAACTGTAGCCTCCAAGTTATTTCCTTTAAACTTAAAAAGCCAAAAACTTACCACTTCCACACGGATCGGGAGGATAACTATTAACAGTTATTTAACCTTTAACATGAACATTAATCAAACTTAATATTTTTTTCTGGGTACATGATACCATACATATCCAACTTGCGCGGGCCGCACTAACATTAAACTTTTATATCAAGGCGGGGGCCTCAAACTAGTGTCCTGCGGGCCACATTTGGCCCGCGGGCCGCATGTTTGAGAGCCCTGTTTTACACATTATTCCCATTGGAATCCATGTGTTGGAAGGTAGCATGATACTGAGCATATTGGATAATATCAACTGTATTTTGACACACAATGACACACAACTCACATGAATGTGAGTGTGAATGGTTTGACCCATCGCGTCGGTGCAAGTTAATACATATTAGCACATTCTGTGACAATTGTATTGGCAAGTCTGGTAGTTAGGCTTGAAATAAGTTCACTTAGAAAGTATCAGCCATGCTTATTGAAAAGTACTTTAATTTTTTTTTTTTTTTTTAAGTCTGTATATTTCTGTTTTTTTCCTTCACTTTCTCTTTTTCGAACCACGCCAGCCTCTGACCAGACAATGTCCTTTTTGTGTATTTGCATTCCTGGCTCCTGTGCTCTAATAAACAAAGGGAAGGCACTCCCATGTTTTTGTGGCTGCACATCGGAGGGCTAACTACTGACTCGAGTTCATCCAATGTGCTGTTGGAGCTACTCTACATATATTTGGAAGCTCCACGGAAGTAGAAATAAATTGTTTGCTGACAGTTTTTTTAGCCACGAAACGTTAAAAAAAGCTACATTCGCTTCTGAAATACTGGGCAAAATTGTCTATTGGTGTATGATTGTATCAATAAATGTAAAGATTTGTATTCACTGACACAAAAACACACCATCTATAGTGATTTTTTTTTTTAAGTGTTAAAAAAATAAAATGGATTTAGGAAAAAATGTAACTGATTCCATATAGCCCTGCTGCTCTAACCCTAGGGACAATCAATAAATTACTATTGCATTGAAGACAGTTTGTTAAAAAATATAATATATTCTAAATCACACCACAAATGTAACCATGTCAAATGATTAGTCCTATCCTAAAGGTATTTTGCATGCCCGTCTTTTATTGGATTAGGGACCTGGCTATAAAAAGGATCGGATCAGAAGCCAAAAAAATATGCATTGGGACATCCCTAGTATGAAGACACAAACTATAAAAAGACACAATAATCTAAACATACCCAGAGTTAACTGAGGTCTTCTGAGGTTCACCATGACATCCCAATGTCTCGCTGACATGATGCACTTAGATGTATTTTCCCCGCAATGGAATTGCATGACTTCAATGTCAACATATTATACAGTAGTCCCTTGTTCATTGTAGTACATTGGTTCCACACTGAACCGTGATAAGTGAGTTTCTGCAAAGCAGGATGTAGCTGGAGCATGAAAACTTGGTTATTACCTTCTGAATTCAGTTTTTTAACATTGGTAGAGACCTCTAGACATGGAATAACACCCCTATAGTCACCTTTTATACTCGTATTAGCCAATATAGTAGACATAATAAGGGAAAATAAGCTGTAAATAAGATATAATGTAGACTCTCACACACATACAGTATATTATAAGTGAAATGGCTTGTTTTCAGAAACCTGTGAACACTGACACACATACTGCATATTTTGTATTTTCTAGTACTTGCTTGTATTTTCTTCTAAATCAGCAGCGTGCAAGGACCGCCTTCGCCTTTTTGTTTACCTGCTATCCTTGCTCTGCCGCATGTCGTAATATTTGCAGGACTCGTACAGGAAACAGGTTGTGATTGACGGAGAGACCTGTCTGCTGGACATCCTGGACACTGCCGGTCAGGAGGAGTACAGCGCCATGAGGGACCAGTACATGAGGACGGGGGAGGGGTTCCTCTGTGTCTTCGCCATTAATAACACCAAGTCCTTTGAGGACATTCATCAGTACAGGTGTGGTAAAATTAAAAAAAAATAATATAACTGATTTTTTTTTTTCTGAATGAGCGTGTGGGCACCCGTTTATGCATGCAGTGTGTTAGAGTCCAGAGAGAGAGAGAGAGAGACTGGCGTGCGTTTCCATTATGTGTGTGCCAGCTCTCTGCAGTGGTTGGGTGATGTCATGCTGTAGCATTTAACACGGCTAAAGAAAGCTTAGCCCCCAACTGGAGGATTACGGCGCCATGCCAATGACATCGATCCTGACTCAATTAGGGGAGCTGGAGATGGCACTCCCAAGGACAAGGAAGGAGAAATAGACGGAGGAGTTCCTTACTTTCTTTTTATCCAAGATATGTCAGATGAACAAAGCCACAAATACTGAATCCATTAAGCTTGTCAAAGTACAACGTACATAGCTAAGCTAATACTTTAAACAAATAAAAAAAAAACATGCATCAGATTCCAATTGAGTGCATCACATAATCAGTTCACAGTTCCACATGTCCAAAAGGAGTAGGAAGAAGCACAGCTTATTAAATCCTACCCCTCCATCTGGTACTTTTACAATAAGTAACTGTTACATTTGTTCACTTCCTGCTTTCCATAATTTTTTTTGTTTTTAATAATGACCATACAATGATATAATGATATGACCATACAATGACATCATGGGTAACCATAGTAACTGCCATAGTAAATGCTCTTGATAGGTTCCTAAAATAGCCCGAAATAAGTGAAATCCGCAAAGTAGCCAACATTTTTCAATTATTGGATGTTTTAAGGATGCATAACCCCTCACCATACACTTTATTCACTTTTCTAAGACAGGAAAAATAACATTTTCTCACATTTCTCTATAGTTTAAACACTCTCAAAAAAGTTGAGACCTTTGTTAGAATTTTAATCATGGACCTGCAAGTCCGACACAAGAAATGAAAAGTCCTTCATGCATATTTCACTCCTGTGACTTTTCATCCTATCTCCGTTCCACTGTGCTGTAGCATTTTTGTATCCTTGTTTGTGCTATGTGCATTGCGTCAATTTTTATTTAACTCAATGAATAAAGACGATAGAAGCATCCACATGGAAACAAAGTATTTAGGTAAGAGTCACTAATAAAACTGTATTACATACATATATGAAGTATGCTTATTTTTTTCATACATATAAAACATCACAGAAGCACTGTCTTGAAAGTGATGTAGTTTTTGCATATGAGCAGAACCGGATTTCTCAGACAGATTGCATCATGACAGTGCCTACTGAATCACTGAAGCGCCATGATGCACCCTCTGCTGGCATAAACATGTCAATACAATATCAAGTGTTGCTGCTATGATTAGGGTGTTTAGGATGATATTGCATGTGAAATTGATTACCTGTGAAACACCTGCCTCGTTTGGCTTATAAAAAGGTAATAGTCAGAGGCTGGTAAACAGTATTAGATGTGTTGGTGATGGATGGGTTTGCTTTAATCACGGACATGTTCTGCTGCACTGTGGCTTTGGGGGAAGGAGCTAATAGATTGATCGGACCCCCACCTCTGTCAGTTCCCTCTGGCTGCTGTAGCGATGAGGTAATGCTCTTTCCCGCCCGCCTGTCCATCTCCATCCCTCTCACTCATACCCAGCGCCCTCCTTCCCGCCCCTGCACCGCCGGGACTGGATCCTCCTCAGGGTCCTAGATCTCCCTTGGTTGGCTCTCCGGTGGCGGAGCCGCTGTCGTTAATGAGGCATTGAGGCTATGATTAAACACCGCATTGTTGTGGCAGGGTGGAAAACAGCTGAGGAATATTAATGATCAGTTATGGATCCGTGTTGTTTTGTGTGCAGAGAGCAAATTAAACGTGTGAAGGACTCCGATGATGTTCCCATGGTGCTCGTGGGCAACAAATGTGACCTCCCTGCACGCACGGTGGATACACGGCAAGCCCAGGAACTCGCCCGCTCCTATGGCATCCCTTACATCGAAACTTCGGCCAAGACACGACAGGTACATAGTGGACAAAAACTACATTTTGAAAGTACATCTGACCAGTTCTCGTGAAAATCTGTCAAAAGCCAATCATATTGCTACTATGAATAATAATAATACAGTAATATGAAAGTGGCAGGGTGCAAGGCATTATTAGAGCTGCACAATAAGTGCTTAATGTGTACTATAAACTTTGTAATCCAACCTTTCTTGGAAGTTTTTGATGTATGAGTTACATCATATAATGGATTGGATAGTAGGGATCGACCGATATGGTTTTTTTCCGGATGATGCAGAAACCGATTTTTTTCCATCACCCTTAGCCGATGGCCGATTTTGCTTGGGCCTATATTTGTGGCCAATACTGCTTTTACTCCCTCAATATATATATATGAAAAAATTACAATGATAACAAATATTATCGGTCTCAAATTTAAACAAATATTTATTGAAATGTAAACACTGAACACAGTAGGATTCAGCTTTCATAAACACACATTTAAACAGCATTATTATTATTTTAAAAGGAGTAAATATTCAACCATGTGCAAAACATTTCTAATATTCTATACAAATATCGTCAATCTTTATTGGATAGCGCCACAGCTGGTAATGGAATTCTCCGATAGATTAATTACACCGGGGCGGCACGGCGGTCGAGTGGTTAGCGCGCAGACATCACAGCTAGGAGACCAGGGTTCAATTCCACCCTCGGTGTGGAGTTTGCATGTTCTCCCCGTGCATGCGTGGGTTTTTTTCTCCGGGTACTTCGGTTTCTTCCCACATTCCAAAAACATGCTAGGTTAATTGGCGACTCCAAATTGTCCATCGGTATGAATGTGAGTGTGAATGGTTTGACCCATTTTCTGCATGTAAAACATAATTGTGTTGTAAAAATATACCTTCGTGAGGATAAGCAGTAGAAAATGAATGAATGAATGTTATATAAATAATTGAGGGTGATTGTGTAATTGGATTAGCATGGTTTTCTATGGGAAAACCTGCCTTGGTTAGAGTCTGTTTTGGTTTGAGTTGGACCGGATTAATGATGCTAACCAAGTCGCCACTGTAAAACTTTTCCAGGCTACCAAGGGAACCAGATCTAATGGATACTTGTCTTTATGCTAGCATTAGTTGTGTATATCGGTTGTTCTGCGGTAAAATATTAGAACCAAGTGTGTCACAAAGACATTAAGAAAGACCGTTCAAATCCGAGCAATGTGTCCAGGTCTGTATCGCCGCAGGCAGTGACTCCAAACCAGGTCCGGAGAATAGAAACACATTTGAAAGGTCTCAACAGCAGCGATTGCTGCACAGCCTGCACCTCTGACTCACAGCAGCGCATTATGTACAGCTACACGCAGCAGCCTCGCCTTTTCCAGAACATTACAGAACTCGTATTCATGCAAGGGCATGCAAAGAATAAAGCCATGGCCTTTTTTCCCCCCCACTTAGTAGGATAAACAATATTCGAGATGATTGCCATGGTAACATTGACACACTTCTCCATGGCGAGCTCTTCTGAAGGCTTCGCTTCCTCCCCCGTCCCCACCCCCGAGAGGACGTGCTCATTGTGTAACAAATGAAAAGGCCCTGCAAGTTGTCATCACTTACATTTTGCGGGTGTTCGGCAACCTCCTTCACAGAAAGTGATCTGTGACTCATTCGGTTTTATTGACAACCTGCTGGACATGCAAGCAAGAATCATTTGTGACGGGATATTACGACAGGAGCGGCCATTTTTTTTTTTTTTTTTAGAGCACACTAATCCGCTAGCGTTCCCTGGCAAAATTATCTATAAGCTATATATATTTTCAGACAAGGGAATACACTACATTTACTGACTTTTTATGCTGTGCATCAGGAATAAAATGCAATATGAAATGTTAATTTGGTCATTGTTAGCAGATGTATATGTCACAGTAGTCCTTGCATGAGTACTCAGCCTGTTAGATGTATTGATCACTTTCACCGTAAATGAATCCATGAACCAATCATGTAAAGTGTGTGTGTGTTTGTTTTTGTTTTTGTACCTACCCAGGGAGTTGAGGATGCCTTCTACACACTGGTCAGGGAAATTCGGCAGCATAAGCTGAGGAAGCTCAACCCGCCTGATGAGAGCGGTCAGGACTGCATGAGCTGTCGCTGTGTGGTATCGTGATGAAGGTGAGACTACTTCCGCTGTTTTTGTTTTTTTTTTTTTACGATGACGTCAGCGACCTGTCCTCATCACCAGAATTGAGCTCTTAGGACAAGCTAACATAATATCTGAATATTTCCAGTGTCATATGCCTAATAGTGACATGACGGAACAGACACTAGCCACGTATACATGGACCCAAATATTCCAATTCCATTCGGGTTATTTGCTCAAACGGAAAGAATCTAACCTTTGTATACACCTCATTTTGAAAGAAAAGTGCCAATCTGAATGAATATATAATCGGATTCCCAGGGTTGGAATATTCCTTTCCCCAATCCGATTGAGGTATCTTGTACCCGCTCAATCGGAAAGTTGTCAGACTGCGTTCTTCTTCGTGGTGTTTTTCTTCTTCTGTTGTTTATTTGCGGTTGGCAAGCAGCTTTCGTGTGCATTAGCGTCATCTGTGGAACAGAATCTAAACCAGGGGTCTCAAACATGCGGCCCGTGGCCCAAATGTGGCCCGCAGGACACTTGTTTGAGGCCCCCCGCCTTGATATGAAAGTTTAATGTTAGTGCGGCCCGCGCAAGTTTGATATGGATGCTGTATGGTATCATGTACCCAGAAACAATTATTACGTTTGATTAATGTTCATGTTAAAGGTTAAATAACTGTTAATAATTAATCCTCCCTATCCGTGTGGAAGTGGTAAGTTTTTGGCTATTTAAGTAAAAGGGAAATAACTTGAAGGCTACTGTTTAAGTCGCTAGCTCTCTAGTTTGCGAGTTAGCATGTGTCTCAAGACCCTGCAGTTGCGCAATATGTTGTAAATAAAAAGAGTATAAATGTGACTATAGTCGTGTTTTGTCATGTCTACAGGGCTCTAATAATGCTTTGTTCATTTTAATCTGAAAAAAATCATTTGTCTACCCACCAACTATATGTGGTTTCTTAAGTTTTTATTATTTGCCGTTTTATTATTATTATTATATTTATTTATTACTGATTGATTTTCTTTATTCTTGATTTGTTTATTTATTTTTCATCTTATTTTGTGCAGAAAAATAAAAATTAAGATATTTGAGAACAGTGGAATAGCCAAAAATAGCCAAAAACTTACCACTTCCACACGGATAGGGAGGATAACTATTAACAGTTATTTAACCTTTAACATGAACATTAATCATATGTGATAATTTTTTCTGGGTACATGATACCATACAGCATCCATATCAAACTTGCGCGGGCCGCACTAACATTAAACTTTCATATCAAGGTGGGGGCCTCAAACTAGTGTCATGCGGGCCACATTTGGCCCTCGGGCCGCATGTTTGAGACCCCTGGTTTAGATTCTGTTCCACAGATGGCGCTAATGCACACGAAAGGCCGTGTGTTTGAGACCCCTGATGTATACCATTGCTTTCGGAAAGGTCATTCGGAAAGAGAAAAACTCCTCATGTAAACGTGGCTACTGTTGATTTTATTCACTAAACCAGAACAGTGTAGATACAAATTGTTTTCAACTCGCCCAAAAAACATCTCAGGAGCATTCCCGTGTGGACATGGCCTCAGTAAAGTCAAAATACTGAAACCGCTGTACAAAACAATGACACCCCTGTCATGCCCCCCCCCCCCCAGCTTACCTTCATAGCCTGGAAAGAGATGCTACAGCACAAGAAGAGTCACCGCATGGACTGAAAATAGGAAGAAAAGAACGAGGAATCGACTGAACCAGAGTTTTATTTCTGGAAAGGATGATATCGATTGTCACGTGTGCGTGGCTACCTGAACCATCTTGGCCTAACCCCGTCTTTTTTTTTTTTTTTTTGTGGGCCACTTCGACTAACGAGCAACACCACTAAAGACAAAAGTTGAACCCCAGCATGGTCTTGTTGGGTTGCTAACTTACTGTTTTCGGTCCCAACACTGGTTCAACAGGGGGCTGCATTGGATCCCCAATAACCACCCCCCCCCCACCCACCTATTTCCCGCCTCACCTGGAAATGCACATTCCAATTGTGCCCTGTTTTCTCACTCAGCCCGGATTGGCAATGGACATTTATTTCCTTATGCCACTCGTGTAAGCCACTTAAAAAAAATAAAATAACTACCTCCCTTTAAAGGTAGAGGCTGACCTGGGATATTTGTAGAAATCTGTTCTAATTCTTTAACTGTTAGCTTAGCAGTATGTGTATTTTGCTTTGGAACTGGAACATACTTTGTGGGTGGATGATTAGAAAGTAACTGAACCTGATGCGATCATGACGGAATATAGATTGACATTTTGGTTCTGAATGCAATTGCCTTACATTCTTTGCTAGGCGTTGTCTTTATGTAAAAAAAAAAATAATAATAATAATAATAACGATCATGACTTGTGTACAGAGCTGTAGGATTCCTGTGTCTAATTTAGCGAGGGAGGGTGCGATGCATTTGCACGTGCACCGATTCCAGCTCACGAGGTCCGCCTATATAATAGGAACAACGTGTTATGCTTGTACAGGTATGCAGACAGGTTTTACATAGAATTAACCTTTATTTGCAAAATGTGCGACAGTTATGTCGTGTGTCGGCGTCTTTTAAAAAAAAAAAACACACACATACACAACACGCCTCAGAATACTCAAAATCCCACACACCTTACTACCCTCAGACTGTCAAACAGTGTGTATACTGTACATGTACGTGTGGGGTTCGTACTGTATGTATGTATGTACGATCGGTGCTGGTTCCGGGGGGGCTGCATTGCTTTTGTTTTTCAATGTTGACTGGCTCGTGCTCTCCACTACTGTTAGAAACCCGTGCTCTGACCAGTGTATAGCGCCATATATACGCATTGAGCGCAACCCGTTTGTTTACTTAATGTGTGCGACTACATCAAAAATGGAAGCATGTTGAGTTTAGCCACGCGCTGTACAGAACTTGAAGGGCAAACTACAACATCTAAACGTCATAAATAACCAATAAAAGCCCAATTGCGTCACTCATACTCAAATTAGACAGCATTTTGTGACTATTTTTTAAATTTCACTCATCGCTCACTTCTATGTACGAGTAATTCTCTGGAGCGGTGACCGGTTTAAGAATATTAAAAGCTCTAACCCACATGGATTTGTACATTTCATTAATAATTTTTAATTAACTTTTCATTCTTTGCCTGAAGGAAGTGAACTGTGAATGTCTCTGGATATTATTTCAACAAATTTTGAAATGTACAATTTATTTTTGGAGTACTTGGTTCCACTTTATCCACTCAAACATGGAAACTTTGTGACATGTAGTTATTAATAATTTGATGCTTATTGGCTCCCGATGGTTATATATCACTTCCATAACAATTCCACAAATCTATGCATACATTTTCATCGTCTTTGAATGTCTTGTAATGTTTCCGCATGGATACTTAGCTAGTAAAGCCCAAGTATACATGTCCAAAAAGACTGTACATGCCTTTGGGGGGTTTTGGACTCCTGTTCCAGTTCCAGTGGTTCCAAGGGCTCCTTTCTCCCTTGAATGAAAGTGTGGTTGGAATTTGTGAAAATGTTGCATCTTTAGCTATTTAAGATGTATGTAGTCTTTAAAAAAAAGGGCAGGAATAAAAAGATGTTTAAAAGAAACGTTTTGGTTCCATCATTTGCTTTTTCTGCTGCCATCTACAGGACAGAGCAGGAAAGCATTTATTACCACTTATTGCAGTGGTGTCCAATGTGTGGCCTATGGGCTGTTTGAGGCCCACGGCACATTGTAGAGCTAAAATAAAACACATTTAGTAAAAAGGCACAATGTTAAGAGACCTCCAATGAGGAGCACTCATTGTCGCACACACTTTGTCAGAAGCACCACTGGTTCCGTGGAGCTCAGAACCCGGACATAAGGGCGACATGTGGACATTAATCCACCTTTCCTGGCGAGAACCAGCAACAGTTTGATGGATTTTTCCAGCCACGCCCATAAGGAAGCTAGTCCCTCTGTGACATCACAAAGGAACAGTTCTGCAACTTTCTTTTAAAATCAAGTGTTTTGAGCCATCCCAAACTTTTTCAGGGCTCACTTCCAAATGTGCAGACCTCATTATCTGAAACTTTGGCATGGTTTAACACGATAATACAACATTTTTGAACTCCATTTATAAGTCAGAAAAGTACAAAAAGCATATTAAGTTCCATTTTAAGGCTTTAAAACCCTCCACTAAACACTTAATGATACGCTTTTATTGCAGAGGTGTCCAATGTGTGGCCTATGGGCTGTTTCAGGCCCACGGCACATTATAGAAAACAAACACATTTAGTAAAAAGGCACAATGTGAAGAGAGAAGGCTCCTCCAACCTCCAATGAGGAGCACTCATTGTCGCACACACTTTGTCAGAGGCACCACTGGTTCTGTGGAGCTCAGAACCCGGACAAAAGGGCGGTATGTGGACATTAATTCACCTTTCCCGGCGATAGCAGGCTGCTTTTGGTTACAGCAACAGTTTGGTGTATATTTCCAGCCCCGCCCATAAGGAAGCTAGTCCCTCTGTGACATCACAAAGGAACAGTTCTGCAACTTTCTTTTAAAATCAACCATTTTGAGCCATCCCAAACTTTTTCAGGGCTCACTTCCAAATGTGCAGACCTCATTATCTGAAACTTTGGCATGGTTTAACACGATAATACAACATTTTTGAACTCCATTTATAAGTTAGAAAAGTACAAAAAGCATATTAAGTCCTATTTTAAGGCTTTAAAACCCTCCACTAAACACTTAATGATACGCTTTTATTGCAGAGGTGTCCAATGTGTGGCCTATGGGCTGTTTCAGGCCCACGGCACATTATAGAAAACAAACACATTTAGTAAAAAGGCACAATGTGAAGAGAGAAGGCTCCTCCAACCTCCAATGAGGAGCACTCATTGTCGCACACACTTTGTCAGAGGCACCACTAGTTCCGTGGAGCATAAGGGCGACGTGTGGACATTAATCCACCTTTCCCGGCGAGAGCAGGCTACTTCTGGTTTCAGCAACAGTTTGGTGGATATTTCCAGCCCCGCCCATAAGGAAGCTAGTCCCTCTGTGACATCACAAAGGAACAGTTCTGCAACTTTCTTTTAAAATCGAGCGTTTTGAGCCATCCCAAACTTCTTTCAGGGCTCACTTCCAAATGTGCAGACCTCATTATCTGAAACTTTGGCATGGTTTAACACGAGAATACAACATTTTTGAACTCCATTTATAAGTCAGAAAAGTACAAAAAGCATATTAAGTCCCATTTTAAGACTTTAAAATCCTTCACTAAACACTTAATGATACACTTTTATCAGACAGGCATTAACATTTTCTCACTTCTCTCTCTTGTTGAAACACTCAAAATTCAAATTTCGTTTGAATTTCAATTAATTTACAAGTTTGGTCACAAGAAATGAAGTGTTTAGATCATATATATTTCAAGACATTTTAGCCTTTGATAGTTTGTTTGTTTTTTATTATTGCTGTTTTCTATAAAAGTATTTTTTATTTCCCTTACATATCTTATATATCTCTTGTTTAATAGGTCGCAGACAATGTTTGTTTGAGCCCTGTTGGTCACGTGAAGTGATTCCTAGCATGAAACTGCTCTCTTATTGGCTTTTGGAGGCCATAAAGTCGTAGGCTTGTCTCCAAACATAAGGGAGGAAAGACAAAGGTTATTTGGTGATAGAATATAAACACAAGGAATGACACACTTTTATTTGTAGAAACACAGCAATAATGACTTACTGCAAGAACTCCCTCAAGAAAATGCTGCCAAAGGTAAGGAACATCTTGAATTCTCTTAACTTTTCTGCTTAACCAATAAATACAGTAAAGTACATCTTTTTTTTATGTTCCGTATAGACGTACCTCCGCAAGCATGTAGCTCATGAAATATATGTTGCATTGCTTCACTTCAAAAGCCTTTCTCCAATTGTGGATAAATATGGTAAGAAATATCTCAACTCATTTGTTGATTGTACTTTTATATGTTTATAAATTGGTTGTGGTTGTTTTGTACAGTTTACAATGATGGAACCACCAAAGTGTTGATGAGTCTGACAGGGACTCTTCCCATCACTTTTAAAGGTACTGACATTTGATTCAATTTATGAGAAAAAATAAAATAAAATTACAAAAATGAAGTCATAAATTTTGTAGAAATGTTTGACCTCATGAAACTTCATATTACAACTTTATTCTCTTAAATTTGCAGCTTTATTCTTATAATATTATGATTTTCTCTGTCATAATATTATTGTTTATTTTTACGACTTCAATTATTATGAATTCATGTGAATTAAAGTTTTACAAGAAAAAAGTTTTATTTCATGAATTCGTAAATTTTCCGGCTTTTTGTCTTGTAAATTTACTAATTGATTCTCAGAATTTGTTTTCAGGACTTCATTATTCATAAAGTTACATATATATTTGTAAATTTGTGATGAAAATTTACAGGGAAAAATGTTGTAAATTATGATATTTCCTGCTTAATTCAGGTAAAAAATATTTTCTCGTAAATTTACGGCTTTGCGACACTACATTTGCATGAATATAGTTGGAAATTTGTGAGAAAAAAGTTGTCATTTTATGAAGAAAAGTCATAAATAAATAAAGTCATAAATTTAGGAGAAATGTTTGACCTGATGAAACTTCATAATTCAACTTTATTCTCTTAAATTTGCGGCTTTATTCTCATAATATTAAGACTTTCTCTGTCATAATATTATGACTTTATTATTGTTTATTTTTATGACTTCAATTATTATGAATTCATGTGAATTAAAGTCGTAAGTTTACAAGAAAAAAAATATTTTATGAAGTCATAAATTTTCCGGCTTTACTATCATAATATTACAACTTTTTGTCTTGTAAATTTACTAATTTATTCTCATAATTTGTTTTGAAGACTTCATTATTATAGAAAAAATATACAAGAAAAAAGTTTCATTTTATAAGGTGATAAATTTCCTGCTTAATTCACGTAAAAATATTTTCTCGTAAATTTACGACTTTGCGACACTAAATTTGCATGAATATAGATGGGAAATTTGTGAGAAAAAAAGTTGTCAATTTATGAGAAAAATGGTGCGTGCAGTATGAGAATAAAGTTATACAATTACGAGGAAAAAATTGATATATTTCCTGCTTTATTGCTGTGAATTTTTTTTCTAGTATTAATATTATTAATATTTTTACGACCTCATTATTCATAAATTTGCATGAATAAAGTCATATATTTATGTGGGGAAAAAAAGATGTGCGATATAAAAATAAAGTTGTACATTTACAAGGAATTTTTTTTACAAGAATAAAGACTTTTATCTCATAAATTTATTGTATAATTTACATAAATGTACAACTTTTTCCCCATAAATTCAAAATTTTATTCTCACACCGCACATGTTTTTTCCTCATAAATTTGTGAGTTTATTCACATGAATGTACAACTTTATTCTCAAAATCTCATATTATTATTATTATTTTCAATATGTCCCGAATAATATGTCATAATGTAATATCTGCTGCTATGGTAGAAGAGCGCTACAACATCCCCGTATGCGTGTGGCTTGAGGAAAGCTACCCTCAGTCGGCCCCCATCTGCTATGTCAGACCAATGCGTGACATGATGATCCTGCAAGGAAACTACGTGTCCACCAATGGAGAAGTTCTACTTCCCTTCCTGCAGGAGTGGAAGCAGGTGAGCAGCTCCAGCAGCTCCAGCAGCAGCTCCAGCAGCAGCACAGGTGAGATGTTCACCATGTGACCAACTGACCCTTTTATTGGTATCTCAGGGGGAGTGTGACCTGGTCAGCCTCCTGCAAGTGATGGTTGCCATGTTTGGAGACCTCCCTCCGGTTTGTATGCAACCTCCTCCACAGCCCGATCAAGCCTCATGTAAGTATCGTTGATAAAAAAAAAAAAAAAAAAAAAACACATACAGGGGTGTCAAAAGTGCGGCCTGGGGGCCATTTTTGGCGCACGGTTTGTTTTGTATTGGCCCCTCAGATGGATTTCAACATGGGGCCGTGCATTATGCCGCAAAATGAGGTACCCTCGCTGATACACACTACACAAATATATTGTTTTGGTGTTTTACAGCTACAGATGTCTCATGCAGTACCTTATAGTGATCACTAGATAGCAGTGTTGTGCGACAATTATTTCTTTTTTCTTCGAATTAAAACACACAAATTGAAAAAGTGGGCGGCATTGCGGACTAGTGGTTAGCGCGCAGACATCACAGCTAGGAGACCAGGGTTCAATTCCGCCCTCGGCCATCTCTGTGTGGAGTTTCCATGTTGCATGCGTGGGTTTTCTTCGGGTACTACGGTTTCCTCCCACATTCCAAAAAACATGCTAAGTTAATTAGCGACTCCAAATTGTCCATAGGTATGAATGTGAGTGTGAATGGTTGTTTGTCTATATGTGCCCTGTGTTTTTGGCTGGCCACCAGTCCAGGGTGTACCCCGCCTCTCGCCCGAAGACAGTTGGGATAGGCTCCAGCACCTATCCCAATGAATAGGTGAATGAATGAAATTGAAAAAACTAAAACAGTTCTGATTGATTTAGAACTGGGTCAGGTCTGATCAAGAGCGAGATTGTCCACGCTGCTCATGAGGACTCTGACCTGCAACTTAAGTAAATAACCTGTCCTAAATATGTCTTTCAGGTTGGCTACAGTATCACAGGCGGACACGAGTGCTTTCCAAGCCGGATGGACGCTTGTATTTGTCTTTACCCACAGAAGACGGTCAGCATGTCCTGCAAGAAAATGAAACCAACTGTTAATGGATTTCAATATTGATTGTTGTATTGGTGATTGATTAGTAATGCCTGTAATGTTAGTCGTAGCAGTTTATAAAGGTCACGTTGACGCAATGAAATCTTCAATGTCATAGAAGAGTCTTATATAGCAAGTAAATGCTATCAATCAGGTGGGGGGGGGCATACAGAAAAATATAAGAATATGGGGGGGGGCACTTTGATGATTTTTGTACTTTAAAAATGCTAAAACCAAGCCAATGACATCTGAACAAAAAAAATAGTGTATTTCCACATAGAATGAGGAGCACTCATTGTCGCACATACTTTGCCAAAGGCATGACTGGTTCCGTGGAGCTCAGAACCCGGACATAAGGGCAACGTGTGGACATTAATTCACCTTTCCCGGCGATAGCAGCCTACTTTTGGCTTCAGCAACGTTTTGGTGGACATTTCCAGCCCCGCCCATAAGGAAGCTAGTCCCTCTGTGACATCACAAAGGAACAGTTCTGCAACTTTCTTTTAAAATCGACCGTTTTGAGCCATCCCAAACTTCTTTCAGGGCTCACTTCCAAATGTGCAGACTTCATTATCTGAAACTTTGGCATGGTTTAACACGATAATACAACATTTTTTAACTCCATTTATAAGTCAGAAAAGTACAAAAAGCATATTAAGTCCCATTTTAAGGCTTTAAAACCCTTCACTAAACACTTAATGATACACTTTTATTGCAGAGGTGTCCAATGTGTGGCCTATGGGCTGTTTCAGGCCCACGGTACATTATAGAAAATATGTATTTCCACATAGACATGTCGTTGTTATCCTGATGACCTGCCAAGATAGCTTTCGAGATCTTCCAGCTTCTGCACCTATTTCTGCAGTATTCCCATTGACTTCCTGTTTTCCGCACATTTGTTTAATTTACTTCACTTTTGCGTCTCCATGAGGTACGCCCATTTGTCACGCTCACAAGCGCTCCCGAGGACTTCCGTACACGCAGCCCATATTTGGAAGTTTGCATTGCATTGACATATTTTGTAACCGTTTGGCATCGTTTTAACACAAGAGAACAACATTTAGAGGTCAGAAAAGTGCAAAAAGCAAAATAAGTCCCTTTAATTGAAGTCCATTTGAGGAAACAGATGAATGACTGCATACATTGTCAACACATTTGTTGCATATGCAATAATTTAACCCATTTTATGTGATAGAATTCTCAAATAATTCATTTCATTGCATGAAAAAAACACATGTTGTGGCTTTTGTTTGAATTATTGGTGGGAATAAATAAACACACAAACGCATCAGTTATGAAAACTACTTTGCATTCAATATTGTTACGCAATTTCATTAACTGTAAACAGTGAACCTAAAAAAAACGAGCTGAACTGAACTTTGAACTAATTCAAAATGTAAACAATGAACAATGAACAATGAACGTCAAGTATTAACACTTATACTGTGTGAAATGAACTTTGAACTATGATAACTATAAACGTGCACCACACTATCTACATCTAATTAGAACGCCAGCAAAGAGAGCAGAGAACGTTTACTGTAAATGTTTGCAGTGGTAATAAAGTTTTTTGCTGACGTCATTTATCACCCCGGAAAATGTCAGGTGAAATGCCGGAAATAGTTTTTGATGACGGTCTGATGTTTGTGTTCAGGGCCATTTGTTGTTTGTTCTGAGACACACTTTCGTCATCTTACGCCTTAAACCCTCTTTTTAATGTTTTGATTTGAGATAACGAGAAAATACATTGATATCGTTTAACTGGGCGTAACCAGACTGTTTTGTTTGGTGCGGCTCGAGGCTTTGCTAACATTAGTCTAGCATTTGCCGATTTCCTGCTAGCAAGCTTTACTTTGTATTAGCTGTTCCGCCAGATACTACAGTTACTCTTATTTTTTAAAAGGATTCCATTAACCACCACAAACAATGGCGGTTGTCAACGAAAGTGCCCTGAAGAAAATGTTGAAGGTAAGTCCGGTTGAGGCTTTTGCTAGCTACTGTGACTTGGTAGCATGTTAGCTAACGTTAGCGAACGCTATCATGACATTTCCTGGTATTTTATTAAGTCAAATTCGCTCGTGTTGTGAAACACTCAATGAAATAAACGTCTTCAAACGCCCTCTAAATACTTTTAAGATGATCTTTCTCGTTATGGCGTAATGGTAACACGGACTAAATGCGGATACTTAAGTGTAATATTTTAAACCGTATAACGGGGATTGTTGAAAATTATTAAACATGGCTGAATATTAGGACGTGTACTGTCAAGGCCATATGTCCTGTAACTTTGTACTACCTACCTACATTGGTATATAACTAATCAAATGGATCTGTAAAATGGTGAGTTCACACTTGTCATGTTTGGTCCAGTTCAAACGGGCAAGAGTTCTTTGACTCTGCTAGTACGGTTTGTCAGGTCAAGAGTGAACACAGTTCAAGACCAGAAGAACTGGACCAAATAAGGAGACCGGGCCTTGTCTGAGAGACTAGTCCTGAGTAAGGCAAGTGTGAACCACTGTTCCCAACACCTTAGTAAGAAGTGTAGCTATTGGCTGTCCCTAGAAGTATTGTTCAGCTCGGCTATGCTTGCTGTCAATGTGCAGTAAGTGACTGCTTCACAAAAACTGTAGAAAACCATGAAAACGCTGTACCGAAGACGCAAAAAACAGCTACATTTGTTTCTAGGCGCTTTCTAGAGGGTTTGGAGCGTCGCCAAGTTAGCAACACTGGTGTGAACTCTTGACCACACCAAAAGACCAAAATATAAATAAGCAGGTGTCATCCAATCAATCATCCAAAAAATAAAGTTATCCATGAATCACATTGCTCATTAGTTTGGTGAAGTTGTCAGAAACTGCATTTTCTTGCAGCACCTAGAAAAAGTCACCAACTATTTTTTGGGGCATTTTTGGTCGGGCTTACAGAACGCACAAGTTGGATCGCACCCTAAAAAACAAGTTGACTGAACTGTTAAAGCACTCCTTGCTTGTTTGATGAGGCTCTCTTACTGCCAAAACATGATCACACTTCGCCATCATTGTTCTCCTATGTTTTCATATTCCAGCAATACAAGTATAGGGACCTGACAGTTCGTGAAATCACCAACGTCATCTCTCAGTACAAAGACTTGAAGCCAGTTATGGATGGTTATGGTATGGGTCTTGTGTTCTTACTATTCATCTTGGCGTGAGTGACCTGTAGTTTGAACTCCAGAGGTTCACTCGCTTGAGTGACTGAATGTGTAAAATGAGTTTACTTTCTTTTGTCATTGACTTTTCTTGTCTTTCAGTGTTCAACGATGGCTCTACAAGAGACCTGATGAGTTTAACAGGGACGGTTCCTGTAAGCTATAGAGGTACGGTTTCTTTCAGCAAAACTCGGATTCAACAGAGGAACTATATTTTATCTGTAGAAGTCTTTACTGGGGGTGTCACGAGACAATTCATAAAGACGTACACGATATTTGGTCTACGAGACCAGACAAGGTTTGAACATGACTTTTAAGAAAAGTACAAGGAAAAACTATATATAACAATATATTGCAATCTACTAATTTAATTTCTACTATGTGGCACTCTTCACTGTGTATGTAAGCTACTTAGAAGTCCCCCAAAGAAACTGTATGACTGACAAAAGGCTCAAGGGTTGTGTTTTAATTTGTGGAAAAAAGTCAAAACAGTTAAAAGCATCACTCTTAGGTCATGCCTTCAAAGTTAAAAACGTTTCATTGTACAATGTACATACATTTTTGTGACTCTGATAAAGTCTTTTCATTCAGTCCCATATTTTTCCATTGCAGTTTTCTTAAAAGTAATGTTAAAATAACATCTCACCTCGGTCTACCTCCTTGTGCTAAATAATACTAGGGTTTGCGGAGATGGGAACACTGATGTGAATGCAGTTTTAACATAGACAGGGTTTGTTTCCTCTCTGTAGGCAATGTCTACAACATCCCAGTATGTTTATGGTTGCTGGACACCTACCCCTTCAACCCGCCCATATGTTTTGTTAAACCTACCAGTACCATGATGATCAAAACTGGGAAACATATTGATGCCAATGGAAAGATCTACCTGCCCTATCTACACGAGTGGAAGCATGTAAGTAATCATTAACAGAAGAAATCACAATTTGTTTATATTTTACCAGCAACACTGGTGACCTTTTTCGTCTGCCTTATTGATCTAATACTCTTATCGGAATCATGAACATCCCTGAAAATCCTTCTATTTGGGAAGTTCTGCCTTAAAACACAGGAGAGAATACATCTAAAAGTTACTGTGGGGAATATTATCAATTGCAACCTGCTTAAAATTAACCAAGCATAGTCTACTCCCAAACTATACAGATGTTTGGATTATGTTAAATAGTAAATCTAATCTGGAAATAAAGAGTGTGTTGTCTTTTTTTTAGCCTCAGTCAGACCTGTATGGACTCATTCAGGTGATGATTGTGGTGTTTGGAGAGGAGCCTCCTGTCTTTTCTCGCCCGACCACACAAGCGCCTTATCAGGCTTTCCAAGCTGCTGGACCTCCTAACCGTGAGTGTTTTTTTTTTTTTCCCCTCATGATTCATTTATGCTTTAACAGCAGGTGGCACTCATTCACCACAGCAGAACACCATTCCTGTACTCACACATGATTGTGAACCCTTCTTGTTTAATTCAGCTTCTTATGTACCTGGCATGCCTGCAGTTTCACCATATGGTCCAAATCCAAATGCAGGGTAAGATGTCTCACCATCACATGCATACACTACTTCTTTTGGACAAGCTTAAATAACTTATATCTTGTATGAGTTGCTATAAAATGTCTTTGACTATGGTTATAATATGTATGTTGGTTGCATTTCACTTACAGAAGCTATCCAGGGTACCAGTACCCTGGGGGGAACTCTTACCCAACTACTGCTGGTCCTGCACATTACCCCACACAAACTCCTGTGTCAACAGTGGGTATGTATTATGTCTTAACGTCTCCCATTGGCTATCATTCTGTTTGCCTTGTGAATTTGAAGTTACAATGTCACAGTTTTTTGAATAACACAAATACACCTCCCTCTCCTTCCTCTATGCATGCAACCATACAGTAATGATCACAATGCATAATCCAGATGCACAGCGGAATCATCACACAATTACATGATTAAAAGCTTGTTTAAAGTGGACTTTTTTGATACAATTGTAGTTACACGAAAAAGGTGACTCTGTCCCACTTATGCATCATAATATTGCATCAAATGAACAGCACATTCAGACGTGACCTTACTTTAAGGCGCTCACCCCTGAGCTTGACTTTGGTGGCATGCTGAACCGTCAGTGAAAGGCCATCTGATGTAATGAGAGTTGGGAGCATTAAAGGCCAAAGAGAGGCACTGTTTATGCATGCAAGACGGGATCCCTGTCTCGCTAGATGTTCTATATTTGGGGACGTAACAGCAACCCCACACAGAGACTGACCTGATGGCAGCAGTGAAATGATGGTGAACCATCTGACATCTGGAGGGCTTTTGGTGGTCTCCTATATTTAGTAGTTGAGACTATTTGGATCAACTCTTGACATTTGTCAGCTCCTCCAAGACTGCGCTACACTTGCTTTTCTCCGTTTTTTCCCCTACCTGCATAACCTGATATTTAGCCAGCAATTTGTTGTCCAGCTGAGCAAATGCCGTTTTTAGCCAATGGCCCCCTTCAGATGGTAAATGCAAGTGGAAAGAAGATTTGATCACTTTTCCAACACAACCAAATTGGACCAGAGTTCCAACAGATGTTAAAAACAACTCTGGCCTCGTTCAGGTTCCAACAGAGATGGCACCATCGGTGAAGACACCATCCGTGCATCGCTGATCTCGGCTGTCAGTGACAAGCTTCGCTGGAGGATGAAAGAGGAAATGGACAGGGCTCAGGCGGAGTTGGATGCCCTCAAGCGGACAGAAGAAGACCTCAAGAAGGGCCATCAGAAACTGGAGGAGATGATCTCAAGATTAGACCAGGAAGTGGTAAGATATTTTAGTAAATGATACATTTAAAATGTCGTGTTGGG
Organism: Doryrhamphus excisus; assembly: GCF_037039965.1. NCBI lineage: Eukaryota > Metazoa > Chordata > Actinopteri > Syngnathiformes > Syngnathidae > Doryrhamphus > Doryrhamphus excisus. The sequence continues at coordinate 2,590,295 of NC_136357.1, read as the reverse complement.
TCATCATTTACAATTTCTGGACCAGTCCGAAGTTGACAGGAACATCGAGTTGCTGAAGCGTAAAGACGAGGAGCTGAGTGACGCCCTGGAGAAAATGGAGAACCAGTCGGAGAACAATGACATTGATGAGATCATCGTGCCGACAGCCCCTCTATACAAACAAATTTTGAACCTGTACGCTGAGGAAAATGCCATCGAAGACACAATTTTCTACTTGGGAGAGGCCCTCCGTCGGGGGGTCATCGACTTGGAGGTTTTTCTCAAGGTGACTATGTCAACACACACACACACACACACACACACATATTCCAATCTACTGTGGTTGCGTCAATAGTGATTAATTTCCTCCTTTGTTGTAGCACGTACGCCTTCTGTCCAGAAAGCAGTTCCAGCTCCGTGCCCTCATGCAGAAAGCTCGCAAGACTGCTGGCCTCAGTGACCTCTACTGAGTAACTAACACAAGCAGGAAACACTCATGTCTTCACTCTCTCTGGTTCTCCTCCTTTCTCCTCTATGTTGTATTCCATCTTTAATGGGCCACCGAGCTGTTTAGATGTTGTAGATTGAAGATGAAGATTTGTGGTGGTGACCTGTGACCACGGCGCGGTCACACACTTGATCAGACCAAATACATGAGAGATTGTCCACAAACCTGGGAGTTGTGACCCAGACCTGACGCCATCGTGTGTACTCCGGCTTACACAACTGATCCCTTCTTACAAATATCGATAAGGGAGAGCGTGTGCAAGTTGAGCAACCTGGTTTGCGTGGCACTCCAGGGAAGCTCTGAGAATATATGAGCTTGGTGTTTGGAGAGTAAGCACAAAAATATTGGGGGCTAGGCGTTGAGACAGCCCTCATCATCATGAAAAGGTTAAGCTCTGATATAAATACCCAAGGCAACCTATTAGGGAGTACCGTGATTTAGTGCTGCATGCAGCCTGGGCCACGTTCAGAAGGCTTTTTCTATTGTGGATATGCTTTAAAAGATGAAAGTGTTGTTTTCACCCGTCTCCTTTCATGTCCAGTTAGTGTGAAGTTCTTTCTTGTACATGTCAGCTGCTCAGGTTAGCCCTCCAATTTGACTGTTTGGCTGCATTAACCAATCATGTACAGTAGCTGTTCTATCCTGTACAGTCTTTCTCTTGACAGTTTCAGCACACTCGCTATTTTTCTTTTGTCCTGTCCGCTCTTATTTGTCGGAATCGGTCAGAGAACATCTTACACAACAATTATAATAATCAAAAGTGAAGTTATGGCAAACACCTCTCATTTAACTTAGCCTTCTACTAATGCACTTTGAAATGTATGATAGAATATCTGCTGTTATTTTTGCGTTTCCAGTTCAGCCATAGACCATCTTTTGTATCTGTAGATTTATGTAAATCAGTTCAAGTTAAATAAATCTGATTTCATCGCTCATCTCTTTTGTTATTCTGCTAAGGGCCGGAAGTCATCGTGATTATACTGCAGGAAAAATAACACATAAACTGATACAGGTGTAGTTTGGTTGACAGGTGTTTTTAATGAAATAATCAATTTGCAGCATAAATCAATGCGTCAGCATTCATTTAAGAGGTTTCACACAAAAAACATTTACAATAGGTAAAATGCATCACACGAAGACTGTGAAGTGTCATATTTGTCAGTATAACAATTCTTTCATAAAGAAAAAAGATGTTTTGAAGTAATGAAATATGAAGCTGAGTTCATGTTCACTTTCCGAGCTGCATTGCAACTGAGAGCACATTCTCCATTAGCTGTTTTGTTTATTGATTGGGATACTGTTCAAACCTTGCAAAATATATTGGCTGGCAGAGCTTTGAACAGAAGTTTACAGTATGGCGCTAAATTGAATCATTATTAGCATCAATGTTGTGGAGAGCTGCAACAATAGACTATCCGATTTATCAACTATTTTGGTATTCAATTAATTATTTTTACATTAAAAGTAATATTTGTGTTTTGACTCAAGTCAAGTCAGTTTTGACTTTGGAAAACAGTATCAACATTTTGGCCCGTTTTCTGATATGTTGTGGACCAACCCACTAACCCACTTGTATTTTGTTCATGTTGATTTGGTCCATCTAGGTCTAGGGCCGAACTGATAACTCTTATTGGAAACCACAAGCTTCAGATTCGTCCCTTAAAGGCAATAATCCTTAATCGCAGCCCAAAGGTCCAACGGCTATTTTGCAGCATTTGCAGCGATTGGGATGCATCTTTCCACCACTTTTCTACTGTCCATCCTCTATGTCCATCTAAGAGCTTGACAAATCTTCAGCAAGATGGTGCTCCGTCTCACACTTCAGCCTCCATGTCCAAGTTCCAAGCAAAGGTTAAGATGCTGCAGCATTGGCTAGCACAGCTGCCTGACATTACTGTGCATGTTTTGGGTCAGTGATGTCCAAAATGTCCTTAATTGTATTATTGTCCTGCAGGATGTTATCAGTAAAAAAGGGAAAACTAGGGTAAAAAGACATTTATATGCAGCTTTTTTATTGACAAAATAATGCACAGCCATCTTGTTTAAGTATCCTGGCTTTATTTGATGCTACAGTACATAAAAATATGTCCAGGTACAGTGATTCAGTCAGTCAGCTTACTGATAAATACTGAGAATAAATATAGTTGTAACGGCTTTAGAGAAAATAACACCATTATTGTCCTTTAGTATTATGTGGCGTGCATTACTACACATCCAAGATAGAATTTCTCTGTTTCCTACAGTAGCTCCTATAGATTTTGTCTTCGATAATCTGAAACAATCTTGGTTGACTGCTTTAATAACCATAAATCCTTGCCTTCCTCTGTCAGTGCACTTGTGGTCGTATGAGTTAAAAGGCCTTTATAAGAACCAAGGAAAGGTTACTACAACCTCAGTCTCTACCAAAGAGAATGGAATGTCTCCCTCAGACTAAAAAAACAATAAGATGACCAAGTGGACAACACCCACAACTGGACACGGTAATCACATAATACACACAAAATACATGAGGAGTGTTATGAAAAAAGCTTAACAGTGCACGGTAGGCTGAGTGTTCATAGTAGTCACAAATGGGGGAATCGGTTTTGGGAGCAAACAGCAAAAATAAAACTGGTGTAACTAATAACACTTTAGCCTTTTCAGAATGTCAAGTCTCATCTGCTTTTAGCTACAGGGGGGACACAGAAGGTAATAATGCACAGTGTCTTGTGAGATGCGCTTTCAGGGTAGAGCGAAGTAACGAGATGCTCTCGCCTTTACAGGGTGAGCTCCTTCTGAACGCCCCACAATGTTTCAGCGCTCTTCATTAGCTGCTTCTCCTCCTCGGGCTTCAGGGTCATGTTGATGACATCTGTTAGGCCGGTGTTGCCCAGGACGCAAGGGATGCTCAGGAAGACCTCGTCCTTCACGCCATACATGCCCTAACCAGACGTGGAAGAACTCCCATTAGAAAGTTGGCTGTCTGCTGGAGGTATGTAGCTTGTTTATGATAAGATTCAACACATGCGGCGTAACCAACCATGCTAGAATGTCACATTATAGATTTTCTAAAATGACTGATGAAAACTGTTTAGTGGTGTGCCGTGAGTCCTTACCTGGACAAGTGTGGATACAGGGTGCACTTTGTGCATGTTCTTGACGATGCTTGCCACCAGGTCAGCCACGGACATCCCAATGGCCCATGAAGTATAACCCTTCAGCCTGATCACCTCATAGGCCCTGGAAAGTAAACAGTCGGGACATGGACGTTTTATGTTTTAATGACGTGTAACTACCTAGTATAGAAGACAGAACCTTTGATCCTATGTTACAGCTTTGAAGCAAAGTGGCACTCCGACCTTCCCCCCCCCCAGTCTTTCAAGGGTTTGAGCCGCTTTGTTTTACACTGCATAGAGCAGGGGTCTCAAACTCAATTTACTTGGGGGCCACTGGAGCTAGGGTCTGGGCGAGACTGGGCCGCATCAGGTTTTCAAAAAAAAAAAAAACCGCATTTATTAAAAACAGAAAAATGAATAAACTTTGCTTTTGGTTTCCATTTTCTACAAGAAAAGCTCTGATAAAACATTCCACTGTTCTCAAATATCCTTAAAGCATTATTAGAGCCTTGTAGACATGACAAAACACGACTATAGTCACATTTATATACTTATACTTTTATTTACAACATATTGCGCAACTGCAGGGTCTTGAGACACATGCTAACTCGCAAACTAGAGAGCTAGCGACCTAAACAGTAGCCTTCGAGTTATTTCCTTTAAACTTAAATAGCCAAAAACTTACCACTTCCACACGGATAGGGAGGATAACTATTAACAGTTATTTAACCTTTAACATGAACATTAATCAAACGTAATAATTTTTTCTGGGTACATGATACCATACAGCATCCATATCAAACTTGCGCGGGCCGCACTAACATTGTACTTTCATATCAAGGCGGGGGCCTCAAACTAGTGTCCTGCGGGCCACATTTGGGCCGCGTGTTTGAGACCCCTGGCATAGAGCAATAATAACAAAGCTAACATACTAAAACACATACCGACATAAACAGACAGATTTTTTTAGAGATTTTTAAGAGAATATCGACGGTCAGCCACCTATGAGGTTTTTATGTACACTGACCAAGACTTGACGAGTTAATCGGTTAATTATAAGAATAATCAGTTCCACTGTACTTGCAGCGTATTTCAAAGGAACCCTTGCCTATGAATGCAGTATACATGATAAAGTATTATTGGAGATCGTCCCGTACAAGTACCCTACTGCATTACACACCACCGGCCTGTCTTTGCATGTACAAGTTAATGAAGCCCTGATAAGAAAGAGTGCTACAGTGCAATGGCTGACTGCCACAGACAAATTCCTCACCAGGGATGGTGACTCGATAGTGTTTGTATGTTTAACTTTTATGTAAACATAAGTGGACTTTGTTTAAACTTTATTGCTTTACGGAATTAACAAATAGTACTCACCCATCAACCACCTGCTTATGCACGGCCTTCCAGTCTTCACCGTCTCCTTCAGCCCCCATGTTGGGGTTGAGGGTTTGTAGACTAACGCCTGCCACGTTCACACCGCTCCACACGGGCACTGATTGGAAACAGGAACAAGGAACATCTCACAATGAGTCCAATTCAATCAAAGGCCAATGCTGTGATCTGTGTGTTTTTTTATATTTATTTCTAGCAAGCACTACATACCACTGGAGTCTCCATGCTCTCCAATGATCCAACCGTGGCAGCTCGAAGGGTGGAGATGCAGCTTCTCTCCCATGAGGTGGCGGAAACGGGCCGTGTCAAGGTTGGTGCCTGAGCCAATGACGCGGTGGCGCGGGAAGCCGCTCAGCTTCCAGGCAACATAGGTCAGGATGTCCACTGGGAGAAAGAGTAAATTGGGCGAAATGAGTAAACTGGTATTTGAACACATGGCCTGCAGTGAGGTCATACCTCACCAAAGTCATCCTTAACTCTCACCTGGGTTGGAGACTATCATCAGGATGCAGTTGGGGCTGTACTTGACAATGTTGGGGATGATAAATTTAAAGATGTTGACATTGCGCTGCACCAGATTAAGACGACTCTCTCCTTCCTGTTGACGGGCGCCAGCGGTCACCACCACCACCCTGGAGTTGGCTGTCACACTGTAGTCTGGAAAATGTGCACACATACAGCATGCTTAGTAACACACAAAGAGTCCAATCCACTTAAAGATGACACGCCTCGGACTGTCTCACATTGACGTAAGCGGGTGTCGACATAACCGACAGCTGATTGTCAACATAAATGGGGTTACAGTGTAGATGCTGTGACGTGCGTGTCATTCTCACCTTTGTCTGCCACAATCTTGTGCGTCTTAAGGAAGAAGGAGCCATGCTGCAAGTCCATGGCTTCACCTTTCAGCTTGTCCTCCATCACGTCCACCAGTGCCAGCTCGTCACACAAATCCTGGTGGGAAAAAACGGCACACGTACATTCAAGTCTTACGAGAAACTACGCAGAATCTATCATCTTAAACTGGTAGTGACACAGTAGCCACGTTTACATGAGGATTTTTTCCTCTTTCCGAATGACTTTTCCGAAAACAATGGTATACATGGAAAGGAATATTCCAATCTCTTGTCTACATGTGCGCTATAATCAAACAGAATAGTCAATGGGGCATGCGCAGTAAAACGTAAACATTGTTGGAATAACTCCGTTTTGCGAGTTTTAGTTTAGTTTGGATCAAAAACAAACTTTCCGCAGCAGTCCAGTGCCGATTGTGCCTCCATTTTTAAAACTGAAGAACCTCTCTAGCCGTGTTACGTCATATCTGAGAATGCCCTGAAAGAACGCACCCGGGATAAATTTAAACAGGAAAAGATCAAATTCAATCTTGCTAATATTTTATAATTAAACTCATGTTTTACATGTTTTATATAGATATATGTTTTTAAAGAAAAACTGGACTTGTGAAGGCTGCACGGCGGTCAAGTGGTTAGCGTGCAGACCTCACAACTAAAAGACCTGAGTTCAATCCCACCCTCGGCCATCTCTATGTGGAGTTTGCATGACTCCAGCATTCTTTCCGTTTGAGCAAATAAACCGAATGCAATTAGAATATTTGGGTCCATGTATACGTGGCTATTTTTCTGTCTCTTTGTTTTAGCCTTACCTTGAGCAGCACGCTCATGGCAGTGGCCATGCCCACCATGCCGACGCCCACCACCGTCACCTTGTTCCGGCTTCCCACAGGCTGTTCCTTCAGCACGTGGCTGATGAGTTTATCTTTGGTGGCCATCTGGGGGGGAAATAACAAGAGTTGAAGGCGTGGCGGCTACCACCGATAGAGCCGATGAGGTGTGGATAGTGAGGAGGTGGTGAGAAGTAACATAAAACATCGAATGCATCATTTAATGCACACACAGTAATAAAAACAGTGTTACTTCAACATCTGTTCTATTATAAGTAGTCCGATTTTATACACCTACCACAGTATCCATGGTAGTATAATGTCATTGTTAGTTTAGGCTCCTTATTAAGTTCCACCATCTGACTACATCTCCATAGCAACCACTGACTAGACAAATACTCATTGCTGATCTGCATCCTCAGAGAGAAGCCCCTAGTGACTCGGTGGGGGTGGGGCACACTCGCTCATGTGTACGTGCGGCACAGACCATCCCCTGGCGGGCGTCTCACACACAGGATACTATTTATGGTTCCTGGAGAGGAGGACATTACTGACAGGCATGTGTAGTCGCGGTGATGTTGGGATTAGACCTAGTAGCGGACATAAGCTAATACTGCTGCACACAATAGTGGGGGAGTCTGGATGACCTCTAAAGGGTTCAAGCCAAGGGCTTTTGTCCACTTTTACCATAGCTGACAGGTCATGCGTGTTCAGTGTTAGTGTTGAGAAATGCTGGGCGACTTCCTTTTGGTGCATGCCTGAACTGGGAGTCAAAGGATGGTGTTTATAAAGAGTAAGTATTGAAGTAACAAACAGTCAAGACTGCTGTTAGTGTTAGGAATATGTTATCACGTTCTGTTGTGGTTTTTGGCATTTTTCCTATCATGGTCACCAGGCGGTCAGAGGGGGTCTGCCCCTCTCTTCCTCTCTCACACACACACACATCAGTGGAATCCCACTAACACACTTTCCACTTTGTACTGTAACTACAACTCAATATCTTCATTACTAACATATTGAATTGTTAAAATGACACAACTCTTAAACAGGATGGAGGTGTGAAATTATTCTTGAGGTGTGTTTGGTCAGACCGGACAGTCAGGATGGCGACCACAGCCGGGAGGGGGGGAAGGAGGAGCTGAGTGAGGGTCTCCATGTTACACTTGTGTAACATAGCGTTCATGACCCTCACATACCATTTTTAACAACGGAACACGCCAATAGAGGTTTAATATTGTGTTAAAAACACTTTATGTTGATTATTTTAAGGTCGAAATGGCGACTGTTTTACAGGCCGTGAGCTATACTGGCTGCAACAAGTAGAACTATCAATGTAATGAAACTCGGTACACAAACGCGACATCAAAGGCGGATTAAATCATATTTAAGTCACGTAAAAGAAATAAAAATGTTACCGTTTAGGCTTGAGTTAAAAGGCTGGAATGCTTCTCGTTGAGTGGATGCTGCAGTTCTCCCGCAGAGTGGTGGTGTGGAAGGGGAGGTGAAGCCTTCTATTTAAACCCTCCCCCCCTCCTCGTGCTCCCTCATTACCTATGGTGCTGGGGGCGTGGCCTGTGCTGCCGCTGTGCGTGCTGGGAGTCACGTCCCAGGCAGGATGCGGAAGAGAGCATCAAAGTACGGTACATTCTGTGCTTTTTTTTGACTTAGTTTCACTGATAATCACCACGTTTCTGTCCTTAACGTGATTTTACGAATAAAGTACGTTGGAGCCGAATTGTAAAATTCGATAACTATTGGATTTGGAACATATTTATGACGTATGTACTTCCAGTTGTGGATGTACGTCATTTGTCAACGCGTTGTTTCGTCAACATATGTAACATAACCTGCCAGTAAAGTTAAGAAACGTCGGGAAATCCATTCATTCACATTTACTTCACCTTTTATTGTGAGAAAAATGTACTTAAAATATGAATATATTACAATAATACATGAAAGATGGAATGTTGGTTTTGCACTGGACCATAAGTTGATTGATACAATGGACAAAGTTGGAAATAATGCCACTTTTTTCCCTTCATTTCTGAGTTCCAACATAGTTAATTATAAAATGAATAATAATTAATGAGTAATTTGATACTTTATTCATCTCCGGGAGCAACTCATGAGGAAAAAAATACAGAAATATCCCCACTTGTAAGCAAATAGTTTAGCAGAGCACTCCATACAATTTATATGGTTATGGTGATATACAATATTCATTAAAAAAAACGACATGGACACTATCAATATATATTTATGTGTAGCAGTATTACTATTAATTGTACAGCACAAATACTATAGTTATCCTATGTTATACAGTACATCCACAACATTGATTATTATAGTGTTTTGGCGACCCCTTCTGTCGTCCTGTAGTAATGACAAGAAAATGTCATACCTTGTTATACAAAGTTGTTTCATCAGTTTCCTTTGTGTAAGCTCACCTTGAAAGACTGACGTATGACAACACACCCTTACATTCCTTTCTGGCGTTGTTGGCCGTCAAGGTATCAGATACTTCTGAGTACTACTGGTACTCACACTTAAGTTTTTTTAGTTTTTTAGCTGCATCGTGTGCTCTCACATGCTGTACCTGTGGTGGCCACTAGTGGGGAGTGTTGACTTGTTTTGTGACAAGTTTTAATCTTATTTATTGTTCTACTTAAACTGATGCCTCGGAGTACTTATTCCTTCAGCAAATATCGTAATATATTTATTACATTTATTAAAAACAGAAAAAAATACAAACTTTTTCAGTGCATTGGTTCCGATTTTCTACAATAAAAGCTCTGATAAAACATTCCACTGTTCTCAAATATCTTAATTTTTATTTTTCTGCACAAAAGATGAAAAATAAATAAACAAATCAAGAATAAAGAAAATCAATCAATCAGTAATAAATAAATATAATAATAATAATAAAACGGCAAATAATACAAATTTAAGAAACCACATATAGTTGGTGGGTAGACAAATTATTTTTTCAGATTAAAATGAACAAAGCATTATTAGAGCCCTGTAGACATGACAAAACACGACTATAGTCACATTTATACTTTTTTTTATTTACAACATATTGCGCAACTGCAGGGTCTTAAGACACATGCTAACTCGCAAACTAGAGAGCTAGCGACCTAAACGGTAGCCTTCAAGTTATTTCCTTTAAACTTAAATAGCCAAAAACTTACCACTTCCACACGGATAGGGAGGATAACTATTAACAGTTATTTAACCTTTAACATGAACATTAATCAAACGTAATAATTTTTTCTAGGTACATGATACCATACAGCATCCATATCATATCTGTTTAGAAACGGGGTCCAACTGACAAAGACGCATCAATCATATGACAGTAGACCTGGATCCTTTCAACACTAAGACTTTCCATACTTTACTTTTTTGTTGCTGTTTCTTCAGGAATTGATCTCATTTCTCCACATGCCGAATTTCTCGCTTCTTTTCCAACACTCCATGCATACACTCTGCTTATGATTGATAACATCCCAGCTGGAGCCCCTTTATTAGCCACCCACAGCCAGAATAAGCAGGGCAGTAATGTACCAATCAACAGCAATTACACACTGATAAGCCCAGGGAGAGCTCCACTGAGTACAGCAACAAAAGTAGCATCGGTCGTGTTTTAGTGTCAGATGAAAGCCTGCGTGACTATACGTACATTTACATATGTTATAAAAAAAATAGGACACATTCATTGTTTTGCCTGCAGTGAGTCCGCTTATGATTATTATCAGAGGTAATACAAGTTTCCTGCAGGTCATGATTAGGTGTTAATTGAAGCCACCGTGGAGCAGATTGCATCAGCATCCGTGGTGTTATTGAAAGTATGAGCAGCAGTAAAAGTGCAGCATGTTAAATAGTTTCTGGCTTGTCCGACGTCCTGATAGGAGATACTTGTAATCAATGTTTTTCAGTTTTTCATCATATGTTAGACATTAAAAATTAGCTGGTACAGTATTTGATATCTGGAGTTCAATCCAGATTTGCCGAAATCCAGAGCATGAACTGGTAGATTATAATATTGAACTTTTTGACCATTTGTTGATATAAGGAATTTCCAGGGGCTGCACGGTGGTTAGCGTGTAGACCTCGCAGTTAGGAGACCAGGGTTCAATTCCACCCTCGGCCATCTCTGTGTGGAGTTTGCATGTTCTCCCCGTGCATGCAATCCGGTTTCCTCCTACATTCCAAAAACATGCTAGGTTAATTGGCGACTCCAAATTGTCCATAGGTATGAATGTGAGTGTGAATGGTTTGACCCATTTTCTGCATGTAAAACATAATTTTGTTGTAAAAATATACCCTCGTGAGCATAAGCGGTAGAAAATGAATGAATGAATGTTATATAAATAATTGAGGGTGATTGTGTAATTGGATTTGCATGATTTTCTATGGGAAAACCTGCCTTGGTTAGAGTCTGTTTTGGTTTGAGTTGGACCAGATTAATGATGCTAACCAAGTCGCCACTGTAAAACTTTTCCAGGCTACCAGGGGAACCAGATCTAATGCATGCCTGTACTTATGCTAGCATTAGCTGTGTATATTGGTTGTTCTACGGTAAAATATTAGAACCAAGTGTGTCACAAAGACATTAAGAAATATGTTTGATGCCCCTGGTTGCCTAGCAAACTTTTGTTTCATTCTGTGAACTTGCAGTAATTATTTTTTTTCGTGGCATATTTTGTTTTTGATCCTGCAGAGTGATGTGATTTCAGTATTTTTAATTTTTTGCACAGGCTGCACGGCGATCGTGTGGTTAGCGCGCAGACCTCACAGCTAGGAGACCCGGGTTCAATCCCACCCTCGGGCATCTCTGTGTGGAGTTTGCATGTTCTCCCCGTGCATGTATGGGTTTTCTCCAGGTACTCCGGTTTTTATTCCTCCCACATTCCAAAAACATGCTAGGTTAATTGGCGACTCCAAATTGTCCATAGGTATGAATGTGAGTGTGAATGGTTGTTTGTCCATTTTTTTTAGGGATGCTTGATATGTGTAACATGACTTATCCCCTGTGGTGGAATGAACACATATGTGCTCTATAATGCATTTTTGAATCTCATTTTTCAACATGTATGTTAGGATAATAGCTTTTAAATTGTCCATATGTGTGAATATGAAATAATTATTATTTTTTTCTTTCTGTGATTGACTGGCGACCAGTTCAGGTGTCGTCCACTGAAATAGGTTCCAGCTCAACGGTGACCCAAATGAGGAGGATTGTTATAGAAAGCGGATGGATGGATTCAGTGAAACATTCCTTTACATATTGCAGGAAAAACAGTGAGTCCGGGGACCTTAACACCTGTGACCGATATGAGAGCGGTGTGTGCGTGAAGGGTAAGGTTAATTGAAGTTGTTAGAGTGAAAATGATTCCCTCTGGGGGAAATATCTGGTGAGGGGTGGGTTCAGTAGTGGGTGACGAGAGAAGAGAAGGTGAGGTAGCTAGGAGGATGGAAGGGGGGGGGTCAAAGGGATTGCCCCTCTCCGCTATAACTGGGAGGCAGTGATACATGAGCACGGACAAGCAAATGATTCATCTAAAGGTCAGGTGTGTCCCCCACTCCCCCCAACCCCACTACCCCCGACCCCCATCAGCAGTTTTTTTTCTTCTTCTGAATGTGAGCAAACTGCATCTCAGTCATGTGGACTTCCCCCTCTTCTCTCATTCTCACTTTCATTTCACAGATGACAGCTTGGCTCGCTGTATAGTCCGACAGATGCCAAGGCGGGGTGGCCTGACCGACGGTTTTAACTCCAATCAGCTTTTATTGCTCTCCTGAGGAACACACAGGCCTTTGCCAGCGTGACATTTCAGGGAGACGGCACAGGAAGCTCACATGCATCATGTGTTATTGTATCAGTGTATGTGTATGTGTGTGTGTGTGTGTTCATTAAGGCGGTGGCCGATATCGAAGAAGGCGGACAGTCATTACGTCCCATGCCTGCTGAGGGGCCAACTGCTGGCTTCAATCAACTTTGCGTGTGGGCGTATGAGACAAAAAGAGACACACCGCCGCCCCGGTGGGGATGGAGACGTAACGCGAAGGCAAGGCAGGTAATGCATCTGCCGCTGTCACTTGCACACGACAGTCTGAGCCGCCCCTGCTTCGCCCACGTCTGTCGCCGCCTTCCTATTTTCCATCCATCTCTTTTCCAGGCCCCCTCGCCTCCTTTGTCCCTCCTCCGCGTCCGTCCATCCCCCCCCTGTGAGACACAGACAAAAACCGCTGGTGAAAATGATTACAATGACTAAATTTAGAGTGGTTGTTGGTCTGCTATTCCGATGCTCTTGGTGCCGTAGCAGCAGCCTTGCAGATGGAATCGATGTTCCTCCAGAGTCTTCCTAAATGTCACCGTGCTAATTGCAGAACCTGTCGGGAACGTTACCTGAAGCTAGAACGTGGGTGGGTGGGATGGTGCATAAGGGAACAAGTTTCCAGGATCGCATCACTACAATATTCTCCTGTATTCTAAATAAATCAGCAGCGATGTGAAGCCCACCAGAGCACCCACTGTGGCGCAGCGCATTAGGAAATGATCTACTTTCACTTATTGGTTTCAAAAATAATTCAAATAATGTTTGTTTGTCTAGCTATGCCGGAGACATATAGCAACAGGTAGAACAATTAAGCGTTCCACCACAGATGCTGTATAATTAGCACATAATTCATTACGGCGCAATACACAAGTATGAGTTCTGTTTCTGCTACAAGCGGAACAAATCAGAAACGGGCCGAGGGCCTTTTAAACCCTTTTAAACCCAAATAATGAAGCACATGATAACATCATTTTGCAACATAAACATGCCTGCAACAGCTTACAAGTTTACAAGCTTCAGTACCACGGAGAGCGACTGCCATTTTGAAGTATAAAAACCCAAGAGAACAAAAACATTAGGCTACATGGTCACTAATAATAAAACAACACAAATTCAAAGCAGGCTGCACGGCGGATGAGTGGTTAGCGCGCACGCCTCACAGCCAAGAGACCCGAGTTCAATGCCAACCTCGGCCATCTCTGTGTGGAACTTGCATGTTCTCCCTGTGGGTTTTCTGTAAAAGTTAAAAATATATATTTTGTATCAATACAGCTGCATTGGTATCAGCCTCCTTGATGGATAAGAATCACTCATAAATCATCCAGCGTCTTTGAGTACCTTTAAAAGCTCTATACAAATAAAATGTATTATTTTTATTATTAGGCTGCACGGCAGGCGAGTGGTTAGCACGCAGACCTCACAGCAAGGAGACCCGAGTTCAATGTTTATGGAGTTTCCATGTTCTCCCTGTGGGTTTTCCCTGGGTACTCCGGTTTCCTCCCACATTCCAAAAACATGCTAGGTTAATTAGCGACTCCAAATTGTCCATAGGTATGAATGTGAGTGTGAATGGTTGTTTGTCTATATGTGCCCTGTGATTGGCTGGCCACCAGTCCAGGGTGTACCCCGCCTCTCGCCCAAAGACAGCTGGGATAGGCTCCAGCGCCCCCGCGACCCTCGTGAGGATAAGCGGTAGAAAATGAATGAATTAATGAAATTCAAAGCAGTTCAGAACCACGGATAGCGACAACATCATTTTGACACACGTCTTATTTTCTTTTCGCTTATCCTCATTCGGGTCATGGAGGTTTTCTGGAGCCTCGCTCAGCTGGACTGGTCGCCAGCCAATCACAGGGCACATATAGACAAACAATCAACAGTAGGTTATTATTCACTGATATCTATATTATCAACAATCTGGATGTCACTTATGTTTCCACAGGAAATTAAATAGCTTGGCAACAAAAATGGCAGCCCCTAACATTTTGGTAGAGAATGACAAAGCACAAGCTGGGTGGATGGTTGTTCATTCACTTCCAAAGAAAAATCAGAAGCCCAAAGAAGCCAGCAGTCATGTGATGAAAGCATGTGTGTGTATCGGATAATTAATGGAGTTAGAAACTCACTGAACTTGAAACCTGACCCCCAGGCTTTCAATAGAAACATTAATGGGGGACGTTAGAATCCCCGTCTCACATTTAGTTACTACTGGTTGCATGCAGATGATGACACCTTTCTCATGCATGTCTTCACACATTTACTGTACATGGGTTCGTTGTCATACAAACCTGCTGTCCATGCACTGTAAAAAAAAAAAAACAAGTTGACTCAACTTAAAAAAAAATTGTAACCTCGCTGCCTTGAAATTTTAATGAAATCTAGCAAATTATTTCAGGTAATTTCAACTCACAACGAAGTTTCTCCAACTTAAAAGATCAAGTTCAAGTGACTTCTTGCTTTGTTTTGGGAACTTTAATAAATATTTTTGTTGTATCAACAATAGAACTCATGTAATCTCAACTCACTTTTGATTTAGTTGAACTAATTAGCTAAGTAAGAAAATTCAACCTGATTACATTGATGATAGAACCAAAACATTTGATTATTTGATCTAAAAAAATGAAATTCCCACAACAAATCAATAAGTCACGTGAACTTGGTCTTTAAGTTGGAGAAACTTGAAATTCCCTGAAATAATTTGATAGATTTAATCAAAATTTTAAGGCAACGAGGTTACAATTTTTTTTAAGTTGATTCAACTTGGAATTTTTTACAGAATGTATCAGCTTCTTAAATGAATCTGTATCCTCTGCTAGTCCATCGAGTGAACCAGAGAAGGAAACGGTGCGAGCGTCCACCCGAGTCAGGAAAGCGCCGGACCGTCGGCTTCGGTACACCCAGCTGGGCCGGCCATTTCTAAACAGCATCACAACCCTGTTGCATAATCTGGCAACCGCATTCACTCATGAAGCCCCCCAGTTGTCAACAGTCACCCCGTAATTCAAAACCAGGATGTACAAGAGTTCAGGGGGGGAACCTGTAACCCTTTCATGCCACCACCCTAAATGAGGAGCAGTCATATGACTTGGTCAGCTGACATGAGGTCCCCTCCTGATTCGCTGTCTGTGCTGCAAGGAAGCACTAAAGGAGCCAGCAGGTGTAGGCAATCAGTGGCTCCTGCTGTGGCTGGTCAACAAGCGGCACCCTCCTTCTGAAATCAAACCTAAAGAAAGCAACTTTGCGGTAAGCTTTTCCATTTCATCGGCCACGTCTGCGGCCGCTACATGTGTTGATGTATATGTCTCAACTGCTAAACTATGGTAATGGTCATGGTTTTATTTCATTTGAACATGCATCAGATTACAATTGAGTGCATCCCATAATCAGTTCCCAGTTCCACATGTCCAAAAGGAGTAGGAAGAAGCAAAGCTTATTAAATCCTACCCCTCCATCTGGTACTTTTACAATCAGTAACTGTTACATTTGTTCACTTCCTGCTTTCATAATATAGTTTAAGGTTTTGTTTATTAATTTAAACTAAACTAATTTAATTTAAATTAAAGTAAAGTAAAATTAAAGTAAAGTAAAATTAAAGTAAAGTAAAATTAAAGTAAAGTAAAATTAAAGTAAAGTAAAATTAAAGTAAAGTAAAGTAAAATTAAACTAAAGTAAACTAAAGTAAAATTAAACTAGTTTAGTCACATACCAAAGTAGGAGGTGATATGAGCATCCAGTGCCATAACGGGTACCATAGTAACATTATTGCATCTAACTCTGTATTTGTGGTGATAAGTTTGTGCATATGGTTCATGTTTTCCTATAAAGTGAGTTGAGCCGATAAGACAGCGAGCACATAGAACTGGACCCCAAAGAGTAAAGCCAGTATAGTGACATTGCCGGAAGCATTTTATCTGCCGAGAGACCAAGGCATGCATTAGAATCTGTGTGAGTCATTTTCAAAGGTAGTCGGTCGGTGGATGATCGACTCCGAGTTAAAGGTCATCCCTTTTGCTAGCTGCACCTGCGGACAAAATGTTGTGATAAAATTGTCTTGTTATTTATATACTTTATACATCCCAGTGCCTATATAATATATGTAAAACCTATGAAAATTCTTTGTTTTGATTAGGATCATCCATCTTGCTGGAGTATGCTGGAGCCTATCCCAGCTGTCTTCAGGACTGATTTCCAACCAATCCCAGGGCACATGTAGTATAACCAGTCATTTTAATTACATCTAAATATAGTTGTTTGTACCACACTAGCATTTTATCCCCCGGTGATTAGTGAGGCATGCAATTAACCACCCTAATTACTCAATGCCATCGTCGAGCCATCTCTGTGATTACTGCTTTTGTTTCACGCTGTATGATATATTTCAGGGAATGTTTGCGTGTGCACTGTTGCATCCAACAGCATCAGATGAGGCAGAACAGCATAATTATTATTATAAATAATAATAAATATTATAATATAATAATTATAATTATAATATATTTTAATTATAATTAAAAAATATATATATGTATTTTTTACACACTAAAATATGCACACGTATATATTTTTTTACACACAAAATATATACACGTGTATTTTTTTACACACAAAAATATATACACATGTATGTATTTTTTTACACACAAAAATATATACACATGTATGTATTTTTTTACACACAAAAATATATACACATGTATGTATTTTTTTACACACAAAAATATATACACGTATATATTTTTTTACACACAAAAATATATACACGTATATATTTTTTACACACCGAAAATATATACACGTGTATATAGATTTTTTACACACCGAAAATATATACACGTGTATACACACCGAAAATATTTACACGTGTATATATTTTTTTTACACACCAAAAATATTTACACGTGTATATATTTTTTTTACACACCGAAAATATATAAGTATATATATTTTTTCACACAGAAAATATATAAGTATATATATTTTTTCACACACAAAATATATACGCAAATATTTTTTCACACACAAAATATATACGCAAATATTTTTTCACACACAATATATACATAGATATATTTTTTTCACACAAATATATGTATATATTTTTTTTACACAAAAATATATACGTATATATTTTTTTCACACAAATACATATATATATATTTTTTTTTCACACAAAAATACGTATATATATATTTTTCACACAAAAAATACGTGTATATATATATTTTTCACACAGAAAATATATATATATATATATAATTTTTTCACACTAAAAATATATACGTATATATATATATATATATATATATAATTTTTTCACACAAAAATATATACGTGTATATATATTTTTTTCACACAAAGAAATATATACGTATATTTTTTTTTTACAGGGGCTTCCAAAGCAAAGCTTTGCTCTGCAGCAAACGGGTCTAACGGGTCTATCTTTTTTCTATTTTACATACTCGTGTCTGTTAACAGTCGGAGTCAGGCTGTGTAAAACACACGCAAAGTGGGTCAGATGAGAGCCGAGGACATTTCATCATCTCAGTGGAACTGTGGGAGCCAACGCTATGCTTGTTATGCTAGCAACATTTGGGTAAAATAATGCAATATGGGGCATGTTCCCAGATTTTATTATTAGACCATTATTATGTTATGAATGTACAGTAGCTGTCTTGTCCATTTGAAAGGAAGCTTGTAAACCAACAGGTGGCGCTGTTGTGCTAAGTGGCTGGTGCTATTCTGTCCTCATAGTATCTTCCAACCATGGCCGCTCTCTAGGGAATTGTTAGTGCAGAGAGATGCACTCATTTGGATGCAGTGGTGGTGAATCAGGTGTGTTATCGTTCACAGCCTTTATCATTATTCTCAGACATGCGTCCTCTGGTGTCAGGATAATAAAGACACTTTATACACGTGTGCATATAATTATATTTTCTTGCTAGTATTGGACTGTATGTAATGTATATTTGCATATTCCTACATGTGAAAGATATACAATTAGAGATGTGACCTATACTACATGCTATGTTACTTTTGAAGGAGTGTCTTGTATTGTTCGGAGAGGTCAAACGACACTTTTGTTCATTTTTCACCCCCCCCTTCCAGTTGTAAATGTTTGCAGATGAACAGTGATAGCCTCCACTGTATGGATGACACACAGATTCATCAAGCGCATCCTGCTGGCCAAAGCTCTAACCGCCAACAGCTTGCAGCTTTTAGCTAACTGGTCCATTTTGTAGAGTTGGTGGGCATCTGTTCCTTCTGGATAGATATACAGTATTGTGGTACTACGGTGTATCGCGGATGCGTGGGTATTTGGACTGAACTCTTATGCTTACTGTCTATACAAATAAGGTTAATTGGTGACTGACCATAGGTATTAATGTATGTACTATGTATATGTGCCCTGCAATTGGTTGGCGATAGATCCCAGATCAGCTGAGATACATTTAATTTATTTCAGTACATTTAAAATGGGTTTAATTTACTAAAACAAATTGACTAAAATCTACTCAAAATAGTTGAGTTTTATAATTTATTTGACTATACTTAGTAGTTTTATTAGTACAAAATTACTAGTTACTAATTATCGTATTTTCCGGACTATAAGTCACACTTTTAGTCATAGGTTGGCTGTTCCTGTGACTTATACTCCAGAGCGACTTATTAAAAAAAAAAAAAAAAACTGTTTCATAAACACCGGACACATTTTCTGTTCATGTTTATTTTTTGTGTAGCTAATAACCATCGTGTTAGCATATTTTACACCTATTCAGTCTGTATTTTTTTTTAATTCATGTTAGAACTTGTCTTCCAAGAGGACGTAATGTAAAATAAATCACCCACAAAAAATGCAACTTATACTCCAGTGCGACTTATGTATGTTGTTTTTTTCGTACCTAATTATGCATTTTTGGACTTATACTGCGGAGCGACTTATAGTCCAGAAAATACGGTATTAGTTCGGTCAACATAATCAAAATATCTAATCAAAGTTTCAAGTTTGTGCAACCACTTGCAATAATAAAATTGTTATTTTATGGTTTTTTTTTTAGTTTAAGAAAAATTAAAATTTAATTTTAAAAAGTTTAAGAAAATCGGAATTTACGGTAACTATGAAGTTAGAGCAAATAAATGAACTAATAAAATCACAGCTGTGAAATTACGGTAAATTACTGTAGCGACATTCATACGGAGTACGGAAGTATGGAAACTCCACATAGAGATGCCCGAGGGGGGGGCGGAATCAAACCCGAGTCTCTTAGCTGAGTGGTAATGGTAACCACTCGTCCGCCACCATTCATTCATTTTCTACGAAGGTTGCGGGGGTGCTGGAGCCTATCCCAGTTGTCTTCGGGCGAGAGTCGGGGTCCACCCTGGACTGGTGGCCAGCCAATCACAGGGCACATACGTATAGTCAAACAACCATTCACACTCACATTCATACCTATGGACAATTTGGAGTCGCTAATTAACCTAGCATGTTTTTGGAATGTGGGAGGAAACCGGAGTACCCGGAGGAAACTCCACACAGAGATGGATGAAGGTGGAATTGAACTCGGGTCTTCTAGCTGTGAGGCATGCGCACTAACCACTCGACCACTGTGCATGAAAGTTTTATACCGTATTCTAAGGTTCTTGAAAAATGTTTTTTTTTTTTTTAAAGTTGTTGGTTTTAAAAAAATACCAACAACTGTCCTAAGTTAAAACAAACTACTACTTCTGATGGGAATACCGACTACATTTTACGAAAGCAAACAGATAATAAAATAATGAGTAATTGTGCTGCGTATACAGCAATGTTTAGTCATCGAGGGCGGTGCTATTAGTATGCACAAACACACGCAGGCTGCCGGCTGTTGGAACCTGCAATTATGGAAATTGCTGTTTGACTGTTGGTTAAATTGGTTTTATCTGCACTCGCTAATCGATAATCTTACCTTGATGAGTACTCTCACAAACGGTTAGAAATGACAATTTGTGTTTGTCTTTCTCATTGAATATTATATTGTGCAAAAATATAAATAATACATTTTTTAAGGCTCGCGCAGACTCCCAGGCACAGGCTTCTGGTTGATTTATTTGCAGAGGTGGGCAAGGAGCGGCGTAGGGAAGCAGGGAGGTACAGACGAGGTGATTAAAAACTCAGGCTACAGATGTTCTTGGAGCACTTCAAAGTCGTACTCCTGCCAGCGTCGGCGGTGCCAGCGCCAGGCGTGATGCATTATTGAGACGGTGCCCACCTGCCTGCACCTGGCATCGCTGACATCACATGCCCAAGTCCGCCTGCTATCATGCAGTCACCTGGTCGCCGCTTTGGGGTCACACCTCCCATCACAAGCTGCGGCGCCCGGTGTGAAGAAATGACGCACGGAGGAGCTCAAAGGGGCTGAATTGAGGCACATGTGCTTGTGAGCTTTATTCATGAGACGTGAAAAGGAAGGAAGTGTTCTTGTTGTGCATTGCAATGTTTCCTTCTATCCTTGCATCCTGCATGTATTATACAGTATGTGTACGGTGCTGTGCAAAATACAAAGAATGCGAGCACTACGAGGGTCACCACAAAAGCTGCAGACAGGACGGTAGTGGGCGTGTCATATCGAGGAATTGTGCAAAAAGTCGTATGGTTCCGATACCAAGTAAATACAAAATATAAACCCTTAAAAGTTTTATTTGAATGAAATATGTGATTCGGAATGCTTATATGCGACTTATTATGCTTATTTTCAACCCTTTTGTATTGTGTTGTGGACTCCTATAGAGCAGCTACACACAATATCTTCCAGAATCTGCACCTATTCCAGCTGTATTTACCGTATTTACTATTTGGCAAGTGGTTAGCGGGCAGACTTCACTGCTAGGAGACCAGGGTTCAATTCCACCCTCGGCCATCTCTGTGTGGAGTTTGCATGTTCTCCCCGTGCATGCGTGGGTTTTCTCCGGGTACTCCGGTTTCCTCCCACATTCCAAAAACATGCTATTACATGTGGAATAAAAACACATTTAAAATGATTAAAATTTGTAGTCGGATTAATCATAATTTAATCAAATTAATTAATCATGATTAATCGCCATGCCATGCCCATTTTTGCTGTGTTTTACTGAAAGTAAGATAAATAACGGGCGGCACGGCGGTCGAGTGGTTAGCGCGCAGACCTTACAGCTAGGAGACCCGAGTTCAATTCCACCCTCGGCCATCTCTGTGTGGAGTTTGCATGTTCTCCCCGTGCATGCGTGGGTTTTCTCCGGGTAGTCCGGTTTCTTCCCACATTCCAAAAACATGCTAGGTTAATTAGCGACTCCAAATTGTCCATAGGTATGAATGTGAGTGTGAATGGTTGTTTGACTATACGTATGTGCCCTGTGATTGGCTGGCCACCAGTCCAGGGTGTACCCCGCCTCTCGCCCGAAGACAGCTGGGATAGGGCAGAGAGTATATCGTGCCTACAGCTGCGCCCATATAAGGAAGCCCATCCTTCTGTGACATCACAAAGGAAGAGTTTTGCAACGCCCTCTAAAACCAAGTGTTTTCAGCCATCCCAAACTTCTTTCAGGGATCACTTACAAATGTGCAAACCTCATTATTACGCTTTTGGCGTGGTTTAACACGAGAATACAACATTCTAATTACATTTATAGTTCAGAAAAGTGGAAAAAGCATAATAATTCCCCTTTTAATTAGACACTATAATAGACTGTACATGGGCTTCAGTGTATACATTTGTTTCAATAACCCATTTGGAACGTCCTCAACTTCCTACCTTGCGTTCTTGATGCAATACTTCCTATTTGATATTTCAGACGCCCCTTCAACTTTGTACTGTTTAAGTAGATTTAGAGGTCAAGTCGAGCACGAGCGTGTGAAAGAAGCAGCGTGTGTGCGTCTCCCGCTTGCGTCCCCTGACATCTGTGCTCTCCAAGGGTGCGACGAACAGACAGAGGCCAGAGCCACAGTCACAGGTCTCAGACCAGTCGGGTGTGAAATGAATTGGAAGTCCAACACCCCCAAGCCCCCCCCCCATGTGTGTTTGGATAGGTGATACAAAAAAGAGCAGAGGGAGTGGACAATGACAGAAGCAGGGAGAAGAAACTATCCCAGTAGAAGTCCTTCCATAAATAAAGAGTATAAATATTTATGCACACTTATGACAGTTGAAACATGTTTTGCTTCAGTAGTTAAAATTACTATGATTTTTTTTCCCCCTCAAGGCTGGATTATCAATTGCAAAACAAACTCAAAGCCTAGAAACGCTTTCTAATAACCCTAAGAATGTTCCAGAATTTTGCATTTGTAGTGGAGAGTGGAAAAATAGCAACATATTTTTCACTGTAATTACCCAACATTGCAAATAAACAATAAGCTTATTTGGCTACCACAAAAATATATATAAATACAATTCAACAGGAAAGGTTTTTTTTACATACAAAGTGCAAAAGCATAATTTCTAATTTCATCCTAGTTATTTCATCCTGTTGAGTTTTTTATATTTATTTATTATTTATAATTAATCTGTTGTGTAACACACTGCATGCAACATTTATTTGCCATGTCGGCGCATGCAGATGTAGCAGATATTGTGTATTGTGCACTCACCCTGAACAACACTGCCGGTGAGTTCACCCTTAAGGTACAGTGTTGCGTTCGGTTTGGTACAATACACATTTTATTAAGTGTACAGGAGTCGAATAAAAAAAATAATAAAATTAAATTTAAAGAAAATGCTGTATAGAACATGTGCTCATTTCACCGCATATCGGCATATTGGTTTTAGTAAAAAAAAACCAATGTCGGACAAACAAATGTATACACTGAAGCCCATGTACAGTCTATTATAGTGTCTAATTAAAAGGGGAATTATTATGCTTTTTCCACTTTTCTGAACTATAAATGTAATTAGAATGTTGTATTCTCGTGTTAAACCACGCCAAAAGCTTCGGATAATGAGGTTTGCACATTTGTAAGTGATCCCTGAAAGAAGTTTGGGATGGCTGAAAACACTTGGTTTTAGAGGGCGTTGCAAAACTCTTCCTTTGTGATGTCACAGAAGGATGAGCTTCCTTATATGGGCGCAGCAGTAGGCACGATATACTCTCTGCCCTATCCCAGCTGTCTTCGGGCGAGAGGCGGGGTACACCCTGGACTGGTGGCCAGCCAATCACAGGGCACATATAGACAAACAACCATTCACACTCATTTTTGGAATGTGGGAGGAAACCGGAGTACCCGGAGAAAACCCACATGCACGCACACGGAGAACATGCAAACGCCACACAGAGAAGGCCGAGGGCGGAATTGAACTCGGGTCTCCAAGCTGTGAGGCCTGCGTGCTGACCACTTGTTCACCGTGCAGCTCATTTTCTGCATGTAAAACACAATTGTGTTGGATAAGCAGTAGAAAATGAATGAATGAATGTTATATAAATAATTGAGGGTGATTTGTGTAATTGGATTTGCATGATTTTCTATGGGAAAACCTGCCTTGGTTAGAGTCTGTTTTGGTTTGAGTTGGACCGGATTAATGATGCTAACCAAGTCGCCACTGTAAAACTTTTCCAGGCTACCAGGGGAACCAGATCTAATGCATGCCTGTCCTTATGCTAGTATATGTTGTGTATATTGGTTGATTAATTAGCGACTCCAAATTGTCCATAGGTATGAATGTGAGTGTGAATGGTTGTTTGTCTATATGTGCCCTGTGATTGGCTGGCAACCAGGGTGCTGTGAAGACAGCTGAGATAGACTCCAGCATGCCTGCATCCCTTGTGAGAATAAGCAGTATAAAATGAATAATTTTTTGCACTAGTTATATTGTGCTTGCGTGTTTACTACCACCTCAGTTCATGTAAAAAAGAATATTAAGTACAATATTTTCTATAATTATATAATTTCCAAAAAGAACTGACCATATCAGTGAGGCTTTAAAACCATAGTGAATACTGACAATATTACTTCAAACTGTACAAATTTGTCCAGCAACAAGAAAGTAGGCGGTAGCTACAGGTCCGCTCCCTTTGGTTGGCTGCCATCGCTGTCAGTCATCCCTCTACCGCCTCCGCAGCGGCACCTCCCACAGTCGCTCTCCGCGGCGGCGCAGCTCGCACACGGACCGACAATGCTCTGAAGGCGCTGGAGGCTTGGCTGCGGTGATTGGAGAGAAAGGGACAACCTCGTCCTCCTCAAACACCGAGTGAGGTTGGGGGGGAAAGGAAGAAGAGAAAGCCGTGGAGTTTTTTTTTGTGTGTGTTTTTAAAAAAAAAAAAAAAAAAAAGAAATACCTTAAAGCGACTCGGGAGTGTTTTCATCGTCAGAGCTTCGTTATAGAAAGTAACTGATTCCCTGCAACATTCGTCATGTCATCGTCCGGTAAAGACAACAGCGGAGCCCCGCATGCCAATTACGTGGGACCGTACCGTTTGGAGAAGACGCTGGGCAAAGGACAGACAGGTTAGCGGTTACCTCTTCTTCGTTTCATGACAGCAGCGCGTCATTAAAGTGTTAAGCGGCTCCTTGTGCTTTTGCTGTTTCTTCCACGGAGCGCCTGACATAATCATTGTTCACGCAGTGGGACAGCGGAGGGGAGGTGGGGGTGCTGCTTTGCATCGGTTTGTGTGGAATAAACTTTTTTTTTTTTTTTTCCTTCCCCTTGTTGGTGTGGGTGCGTGTTCAGGTTCGAGCACCAGCGCCTTTAATCCCTATTTGCCTGATGCATTGATCTATTCTTAGTACGCAGGCAGACAAGCAGGGAAGTCAGGCAGTTCTTCTCAAGGCTCTGGCTGCGTGACGTGGGTTTCCTTTCCTCCCTAGTCTCCACCTTTTTGACAGGTGCTGGGAAATAAATATGTCTTCATTTATCCTTGGGTGCTCTAGTGGTCTCAAATATCTCAGTATTGACTGCAATGCAGTTTATTGTTGCACATGGTAATAACATGGAAGCAGGAGGACACTCCATAATATTCCTCTCCAGGTGATGTTTGGCGTGGAGGAGTCCTATCTGGTACATCAGGGGTCTCAAACTCAATTTACTTGGGGGGCACTGGAGCTAGGGTATGAGCAAGACTGGGCCGTATCAGGTTTTCCAAAAAAAAAAACCCACAACGCATTTATTCATTCATTCATTTTTTACCGCTTTTTTCATAGACAGACAACCATTCACACTCACATTTATAGCTATGGGCAATTTGGAGTCGCTAATTAACCTAGCATGTTTTTGGAATGTGGGGGGAGAACATGCAAACTCCACACAGAGATGGCCGAGAGTGGGATTGAACCCCTGGTCTCCTAGCTGTGAGGTCTGCACGCTAACCACTTGAACACCGTGCAGCCCAACGCATTTATTAAAAACAGAAAAATTTACAAACATGTTGCTTTGGTTCCAATTTTCTACAATAAAAGCTCTGATAAAACATTCCACTGTTCTCAAATATCTTAATTTTTATTTTTCTGCACAAAATAAGATGAAAAATAAATAAATATAATAATAATAATAATAAAACGGCAAATAATAAAAACTTAAGAAACCACATATAGTTGGTGGGTAGACAAATTATTTTTTTCAGATTAAAATGAACAAAGCATTATTAGAGCCCTGTAGACATGACAAAACACGACTATAGTCACATTTATACTCTTAGTTTTTTTATTTTATTTATTTATTTTTTTTTTTTTACAACATATTGCGCAACTGCAGGGTCTTGAGACACATGCTAACTCGCAAACTAGAGAGCTAGCTACCTAAACGGTAGCCTTCAAGTTATTTCCTTTAAACTTAAATAACCAAAAACTTACCACTTCCACACATATAGGGAGGATAACTATTAACAGTTATTTAACCTTTAACATGAACATTAATCAAACGTAATAATCTTTTCTGGGTACATGATACCATACAGCATCCGTAGCCTTCAAGTTATTTCCTTTAAACTTAAATAACCAAAAACTTACCACTTCCACACGGATAGGGAGGATAACTATTAACAGTTATTTAACCTTTAACATGAACATTAATCAAACGTAATAATCTTTTCTGGGTACATGATACCATACAGTATCCATATCAAACATGCGGGCCACATGTTTGCGTGTTTGAGCCCCCTGGTGTACATGAAAGGAGACGGAAGCAAACGCCGATGCAGTTCTTGTGACCCTTTTTAAAAAAAAAAAAAAAAAAGCCGGTGTTTCTGCTGAGAGATTTTCCTCCCATCTGGTGTCTAAAACGCATCGAACAGGCGTTACATCTCCTACCTGGCCCAGCCGGTCATGCTGAGCGACCGTGTAAGCGTGTAAATTGCTTTTTCTCGGTCAGTGTTTTTCTTTTTAAAACGCCGCGGTTATGTTCGCTTATGGGATTTGTCAGCTTCTTTTCTCAAAACGTTGCATTCGGAGATACATTTTCCTGGTCAACTTAAGTTCTGCACAACGACAACCTCAACTAATACCTTTCTAACGCAATCAAAACTCGAGGGTGTCTTATTAAAGACGGAATTCTCGATGGTTCTGCTCGGTTTACTTTGTCATAGTACAAATGGAATCACATTAGCGTTGATTGTGTTAGCATGTGTCTCCTTTGCAGGCTCCTTTACTTAATGTAAATACAGTGGAGCCTATAAGGAATAATGCATTTCCTATTAATCTGTTTTACTCATTTATTAATTTTTTACCGCTTTTTTCCTTACAAGGGAGGGTGCTGGAGCCTATCCCAGCTGTCTTCAGGCGAGAGGCGGGGTACACCCTGGACTGGTGGCCAGCCAATCACGGGGCGCATATAGTCAAACAACCATTCACACTCACATTCATAATACAATAAACAATTTGGAGTCGCTAATTAACCTAGCATGTTTTTGGAATGTGGGAGGAAACCGGAGTACCCGGAGAAACCCCACATGCAAACTCCACACAGAGATGGCCGAGGGTGGAATTGAACCCTTGTCTCCTAGCTGTGAGGTCTGTGTGCTAACCACTCGACCACCCGAATCTGTTTCAGATATCCCAAAATGTTAAATAGCTTAACATTTAGGTTAGCCGCACAGTCAGGAAATCTGGAAGATCTGGATCTGTGTGAGAACTTTGCATGTTCTCCCCGTGTGTTGGTTTTCTCCGTGTACATCGAGTTATGAAGATGAAGCGTTTTAAATGCATTTGAATTGTCTTTCTTCATAATCAGTTTTTTTTTCCTTCCCATTCAATGAATTCTGTATCGACCAATCAACAGACAGTTGACAGTAAAGCTGTCCTATCAAGTCTTAGCTAGTGTTTGAGCGCCAACCACTAAAACCATTAACACCACAAAACGGAAGATACTGAAAATCGGTAAGGTTCGGGTTGTTTTTGGAATCCTGTACTCTTCAAAATGTTTTATTAAGGATGTCTGATATTGTTTTTTTTTTGACTAAAACCGATATGCCGATATTGCCCAACTCAAAATTTCTGATACCGATATGCGGTGGAATGAGCAAATGTTGTATACAGCATTTAAAAAAAAAAATTATTTTATTTTTTTGGTCGAATCCTGCACACTTAATAAAATGTGTACTGTACCTTAAGGGTGAACTCACCGGCAGTGTTGTTCAGGGTGAGTGCACAATACACAATATCTGCTACATCTGCATGCGCCGACATGGCAAATAAATGTTGCATGCAGTGTGTTACACAACAGATTAATTATAAATATAGCCCCGCCTCTCGCCTGCTACTCCTATATCATCATTTTTTGGTTGAGGGAGGACGTCTCACTTGCAGAAAGACGCAGTTCCCGGCTTGCTGTCACTGGAGAGGCTTTGGCTGTTGGAATGCTGCTGGCATGTCGATCTGCTGGGTGCAGACTGGTAATGATACGCCGTTGCCTGGATCATCCATGCCTCATCGTGTATTTATGGGAGGATTTTGTCCCAATTTTCTGGCAAGGTTTTTTTTTGTGGTGCCCAAACTTTTTAGAGTCGTGTACACCTTCAGACATTTGACCTGAAGACATGTACCCCCCCTCAAGGTGAAACTCTCTCAATGCACAAAATAATCATATTTGTTCATATGGTGCACATAGCCGTGAACAACGTTATGCTAAGTCTGCTTTATGTTCTGTTCTTGTACCGTGAGGCGTTCAGGGACACTTGTAATTATGTTAGGTGATTGTTTTTTTTTTTTTTTTATTTACATACACTCTATTGCAGGGGTGGGCAAACTATGGCCCAGGGGCCAAATGCGGTCAACAAAGTGTTTGAATCCGGCCCGCCAGTTGCTTTCTAAGTATTTCTAATTTTAATATACAATCTGGCAACATAACTTTTGTAAAAAAAAAAAAAAGCAACAAAACTGTAAAATTAAATTACATAATCTGATGTTTAAAGTGCTCCTGAAAAAAGTGACATACAGCTGATAGTATAACACTTTTACAGATAAAATTAGGCAAATAATTCAAGGAAAATTTTAAGCATAAAATAATGTGTGTGTGTTAAATATATGTTCTGGCGCCCCGGACTATTTTTTTTATTTTTTTAACTCAATATTTGCCCACCCCTGCCCTATTGCAATTGGCGTACCCCCCCTGGGGGTAAGTTACAAATGTGAATCAGAACATTTAACTTGTTATTAAATCCCATAAGTCTGTCTAAAATATTTTGCTACGGGTTATTTTTGAATTCAGTAGTGTCTATCTCCTTTATCAACGCCAACCATGATCAATAAAAAAGCAGAGACTCATGGTGTAACTTTGTTACTTTGTTACAACCGACTTCAGACAATCCGCTTGATTGTTTTTCACAAAGTCCCTTTTTTCAATGAAAAATTGTGAAGAATTGTTTTTAACTTTTATACTTTTTCTACCACCATAGTGTGTGCTTTTTGTCATTATGAAGTTATTGATGCAGTACATAATTTCGCTCAGTATTTCAAGAACGGATGTAGAACAACCCAAAACACGAGAAGGTATAAACACACTCATACAGCCCGAGTCGAGATTGCATTGCAAGATTCAATGGTATGTTCCATTTTTCTTGGATAATTCCATCTGTGATTCAGTGGAAATCGTAGGGACCGAATAGATGGGTGACGGAGCTGGGTAGAAATCTACTTGATAGCATGCCAACTAGTACGTTTTGTGATAAAGACATGTTTTGAGCAGAGTTGTACTCAGATTTTGATGAAAACTTGGGTTTCGAACACCCAAGTGTTATTGATGCAGTACATAATTTCGCTCAGTATTTCAAGAACGGACGTAGAACAACCCAAAACACGAGAAGGTATAAACACACTCATACAGCCCGAGTCGAGATTGCATTGCAAGATTCAACGGTATGTTCCATTTTTCTTGGATAATTCCATCTGTGATTCAGTGGAAATCGTAGAGACCGAATAGATGGGTGACGGAGCTGGGGAGGAATCTACTTGATAGCATGCCAACTGGTACGTTTTGTGATAAAGACATGTTTTGAGCAGAGTTGTACTCGGATTTTGATGAAAACTTGTTTGAAAACTGAGGTGCCAATGTGTTTTGAATAACGAATCTACATGTGATTGCTTTTAACCGTGAGCTTAAAAAAAACAATTACATAACCGGCACCCATGCAATTAATCCACGGCAAACCTATTTAAATTAATGACATGCATAATATTGTGTTTGACCGTTGACCAAATATGTCAGCTCTCTTAGCCAGGTCTTCCAGAAAGGCCGGTCTTGCAACAGTGCATGGGTCACGGGACAGGCACCTTCCAGTGGGCTAAATCTCTGGTCGCTGGGTGGTATTATTAGAGGAGAGGGAGGAGTACGTCCTCCGGTTGAGCTGACTGTCCTGCTCACAGCAGTGGTGCTCTTCCCTGTTCATTAAGTGATTAGTCCCGACACACACACACACACACACGGCTACCAAAGTGGTTCTGGTGTGGCTTCCTGATTTTAATCCCTTACGCAGCCAAAGTCCCCTGTCGCTCAAACCCTCACGTGGCCCAGTGGGCAGGCTTGCTCGAGCTTAGTGACATAGCGCTTGCATGTTTGCAAATGCAGACACATGGCACAAACTACATGTACAGTTCTGTAAACTGATACAAAAAACCATGTTTTATGGTCTAGTAACAACAGATGGAGATGGCATTTTCTCAGCGTACATAAGCCCTTTCTGTCATGTTCTTTCTGTTTCCTTGGGTTGTATTGCTTTCTGTCCAGTGTGTGCAACCAGGCCAGAATGGGGTCTTCTGATAGGTTGCGCTGCATGGGTGACTGCTCATTAGGGCTGAAGCCACAGAAGCATGGAAGCCAATCTTAAACCCATGACAGTTATTGTGCTTGAGGGTTGGGACTTAGTGAGAGTTGTGTCTGTGAGGTGACCGTTGAAGTCCGGTCTCATGTGGTCATAGAATAGTCAAAAAGTCAGCATTTTGCTAGTCTCAAGTGTCAAGGGTGTTGTTTCATATCGAGAGGGATCTGGACGGATTGTAAGCAGGTTTTTTAGGAAACCTACGAAATTAATCAATTTATTTATATTGAACACTTCTGTTTCACTTATAACGTTCCGGTCTGGAACAAATTAACCACGATAAACGAGGGACGAAAATTTGCTAATTCTAGTAATAATAATAATAATGGGAATTCTAGTAATAACGACTGTAGAGGGGGTAAGATCGCTATATTCTTTGGAAACAAAATATCGATAGATATCACAAAATGGATGAAATCTCCCCCACCCTACAACCCTACAAATGTTCAGGCATTTTCAAGTCGTTTTGATGCTAAAGGCATCAAATGCTTCAATGTAATGATCAAGTCAAAATTGTGACATGAGTCTAAGTCGAGGGCGGCGTGGTGGAAGAGTGGTTAGCGTGCATACCTCACAGCTAGGAGACCAGGGTTCAATTCCACAATTCAGTTTGCATGTTCTCCCCGTGCATGCGTGGGTTTTCTCCGGGTAGTCCTGTTTCCTCCCACATTCCAAAAACATGCTAGGTTAATTGGCGACTCCAAATTGTCCATAGGTATGAATGTGAGTGTGAATGGTTGTTTGTCTATATGTGCCCTGTGATTGGCTGGCCACCAGTCCAGGGTGTACCCCGCCTCTCGCCCAAAGACAACTGGGATAGAAAATGAATGAATGAATGAGTCTAAGTCGACTAGTCATACCTCTGCTGTCTGTCGGGTCATTGGTTATTGTGGGTATTGTTCTACAGTATGATTGGTATTTTTGCTAAAATGTCACACATAATGTAGTCCCAGCAGACTGATCAATGTCACTTTATGGCAACTTAAAAACATTTGTAGACTTGTATAACATTAAAATCGGGAGTAGAGCTTATGAAGCTTTGTTTGCTTGAGAATTTCCATTTGTTTGGCCCTCAGAGTAGCTGAATCACTGCTTTGTTCACTCATTGGAAAACAAAGCAACAAAAGCTTTTTTTTTTTTTTTTTACTTTTTCCTGAAGGCAGTTGATTAGTGGAATAAAAATCTATTGTTTGGCTAAGCCTGCCTGTTAATCCAGTGAAAATCCTTGTTCTTGCAAGACTAGGATATCGACAAGCTGTGAGTTGGGGGTTGATGTGCAGGCTCCTTGATTCTTTGACGGACACGTAGAGAGGGAAATCATGTGCTTCAGGGGGTGTTCATATTGACTGTTCATCCGACAAAATGCTCCCTGTGATATGTCGAGGTCTGTATCTTAGTCCATGGAGTTCTTTTTCCGGGGTCCCTGCCTTTTAATCCAGAATTCTGAGGATTTCATTTATCTTTGTGTCACCACTTTCTTTGTTGTTGGGGTTTGCGATGCATGACTATGCATGAGTGGGTAAACATTTATTTACCCCTGCGCACATGGACCATTACCTCAGCTGCTACGGATAGCGCGGTACCTATTGTGATCATGCAAAACAGTTAATTCGGTTTTGATTGATTGCTGGTGAGCTGGACTGGTTCATTCAGATCAATTCCAAAGATTACCTGTCTGGTGGAAGCGATCCATAGTGTTTCACAGTGCATGATATTCCTGATGATGACAAGTGAGCGGTGAATGTTCACTCTGTACGGTCAATGGCAAAAACTCCTTGGCCCGAACATGACAACACCTTCATTGAATAACATGGATCCTCGCTATTCATAGAAATTACTCTGCGAATAGCAAATAAACGGCAGTGAAAATGTCTATTTTTGAGGCTTACGCAAACCTGGACTGGTGGCCAGCCAATCACAGAGCACATATAGACAAACAACCATTCACACTCACATTCATACCTATGGACAATTTGGAGTCGCCAATTAACCTAGCATGTTTTTTGGGATGTGGGAGGAAACCGGAGTACCCGGAGAAAACCCACACATGCACGGGGAAAACATGCAAACTCAACACAGAGATGGCCGAAAGTGGAATTGAACCCTGGTCTCCTAGCTGTGAGGTCTGCGCGCTAACCACTCGTCCACCATGCCGCTCTCGACGTAGACTCATGTCACAGTTTTGACTTGATCATTTCAATGAAGACTTGGACTTTAGCATCAAAACGACTTGAAAATGCCTGAACATTTGTAGGGTTGTAGGGTGGGGGAGATTTCATCTATTTTGTGATATCTATCGATATTTTGTTTCCAACGAATATAGCGATCTTACCCCTTCTACAGTCGTTATTACTAGAATTACCATTATTATTACTAGAACTAGAATTTTCGTCCCTCGTTTATCACGGTTAATTTGTTCCCGACCGGAACGTGATAAGTGAAACAGAAGTGTTCAATATAAATAAATTGATTAACCCTAAGGAAGTCATAAATAAACAAAACAAAACATTTCAGTGCAAAAATCCCCAAATTTGTGTAGACGTGAATGTGTGGGGATTCCCTGTTCGTGTTACGGAAGCCCAGGCTTTGACTTAAATCTGAGGAACGAGGGAACTAAATGAGAGCCAGAAATGGTAAATATGTATTTTTCAGAGATTTGGAAGGCTTGACCCAAGCTTCACTGTGTCACTCCCAGCTGGGAGCCTACAAATATTAGTGCACTGGATCAGAGCAGGGGGGGGGGAAGCAGGAAGCCAAGCCTGCATGGTCCCAGCTGGTTGCCAGTCGGGCCAAAGCCAACACCGTGCTCGTGGGAGACCGGTGCGTGTACAAATGAATGAATACACAACGGAACTTTCAATATGTGTTATAGGTGCGGCTAAGGTATGACTTTGACTTGATGTGGTTTATGATTTCCATCATCGGGAACCTCTCCTCTCCTGTTCCCTCACAGTGCGAGGCTTCCCCAGCCTGCCAAGATTCATACAGGGATTCAACCATGTGGTAAATCAGACAAGACCTTGGTAGAATTGCATCGATTGGGAAGAATGTATGTAGCCAACGATTTTCAGAGATTAATGATGAGGAAAGATGTGGAGAACCGGAGGAGAGTAGAGTGAGTGATGAAGGCAAAGAGGACGACCAGAAGAGGAAAGGGACCTTGGATAGAAGCACATTAAGAGGTCTTGATAGTTGTGACTGCAGTGGAGATTATTAAGTAAAGCAAAGTATTGATCATTCTCTTCATTACTCCCCCCTCCTCCTGGTGTTTTCATCTCTCTATTGTTGACCTCCAGAGGCGGAAAGGGCTTGATCTGTAGATGGGAGGTCAGTAAATTAGCCAAGGATTGCTGCAAGGGAGGGCACTGCAGGGCTGCACCACTGTGCCGGGTCCTGTGAAACATTATTTTATTGTACGGTTAAAGCGATGGCTTACCATGTTGTCATGTTCGAATAGGATACGGTGGACACGTACTCCCCTCATATATAAGTACAACCACATTTCTACTGAGAATTTCAGAATTATTTCAGGGGTTCTAAATGTTAATTGTTGTTTTGCAGCACCCCTGCAAGAACAAAATAACAAAATAGTGACTGATACTTCGGTACATGCCAAAAATAAAATGTAAAAAAAAATAATAATACAAAAAAAAAACTTAAACCATTTTAGGAAAGCAGGAAGTGAACAAATGTAACAGTTAGTGATTGTAAAAGTACCAGATGGAGGGGTAGGATTTAATAAGCTTCTTCCTACTCCTTTTGGACATGTGGAACTGATTATGTGATGCATTCAATTGTAATCTGATGCATGTTCAAATGAAATAATACCATTACCTTTGCAACTACAAACTTTTTAATGTCCCAAAATGGCAACTGAAATTGACATCAGGTCATCAGGCACACGGCTAGCCTTGCCTCACTGAGACAAAGAGACTGAACGACCGACGGGAGGGTTCACGCACTCCGTTCATTCTGCTATAGAACCAACATGCCCGGGTGTTGAGACAAATGCACAGGGTGGAACCTCTTTTGATGTAGTTTGTTTCCTAGAGAGGGAGAGGAAAAAAACAAACGTGCATGCATATGTCAATATATCGAGGCCGGCAAAATTACCAAAAATTACAGGCTTTGGTAAAACTTCGGTAAAACAAAGTCGGTAATTTTGCGTATGTCAATATATCGAGGCTGGCAAAATTACCGACTTCGTTTTACCGAAGTTGGTATTTTTTGGTAATTTAGCCAGCCTCGATATATTGACATATGCAAAATTACCGACTTCCTTTTACCGAAGTTGGTATTTTTTGGTAATTTAGCCAGCCTCGATATATTGACATATGCAAAATTAATGACTTCGTTTTACCAAAGTTTTACAGAAGTCTGTAATTTTCGGTAACTTTGCCAGCCTCGATATATTGACATATGCAAAATTACCGACTTCGTTTTACCGAAGTTTTACCAAAGCCTGTAATTTTTGGTAATTTTGCCGGCCTCGATATATTGACATATGCATGCACGTTTGTTTTCTTCCTCTCCCTCTCTAGGAAACAAACTAGATCACAAGAGTTTTCACCCTGTGCATTTGTCTCAACACCTGGGCATGTTGGTTCTATAGCAGAATGAACCCTCCCGCCAGTCGTTCAGTCTCTTTGTCTCAGCGAGTCAAGGCTAGCTCTGTGTTGACCTGATGTCAATTTCAGTCGCTATTTTGTGACATTAAAAAGTTTTACCCAAAGACGATAAACTAAATAATACTAATACGGTGCAACTTAGGTTTCAGCTGATTCCCGACGTATCACACCTTGTTGTGTATCGTTGCTCGAACACGTGACAAAAACATAAGCGTACAATGTTATCACTATGGGTGGAAATACAAACTTTTCAACTTGTTTTGCTGAACGAATCACTTTTTAGCTCAAAGGTAAACACACTCAACGTAGCAGCTTTGGAGCACTAGCAGTAAAATCAACAGGAACAATAACCAATAGTGTTTTATTATGGTCTGTTTCTCATGCCATTTAAAATTTCGGTACACAAGTGAATATTTGTGTCATCACTGGTTGTTATTTTGCATCGTTTTTACCAGTCATTAAGCCATCGACCATGTTTTTGATGTCAACTCGAATTAACCCTTACCTTGCTGGCTGTCTGGCTAAGACGACAAGAATGCTTGCTCGGCTGCCAAGGTTGGTTGTCTGGTTGTCATGGTTTCCATGCTACTTGCTGGTTCCCAGTCTGCCTTCACGAGAAGCGGAAGGGATTTCTCTCTCTCTCTTCTTCCACCTACTCACTCTTCGCTTTCCTCTGCCTCTCTTCAAGTCGGCAAGTGGCTGCGATCTGCAATCAACATCCTAATATCTCAGGATTGCCTGTAAGCCTCTTTCCGTGTGTGCAAGTTCGCCTTTATCATCTCAGTGTTTTTTTTTTCTTGTCTGCGTATATATATATATATATAAATATATATATGTTTACTTCACATATGTTGATGCAGTCTGGGCGCTTTTTCTTGCGCTCAGACATACGGCCGTGGATCAGACAGGCTTGTCTTGCTCTTTGCTCTGTGCTCTGCTCTGTGTTCCCATTTTAAATCTGCGAGATTAGCACATGTGGGGAGCCTCGGCTTTTGTCGCTGTCGGCTCAGCTTGCCTTGGCAGGATGTCCTGTGATTTGGGGGGGGATCTCTGTTCTCATCCCCCCCAGTGCTTATCTATTAACAAATAAATGGGTAGGCCATTGACCTTGACTTTGGTACTTTTTTTGCACAGCCTTACACACCCTAATACCGGTGCATAAGAATCCATCATAGGCTGTTTCTATCAAGGCCATGAATCAAAGCATCGGAATATTATTCTCATATTCATCGATACTCATTACATTATACATAACTCAGGAGAAAATTTATGGTGATTACATTTATTGCATAATGTCAAAAAATACAACTTGTGTACTGTGTGAGTAATTTGATTCTATTTTATCGATGCACCTTTCTTAATGAATTATTACAGAGGCAATTCCAGATGAAAATGGGAGCTCATTTTCCGATGTGCAGCATGTTGCTTGTCTGCACCTGACGCCAAACAAAGCTAGTGCAACGGTGGCTATCTTGTGTTGGATTAGTCTTTTGTTGGGGTTACTGCTTGGATCACAGGTATTTGTCGCCTTTGTGGCTCGACCAAAATAAAGTGTTTCTTCTGTTTATTTGTAGCCTTTTCATGAGAAAGCGCATGAGTAAATTTGAGCCTGCAGCCAGGTCAAAAGCCTCAGTCATGACTATGCACTGAGATGGTCTGATGTGTATTTTAAGGCTTTGGCCTAAATTGTTGTATCATCATGGGCTTCTTTGTTCCAAATCGTCCAGCTTGTCCGGCTGTAAAGGTTTGAGAAAATATACATTTTAAAACCAGAAAGTCAAACCTCACAAGTCAGTTTTGCTCCATCGCTATTGGTTGGTGGTCAATCACCATTTACTTCTTTATGGGCGAACAGGTCAAATTTTCTACTACTAGGCATTGCCAAAGTAAGTCTTATTTACTACTACATTCTTTATTTATGTGTTCTTGAGCAAAGTTTTATGAGTACAACACATAAAAGTGAAAAATATATATTTTGTATCAATACAGCTGCGTTGATATCAGCCTCCTTGATGGATAAGAATCAGTCATAAATCACCCAGCGTCTTTGAGTACCTTTTAAAAGCTCTATACAAATAAAATGTATTATTTTTATTATTGGGCTGCACGGCTGTCGTGTGGTTAGCACGCAGACCTGACAGCTAGGAGACCCAGGTTCAATCCCACCTTCAGCCATCTCTGTGTGGAGTTTGCCTGCGCGGGTTTTCTCCGGGTACTCCGGTTTCCTCCCACATTCCAAAAAACATGCTAGGTTAATTGGCGACTCCAAATTGTCCTTAGGTATGAATGTGAGTGTGAATGGTTGTTTGTCTATCTGTGCCCTGGGATTGGCTGGTGACCAGTCCAGGGTGTACCCCGCGTGACCCTCATGAGGGTAGAAAATGTGGTAGTGGTAGAAAATGAATGAATGAATCCTTTGATTCATCGATTGTAGAGACATGCACCGGATATCGCAAGCTAGCTATAATTGTTTTCAACGGCATACTGTAAATTGGAAAAATCGTCACAATGACTACTGCATTAAAACACCAACATTTGTGCTAATTTTGAATATGAATGAATAAACAGACTGAACGGATGGAAATAACGTACATCCACAGGAACCCACCGAGTGTACTTTTACTACATCACATTCTTGCTGATGCTGTTTGTTCCTTTCATCCTATCCTTGTCACTATTTATTTAAGTTAACAATGACTAATTGAACTAATTGAGTGAAAAGTAGGGAGCGTAATAAAGAACGAAGCAACGTTGCATCATCATCTCAGATGGTAGGTGTGTGTGTGTGTGTGTGTGCGTGCTTGCCTGTGTAGTGCATCCTCCTCCTTCACATCAGTCTGATGATCCATAACAGCACCTGGTAGCTATAAATCACAGGAGTTTTAGCACATGTGGGTGCAGCCGCAAAAAAGGGGGAGGTTTCCGAGTGAGACAAAAAAAAAAAAATGTCAGAATAGAAAAGCACCTCTCAGGGTCAGCGCCTCTATTATCATTCAAATCCAGGACGCACAAGAATACAACCTCACCTACACCCTGTACAATGTGAGCTATGCACACTCACACAAACAGAAATAGGTTGTGGTAATGTAGGAGAGAGGAATCCCAGATGTCCTCATGACTGGAGCAGAGATCTGATGTCCATGCTGGAGAAAATGGCTGTGGACCATTCATTCATTCATTCATTCATTCATTCATTCATTCATTCATTCATTCATTCATTCATTCATTCATTCATTCATTCATTCATTCATTCATTCATTCATTCATTCATTCATTCATTCATTCATTCATTCATTCATTCATTCATTCATTCATTCATTCATTCATTCATTCATTCATTCATTCATTCATTCATTCATTCATTCATTCATTCATTCATTCATTCATTCATTCATTCATTCATTCATTCATTCATTCATTCATTCATTCATTCATTCATTCATTCATTCATTCATTCATTCATTCATTCATTCATTCATTCATTCATTCATTCATTCATTCATTCATTCATTCATTCATTCATTCATTCATTCATTCATTCATTCATTCATTCATTCATTCATTCATTCATTCATTCATTCATTCATTCATTCATTCATTCATTCATTCATTCATTCATTCATTCATTCATTCATTCATTCATTCATTCATTCATTCATTCATTCATTCATTCATTCATTCATTCATTCATTCCGCTTATCCTCACCACAGTCACATTTCCATTACTGTCACTGGGGGTATGCTGGAGCCTATCCCAGCTGTCTTCGGGCGAGAGGCGGGGTACACCCTGGACTGGTGGCCAGCCAATCACAGGGCACATATAGACAAACAACCATTCACACTCACATTCATACCTAAGGACAATTTGGAGTCGCTAATTAACCTAGCATGTTTTTGGAATGTGGGAGGAAACCGGAGTACCCGGAGAACATGCAAACTCCACACAGAGATGGCCGAGGGTGGAATCGAACTCGGGTCTCCAAGCTGCGTGGCCTGCGCGCTAACTACTCGCGCAGACGACTGAAGTCATGTGACATCTATAAAGTGATGTTTATGATATGGGTGACATATGCGATCGACCGGTAGCTGGCGATTGACGTAACTCCCTCTTTGTTTCCATCCCTCGATTTGACTTCATGTTTTACCATCCTCTTCTCGACCCTTGCTCCTACATTGCTGTTCTCCTCTAGGAGGCCTCATTTCATGGGGAGGTGATTAGATCTCACCGGAAGCAATTCAGGTCTGCTATGCTGCCGTGTTCATGGCAGAAATCATAAAATGATACCATTATATTATTCCTTTGCAGTACACAGATGCCATTCATAAGACACCGACGTCCACACTTTGAGTGGACTTGAATACAAAACCTTACACATCCTCATACATTATGAATGTATACTAAAGTATATATGAAGTGTAACGTTCAGCTTTTACTTCAACCGCCTTTAATATTGCACACATTTTTCCCAACTGCCAAGAAAGACAAAATAAAGCATGGATAAGAAAAAAAAATATATATATACAAGTCATACATGTGCAAGCATAAATGGTCAGGACCATGGACAAGGAAGAGCTTGTGTTGCCTTTAATGGACATGTGTATGGAATTGTTTATGAATAATCATACTTTTTATTACAAGCTAAAAAATATGTACTGACTTCTCGGACATGGATTAAGACACGCATTCAATTTCAGTCGTTGCGTTGGATTTGAATCGAGCAGATTTATTTACTCCAGAGTACATATGGAGCTTCTATGGAGGCTTAGTGAGGATGTAGTTAGGAGTTAGAAATCAGAAGCATTTAGTGTTTCCACCTTTTGTTACCATGAATGTAAAGCAATGCCCTTAAGCCAGCGAGTGTGTCTATAACCTGGCCTGATTAGGCTCACAACGACCTGAATTTATTACTCTCTCCTCTCCACTGTCACACCGCAACTTCTTACATTCTCTGCCTAATGAGACTTGATGAAATATTCAAACTTTGACCTGGAGGAGCCGTGTGTGTGTGTGTGTGTGTGTGTGTGCAATATCTTAACTATTCTGACAGCTAAAGTGACTATAATAGGATCCAGACACACACATGAGAATAAACACCGGTAAGATGGACATGATTCCAGTCAGCATAAGGACTTCTTTTATTCCAGAATTGAACGTTAACATCAACAGTCCAAAGTCCTGGAGACTCATTCATCACCGGAAAGACACGCTTGTTGGCTGGATGTGCTCCCGTGTAGCTCTTTTTTTTTTTTTTAAACCCAACACTAAATCAAACGGACTTAGCCATTAAAAGACACGTTTTATTTGCCCTAACATACTAAAACCGAGCATTTATGCAAAGCCAATGAATACAGAAGATACACAGCACCTTTCCCTTCCTTTTACATAGTATTATGTCACTACATAGCAAACTGCCACGTTAAAATGGCGATGCTTGACGGAAAACTGATGTTTGGGTTGGTCACCTGTTCAGACACAGTCTCAAGTTCTTGGTTTTTAATGCACAAGATTAGACAAATGCAATCCAGAAAATGATATGGAAATGTTACAAAAAAAGTGCGCTAATAAAATAAATAATAAAAGCACAAATACTGCGGATTTCCGAAAACAACAGATGGAATGATACAGCACTCTACAAGAAGCAATGAAGTCTGTAAAATTAAATAATAAAAAACAATCAAATTTTTTTTAAATATTTAGAAAACAACAGATGGAATGATACAGGACTCTACAGGAAGCAATGAAGTCTGAAATTAAATAATAAAAAAAAAATCCAATTTTTTTTTATATATTTAGAAAACAGATGGAATGATACAGGACTCTACGAGAAGCAATGAAGTCTGTGAAATTAAATAATAAAAAAAAAAATCAATTTTTTTTTTATATTTTTAGAAAACAACCGATGGAATGATACAGGACTCTACAAGAAGCAATGAAGTCTGTAAAATTAAATAATATAAAAAAAATCAAAAAATTTTATATATTTATAAAACAGATGGAATGATACAGCACTCTACAAGAAGCAATGAAGTCTGTAAAATTAAATAATATTAAAAAAATCAAAAATTTTTATATATTTATAAAACAGATGGAATGATACAGCACTCTACAAGAAGCAATGAAGTCTGTAAAATTAAATAATAAAAAAAAAATCCCAAAATTTTTATATATTTAGAAAACAGATGGAATGATACAGCACTCTACAAGAAGCAATGAAGTCTGTAAAATTAAATAATAAAAAAAAAATCAAAAAATTTTTATATATTTAGAAAACAACCGATGGAATGATACAGCACTCTACAA
The DNA here is from genome assembly GCF_037039965.1 of Doryrhamphus excisus. Taxonomy (NCBI): domain Eukaryota; kingdom Metazoa; phylum Chordata; class Actinopteri; order Syngnathiformes; family Syngnathidae; genus Doryrhamphus; species Doryrhamphus excisus. Next base: position 2,548,622 of record NC_136357.1, on the reverse strand, counting down.
GAAGCAATGAAGTCTGTAAAATTAAATAATAAAAAAAATCAAAAAAAATTCTATATATTTAGAAAACAACAGATGGAATGATACAGCACTCTACAAGAAGCAATTAAGTCTGTACAATTAAAAAATCAATTTTTTATATATTTATAGGAATTTATATATTTATAATTATAATTTATATAAATATATATATAAATTGTTATACTATAATGATGAAAATGGTAATATTGATGATTATAATAATGGTGATAATAATAACAATAATAATGGTAATAATGATAACGTTTATAACAATAATGACAATAATGATAATAACAATAATAATATTGCAATGATAATAATAACAGGGGAAAACAAGACTGGCATGAACATGATTATATCCTGCAAAAAGGGGTAGGCATTTATGAGCTTTTGCTTCAGCCTACTCCTTTTGGGCTTGTGATCAGATGTAAATAATGGAAAGTTATATTTTGATTGATGTAAGAAATGCACTGTAATTTTTCATATATTTGCCCCCCCCCCAAAAAAACCATCAAATCCGACATACTTAACTAGTAAATGTCCCGCTCATCCGATTTGAGCCTACCTTTTCAAGATCTCTTTAACCAAGTGCTCTTCATCGCCGTCAATATACAGCGGTTTCCCTGTTGAGTATGTAAGTCTCATGTTTGAAAGCAAGGAGTGAAAGATGAGCTTGCAGCGGTCCAAAGCTATGCGTCCAGCCTTGGAAGTGATTCATTAGGCGGCTCCCAGGACTTGCATCAGGCCTCTTGTGGTGCAGAGGCTGCATGCTCTTTGACCATGCCTGGCGCACCCGTGTTCTCTGATGTCTCACAGAGGGCGAGAATGAAGATGAATCAGTCTCTGGATTTATATCAGCCACGTTTACATGGACCCAAATATTCCAATTCCATTCAGGTTATTTGCAGAAACGGAAAGAATGTAACCTTTGTATACACCTCATTCCGAAAGTGACAATCCGAATGAATATATAATCGGATTCACAGGGTTGGAATATTCCTTTCCCCAATCCGATTGAGGTATCTTGTACCCGCTCAATCGGAATGTTGTCAGACTGCGTTCTTCTTCGTGGTGTTTTTCTTCTTCTGTTGTTTATTGGTGGTTGGCAAGCAGCTTTGGTGTGCATCAGCGCCATCTGTGGAACAGAATCTAAACCCTTCTATACGCCATTCACAAGTCCAGTTTTATTAAAAAAAGAAAATACATATCTACAGTGAAGAAAATAAGTATTTGAACACCCTGCTATTTTGCTAACGATTTAAAAAAATGGAGGCGAGAAATCGGCACTGGACTGCTAAGGAAAGTTTGTTTTTGATTCAAACTAAATTTCAAGACTGGACGAACAAAAAACTGGGAATACGGAGTTATTCCAACAAGTGAAAGAAAAACTCGAGGAAGTCGGTATCACGTGATGTTGGTGTTTATGTTTTACTGGGCATGCCCCATTGACTATTCTGGTTGATTCCTGGCGCATGTAGACACGCGATTGGAATATTCCTTTCCATGTATACCGTTGTTTTCGGAAAGATTCCATTCGGAAAGACAAAAACTCCTCATGTAAACGTGGCTATAATCAGGCTTTCATGATCTGTCTTTGGGTGCTTTGCCAGGAAAATAAGAGAAGTAAACAACGTTGGTTACAGAACAGCTTGTAGGTAGATTGTTTGTAGCGTCTGTGTTTGAACATCAGTATACAGGATGTGTTGTCATTTCCTGTGTTCCGTGCGTGGTTCTTCTATCCAATAGCAATTACTACGGCTGGATTACATTTTTCAACCTTTTCGGTGCTTTGCAGAAATGGAACTGTTTTATCTTGTACACGCACAAGCATTGAAGGTATTTTCTGTGTATTTCATGCACTGAATGAAGCAATCATCTGTTTGGTACATTTAATTCCTTGTGATACACCTTTTGGTCCACAGAGCCAACTACCCAGTAGTACCATAGTACCTGAAGTGAACCGTACTACTTTTTGGAAACAAGTTTTATGAATGAATCCAACTCCACCAATCGACTGTCCTCTAAAGACTTCGATGAAGGTGAGAGAAACTCATGTCTGTCCCTGACAACCGTGTTCTTTCTCTCTTCGAGCCCATACGTGCTCGCCTGTATCAGTCGCTTTGTGATTAATCTCTGTGGACGAGAGGCGATAGGGTCAGTGTGAGGTTCCTGTGGAGCAAATGACAGTGATTAAGATAGGGGTTGGTGGGCCCTGACCTTCATCTAGGTTCTCCTACTGAAAACACTAACCCCCTCAAGACACAGGTAACCTTATCGCTGATGAGATGAGCCGAGTGCTGTGAGGGGAAAACCAGCCGACTCGCTCCTAATCTCGATAATTCTGCAGCGATTGCATTCAAAAACCAACATCTCGCTAATCATTCTAAGGGATCGATCTAAGGGTACGAATCATTGACTGGCTTCGTGCGGTAAACAGAAATTGTATAAATATGTAAACTAGGGATTTCCTGGAAAAAAATTGTTGATTTGACACTCTTATAGATGTAGTAGAATCCAAAACCAATATTGGTATCGGATTGGAAGTGAAGACACACCTGATGTAAACTGCGTACGTTGGAACTGCTACAGCCAGATGCCCCTTAAAGGGACAGTTCTGATTTTTCGCCCTGCAGTTATATGACATTCCGATCAGCAGTGTGGTGTTTTCCCCGGACTTGGGAGTCCTGGTGAGTTTTTGGTGTTGAAGTAAGTAGTTCAAGGCTAGTTGATGGGGGTCACAAAAATAAAGCATTTTGCTTCTCAAAACAATATGCGTTCAAAAGAGTAATACAGTTGCATGTTCAAAATCACTTGTTTCACAGTGTTACTTCTTTTAGCCATAAACACGTAAATAAATAGAAAAATAAAAATTAATTAATAAAAATTAATAATTATAAATAATAAAAATAAATAATTATACAAATAGTAAATATTTTCCGTGTTTATAGTAGGATGTAGATCATTGGTACTCATTTGAAAAGTAACTTGCAGGCTCAAAATATGCGAACATGTCTGGCTTATATTATATTACACCGTATTTGTATTTTTCTGCATGCAGCCCATTTTATGCTTCAACGGAGCGAAAATATGTACACTTTGCTTAAATATGCACATTTTTCTATTAATAATAGGCCGTAGTCACTTACCAAAACAGTGATCATTTATTCATGAATTAGTGTTTGAAAAACCGCGATCGACAGTACACACAAAATAAGTGCAGGCTTTTTATTCCAAGTGCAATAAGTCGGTGCTTGAACGTCTCATCAATTGTGCCTGAAGTGCTGCACGGTACGTCTGATATAACTATTTAACGCAACTGAATGTTGACCCCCCCCCCCATGTTGGTATTTAATAGTACATACGAGAACGTCAGTGTTTTAACTACCGACATTATTCCTTCAGATGAACACTACCATCTGCATTTTTATTAGCACAACTATTTATTAAAGGAGGTTAATAAGTAGAGCAACTGTAGGCCTTGCAGTATTATTTCTATCGGATGTGAATAATTTTTTCGATTGCCCGTCTGACTGCTTATTTCTCATCCAAAATGGCATATGATTATTATCGTATATAAATCACATGACTTCCCGCTTAAATGAGTTCCTCCATCTGAGTCCATATCTGCAATCCAGCACAAGAAGAGTCTTCTATAAGAGACCGGCTCTTTTTTTAATGACTTTTTATTAAACTCAAAGGTGCTTTTTTTTTTTTTTTTTCCTGTTCATCTTTCCCTCCTTTCTCCACCTTTCCATTGCTGAACTCCCCCAATGTTGCCCTTCTAATTCTCTTGTCGTCCTCCTCTATATATTTCTGCTGTGTCTCATAAGATCAGCTTTCCTCTCTGACTTGGCTCTTCACGATTCTTCCTCCTCCCTTGAAGTTAATGAAATTTAGCACTTTCGTCCAATGCCTCGCTCCCTATTCTCAGTCGTTAATATTATTATTCAGTCATAATAATAACTAGCTCACGCCTCTACTTCAGTTTCAATCTGTATTGCATAAGATGTATAAGGAGGGGAAAAAACGTTTTTTTTTCCTGATGTGATTTCCTCTTCTATCTTTACATACATAATGCATGTATTCATTAATTTTCTACCACTTATCCTCACGAGGGTCACAAGGGTGCTGGAGCCTATCCCAGCTGTCTTTGGGGGAGAGGCGGGGTACACCCTGGACTAATAAGCAAGCCAATAAGCAGGCTAATACTAGCCTACTACTACTAATAGTAGTAGTAATAATCAGAAGAAGAATAATGATGATAGTAATAATAATTAATGAATAATATAATAATGATTATTATATAATTGATGACTGTCCACTGGACAGAATGGTTGCAGAGCGTGAGCAGCGGTTTTGCATTGTGTGTACTTGTGTACATTTAATGGTACGTATTTCCTAAGGCGGACAAATTATGCTCATTTTCGGCCCTTTGTATTGAGATCTGGACTCCTATAGAGCAGCTACACACAATTACAGCACAGAAAACTTCTAGATCTTCCAGAATCTGCACCTATTCCATCTGTGTTTCCTTGTGTTTCCTGCTTCCCGCTAAAGCTGTCTGTTTTTAATTTATTCCACCGACTCTGCTGTGATTGGTGACACTCCCAAGGGCTCCTGAGGACTTCTAATTTTGTGGGTATAGACGTTGATAATAAATGTGGTGGAATTGTGGTCATCACACGTTTTTTGCAGTGTACTTGTGTACATTTAATGGTGGCCTAAAACAATTTCTCTACTAAATCTGTCCAAAAGTGGGACTTGTTCTTGTTCGTTATTTAAATTTATTTATTTTTTTTAATGTTTACTACATTCATTCATATCCTGTGCATCTCCAGGGAGCTAAATCCCCCCCTGTTCTCAGAACCTAGTGACGCCCCTGTAGGCTGGAGCCTATCCCAGCTGTCTTCAGGCGAGAGGCGGGGTACACCCTACAGCCAATCACAGGGCACATATAGACAAACAACCATTCACACTCACATTCAGCCGTGTGAAATGTTTGGGTTTGACTCTGGTTGGTCTGTTGACTTGGCTTGTTGGTTCGTCAATACGGAAAATTTCTGCTCTGGAAAAATGATCTGTCACAAAGCCACTTATAGTCTCACACACGCATACACTCACACTCACACACACACACACACACACCCACATAAGAAGGCTGAACACCCCGGTGAGTTCTGACAGCGTGCCATGCATCTCATGTTAATCCAGACAGGGTTGCTGATGCGCTTCTGCTTTTATTTAGACATCCATTCAAAAAACACACACACCCAGCCACACACAAACACACACATAATACTACATTTTAAGTACAGTATATTCATGCTGCAAATACCTGAAGAAGAACTCAGTTTTCAGCTGATTTTTTTTTTTGCAAGAGTCTATTCTGGTGGAAGAGTGGGAGTATCTGTTTTTTTATACCGTGTGTTTCTCTATGTGCATCTGTGTCTGTATTGCTACACCTGTTCCTGCGACCTGGTCACATACTGTATGGTAACCATGGTTACAACTTCACATCTCACATCAACTGGCTGGAAAAAAAGTGTATTGGTCTTGCTACATATACATAATATTTCCATTGAGTCATTCAATAGGCCTCCAAATTTTTCAAGCGTACACACAAACGATGTACCACAACGGTCCGAAGCCTGAGAACTTGAGGTCGACCAACTTCCATTCGGTCATAATTTATTTATTGATGTGTAGCCATTCAATTAGCGATTTGGATCTGGTAGAAAACCCTGACTTTATAATTTCATTTTCATTTCTTTTCCTGCTGTCCATTTATTTTGTAATATTATATTGGTATTATATCGGTACTTTGCAGCTTTTTTTCATTTGAAAACAAAAAAAAAAAATCTCACCCGGTTTCACCTCTTGTTCTTCTGTTTGCATAGACTCCCAAAAACAAGTCCAGCTTAAAAGAACCACTTCTTAAAACTTTGGTTTGTTGGGAGGATGTGGTACTGCCCATTCGTTTTGATAGTTGTCAAACTGTTGCTGAAGCTTGATGCTTTTCCAACGTGACTTGATTGTGTGGAAGACTCAAAAGAGCAAGCTGTCAGTAAGAATTCATCAGTGTCCTAACTGTGTGTAAGTAATCGAATAAAAGCGGTTTGCTGTGTAGCATTATAGCATGTGCATACATGGAATGGAGTGGAAATGTTTTTTTTTTTTAAACACAGGTAGACACGCAAATAAAAATGTGATGACCACATTTCCACCACATTATTATCAACGTCTATACCAGGGGTCAGCAACCTACGGCTCCAGAGCCGCATGTGGCTCTTCAGCCTCTTTGTTGTGGCTCCCTTTGCAATGCTCAAATATTTGTTTTAACACCCAAATGAGGAAAATATGCATCTTTTGAACAAAATCCGACTTTCTGTGAGGCCGTATACTAGCAAGAGTACTTGATCAACTCCACTTTTTCTCTACTGTGATATCCCAAAATTCCCTCAATCAAAATCTTGGGAGACTAGCAAATTGCTCTGGATGTGAGCATGTTGCTACACATTTCTTAAGGCGTGCATGGGGAGAACATGCAAACTCCACACAGAGATAGCCGAGGGTGGGATTGAACTCGGGTGTCCTTGCTGTGAGGTCTGCGCGCTACCCACTCGACCGCTATGCAGCCCCTATATTCTGCTGTTAAATTATGTTTCGCGGCTCCATTCTATTTTTCTTCAGTGAGCGAGGGGGTAAAATGGCTCTTTTGATAGTAAAGGTTGCCGACCCCTGGTCTATACCCACAAAATTAGAAGTCCTCGGGAGCCCTTGGGAGTGTCACCAATCACAGCGGAGTCGGTGGAATAAATTAAAACAGACAGCTTTAGCGGAAAGCAGGAAATACAAGGAAACACAGCTGGAATAGGTGCAGATTCTGGAAGATCTAGAAGTTTTCTATGCTGTAATTGTGCGTAGCTGCTCTATAGGAGTCCACAAGTCAATACAAAAGGCCGAAAATTTGCATAATTTGCCCCCCTTAGGAAATACGTACCAAGTGTATGGATAGAAAAACATCAGAAATTGGTCAGAAAGCCTATTTTTTATTTCATGTTTATTCTCATATACAAAACTCAACACTGAGTATTCACGTGTTGGGAGAGATTCGGTCAAATACGCTCTTCTGGTTAAACATGGGCATTGTTTTCTCTGTTTTGATCAACAAAAAATATATAGAAAGACAGAATAGTTGAATAGATTGCCCTTCAGAAAAAAAAAGAAAAAAGATTGAGGCTAGATGCTGGGATTAAATCTCACTCTGGCTCGGACCAGAGAGATTACCAACTCGCTGAAAAATGCTAGATTAGACATACACACACGTGATTGCACACACGCATGCACTTACACACAGCGCTGCCCCCCCCGCCACTCACACACACATACCCACACACACACACCAACAATGTGGCGTATTAGGCTTCATGCTGACCCAAGGCCCAGGGTGAACCAGATGGCTACTCTTTGTGCTGTTACATAAGTCAAACGACTATGTATTTTCTTGCTAAACTTTCAAATACTCCATAGACATGTCATCCGTATAAATAAAAACCCTTTTCCAAGAGGTAATAGAATCTACAGAGGTGACACCCAAAGTCGCCAAATCAGTGACAAATGAAAATGAGTATTTAAAAGTAGACAAAAGACACGCCGATCATCAAGAAGCGGGAGGGCAGTGACGCAGTGCCAGGGACGACTAATGAATTGCCAGATAAGTATCCCCCTTTCTCTCTCTCTCACACACACACACACATAAAGTACTTCCAGTATTGGGTGCTGGCCGAGCCAAGGTGACCGCACAAGGTGATGGGATGTCGCAATGCCAACGGGGCTGACTGATGTCACCGGTCACGTTTACGTTTACATGAGGAGTTTTTCTCTTTCCGAATGACCTTTCCGAAAGCAATGGTATACATTGAAAGGAATATTCCAATCGCGTGTCTACATGCGGCGCTATAATCAACCAGAATAGTCAATGGGGCATGCCCAGTAAAGCGTAAACACCAACATCACGTGATACCGACTTCCTTGAGTTTTTTTTTTCACTTGTTGGAATAACTCAGTATTCCCAGTTTTTTGTTCGTCCGGTCTTGAAATTTAGTTTGAATCAAAAACAAACTTTCCTTAGCAGTCCAGTACCGATTGCTCGCCTCCATTTTTTTAAATCGAAGAACATCTCGAGCTGCGTTTTACATCATATCTCAGCATTCGCTGGAAGAACGCACCCGGGAAAACAGGAAAAGATAAAGCTCGGCACATGTTTTATATAGATATATATTTTCTTTTTTTTAATAAAACTGGACTTGCGAATGGCGTATAGAAGGGTTTAGATTCTGTTCCACAGATGGCGCTAATGCACACGAAAGCTTCTTGCCAACCGCCAATAAACAACAGAAGAAAAACACCACGAAGAAAAACGCAGTTTGACAACTTTCCGATTGAGCGGGTACAAGATACCTCAATCGGATTGGGGAAAGGAATATTCCACCCCTCGGAATCTGATTATATATTCATTCGGATTGGCACTTTTCTTTGGGAATGAGGTGTATACAAAGGTTAGAGTCTTTCCGAATTGGAATATTTGGGTCCATGTATACGTGGCTATATCCTCAGGAATCACTTTTACTGATTACTGATACAGGACATCCCAAAATCTCTGCCATACATCCACATGTCCCTTTTTGTGGGCTATAATCTAAGTGGATACTAACTGGATACTCATTGGTCATTCATCTACAAAGAGAGGACCTTGTCGGTCTTTGACTTGTTTTATCTTAGCCCGCCAGCCATATGTGGCTATGATTAGCAGCTGGCGAGATAACGATGGCTTCATAAAACCTTCCTCTCCTCAGTCATGTATACCTTACTCCCTTAAGGATTAGAGATCTCACACAATTAAGGAAACGAATTACCTTCAGCTCCAGAATGATCTTTTCCAGCAACACCAGACTAAATATGTCATATTTCAACAAGTGGTCTACCTTGGAGGGACGGCATATGGCCACAGTGTAGGAGTGACATGTAACAGCAACAGTACATTCTGGTGTTGCTAGCTCGTATTACATAATGTGTTCTCTTCATAGCAAAAACATCTCAGATGCATTCCTTCCTATGATGCTGTAGATCGTCAAAACTTGTTCGGTTTGGCAATGGAACGACTCAGAATTTAGATGAACATATGGACCAAAATTTTAACAACCGGTGCACGTTTCCCTTCTGGTTACACAATAAGTAAAACATTACGTTTTTTTTAATTTCATTCAGCCATGGCTAAGATTCAACCTGTGGAATCCATCCAAAAATCCAGTTTCTAGCACTTTTTTTTTAGAGATAGACTTTGCAGTCTGGGACCGTCTGGTTGGGCGACCCGATGGGAAACAGTCTACACTTTCATAAGCAGCCAAGCCTCATGTTTTGTCATTTGTGTTGCAGCAGGGGGCAACGGGAACAGAGAACGGAATCCCTTGCACAGAGCCCCGAGATAATGCTTCAACTCTGCAAACACGAATCCATCTCTTGTGTACTGTACTTTATCTATTGTACTTCCAAAGCATTGTTTTCTTGTTATAACGGTCTGCTGCTACAAGTCCACTCATGTTAAGTCATGATGTAGCTGGCTTATTGATGGATACTGTTCTTTTTCAGTTCTATTGACATGGCAGGTTATGTAAAAGACAAAAAACCCAAGGGTTAGGGTTTAGGGGTTAGGGTTTAGGGGTTAGGGTTAGGTATAGGGGTGAAGGAGGTCTTGATAGCTGCTATCATAAGCGAATAACTCGAACGGTGCATCCTAGGGCGTTTTTCCCGAGGACGACCCCCCCCATAAGTGGGCACGGGCTTTTGTTTGGGACCACTTCCGACTTCCTGTCCCCGCCGGAAGGGGGCGCAATTAGCCAAAAACATGCATATCTCGGGAACCGGACGCCGTACAGTGTTGGGGGTGGTCTCGTTGGAAAGCTGGTGGTCGAATAAATGTAAATGGTAGTCGGTTCCGTCTCGATACGAGCTTCCGCTGGTGAGTAACAGGCGAAAAATGCGTCCTCCATTGACATTGCATGGTGGGAGATGCAGTACATAGGAATGACCACCAATTGTCCCGCAATTGGGACACCCCAACTTTTCTAGAGCCTATCCCAGCTGTCTTTGGGCGAGAGGCGGGGTACACCCTGGACTGGTGGCCAGCCAATCACAGGGCACATATAGACAAACAACCATTCACACTCACATTCATACCTATGGACAATTTGGAGTCGCCAATTAACCTAGCATGTTTTTGGAATGTGGGAGGAAACCGGAGTACCCGGAGAAAACCCACGCATGCACGGGGGAGAACATGTAAACTCCACACAGAGATTGCCGAGGGTGGAATCGAACCCTGGTCCTCCTAGCTGTGAGGTCTGCGCTCTAACCACTAGACCTACCTTTTTTTGGATAGGACCATATTTTTGCCTGTTCTCCTTTGGTGTTGGTTTACACCAGTAGAACAAATGGAAGCTTCCATATTGATATTGTCATTCACCTCTCAATCGTGTTGTAGTAATAAATATTAAAGCTAAAATTGTTCCATGCCACCATTGTATGATTCCATTTCTCATACATCATCGTCATTGTGTGAATCGCTGAATGAGGCAATATCTTAAAAGCACAATGCATACTTTGAGCTACAAAGGCACTGTAGTCCATTTAAATAGGGTTTTGTTTTATGGGTTATGTAATTTTACTTAGGAAAAAACAATGAACATTCCATTCGGCACCGTGCAGCACCGGCAAATACAGGGCTCTTTTTTTTTCTTAACAAGTTACATTGCGCTTATTTATATAACGCAATTATAATTCAATTTTGCAGATTATGTGAGGTATAAATGATCTAAATTCACATCAAAGAGTTTATGACGCATAGTACGCTTCGTCTCAAACCAATATAGTCATAATGGATATGGCAGATTTTGACGGTCTTCAACTTCAAAGCTAAACCGTTTTTATTCCCCTCCGAGGTACAAGCAGTGAATAAGACGCTGAATTTGTCTGTATTTGAAGTGTGCGGTCTAATGATGATGTCACTCTTTAGATATATTTCTTGTTGTTATTGACGCACACACCGCAACGTCAGATGCATTTTATAATGCAGATAAATACAAAAATAGCAATACTTTTTTGAGAATTGATTTAAATATTGAAATATGAACAAAACCAGGACGCATGATGAAGCAAGTGGTAAAAGTGCAGTCATATTGAGTGTTGTTGTACAACAAAGGGCTGAGTGTCAGTGAACTGTAAGGACTTTGTTACAGCAAAGGTTACACTAAGGTTAGCTCATACTACAGCTTGTCTGTGAGTGTTCTCTTGGGGAAACAAGCATTCAGCAGCTTTTTCCCTTCACTGTTTCACCCTGTCTGACTCGTGACTGCTGTGGGTGTCTGGTTGAGTTCATTTCTTATTAATGTGTACATATCAGCACGTGCATACTTATTATGTAGTATACCGCCAGTGTGGGGGGTGTCTGGGTCTCTCGTATTTGCTGTGGAGACCTGAGGCGGTGGAGCAGAAGAGGTCCGTTTTGAAATATGGCTGACATACGCTAGCAGATATGGACTCATTTCTACCGACTTGAACAACGATGTACAGTAAAGTCTCGTTATATCGATATTGTCGTGAGTCGGAAAAAATATCGATATAACCGGACTGTCGATATATCCGATCCTGCGCCGAACTGCATTAAAAGTGGGCAATAATGTTGTTCTATAGTATAGAACAATTTCGAGCAGCTTAAATCAACCAACTGTACATATGAAAAACAGTGATTATTGCAAGCGATAAAAAGATATCTGAATACAACACAATTAAATACATGTATTTGTACGCTTGTGTCTTCGTTGGAATAGGTGTGTATGCTATGTCAGTTGGTTCTTCTGTTGCAGGCATGTGTTTGGCCAGCTATGTGGGGCGGGTTGAGCATGACCTGTGAACCAGGAAGTGCGGGAATCGGTGTGTGTGTGCTGTGCTCTGGTGGTGGAAATGTGAAAAATAAAGTTGACTGGAAGCAGCCGTTCGCCGTGTTCTTTTTTGGTATTGAAATCCTTAAGCAAAGATTGATTTAAGCTGCTTTTGTATCGATATAAGCAGACCAAATTGGCTGGCGGGAGATGAAAAGGGCATCGTAGTAACCGGATTATCATAATAACTGGGTATCGTACTAACGGAACTAATTATATCATAAAAGACTAGAAATTTGCCGGGAAATGAAAATAGTATCGTAATAAGCAGTACTTCGATATAACCGATATTGATATAACAAGACTTTACTGTATTTTGAAGTGTTTATAGCCTTGTTTTGGCGATCACATTGTCAATAGGGTAATCCAACAGATACCCCACTTGTGTATTCATATTAGGCTTTCACATCCGTGGAGATGGGTAAATTCCAGACACGACGAAGGCCCTGTCTACACTGGGATGTTCCTGCCATTTTTTTTTTGGTGGGTTGAAAAAAAAAAATTCTGAGAAAAACTCAAAATGAGCTTCTCAACTCATTGGAAATTGCAGGAGGTCATTACTCAATATAACAGCCTCATTCACGGTGTCAAAGATGGCTAAAATCATCACACAGCAACTTAACACTCAGAAGCTACCTAGTAAATATACAAGACAAGTGCCAATGCGACTTGAAAATAACAACCAACAGCTGTTTTAACTTCTACCCATAAGTCAAAGCAGTTCATTGGCCAACGCTCGGCCACCAGAGGGAGTGAATGAGCTCAGGCTGCTACCGTTTCCTCACTGACTCAAGAGTCAGAGGGTTAGTAGAAGTTCTGAAGTGAAGATGTCGCGACATTAGAACATGGTTATAAATTAGCCAAATACATCAAATGCAATATTCCGTATGTACCGACACGGGATACACACAACGCATAGCCAAGAGCACTAGCACAGGATGTTTGTTACCTGGATGCTTCTTTGTCTTCTTAATTGAGATGGGTCTTTGTATTTTATAATTAGTTTTTTCTAGCAGTCTGTTCCATGTAGAGCATGCTATATTTTTCCATTATATTTTTTTATTATGTATTTTAGTCCTAAATCAATTTAAGTGGCTATTTGGGAGCCGAAATAGTCGTCTCTTTTAAGGGAGCTGAGACAAAAAAAAAAAAAACATCTCTCTTAAAGGAGCTAAACTTCCCATCACCAGTGCATTCACATTCACCAATTGGACTCAGTGTTTAGTTTAAATGAAGCATGCTATTGACGGCAAGATGAAGCTGGATGAAAGACCTTTAAGCCGTTGTTCATGCATGTTTGTACCTAATTGGCCATAAAATTAATCAAGTAGTGCAATTTTCCTGATGTTACATGTAAAAGAAAATAGAGCCTATGCAAGCTGTCTTCGGATTGATCGCCAGCCAATCACAGGGCACATATAGACAAACAACCATTCACACTCACATTCATACCTATGGACAATTTGGAGTCGCCAATTAACCTAGCATGTTTTTTGGAATGTGGGAGTAAACCGGAGTACCCGGAGAAAAGCCGAGGAGAACATGCAAACTCCACACAGAGATGGCTGAAGGTGGGATTGAACCCCAGTCTCCCAGCTGTGAGGTCTGCGTGCTAACCACTCGACCGCCGTCTTTCTTTCAATTAAACACAGCAAAAATGGGCATGGCATGCGATTAATCACGATTAATTAATTTGATGAAACTATGATTAATCTGACTACAAATCATTTTAATCATTCTTATCTAATTTAAATGCGTTTTTATTCCACATGTAATACGTCTTACGTCTGTCTTAGGGCGAGAGGCAGGGTACACCCTGGACTGGTGGCCAGCCAATCACAGGGCACATATAGACAAACAACCATTCACACTCACATTCATACCTATGGACAATTTGGAGTCGCTAATTAACCTAGCAGGTTTTTGGAATGTGGGAGGAAACCGGAGTCCTCCGAGAAAACCCGAGGGTGGAATCGAACACTGGTCTCTATGTGGCCTGAATACATTTAGACATACATAAATACAGTCAAATACTTGTCTCCACATATTTTTATTGCTAGATGCCAGGTCTTTGTGTATGTTTGTGTGTGTGCACATTGTGTGTATTTGTGTTAACCTCTGCTTCTTAAGGCTGAACGCCGCTCCGCATCAGGATTGCACTTGGCTTTAGGGCCGGTTCTCGAGCGTTTGCCCCCAGGCTCTTCTTCCTGAGTGGTCCCCGTGTGCTCTTCAAACTGACACCGCTCATGCACGCTCACGTTCAAGCACTTGTGCTAGCCCACCTGGGGATTGACACGTCTGTGTAAATGCGCCCACAGTGTGTTCGACTATACCGATGCACGGTGCGAATGCATGAAGTGGACTTGTCATGCCGCATGCGCTTATATACCCGTGTAAGGTTGAAACAACACGTACATACAGTCAAGTGTGCACAATGTGGCCCCAGGCAATAAGGATCAAGGCAGTGCTTAAGAAGGCTAAGGTAAAAACGGGATGGGAGCGGGGGCGGAAAAGATCACCTCGGGTCATGGCTTCCAGTGCTCCAAACGTTGCAGAACACGCTGTCAATAATCAAAATAATAATGTCAAAAACTCCGCAACACATTGAATTCTCCCGACACCGACAACTTTATGTTAGTGATATTGCTGACTCATGTTCATTGATGGACAGGTGTACTATACTGAGGCCAAGCTTTGTGTTACTGACTTGTTTTCTTGGCTTACATAAGCTCTGTCAATGCTAGTGTGGACGTGTGCTGGTGGGGCGTGACAAATATATGTTTGTCTGTGTTTGCAAACAACCGCTGTGCATCTCTGTCAATTAATTCCTGTCAAAGCCACAGCAGCACACTGAAGACACGGACAAAGCAAATGGGTACTTTCGGATTTCCCATTAGTACGTGGTTAAGTGGAAGAGAAAGCAACAGAAGGATACTTCCTTTCTTGGAAGTATCAGCAAGGAGCTGCAGTGTTGTGGAAACAACGAAAGACGGAAAAAGCTTTGCACTCACGCACAAACTATGACGATGAGGGCTTTGGTATAAACATCACAGATCAATGGCTGACGGAATGTTTGAAATGCATTTTTCAACAGTGGGCGAGTGTTTAGCATGTAGGCCACACAGTCAGGAGATCGGGAACACGTGGGTTCAAATCTCTGTGTGGACTTTGCATGTTCAAGTGCGTTTTCTCCTCCGACATTCCAAAAACCCGATTCCAAATTGTCCATAGGTATGAATGTGAGTGTGAATGGTTGTTTGTCTATATGTGCCCTGTGATTGGCTGGCCACCAGTCCAGGGTCTACCCCGCTTATCACCCAAAGACAGCTAGGATAGGCTCCAGCATACCCATGACCCTAGTAAGGATAAGCGGCATAGAAAGCCGATGGATGGACATTTTGTTATCCTTCTTATATTATTATCAAACCGTATCGTGTGTACCCATTTTGTGTCTACAATATCGTTTAGTCACAATAAATTGCAAAGGTTCCACCTTATGAATTCGCTAGGCCCCTAAATGTCTCAGAAATGTTTAATTTTCCGGTCCAAAAAACCCTAAATCAGAGCGTGTGGAGAATGATGACTGTATCTTTTTTAACCGAACAGGAACTATTTACCTTTTAATCTGTTTGCTCTTTCTTGATTTAAATCTGAATCATTTTATCAGAAGTGTTTGTTTTATGGCTTCGCAGACACAAAGTATCTGTGTTGATAATTTTGCCATTTTGCCATTACACAGCACAGTAGCCACGTTTACATGAGTTTTTCTTTTTCCGAATGACCTTTCCGAAAGCAATGGTATACATGGAAAGTAATATTCCAATCGCGTGTCTACATGCGCCGCTATAATCAACCAGAATAGTCAATGGGGCATGCCCAGTAAAGCGTAAACACCAACATCACGTGATACCGACTTTTTTGAGTTTTTCTTTCACTTGTTGGAATAACTCCGTATTCCCAGTTTTTTGTTCGTCCGGTCTTGAAATTTAGTTTGAATCAAAAACAAACTTTCCTTAGCAGTCCAGTGCCGATTTCTCGCCTCCATTTTTTTAAATCGAAGAACATCTCGAGCTGCGTGTTACGTCATATCTCAGCATTCGCTGAAAGAACGCACCCGGGAACAGGAAAAGATAAAGTTCAATCTTGCTAATATTTTATAATTAAGCTCTGCACATGTTTTATATAGATATATATTTTCTTTTTTTAATAAAACTGGACTTGTGAATGGCGTATAGAAGGGTTTAGATTCTGTTCCAAAGATGGCGCTAATGCACACGAAAGCTGCTTGCCAACCGCCAATAAACAACAGAAGAAGAAAAACACCACAAAGAAGAACGCAGTCTGACAACATTCCGATTGAGCGGGTACAAGATACCTCAACCGGATCGGGGAAAGGAATATTCCACCCCTGGGAATCCGATTATATATTCATTCGGATTGGCACTTTTCTTTCGGAATGAGGTGTATACAAAGGTTAGATTCTTTCCGTTTGAGCAAATAACCCAAATGGAATTGGAATATTTGGGTCCATGTAAACGTGGCTAATGTAGCATGTGGTCTTTATGCCTTTAGGTTCTTGGTTAGAAACTCTTGGAACACAAGTGCAGCGTGCATTTTTTACCCCTGCTTGTGTGGGTTCACTCTCGGTACTCCGTTTGGTCACCGTCCAACAGAATGCATATAAGGTGAGAGGAAACCAAATTGATCATAGGTGTGAATGTGAGCGTGTACGGCACCGTACCAACAATACCCGTGAATAGGATCATCACCCGATGACCGTATTAGAGATATGACGTCTGGAGAAAGACATCTGATGGGAGAGACGGCGCCATCAACCTATATAAGGGTGTCACAAGGAGGAGGTTGAATGGTGGGGGTGTGGTGTTGCTATGGGTGATTGGCAGGGCAGATGGTTTGTGACTGGTGACGCACAACTATTGTCAGAAGTGTGTGTGTGAGAGAGAGACAGAGAGCGAGACTAAGCAGGACAGACTGGAGGTCAGTCTGATCTCTCATCAGCCCCCCTTATGATTGAAACTTACAGTATTTGAAAGAAAATGTGTGTGTCAGCCTTTTGTTCGGTTGTGCACTCCAGGTCCCATTAAAGCGGGGTGGGAGGGCGGTGGACCTGTCACTTCGGAGGGTTGGATGTGATGCTGGTGATGGAGGACTGAGGTTTGGGATCTGGCCTTCACTCCTCGGGAAACACGTCCGTCTTATGTTTTTGTGTGCACGGGAAAGTTGACTTTTTTTTTTTTAACATCGGGCTGCGACAGCAAGATTTAAATGATAATGGCTCCATTGACCCTGGGAAATGCTGCATTAGCGGGAGTTCTATTCATGTGTGCGTGTTTGCTGGTGTGCTTTGTCCTTTCCCCATGCACACGGAGTGGGGTGCATAGTGGGGTGCATATTGTGTCTTTTCTGTGTTTTTTTTTTTTTTGGTGGCTAACACGTTTCTTCTTTTGACTGTAAATCTTTCTTCAGCCTACACACAAACACACAGTTTTGCTTTGATTGGAGCAAACCATTCCAGTAGCTGGCCGCAATGACATAAATGAAACATTCGTTCATTTTGTACCGTTTTTTCCTCACGAGGGTCACAGGGTGCTGGAGCCTATCCCAGCTGTCTTGGGGCGAGAGGCGGGGTACACTCTGGACTGGTCACCAGCCAATCACAGGGCACATATAGACAAACAAACCATTCACATTCATACCTATGGACAATTTGGAGTAATCAGCGGCATAAAAGATGGATCGGAGCAGGAGGGGATAGAAAAGAATAAAAAAGAAAACATTCATTCATTCATTTTCTACCGCTTTTTCCTCACGAGGGTCGCGGGGGTGCTGGAGCCTATCCCAGCTGTCATCGGGCGAGAGGCAGGGTAAACCCTGGACTGGTCGCCAGCTAATCACAGGGCACATATAGACAAACAACCATTCACACTCACATTCATACCTATGGACAATGTGGAGTAATCAGCGGCATAAAAGATGGATCGGAGCAGGAGGGGATAGAAAAGAAGAAAAAAGGAAAACAGTGCAGTGATAATACAAAGTGATTTGGAGTCTCTAACCACTCGGCCACCATGCAGCCTGAGAAGAAAACAGTAAACATTCATTCATTTTGTACCGCTTTTTCCTCACGAGGGTCATGGGGGGTGCTGGAGCCTATCCTATCACATTCATACCTATGGACAATTTGGAGTCGCTAATTAACCAAGCATGTTTTTGCAATGTGGGAGGAAACCGGAGTACCCGGAAAAAACCCACGCATGAACATGCAAACTGCACACAGAGATGACCGAGGGTGGAATCAAACCCTGGTCTCCTAGCTGTGAGGTGTGTGCGCTAACCACTCGACCACCGTGCCGCCCATAAATGAAACACTTATCTCTAAATATATTTTTTTGTGTCTTACTCCACGCAAAGGTCAGTGTGTTATTTTCTTATCTTTTCATTGCATATGTCGTTTCTTCCTCTCATTCCCTTACTAGGTCTCCTTTTTATCTGGGAAATATCTGTCCTTTCCAAATGTTGTACCTTTTTTTTATTTTTGAGCTGCTCTATTTTCATACAAATTATTCATGTATGCTTTCTTCATAAAAAAAAAAAAAAAACATGTCTCCTCTACCCCCCTCCCCATTGTCCTGGTTGGGTTGATCGGGCCTCCTCTCCAACTGTGCCCTCCTGTCCGAATGATGCATTAATCCAGGTTACCCCCGCCTGTTGTTTATTCCACACGCCCGCCACAATGGCCTCGCACGTGCACGCATATTTGCTCACAAAGGCTCTCCTTGTCTTAACCATCACGCAGGCTTGACACAAAGCGGGCAAACAAAAGCCCGGTGGTGCACTACGGTGTTGGCGAACGCAATCCCACATCTTTTAGGCACAGACATCACTAACCATGCATGAAGTCATCATTTCAATTCACACTCACCGGGACCCTTTGTAATAAATTCATATTGTATTTCTGTGATTTATTACTGTGGAGTTGTGTTTCGATGATCCCCCCATATCACCCCCCCTCCTCGACCTGTCTGTTTCTCAGTGCATCCATCTTGCTGTTATCATCCTTTAAATACTCATTGTCTCCGTGATGCCTGGCTGCTATTTGCTCATTTTACATCTCATGATCAGCGGCCATAACGTGTCAGGATCCATTTCTCCGCAATCCTGATTTGGATTCAACATGTCTGGTGTGATTAAGCGTGATAAAGGTCATACGGATCAGAGATGTTTTCTCGCCGATCAGTCATTAATTCACCATTACACTCTCGGGTATTGAAAAAGTTGTATTAATTTCATCAGTGACTACTTCCTTTTGGTCATAACGTGTGCATTTGTGTTTATTTTGGGACTTTGATCAACTAGACCGCCATAAATATTTCTGTATCTGAAAATAAAAGTGGATGTTCAAAGGCGTAAACATAAGGAACTACACATACATACGTTAGTTAGGGTGCATCAAAAAACACAATTATTGAATTTTGATATGGCTGGGTACTAAAAGTGTTCCAATGTATGTAGAAACAACACATACAAAATATTTTTCCAATAAATGATTATTATTTAGGGGTGCCACCATACACCTGTTTTTGTGGAATAAAGTGAACAGTTCAATGGTCGCCATGGAGATTTGAGGTCAGCAAAGACTGCATCTCAAGAACTCCGAGGTGATCTTTATGTTTTTGTTGGTATTTATACTCCTATTAAATATTACTAGCAAATTTGCGGGTTTTGACTTTGTAGTTCATATTTATAGGTATTTAGTGCTCATTGCCTCTACGGTAGCTAACATTAGCTAGCTACAGTTTGCTAATGACAGTTAGCCAAGTGGTTAGCACGCAGGCCACACAGCTAGGAGACCCGAGTTCGATTCCACCCTCGGCCATCTCTGTGTGGAGTTTGCATATTCTCCCCATGCGGTTTCCTCCCACATTCCAAAAACATGCTAGGTTAATTAGCAACTCCAAATTGTCCATAGGTATGAATGTGAGTGTGAATGGTTGTTTGTCTATATGTGCCCTGTGATTGGCTGGCAACCAGTCCATGGTGTACCCCGCCTCTCGCCCGAAGACAGCTGGGATAGGCTCAAGCAACCCCCGCGACCCTCGTGAGGAAAAGCGGTAGAAAATTAATGAATGAATGAGTTAGTATGTTCTCTGTAGGCGGCATTATGAATTATCCTTACTGACCTTTTTTTTGCAGTACATTTAGCGAGTGAAGATTGCTTTTATGGTTATTACCCCATATTTACCATCTTAATGGGGTGACCATTCCAGTGTGTACCTCGCCTCTCGCCCGAAGACAGCTGGGATAGGCTCCAGCACCCCCGCGACCCTTGTGATATAAGCAGTAGAAAATGAATGAATGAATGAATCTAGCTAAGGTGGATGAGTGGTTACCATGTTGGCCACACAGTCAGGAGATTGGGAAGACCTAGGTTCGAATCTCTGCTCTTTGTGGAGTTTGCTTGTGTTTGCATAGGTTTTTTTCTTCGGGTACTCCGGTTTCCTCCCACATTCCAAAACATTCATGTTAGGTTAGCTGGCTACTCTAAATTATCCATAGGTATGAATGTAGGTGTGATTGGTTGTCCCTGCACATGTGGCGACCAATCCAGGGTCCAGGGACCAATCTGGGATAGACTCCAGCATACCCCAACGACCCTAATGAGGATAAGCGGTACAGAAAATTCATAGATGGATAAATCTAGCTATGTGATTAAGAACAAATAGCTTAAACTTAGATTTGATTTCTTATTTTACGACAAAAAAAATATTCCTGCCAAGCAAATTGTCTGAATTGTTCGCTCCAAATAAGAAATTCCATTTTAACTGCTTTTTTCCATCATCAATTTTAGATTTTCATCCTCTGTCCGACTACTTTTCTCCGTCCTTTCATGCCTATGAGAAAGGTGCAGATGAAGTCAGATACCGGAAGAACACGGCGGTGTCGCACACACTTCATGTTCACTCCGTCACACATACATTCACACGAGCACGGGAACACATGCCCACACGCTTCCTTCAGGCCCCGTTGCACTTTTAGCCTCAAGTCAATGCTTATGAAACACTCTGAAATTATTTCTCAACTTCGTCCTCTTTTATAATCACTGCACACATTTTAAATGAAGCGTAGTCTGACCCGACAACCCAGAAAAGTAACTTGAGCAACTTTCTTTTCGTAGTCAAGGCACGGTATCTACTCCGTCTTGAAAGAGTCTGGCCTCTAACATAATATAAGCAGCTACCTATATAGCAAGCGCAATATATAGAAGCGCGGGTGCGCCTCCTGAGTGTGTTTGTTTAATGTCTTGATGATTTCACGCTGTCTCAGAGCGAATTGCAAGGATGGGGCATACCTACTTTGCCATGCAAGTAATTTCAGCGCCGCCTCAGCAAGACGTCTTTTCTGCTTGGGCTGTTATTAGAGAACAACTACATCCACTTACGCTTTATTGTCCAATGATTGCATGTCACTCCCCATGTCTCCTTTTACACAAATTCTCGTACAACTCAGCCTTCTCACCTTCATGACAAACGCTTTTGTTATTATTTTTCCCAGCCATGCACACCTTAACAGGTCTCTCACTTCATTAGCTCTTAGAATACGAGCGAACATCGATGTGTTCATGCCTCAATGGAGGGATAAGCGAAGTGATAATAGGGAATGAAAAGGGCCCTCGACCTGTGTATCATCCACCAAAGGAAATTGAAGCCTAATGACTGCATGTCTTTTCCAAATGTCTCTCAGGGGACGGTGTTCTTGGTTAGATCCGGCAAAATGGAATTGGGTAGCAAGAAAAGAGAATCTGTACCTTTTACTGCATCAGTTGAACTGGGAAAATTCAAGTCTCTTAACTTAATGGGTCTCTCCTTCCATTGTTCCGTTCAGTCATTCTTTGCCAGTACTGTTCTCAAGCTTCCTTTCTAGGCAATAAGAACATCACAGAAAGGGCGAGGCCGTGTCCCTCAGTAGCTCGCTAACCTGCCCGTACCCCAGACCGGCCTTATCTCTACCTCCCAGCTGGCCTGTGAGGCAGAAGTGTGGAGGAATATAAAGCTTGGATGAGAGAAATGTACTTTGCCGCGGTGTGCTTGTGCAGCGTCCGTAAGGTTTCAGTGTGTGTTTGTTTTAGTGCGACATCTCTGGGTCTACAACTCAGTGTTTGGTGATGGACATAGCAATAACGTCCTTTTATTCTATTCTGGTACCTGAGTTCGTTGATGTAGTGGATGACCCAGTTGGTCCCGAGCTGGTCCTTCTTGGTTATAATGGTCTTTCCATTCAGAGTCATCTCGTCTCCGTCACATCCGACTTCCAGAACTCTGCCCTGCAGCAACTTTATCAGCGTCCCCGAGACGATGTTCTCCAGGATGTGATAGTTGAGCAGGTCTTAAAGTGGCGGACCAAATCCAAAATAAGCAAACCAGTGGAATAGTTCAAATGGAAAGAAAAGCTATTTTCCTGCTTGTTACCTCGAAGAGACACAGGGTCTCCGATGATTCTGTTCAAGGTCTTTGGTGGGATCTTCTCGAAGGCCTCGTTGGTGGGAGCAAAGATGGTTCTCTAAAATATTGATCAGACCGGTAGCAGTTAGCCACTCGTTTTCATTTGGGAGATTGAAATACAGTAAAGTCTCGTTATATCGATATTCTCGGGAGTCGGAAAAAATACCGATATAACCGGACTATCCATATATCCGATCCTGCGCCGAACTGCATTAAAAGTGGGCGGATCTTTGATATGGCATGTAATTTTCTCCTTGAGTTCATGGATTGCGTATCTAGCATGCTTTTGTACTACAATACATTTTGTACTACAGTAAATAAAAATAAACTTACGCTGTAGTGATTACCGGTTACCGGGACATAATTCACCCCGGAACTATCGATAGGGAAGGTGTTGCCACCCGGAGGGGTAGGCGCGAGGGACGGGTGTTTTCCGCTGTGTGTGCTGCACTCTGGTGGTGGAAGTGTGAAAAATAAAGTTGACTGGAAGCAGCCGTTCGCCGTGTTCTTTTTTGGTATTGAAATCCTTAAGCAAAGATTGATTTAAGCTGCTTTTGTATCGATATAAGCAGACCAAATTGGCTGGCGGGAGATGAAAAGGGCATCCTAGTAACCGGATTATCATAATAACCGGGTATCGTACTAACGGAGCTAATTATATCATAAAAGACTAGAAATTTGCCGGGAAATGAAAATAGTATCGTAATAAGTAGTAATTCGTTTTAACCGATATCGATATAACGAGACTTTACTGTATGAGGTCAAGCTGCCGCCGGTCTGACCAATATTTTGGAGAACGAAAGTCAGTACACCATCTTTGCTCCCACCAATGAGGCCTTCGAGAAGATCCCACCAGAGACACAGGGTCTCCGATGATTCTGTTCATGGTCTCTGGTGGGATCTTCTGGTGGGATCTTCTCGAAGGCCTTGTTGGTGGGAGCAAAGATGGTGTACTGACCCTCGTTCTCCAAAATATTGGTCAGACCGGCGGCAGCTAGCCACTCGTTTTCATTTGGGAGATTGAAATATGAGGTCTTTGAATCTTGTATCGATGGACTTACACGCAACGTCTCCAGGTCATCGTCAACGTCAATGAGCATGTGCACGTTGTTGGAAACGGCTGTGATGACGCGGTCGACCATGTGCACGATCCCGTTGGTGGCGTGTTGACTGGGTTTAATCAGTCGAGCGCAGTTCACCGTCACAATCTCAACCTGAAAGACATTATGTTGTTATGTTTGTTTGTGTGTGTGTGTTACCTCGTTGGAGTAGTGATGCACGTGTACATGGAAGTCTTGGTCCATGGATGTGAAGAAGGAATTTCCTATACGTTGGAAGACACAAGAGACAGAACGTCTTTAACTTTAACTTTAACTCAGCGCCTTGACCTTGTTTCCAGAGCGTGCATTGCTTCTGAAATGTTCAAGTTTCATCCCTGATTTGTTTCAGAAATCCATTTGGGGAATCAACCATTTTGAAAAGGCAAAAGTCCTTCAAAAAAAACTTTGAACAAACTTTTCGTCTTGGTTGTGGTTTCTTGCTAAAAATCATCAAGAGACGAGTCGGTTCGTTCATTCTAGCAAGAAAAATAAGCAGTGCTTTTCTTTTAATGGGGATATTTAACAAAGCAGTTGCTTTGGCAACATCCGTATTTCCATTTCGATCCACCTCTAATCGATAATGTTGATTGACAGTTAACCAACCACAGTTGTACGACTTTGAAGCTTTTAGTCTTACCAATTCCAAATACTGTAAAGGCTGCCATTGTCATTTTAACCCCATTTCTGTTGCAAGTCTTTGAAAAGTCTTTGTTGTACCGTAATTTGTACCTGCAAAATGGATTCCCAACGGCTTTAACGGAGAATTGACGGCAAATGGAAAAACAAATTATATTCCTGAAAGCATGCATACATTACAGATATGTTGGGTGTTAGGCTAAGAAGGCCTTCAAGAGGGAATAGTAGAATACAGTAGAGGAAGTAGAGTCCATCTTACCTGCAACCAGAGGCGAGCGCCCACTCTGGGAGGCAGTGGAAGAAAACGTTTTTTTGGCTTTTGAAGAAATTGAAATGAGCGCAGGAACTAGCTTGAAATAACAGAAAAAAATGTGTACACGTTACCGCAAATTCCCGTTTTAAATATCGGATTAAGGGTAGTGGTTGACTCTTATTGGATATATCGTGTTTGTGATTCCACGACGCCCATACATCGTCTCTAATGAGACACGTCTGTTTGCATTAAACTGCTCGTTAATGCTACACCGTATGGTTTATTCAACAGCCATTATTATTCAGCTGTCAGAAGCCATTGATTTGCACAATTCAGCCATCATCCTGCTTGATGTGCTGAGCAGCACTTAACCCATCCGGAATGTTTGTTCCTGACAGGGTCAGACTCATGTCACATGTGAGCACTGAGGAGCTGGTGCCGAAGCTGGAAGAAGATCACGTCTTTTGTACGAGGCCACGTTCCGTTTTTATAGCATATCACAGAAGGTGTGCCTACAATAAAATGACACTAAGCCACATAAAAGTACTTCAAGACATCAGACATCGTAGACTGTGATGTCACGAGATAAAACATCGGTCGGCTGTAAATTGTTGTTTGCTGCCGTGAATAAGCAATAGGACACGACACTTTGGTAAACCATACATTAGGAATTCTCTTTTTCTCCATATTTTCAGGCATTACTTCTGCAGTGACTCACTACAAAACAAGGACTCATAGACTAGTGTTATTTTTTAATGGTATACGCTGATCCCTCATTTATTGTGGTAAATTGGTTCCAGACCCGCCTGTGATAAGTGAATTTTCGCGATGTAGGATTCCTTATTTATAAATCAAATATTACATGATTAGAGCCCTCAAGGTATAAAATAGCACCCACATAGTCACCTTAACACTCGTAGTACCCCATGTAGTAGGCATAATAAAAGAAAAATAATCCATTTAAATGGGAACTACACTTTTTAAAAATGATTTTTTAAATTTTCATTCACATTCCTTATGTGATCGCATAAAGAGTGAGAGGACGGAAAGGACAACAACAAAGTGGCTACAAAATAAGGGCATGGAAACAGGAACTGAGGCATATAAGGCGACTAAACGAGCTGTCATGGCGGCTAACTCCCATATCGTGATAATTTCTTTCCCTTTTCCATGCATTCCAGCACAAGAAAACAAGTTTATATCAGCTTGCTAGCAACGGGCGTCATGGGGAAATACCTATTTTGACGCTAAACCCTCACAAAAAAAAACTAAAAATCAGCAGCATGAACATAACTGACTTGTATATTAACCAAGCTACAGCAATATTATTAATGTTGCAGCTTACATAAAAAATATTTTTATCTTGCGGATTAACCCAACACGTTGCTAATCGCTAGTCTTAGCATCATTCACAGATGGAAGAGTGGATACCTAATTCTCAATTTTGCTACAAAGACTCCGTCAGAGTTTTTAACCTGAGGACTGCAGCACACAACATGTGCTGGAAGACACAGCCATCCCAATGAGAACGGACATCCAAAGAGCGGATTTGTGTATTCATGCCAAACTCAACTTACAGTACATCACAGTTTAGGAATTTTACTCATACATAACCATAGGACCACCTTTATTGGAGAAATAATACTTGTTAACCAATTAGTGATATATGCATGCATAAACAAAGACACAAAAATGGGTCTTAGTGATAGCAAAAGTAAAGTGCATGAAAGTAGTACGAGATCACCACTGACCAGCGGAGCAGAATATTTAAATAACGTGACACATTCATTTCCTTTGGCATTTCTTTGGTGAATATAGATTGAATTTAAGATGAATTTACAGAGCGACGAAACGATGTGGTGGCAGTGTACAGGTGGTTGAGAGAAAGGTGCTTTACTTTTAGATGGACCTCATGCAATTTTGAGCAGGGCCAACGGATCATACAATAACAGTGTGCAGGGCGGAGGCCAAAAGCTATTTGCACCCTAATACAGGAAGTAGGTTGCCATTCCAAAAGGGTTAATGTACTTCCTCTGACTTCGTCCTATAGCAAACTGGAAATGGAATCAAGTGTATTTTACACAGGATCATATTGAGCCCAATATATTGACATAGCTCACAGTGTCAGTGTTCCATAACTAGATATTTTCAACTGTTTGGTAAAAGGTTTTGAGCGTAAGAGTAGACTTTCATGTGTGTTTTACAAAAAAAAACAAACATTATGTTGCAGAATAGTTGCCTTCAAGCCATAGCCCGCAAATATTTGCGTTTACCTGTCAAATGAAATATTTAACCCCCCTGCCGTTTTTGAGTCTGAGCTGTGCTGACAAATGCACATCCCCTCAGTTTGAAGATAGGCGGCATCAGCAGATTATTCCAGATTAGACCTGCTGGACCTGTGGGTGCAGCGCAGACTTCACGAGCAATTTACATGTTAATGTGTTGATAAAAGCTGCACCGGGGTGCTTATGATCATGTGCGTTTGTGGCCAAGTATGAAAGTGAAACCTTAATTAGTTCTGATATGTTTCCTCTTTCATCCGCACCTCAATGTTCCCTGTACAGAAATCGATGTTTGTTTATTCATCTTAAACCCCCGCCCCTTTACCTGCTTGTTTCTTCCTTGCGACCTAGACATTTTAGATGTTGGGGCAAAAGAGGAACCATATTTGTTTTCTCTTCATGTACATATGAATGTACATGGAGTTAAAGCTTCAAATCAGGTTTTAAAATGAATATGCAATGGAAATGTAATGCAGTGGTTCTCAATTCTTTTATACATTTCTACATCGCACTGCAACCCCCCCACATCCCCCACACACCCATGGGAAAAAGGGTGCGTTGTAGCGTTGAAGACATTACACAAGGAAGGGTAATTTAAATGCGTTCACACGTGTGCACACACACACAGTTTTCTACCGCTTATCCTCACGAGGGTCGCATGGGGTGCTGGAGCCTATCCCAGCTGTCTTCTGGCTAGAGGCGGGGTACACCCTGGACTTGTGGCCAGCCAATCACAGTGCACATATAGACAAACGACCATTCACACTCACATTCATACCTATGGACAATTTGGAGTCGCTAATTAACCTAGCATGTTTTTGGAATGTGGGAGGAAACCGGAGTACCCGGAGAAAACCCACGGTGGGAACATGCAAATGGAATTGAACTCGGGTCTCCTAGCTGTGAGGCCTGTGCACTAACCACTGACTGCCGTGCAGCGTGGTTCCATTCATTCATTCATTTTCTACCACTTATCCTCACGAAAGTTGCATGGGGTGCTAGAGCCTATCCCGGCTGTCTTCGGGAGAGAGGCGGGGTACACCCTGGACTGGTGGCCAGCCAATCACAGGGCACATATAGACAAACAACCATTCACACTCACATTCATACCTATGGACAATTTGGAGTCGCTAATTAACCTAGCATGTTTTTGGAATGTGGGATGAAACCGGAGTCCCACGGGGAGAACATGTAAACTCTACACAGGCGGAATTGAACTCGGGTCCCCTAGCTGTGAGACCGGTGCGCAAACCACTGGTCCGCCATGCAGCGCGGTTCCTTTCATTCATTCATTTTCTACCGCTTATCCTCACGAGGATCGCATGGGGTGCTGGAGCCTATCACAGCTGTCTTCGGGGGAGAGGCGGGGTACACCCTGGACTGGTGGCCAGCCAATCACAGGGCACATATAGACAAACAACCATGGTTCCAAATGTGAAAATTGAATACAGAGCCATCTTGACATGATAGAACACCCATGGAATCACTTTTACATTTGTATAGTACAGAAAATACGATAACATAGGCTCACATGTTACTAATAAGTAATACCGTATTGTCCGCGGGCGAAATGTATGCCCATTTGGAACAGTGTTTGACCTTCAAGGTTCACCTATAGAAATGCGGTATCATCATTTTTCTTTCTTCGAGAATGTAGGCCATTGTCGTCCAAAAGGGGTAACTGTCACATACACACACACACATTCTCAAGGTCATGGTCCGCTCATTCTCCCCTTAGCTTGTCCCCATTTATCCAGTGTATAATGGGAGGCGTTGACTGGTTTAGGACACGCCAGTTAAAAATGTTTCAATCACCAGATGCAGCCATCTTTAAAATGTTTTTAATTCAACTTTGACACAATTAAATTAAATCATTAGCTTCATTTGTCATTAATACACACTCATTGTTGTGATGCAGGTCCGAGGTACAACATGGAGGTCAATACTTGTGCTGGATGCACTTCCGAGTGGTTTACCTCCTCCTTTCTACTTTCGTTATTAGCTGTGTGCGGCTGCATTAAGATTCCCCCCCCGGGATGAGAGAAAGAAATTAAAAATGGGTAGAGGCAGCGGACCTGACCGACATTCATATTTATTGTGCCTTCCTGGACTGGAGCTGCATTGCTGTGTGTGTGTGTGTGGTGCAAATATAGGCTAACACCTCCCAAGGCCCTGCGTCTATAGCTGCTGTAACCCTGTCAGTTAGTGAGGCCAGGTAATTACCTTAGAATGACAGGTCTGGAGGGCAGTGTGTGTATATTTATGTGTGTAAAAATAAGTGTTTGTGCCGGTATCCTATCTTGTGTATGCAGGAATAGGCGTGTGTGTGTGCGTTTGTATTTGGGAGGTACTGAAAGATAAGAGATGGATGTGGAAACGCCGAGTTTCCGATCTCATTCAGTTCAATTAGACAGGAAATACTGACAGTGCGCAGAGGACCACCCGCTTGAGTATGCAAAGCGCACAGCGAGGGGCTCGGCTTGACATCGCCCACACTAAGCCCACACCCCCCCGAGATCTGCACATATTGTAGGTGGCAGACAATATTTCCTACCAAATAATCTTCTCCATGAGTGTCATCACTCAACCTTATTGAGTCCAGTTTGGTGTGAATTCATTGGAACCTGAGCACATTGTTTTCACAACATGTATTATTTTTGAAGCTGTGGTTGTGGGCTGCAGCTGTGTCTGCATTTTTTTCTTTATTATTATTATTTTTTTAGTGGGGCTGCACGGCGGATGAGTGGTTAGCTCGCAGACCTCACAGCTAGGAGACCCGAGTTCAAACCCATCTCAGTGTGGAGTTTGCATGTTCTCCCCGTGCATGTGTGGGTTTACTCCGGTTTCCTCCCACATTCCAAAAACATGCTAGGTTAATTAGCGACTCCAAATTGTCCATAGGTATGAATGTGAGTGTGAATGGTTGTTTGTCTATGTGTGCCCTGTGATTGGCTGGAGACCAGTCCAGGTTGTACCCCGCCTCTCGCCTGAAGACAGCTGGGATAGGCTCCAGCACCCCCGCGACCCTCGTGGAAAATGAATGAATGGTCTGCGCAGCGCCTGGACGGTGGCGGACGAGTGGTTACCACTACCACTCAGCTAAGAGACTCGGATTTGATTCCCCCCTCGGGGATCTCTATGTGGAGTTTCCATGCTTCCGTACTCCGGTTTCCTCCCACATTCCAAAAACATGCTAGGTTAATTAGCGACTCCAAATTGTCCATATAGGTATGAATGTGAGTGTGAATGGTTGTTTGTCTATATGTGCCCTGTGATTGGCTGGCCACCAGTCCAAGGTGTACCCCGCCTCTCGCACGAAGACAGCTGGGATAGGCTCCAGCACCCCCGCGACCCTTGTGAGGATTAGCGGTAGAAAATGAATGAATGAATGAATTTTTTTAGTGAGAGTCAGGCAAAATGTGTAAACAAAAATGCCAGGAAGTCGAATGAGCTCACACATGGTGGCATATATAGGCTCAGCCTGTGGTTAGCATGTTGGCCACACAGTCAGGAGACCTGGGTTCGAATCTCTGCTTGACCATCTCTTCGTTGAGTTTCCATGTTCTTTCTGTGCAT
The DNA here is from genome assembly GCF_037039965.1 of Doryrhamphus excisus. NCBI lineage: Eukaryota > Metazoa > Chordata > Actinopteri > Syngnathiformes > Syngnathidae > Doryrhamphus > Doryrhamphus excisus. The sequence continues at coordinate 2,518,241 of NC_136357.1, read as the reverse complement.
GTGTGGGTTTTCACTGGGTAAAAAACATGCATGTTAGGTTAATTGGTGATTCTAAATTATCCATAAGTATGAATGTGTGTGTGAATGGTTGTTTGGCCGATGACCAGTTCAGGGTGCCCGAAGGCTGCTGGGATAGGCTCCAGCATACCCGCGACCCTTGTGAGGATGAGCTGCATAGAAAATGGATGGTAATTGTGGTCAATATGTGTGTAAATGGTGAGCTGTAGTTTATATTTCAGTTCATTCATTCATTCATTTTCTACCGAGGGTCGCGGGGGTGCTGGAGCCTATCCCAGCTGTCTCACACCCCGGACTGGTTGCCAGCCAATCACAGGGCACATATAGTCAAACAACCATTCACACTCACATTCATACCTATGGACAATTTGGAGTCGCTAATAAACCTAGCATGTTTTTGGAATGTGGGAGGAAACCCACGCATGCACGGGGAAAACATGCAAACCCCACACAGCGATGGCTGAGGGTGGAATTGAACTCAGGTCTCCTAGCTGTGAGATCTGCGCGCTAACCACTCGACCACCGTGCAGCCCTATATAGCAATTAAATTAATGTATTACTTCCTGTAACATTGTGTTTAAGTTTAAAAATAATAATTTTTAAGGCGTGTCGGCTTTAATTTCACATGTCGTGGAAAACCTGACATAGATTTGTCACTTCATGGGGGTTTCATTTGATACAATTAATATTTTGCTTATCTGTAGCCTATAATTAAACAAAAGAAAGAAGCGTATCGGACATGCCTGTATTAATGATCTGGGACATTTCATTAATAACCTCTATACAGATCTCGCCATGGGGCGTTTGTTCCCCCCCATACAAGGTGCCCATCTCATTCATCTCCTTTTTTTTTTTTTTTTTTTGCATCCTCTGTTGGCATCTTTTAAACGTGTCAATGTGTGTGTGTGTGTGTGTGTGTGGACTCCAAGCAGAGATTTAAGCTTCTCAGCTCTCGTCATGGTTCCACTGAGGTGGGATTTATCCAAGTGTGTGTTCCGAATGACGCCTCCAGCACAGCACATTACAACACCTTAATCCACAATAGCGTATACAGAGAAGGAGAAGACGAGGGGAGGACAGAACGGACGAGATTAAAAAGCAAAGCAGAAAAAAACGCAAGAAGTTAGTGAGCGAAGAAGATTGTTTTGAAGGTTGTACAGAATCCAAAAGAATGTGAATTAGCGTACAAAATGGTTTCATTCCAAAACCCATAAACGATTGCTTTAAGTATTGATTTCCTCCACATCTCTATTCTACGTTACTTTCATGGCGTCCGATTCAGACCAGACCGATTACATCTTGTTGATTCTTGGGCTATTGCCACGGTAACAAGTCAATGGCAGTTGTTTCTGTCGCTGCCTTTATTGAGTTTTGTGTTGCCGTGTGTGTGTTTATGTGTGTGTGTGTGCAAGCGGCTGTAATGTTTAAGTGTGTACGGATGCCACCGACAGCAACAAAGAAATGAGTGGGTGGAAAACTACCTCTTCCTGAAAGTTCTTTTTATAGGAATCCATCAAGTAGCATTTCCCTCTCATAAAGGCTGCCCTGTAGCGCCGTATCACTTTGGTGCACAGCGAGCGGGGACGTCTTACATAAAGTTAAAATACATTTCCTCGGCCATTTTATTGTCTTCTCAAGGGGACTGGTAATTTGGGTGTAACTTAGAGTAGTCAGAGTTCAGCTTGTTACTGTTGTCTGAAAATAACACGCAGCCATATTTGCCTAAATAGATGGAAAGTAGGGATGTCTGATATTGGCTTTTTTGACTAAAACCGATACACCGATATCGTCCAACTCTCAATATCCGGTAGTGATACCGATATGTGTAACATGACATTCTAGCTCCTGTGCTTCAACCGATATTGCATTTTAATGCTGATTATTGGTACTGATAATTATCAGACATCCCCACTAGGGGTGTAAGAAAATATCGTTTTGGTGATATATCGCGATACTTCGTTCCACGATACTGTACCGATATTAAAAAGTATGATATGGATATTATCCCAGCTGTCTTTGGGCAAGAGGCAGGGTACACCCTGGACTGGTGGCCAGCCAATCACAGGGCACATATAGACAAACAACCATTCACACTCACATTCATACCTATGGACAATTTGGAGTCGCTAATTAACCTAGCATGTTTTTGGAATGTGGGAGGAAACCGGAGTACCCGGAGAAAACCCACACATGCACAGGGAGAACATGCAAACTCCACACAGAGATGGCCGAGGGTGGAATTGAACGCTGGTCTCTTAGCTGTGAGGTCTGCGCGCTAACCACTCGACCGCCGTGCCACCTAGTAAGTGCATATTGCTGGTGTAATTCAGTTTTTCTAGGAAATAATCTTTAACTAGGCGGCACGGCGGTCTAGTGGTTAGCGCGCAGACCTCACAGCTAGGAGACCAGGGTTCAATTCCCACCCTCGGCCATCTCTGTGTGGAGTTTGCATGTTCTCCCCGTGCATGCGTGGGTTTTCTCCGGGTACTCCGGTTTCCTCCCACATTCCAAAAAACATGCTAGGTTAATTAGCGACTCCAAATTGTCCATAGGTATGAATGTGAGTGTGAATGGTTGTTTGTCTATATGTGCCCTGTGATTGGCTGGCGACCAGTCCAGGGTGTACCCCGCCTCTCGCCCGAAGACAGCTGGGATAGACTCCAGCACCCCCCGCGACCCTCGTGAGGAAAAAGCGGTAGAAAATGAATGAATGAATAATCTTTAACTACAAGAAAAACAAAAACAATATCGCCTTGTTAGCAGTATCGTGATACGGATCGTATCGCCAGAATCCCCACTGGCAACACAAGTGGGTACACGGGTACACCTCACCGTGAACGTGTCCAAATTGTGTCCATATTAAGTGTGAGCTCCAGTGATATTTAGCTCTTGGCCATAGAACTCACCAGAACTTCACAGCTTGAATCTTCTTCCATTTCTTTACGCTCCCCCATTTTCCACTTGAAGATGCCCCATGGGTGCTCGGTTTGGATTCAGGTAGGGAGACCTACTTGGCCTCATTTTGGTTTGGGCGGAAGGTTATCATCATATCATCATATATTGACAACGGTCATCATCATATTCACTTTAGTCAAGACATAATTATATGAAGTATTAAGGATACTGAGATTTCAATGAAACACTCATACTAGGATGTTTCTTGTGGACATTGAGTCCATTGGCGGTTGAATTCCGAATTAACTTATTTTGTTGTTTTTTTGTGCATCACCACGTAGTCCCATGTTCACGATAAAGAAAAATTCATTTAATCGGGTTTTCTGGGTAATCTTTTAAGCTACACCTCTACTTCATAATACCTCTCCTGTGGTTTCCTTGTGTGGGGGCTATTTAAGATGCTTGTTTCTGGGACTTAAATATTTCATAATCGCTATGATCTTGTTTCATGGGCTTCAAGTTCTTTTAATTCTGCTGGGCCTCAGCAGGATGGAACAGTAGGCTTTTGTACTAATAATGTGGTACTACATAACATTAGCATTACATTAGTACTAATTCAGTGAGGCAGTATGGCATTGGAATGTATACTAAAAGCAATAGATTTGTGAGGTGGGGGTGGGGGCTGGAGCCTATCCCAAAGGGTACACCCTGGACTGGTCGCCAGCCAATCACAGGGCACATATAGACAAACAACCATTCACACTCACATTCATACCTATGGACAATTTGGAGTCGCTAATTAACCTAGCATGTTTTTGGAACGTGGGAGGAAACCGGAGTACCCGGAGAACATGCAAACTCCACACAGAGATGGCCGAGGGTGGAATTTAACTTGAGTTTGGGGGCTGGAGCCTATCCCAGCGTACACACTGGACTGGTCGCCAGCCAATCACAGGGCACATATAGACAAACAACCATTCACACTCACATTCATACATATGGACAATTTAGAGTGGCCAATTATGGAATAATTATGGAATATTTTTATGGAATTATGGAATGTGGGAGGAAACCGGAGTACCCGGAGAAAACCCACACATGCACGGGGGAGAACATGCAAACTCCACACAGAGATGGCCGTCTGTGCTAACCACTCGACCGCCGTGCCGCCTGTTAATGTTCAATTCTGGAATAAAAGAAGTCTGGAATCATGTCCACCGGAGTACCCGGAGAACATGCAAACTCCACACAGAGATGACCGTGGGTGGAATTGAACTCGAATCTCCTAGCTGTCTGGCCTGAGTGCTAACCACTTTTTCCACTGTGCAGTTCCAAGCAGCCAAAATGGAGTACACTGCTTGGCTTCCACCAACGTTGGTGCCGTTGAAGGAGTTCTGAGTTTGGATCTCAGCTTAGTCATCTTTGGGTGGAATTTCCATGGGGGGGTTTTCTCCAGGTACTCTCCAAGTTCCCGCCCACATCACCAAAACATGCATCGCAGATTAATCGGAAACACTAATTTGTCAAAATTTGTGTGAATTTGTGTCCATACTGTATGTCCTGAGACTAATGACCAATACATCACTTCTCATGCAGAGTCAGCTGGGGTTGGCTCCTGCTCATCTACCAGCCTAATCAGGACAAGGATAGATAATTGATAGCTGGTCAAATACCCAACCTTGACAGACAGACATGCAGTGATCATGATCTTCCTGTTGTTCTGGTGACAAATAAATGACCTTTTGTCTTTCCCTTTTGTGGGTGGACTTCCATCTTCCCTGCAGAATGAGTCACTCGTATGGAAGCCGGGCTGAAAGTGAAAGAGGTTTTATTTTTATTTTCACGAAAAAGAGGGGATCTAATTTTGACTCAGAGTCCCCCCCTTCCCCCCCCCCCCCTCTTTGCTCACTGCTGTTTCCCCGGAAAGATTACCAAGCTTTGAGGCACCCGAGTTTCAAAATGGGGGCTGCTGGATTGCATGGAGGGAGAATTCTGTGAGGAGCAGGGGCGGCGGTGGGGTGAGGTGGGGGGGGGTTAGAATTACGAATTACTGCAGCAACGTGGGTGCTGTCACACAGGCAATGACAGCATGAATAGTATGTTTGGAAAACCTCGTTTTTTTTTATTCAAAACAAGAGAAAGGAAGTCCCACTCATTCATCCTCAGCTCCTACCTGCCATTGTTCTCTGCTTCTTCTCACTATTTTTTACATTTTTGATTCTATTTCCAGCTCGCACTCGCCGACACGCTTTCCTTCCATCGGTCTTTTTATTATCGCCTTATTTCAGCACTGCTGTATTTGTGGTGGCCATGATGAGAATCTGTTGTTTATTTGTCCATCCGATGATGCCGGTCTGTGTTTTTGCAACACCGTGCACATTTATCTTACTGCGTGTTTGTTAAGTGAGCTATCTGTCAAGATATTGTGTCATTTTTGTATCATTGAATTCCGTGCATGGTCCACAGTGGGTGCAACTTGAGCACTGCAGTCTTCTCGCTGTAGTTCGTTCCACACACTGTCTGATGTCAAGTGGAGCCGTGACTGAAAAATGTGCAAACACTGCAGTTTTCTTCTGCAGTAGCATCGGGAGTAAGTACCACAGGGGGTATAACAGTGTTCCTTGTACATTCATTCATTAGTGGAGGCCCACCACTAATACTTTTATACTGTAGATGGCGGTAGGGTTTTCCTCATGGTAACCACGGGAAGTCTTTCTTGTCTCATAAATTTACTCTGCCAAGTATTAAAACGGCCATTTTGTCTCTTCTTTCAGTGAAGAAAAATAGTTTGGACTATATAAAAAAGTTGGCATCTTTTAAAAATTAAATTCAACTAAAGCTTAGGTCTCAACTGGATGTACGATTTTTTTTAATGTTCCTTACTTCACTTTGTTTTTGAGAGTGTAATTGTAAGATCTCGGAGTAAGATCTCGACAAGCATGGAGGACGTACAATTTATGTGAACTACCGAACTTGTACTTCGGTACAAGGTGCATTATTAAGAAAAAAAACAAAAAAAATCCCTTAAACTGTTATAGAAAGCAGGAAGTGAACAAATGTAACAGTTACTGATTGTAAAAGTTCCAGGTGGAGGGGTAGGATTTAATAAGCTTTGCTTCTTCCTACTCCTTTTGGACATGTGGAACTGTGAACTGATTATGTGATGCATTCAATTGTAATCTGATGCATGTTCAAATGAAATAAAAACATTACCATTACCAATTACATGCCTGACTAATTACATATTGGCCGTACAGACGATGTTTAAAGATGAATGAAGTAAAAAAAAGGACAAAAAAAGACAAAAAAAAAAAGACAGCTGGGATAGGCTTCAGCACCCCCGCGACCCTCGTGAGGAAAAGCGGTAGAAAATGAAAAATGGTGATGAAATGATGAAGACATCCGACTTGCAAGTCATGTTGTCAGTTTCTATGGTAAAAGTTGAAATACTTAGAAAACAACTGGCGGGCCGGATTCAAACGCTTGGTGTACCGCATGTGGCCCCCGGGCCGTATTTTGCCTACCCCTGGTTTAGAGTCTACAACACGAAAATCTGCATTCCACACATGTTTGCACATAGACTGTAGACAGTATAGGAGCGCATATGTCCTGTTGTATTAATTTAAACACTGAAACATGGAGGCTTTTTTTGCAATTAAAAGAAGACGTTGCCGACACCTCCGCACCTCCGCATATCAGTGCCGTCTACTCAATATCGTTTACATCACTTGACTCATCACAGCTGATTTAATATGCTTGCCCTGAATTAATGTTATCAATTTGCCAACTGATGATGTTTGTTGTCATTCTATTGCTCTTGTCCTTGACTGTCTTCGCAGAGAGAAGCCTTTCTTTCATTTTCGGAATAATTTCCCAGTAATTTTTTTTCATTTACAGAATAGGTGCTCTCGTTACGCTGAGTGCCGGCTTTGAAAGCGTCTTTCTGTGTTACATTTTCTGTTGTTTATTTTTTCGCTACATGTCAAGCACAAGGGTGGGTAAACCAGGGTCACATGTCCGTTTGGAATGAACCTTTCCATTTTCTTCCAACGTTTTTCTTTCTCACCGCACAAACTGCACCACCGCTCCCTTTCCTTGATCATCTTTTCAGAAATCAGATCACTGGAGATATATTCACAAACTCTTTTCAAAAATGCACATATCCTTCACCTCGGTGTGGGTGTCTCAAAAAGGAGACTGAGGAGCCGCTGGTTGCTGACCCCTGCACTACAGGAGTCATGACACTCCTGGTGAAATAGCGGTGCCGGGGGCCATCTGCAGACCGCGTTTTTTTATTGTCCTGTTGCACATTGTAGAAATAGAGAACATAGAGGCGGGATACACCCTGGACTGGTCGCCAGCCAATCACAGGGCACATATAGACAAACAACCATTCACACTCACATTCATACCTATGGACAATTTGGAGTCGATAATTAACCTAGCATGTTTTTGGAATGTGGGAGGAAAAACGGAGTACCCGGAGAAACGAGGAGAACATGCAAACTCCACACAGAGAGGGTGGAATCGAACTTGGGTCTCCTAGCTGTGTGGCCTACACGCTAACCACTCAATCGCCGTGCAGCCTAGAATATTTACATATAAAAAAAAACAATCAGTTTATTACCAAAATAGTTGTTGATTATCTGGGTATTCTATTAACCTGTGATTAATCCAACCAATTAATCTAGCATGTTTTTGGAATGTGGGAGGAAACCGGAGTACCCGGAGAAATGGGGAGAACATGAAAACTCCACACAGAGAGGATGGAATCGAACTCGGGTCTCCTAGCTGTGAGGCCTATGCGCTAACCACTCGAATGCCGTGCAGCCTAGGATATTTATATATAAAAAAACAATCAGTGCATTACCAAAATAGTTGTTGATTAACTGGGTATTCTATTAACCTGTGATTAATCCAACCAATTAATCTAGCATGTTTTTGGAATGTGGGAGTACCCGGAGAAATGGGGAGAACATGCAAACTCCACACAGAGAGGGTGGAATCGAACTCGGGTGTCCTAGCTGTGAGGCCTGTGCGCTAACCACTCGATCGCCGTGCAGCCTAGGATATTTATATATAAAAAAAACAATCAGTGCATTACCAAAATAGTTGTTGATTAACTGGGTATTCTATTAACCTGTGATTAATCCAACCAATTAACCTAGCATGTTTTGGAATGTGGGAGGAAACCGGAGTACCCGGAGAACATGCAAACTCCACACAGAGATGGCCGATGGTGGAATTGAACTTGGGTCTCCTAGCTGCGAGGCCTGCGTGCTGACCACTCGTCCACCGTACAGCCCCACATAAATCATATTTAACATAATACATACATCTAAGCTGAAATGTTGATTCTAATAACAAATAAGACAAAGATTGTTTCTATTGTGATCATGCCATGCGGTGATCTATTCAGAGGAACCGCAGCATCCTGCACATAGCTGGCTCCTACTCCCATCCCATGCTGTGAGGAGTTGTAGAGCCATATGGTTGGTGGAAGGAATGACTGTCTTAGTCTACCCGCGTGGCGAGACAGACAGAGCAGCCTGCCACAAAGCATGCCTCCCCCATCTGATTATATCTGTATATCACTGCCATTGGATATTACTATCATTTATAGTAATGGTAATGGTTTTATTTCATTTGAACATGCATCAGATTACAATTGAATGCATCACATAATCAGTTCACAGTTCCACATGTCCAAAAGGAGTAGGAAGAAGCAAAGCTTATTAAATCCTACCCCTCCATCTGGTACTTTTACAATCAGTAACTGTTACATTTGTTCACTTACTGCTTTCCATAATACAGTTTAAGTTTTTTTTTTGTTTTTTTTAAATAATGTACCTCATACCGAAGTACAAGGTGATATGAGCATCCAATGCCATAATGTGTACCATAGTAAGTGTCAATATAGTGATATATATAGCACATCATGACTGGTTCAAGACTCTTCATCCTTGTATTTAGCAAACATCAACTGCTTGTATTGTTTCTTGAATTGGCTCATCGTTGTGCATTGTTTGATTTCCTTACTCAATCTATTCCATAGTTTGATTCCACATACTGAAATGCTATGGCTAGCATAACGTAGTCCTAGCATAGAAGTGTTTCAAATGTACTTCTTCCCTGAGATCATATTTCTCCTCTCTTGTAGAGAAGTATTGGATGACATTTTTAGCTAATTGGTTATTTTTAGCCTTATGCATTATTTTAGCTGTTTGAAGATGAACTATATCAGCAAGTTGAAGTATTTGTGATTTTAGAAACAAGGAGTTAGTATGTTAGGCGGCATTATGAATTATCCTTACTGACCTTTTTTACAGTACATTTAGCGAGTGAAGATTGCTTTTATAGTTATTAGCCCATATTTCCACACAATAAGTAAGATATGGTAGAACCAGAGAGCAGTAAAGAGTGTGGAGTGATTTCTGATTGAGAACAAATTTTGCTTGCCAAGGTGTCAAGGTTGGTGCAACATACATTATGCCGAGCGTCTTCCACTCTTCATTAATTGTTCATTTAAAAAAAACCAAAACACCCATGTCTCACCCAGGCATGGAATACCCACAATGCAACTTGTTGCTAATCCCATCGGTTGCTGACGAATCAGCAACATTCTGCAGTACGCGTCACCGGCGAGTAGCGAGCCAGAACCAGACCAGACCAAAATGCTTAACTGCTACTTAAGCTTGTCAGATATGAACGAGCCGGAGGACGCAGAAGCAGGCCGGGCTGAGATTAGTGGCGTTTTGTTTGCGTGCAGAAGTTTGCACGGTTCTCTGTTTTAGTTTGTGTGTGTGTGTGTGTGTGCAATTTTAGTCATGTTGGGGTTCGTTTGAGGGGGCCGTCTCCTCCTGAGTTGAATTAGTAGAGCTTATGGAATGATTTCATGTTAATGCTTGCAAATGCAGTTTCCTAATCTGCCATGATTCCCTGTGCAGCATGGACTTACTTGCTTAAGAATACCCTGATTACTTTTCTGTCGCATACATTAACTTTTGCTCCCCTCTTGAGTTAAAAGCGGGGCCCTAATTTATTTCCATTGGCTTGGTAACATGGGTGCTGCGGGGTGGTGTTCGGGGTGAAGAACAAGAAACGCGGGGGTAGAGGGGAACGAGGGACGTTCAGGGCCCAGGATTTAATTTCCGCTTTGCAACGTGAGATAAGTCAAGTTTAATGAGCTGACAGAGAGAGATGGGTGAGGCAGACGAGCAACAAGAGCCCGGGCACACGGAACAGGGGAATGAAGAGGAAGAATGTTAAAGGGAACACTGGGGCAGGGGGGGGCGTAAGAGATAGTGGAAGGATGGGATATCCTGCTGATTTGCCGGGCACAGAGGTGAGGTGTTCACACAGCCGTGTAAACTTGTGTGATTTACCATTTTCATTTTTTTTCATACGGTCCTGCTGTTAAACATTTAAGTGTGTGTTTTGGTGTGGTTCCTGTGTGTGTCTGTGTGTGTCGATGCTTTCATGATCTTTCAGATTCAAAGGGTTACAACAGCATCATCTTTGCTGGTGACTGCATATTTATATAGTATCTGTTTTTTCCTGTCTTTGACTTAACTTATTGCACATTTGTGATTCAGCATTTATTCATTCATTCATTTTTTACCACTTATCCTCACGAGGGTCGCGGGTGTGCTGGAGCCTATCCCAGCTGTCTTCAGACGCAAGGCGGGGTACACCCTGGACTGGTCGCCGGCCAATCACAGGGCACATATAGACAAACAACCATTCACACTCACATTCATACCTATGGACAATTTGGAGTCGCTAATTAACCTAGCATGTTTTTGGAATGTGGGAGGAAATCGGAGTACCCGGAGAAAACCCACGCATGCACGGGGAGAACATGCAAACAGAGCTGCCCGAGGGTGGAATCGAACTAACCACTCGTCTGCCGTGCATCCTGATGGCACACATGTGAAAATCTATTTAGCTAACACTGTTTTTTTTTTAATAGCAAAATATTTGAATCAGACTTTACCTTTGTTATTATGAGCAATGACAAGGGTGGAATCGAACTCGGGTCTCCTAGCTGTGAGGCCTGCGTGCTAACCACTCGTCCGCCGTGCAGCCGATTCAGCATTCACAACCCTGCAAATTAGACGATTTTTTGAATGAATGAATACTGCAATTTAAAAGAGTTGAAAAAAAACGAAAGACTAACCCCTTACCATTTTTCCCAAAAATCAACACATCAAAAAAAGTTTCTTTTTTTGCATTTCTGGGTCCTTCTGGGACCCCCGATGAGGGTGTGGGAGGTTTCCACTTCATTCCACATCAGAAACCTGCAATTTAAAAGAGTTGAAAAAAAAACGAAAGGCTCCCTTACCTTTTTTTTTCCAAAAATCAACACCTCAAAATTTTTTTTTTTTTGTATTTGTGGGTCCTTCTGGGACCCCCGATGAGAGGGTGTGGGAGGTTTCCACTTCATTCCACGTCAGAAAACTGCAATTTAAAAGAGTTGGAAAAAAAAGCTGAAAAAAACGAAAGGCTCCCTTACCTTTTTTTCCAAAAATGAACACCTCAAAAAAATCTTCTTTTTTTGCATGTGGGAGGTGTCCACTTAATTCCACAGCAGAAAACTGCAATTTAAAAGAGTTGAAAAAAAAGTAAAAAAAACCAACTTAAATTTAAATTAAAAAAATATTATTTAATAAATCATTTCCATCATAAATGTAATCATCATAAATTTAAATTTAAATAAATATTATTTAATATATCATAAAATCATAAATAATATCATTCTATTAAACGGTTCTAAAGATAAAGAGGAGTTTTCTGTCTGAAAAAGGGTGAAAGGTCGCTCAGGGAGACTTCAGAGCTGTCTGCTGCTGGTTGCATAAGCATCCAAGAGGAGCTCTCCGTGGTGCTGAAAAGGAGCATGGCTGCTCCCTCTCGCTTTCTTTGCCATATTAGGGACAGTTCTGAGTTGTATTGGCAACATTTTACGTAATTACAACGTGCCGATAACACCTGATCAATTTTTCTCTCTCTCAGACCTTTAATTCTATCTACCAATCGCTGATTGATCTCTGCTTTTACTCCGCTTTCTGCTGTCGCTCCCTTTTTCATTCAGAGGAAAATACCAAGATTTGTCTGTGACTCGACTCTCATCGCTCTGTAGGGAGGGGGAGGGTTGGTGAGGGTGTTTTCCATGTAGTCGGTTTGGGGATTTCTGCTGGTTTATTCCACTAAATGCCAACAAGTATATCATGGTGGCACCAATACCATTGAGGCAAAGTAATTATATTTGCTAGATGCAAGCAAACTATTCCAGAGGCCACAGTGTCAACAGTATGGTGTGTGCCTCTTCAAATAAATTCCCTTGAATACATTGTTTCCTTCGTCTCTCTTGATGCTAATACAACGCTGCATGCACACAGTATCTGGGAATGCTTAACAGGTGGAAGGTAAGCTCGAGTGATTTTCTGCAGTGTGTGTATATGTGTGCATCTGCGATAAAGTTCCCTCGAGATATGACTCCTGATATGTGATGACACGTGTAAATGTGTGTGTATGTACTAGGTGTGGTTGTGATGGTAATCTAGCTGTCACGTTAAGGCAGAGTCCTGCAAGGCAAGGCAAGGCGGTTTTATTTATAGAGTACAATTCATACACAAGGTAAAAGTGCTTTACAGAAAAGAAGGGCAAAATCACTTCATAAAATCAATACTTATACTCATATACTCAGCCTGGTAAGCATTGCTTACTATGGGCAACGGATTGTCAGACTAGCGCTACAACTAGCCACGTTTACATGGACCCAAATATTCCAATTCCATTCGGTTTATTTGCTCAAACGGAAAGAATCTAACCTTTGTATACACCTCATTCCGAAAAAAGAGTGCCAATCCGAATGAATATATAATGGGATTCACAGGGGTGGAATATTCCTTTCCCCAATCCGATTGAGGTATCTTGTACCCGCTCAATCGGAAAGTTGTCAGAAAGTTGTGTTTTTCTTCTTCTGTTGTTTATTGGCGGTTGGCAAGCAGCTTTCGTGTGCATTAGCGCCATCTGTGGAACAGAATCTAAACCCTTCTATACGCCATTCACAAGTCCACTTTTATTAAAAAAAGAAAATACATATCTATATAAAACATGTGCCGAGCTTAATTATGAAAATATTAGCAAGATTGAACTTTATCTTTTCCTGTTCCCGGGTGCGTTCTTTCAGCGAATGCTGAGATATGACGTAACACGCAGATCGAGACGTTCTTCGATTTAAAAAAAATGGAGGCGAGCAATCGGCACTGGACTGCTGCGGAAAGTTTGTTTTTGATTCAAACTAAATTTCAAGACCGGACGAAGGAAAAACTGGGAATACGGAGTTATTCCAACAAGTGAAAGAAAAACTGGAGGAAGTCGGTATCACGTGATGTTGGTGTTTACGCTTTACTGGGCATGCCCCATTGACTATTCTGGTTGATTTTAGTGGCGCATGTAGACACGCGGTTGGAATATTCCTTTCCATGTATGCCATTGTTTTCGGAAAGGTCATTCGGAAAGATTCCATTCGGAAAGAGAAAAACTCATCATGTAAACATGGCATAATGTTACGCTGTATGTATGCTGTATATTCTATGTCTTGTTATCACTTAAGGTGATTTTTTTTTTCGGAAAAAATGCCTTATTTTTCGTGGAAAACAGCAAAACTTCAGTTTTGGGTATTTTAAAGGTAGACCAAGTAAGTAGAGAGATTAAGTCACAGTTGGTGTGAAGCTTGGCATGCTAGAGGTGCAACGCAACAGCTTCCTTCAGCACCCCCCACCCCCCCTACTCACACATAGCTGTCTGTGATTTCACACTGTGCACCTCTGTACATACACTAACGGAGCCCAGAGGGGTGCTTGTCAATTCAGCAACCTCAGCTTACACATGTCCTGGCTGGTAAAGTCAGAACGGTTACACATAGTGCACTTCACACACATACACACACACACACACATATACACACACACAAACCGTCACCCTGGCCTCAAGGCTGTCATTTGTCTTCTGTTATCCATTAGTGCAGATGGACAGACCAACTGAGAGAAAGAGGAGGCCACAAATGGCAGAGGAGGAAGTCATACGGAGATATAGTTTCTTTGGCTGCTGCAGGTTAGGAAAGTATGTGAAAAGGGGAAGAGATGACTGCAGGTGGTTGGCGTGCAACATAATTCGGAATTTCCCTCGTGTGTGCGCCTCTCCGTGTTGACGTGAGTGGGAATACACAGCCGGTGTAGGACCGGTGTTATAAAGGCCAGCGAGCTCTCGGCATTTGCATTATCAGATGTCCACTTGTATCTTCTTCACAGCTGTTCAGCTTGTGCTCTACATCGGTGGTCACCAAACCTTTTGAGACCAAAGTCCCTGTCCAAGATCTTCCCAGGGTGCATCAAAAAACACAATTATTGAATTTTGATATGGCTGGGTACTAAAAGTGTTCCAATATATGTAGAAACAACACATAGAAAATATTTTTCCAATACATGATGATTATTTATGGGTGCCACCATGCATCTGTTTTTGTGGAATAAAGTGGTTGCCATGGAGATTTGAGGTCAGCAAAGACTGCAGCTCAAGAACTCTGAGGTGATCTTTATGTTTTTGTTGGTATTTATACTCCTATTGCATATTACTAGCAAATTTGCGGTTTTGTTTTTGTAATTTGAATGATTTGTAGTCATATTTATAGGTATATATATATATACAGTGAAGAAAATAAGTATTTGAACACCCTGCTATTTTGCTATTTCTCCCACTTAGAAATCATGGAGGGGTCTGAAATTTTCATCGTAGGTGCATGTCCACTGTGAGAGAGATAAACTAAAAAGAAAAATCCAGAAATCACAATGCATGATTTTTTAACAATTTATTTGTGTGATACAGCTGCTAATAAGTATTTGAACACCTGAGAAAATGAATGTTAATATTTGGTACAGTAGCCTTTGTTTGCTATTACAGAGGTCAAACGTTTCCTGTAGTTTTTCACCAGGTTTGCACACACTGCAGGAGGGATCTTGGCCCACTCCTCCACACAGATCTTCTCTAGATCAGTCAGGTTTCTGGGCTGTCGCTGAGAAACACGGAGTTTGAGCTCCCTCCAAAGATTTTCGATTGGGTTCAGGTCTGGAGACTGGCTGGGCCATGCTAGAACCTTGATATGCTTCTTACGGAGCCACTCCTTGGTTTTCCTGGCTGTGTGCTTCGGGTCGTTGTCGTGTTGGAAGACCCAGCCACGACCCATCTTCAATGCTCTGACAGAGGGAAGGAGGTTGTTCCCCAAAATCTCACAATACACGGCCCCAGTCATCCTCTCTTTAATGCAGTGCACTCGTCCTGTCCCATGTGCAGAAAAACACCCCCAAAGCATGATGCTACCACCCCCATGCTTCACAGTAGGGATGGTGTTCTTCGGATTGTACTCTTCATTCTTCTTCCTCCAAACACGCTTATTGGAATTATGACCAAAAAGTTCTATTTTGGTCTCATCTGACCATAAAACTTTCTCCCATGACTCCTCTGTATCATCCAAATGGTCATATGCAAACTTAAGACGGGCCTTGACATGTGCTGGTTTAAGCAGGGGAACCTTTCGTGCCATGCATGATTTCACATCATGACGTCTTAGTGTATTACCTACAGTAACCTTGGAAACGGTGGTCCCAGCTCTTTTCAGGTCATTGACCAAGTCCTGTCGTGTAGTTCTGGGCTGATTCCTCACCTTTCTTAGAATCATTGAGACCCCACGAGGTGATATCTTGCATGGGGCTCCACTCCGATTGAGATTGACCGTCATGTTTAGCTTCTTCCATTTTCTAATGATAGCTCCAACAGTGGACCTTTTTTCACCAAGCTGCTTGGTAATTGCTCCGTAGCCCTTTCCAGCCTTGTGGAGGTGTACAATTTTGTCTCTGGTGTCTTTGGACAGCTCTTTGGTCTTCGCCATGTTACAAGTTAAAGTCTTACTGATTGTATGGGGTGGACAGGTGTCTTTATGCAGCTAACGACCTCAAACAGGTGCATCTGATTCAGGATGATACATGGAGTGCAGGTGGACTTCTAATGGGCAGACTAACAGGTCTTTCAGGGTCAGAATTCTAGATGATACACAGGTGTTCAAATACTTATTTGCAGCTGTATCACACAAATAAATTGTTAAAAAATCATGCATTGTGATTTCTGGATTTTTCTTTTTAGTTTATCTCTCTCACAGTGGACATGCACCTACGATGAAAATTTCAGACCCCTCCATGATTTCTAAGTGGGAGAAATAGCAAAATAGCAGGGTGTTCAAATACTTATTTTCTTCACTGTATATATATATGACGCCTCATATTTATTGAGACTGGTACTGTAGTCCTACATAATGTGATATACACATATTATATCCATTTATTATTTTAGGCACTGTGCAGCACAACCTAGCAGCTCTCCTAAGATGCTGCCCTCAACAACTAGTTTCTTTCAGACTAGCAGTCGCAGTTTGGTCTTTGGTCTGGGCCCCCTTTGATAACCCTATAGAAAATGATGCTGTATACAAGTTCATTGGACTCAACATTTCCAGGTCAACTTTTTGACAATTAGACAATTAGAAATTGCACATTTTCTGAAATTTTACAAAAGTTTATGTGTGAGGTGGCACCCCTAAATCTCAATGGATTTCCTCAAAACTTTGCAAAAGACATTTTTATGTTCATTAGAAAAAAATGGAATACCAGCCAAATTGATATTATGAATTTAAAATTTCCCATTCAAATTTGATGCACCCTAATATATATATATATGTATATATAATACCGTATACATTCATTCATTTTCTACCGCTTATCTTCAGGAGAGTCGCGGGGGTGCTGGAGCCTACCCCAGCTGTCTTTGGGTGAGAGGCAGGGTACACCCTGGACTGGTGGCCAGCCAATCACAGGGCACATATAGACAAACAACCATTCACACTCACATTCATACCTATGGACAATTTCGCCAATTAACCTAGCATGTTTTTGGAATGTGGGAGGAAACCGGAGTACCCGGAGAAAACCCACGCATGCACGGGGAGAACATGCAAACTGCCACACAGAAATGGCCGAGGGTGGGATTGAACTGCGCGCTAACCACTTGACCGCCGTGCATCGACTTATTTTCCTTATTTAAGGCAGACACCAGCTTCATTTCGCTTTGAAGAGATCATCACATCCTTTAGAGTATATAACAAAGTTAAGACAACAGTCAGGACACATTCCCAGTTTAAAGAGCAAAGCATTGTGGGAGAAGGCCAACCCTTATCCAACAATCTGCTGCCTCATCCCTTAAATTGCTTTTTGAGTGTGTGTGTGTGTGTGTGTGTGAAGGAGTGAGTGATGCATGGGTCCTGACCAGACAAGCTGTTTTCAGCTGCTGTTAATCACACTCCATCTTTGACAGAAATACTATGCCGCGGCCACCATGAAGCTCACCACCTCTTCTCTCCACCACTTGAGACACCTCTTCTTGTTTGGCCTCTTTGAGCCCAACAATCACATCAGTCATCACGTTGATGAATTCCTCTTCAGTGTCCACTTCCTCCATCTCCTTGTTATTTAGTTTATAAAACAACTTATATTAACAACTACACTAAGTTTGACAGGATGTGGTTTCCCTTTGTCAAATCCATTGTTAGTGAAACCCAACCACCCTTTTGGGTCACTTGGACACAGATAGGACCTGATAAAACTGACAAAAACATGGGCTCTCCCTTTTGCAACGTGGGTTTTAGATGTTTCCAGTGTTCAGGTCAGGGCTGCCATGCTAACCATGCTAGGTTAATTGGCGACTCCAAATTGTCCATAGACAATATAATGCACAATAACACAGCAGTGAAATTGTCAACGAAATGTCATTGCCTGGCTCCTGTGAAAAAATAAAAAAAAACATAAAAATAAAAAATAAAAAATAAAAAATAAAAAATAAAAAATAAAAAATAAAAAATAAAAAATAAAAAAATAAATAAAAAATAAAAAATAATAAATAATGTGGAGAATAAATAGATGACATCAAATATGGACAATGTACAGCATAAATGGTAATTTGTACAAATAATTTAGAATAAATAACAATAATTTAAGTTTTGCGTGTGCGTATGGGCAGGTATATAGGTATGAATGTGAGTGTGAATGGTTGTTGTCTATATGTGCCCTGTGATTGGCTGGCCACCAGTCCAGGGTTCCATATTACCCAGCTCTACTATTCATGTAGGCGAGAGGTGGGCAAATATTTTAACTCCTGGGCCGCATTGAGTTAACAAAATTGTCCGGGGGGGGGGCAGAACATATATTTAACACACACACACACACTATTTTATACTTATAATTTTTTTGAATAATTTGCCTAATTTTATCTGTAAAAGTGTTACACTACCAGCTGTATGTTCTCATGTCCCTTTTTTCAGGAGCACTTTAAACATCACACCACATCAAACTATGTTATTTAAAACTATGTCTTTTTTTTTTTTTACTAAATAAGACATCCGACTTGCAAGTCATGTTGCCAGTTTGTATGTTAAAAGTTGAAAGCAACTGGCGGGCTGGATTCAAACGCTTGATGGGCCGCATGTGGCCCCCAGGCCATAGTTTGCCCACCCCATGACACATTCCCTTGATAGGTTAATAATAATAATAATACACGTATGTCTCAGTACTCAACTAAGCCAAAGAGAACGGTCGCTATTGTGCTCCACACCGCAGTGTCTCTGGTCCCTAAACATCACTTCCATAATGCAACCGAACACATCTCCACTTCAGTCGTGACCCCAGATCATGCACGGGTCCGGAGAGACTACAAGGTGTTAACTTGACAGCTGCCTGTGCTCCGTGTGGCGCTGAGGCACACACATGAACAGCGACACGGCGGGGAGGGATGCGTGTATCGATGGTGAGGCAACACACGGCAGCACGGTTGCAGCACAGCGAGTCGCTCGCAGCGATGGGGTGGGAGTACGAGTAAAGCTGATCAAACCTGATGGCTGACCTTCTCACCAATAGCTACATGCCGGAAATATTTGCTCTGGCGCACTCATTTGCAAAAATGAAAAGGAACATTGTTACTGCTGATATCATGATAAGGTCACCGTATCCTTCCTCTTAAATATAAAGTTTTTTTTTTTAAGTTAGTGGTTGACTCCTAACTCACAGTAAACCCAAACGTACCGCTTTCCTTTCTCCATCCCGTTATCCATCCTCCATCCTCGTCGGTACCAGATGGTGAAACTCATCCCTGTGAACGGGCCGAGACTGAGACGGAAAGAATAGTGAGGATTGCCAGGAAGGCGAGTCCATGTATTATTAATTGTGAGTAATAGGGACGTATATATTATTGAGGCCACGTTCTTGTGAGGGCAGTTAAGCTGAAGTGGCGCTTGACTTAATGGATGGGGACAGTCGCATTTACCCAGCTACAAGTTTACACGTTCCGAGCATGCTGCAGTCACACCCACTGATTTATCTTTCTTTTTAGCGGTTGGGCCGAGTTGGAATTCCGGTTCCGTAATGATTCTCGATTCCGATGCTTTTAAGAGTAAGGGTTATAAAAGTTTGCAAGATTCAACTATTTGACTGTGATAACTAACTGTGATAGATGAGGGATGACTGTTTATAAAATGTTTATAATTTCCTGTTTTTAAATGTTAATTCATTCTGGCTGACATTAGCCAAGGAGTGACCGTCCACATCTGCAATATAGCGCTTTTGGTTTGTGAAATATGCTGCTTCAGTCAATCAGGAGATCGGGAGCTTGGTGAACTTGCTTACTGGAAACTTGCTTGTTGGATTTGCTGGCTTGTTATATTAATTAAGACTATTCATGTAGCCTTCCAGGTATGTTTTTTATGCTCTTTACTTTAGGCAAAATGATCGGACATATTTGTAGCTTAAATAAAAGGCAAATAAAGCAAAGAAACAAAAATGTGTTTTTATTTTCGAAAACGACATATAATGCCATTCTGTTTCGTTATGTTGTCCAAATTAAATCAGTTCTGGCGGTGCGAGGTCGGCCGGTTGATTTTGGTTTCAAAGCAGAACCAGTAGCTCTGAAGTTGGTAACCCATAACAAGATGGCGTTTCCAGCTGGTACGGGATCATGTCTACCAAGATTGAAGTGCAAACGGAACGCTCGTTGTGTTGCAGTTACAGATTTGTTTGTTTTGATAAACGTTTCCAAAATGAAAGCGCGATGCTCACCAGTTCAATGCATTCAGTAACTGGAAAAAGAAACGAAAAACGATGGCATTATAAAAAATGGCATTATATGTACTTTTTGAAAACACTTTTTTGTTTTACTTTATTTGCCTTTTATTTAACCTACAAATGTGTCAGATCATTTTGCCATATAGACAGCGTAAAGAACATACCTGGAAGGCTAAAGAGTCTAAATTAATATAACAATCCAGCAAATCCACCAAGCAAGTTTCCAGTAAGCAAGTTCACCAAGCTCCCGATCTCCTGATTGAGTGTTGTTGAATAATGTTACATTATATATGTTTTTTCTTCTCTTCATGACACAATTTTTTTACTGATGCACCTTATACTCTGGAGCGGTTTATAATCTGGAAAATACAGTAAGTGGTAGAGAATAGATAGATGGGTGAAAAAGTCACCAGTACCTCAGACGTCAATTAAAACTAAAAGAGACAGCCTGTATACATGATCTTTTTTTTTTTTAAAAAAAAAAAAGTATTTTCAATGTCTAATCCTGGAACGAGCCTGAGGCCTTTGACTGAATCTGCACTACATCATTGCTTTCTAATATCGTTAGAATCGAACAGAATAGAGGCCAAAAGCTAATTCATTTAAACAGAAAATGGTTTATCCAGGACATGGAACTTTGTAATAACCCAATGAAATGTCATCATCTAAACAAAAATCTGCAAGGGTTGTGACTCATGGAGGTCGTGGTTATGTCAAGTGTTGAATAAGGCATTCATATCATAAAAAACAGCCCACAACCTGGTTTATCGTAGTCCCAAAAACATAGATTTAGGCTCGATAAATCCATCTCCAAACTTGACTGAATCTTTCATCAGTTTCATCAGATCACCAAACAACTAATAGAAATACAAAAATCTTATCTGATAGTCAAAAAGCTGTGAATCAAAGCACCCCCCACTCCCTCTCTTATTATTCATAATTCTCTGCTTGAATGGACACTGACAGCTATGAACTATTTTGCATTGTGTGCTTACTGCACAAGAAATGAAGCACATTTTCAGGGCTGCGTATTTCCTCTGCAGGTCTTTATATGAGATTCAGCAAACTGTTGAGCCGTAGCAATAATCTGTCATATTTATTGTCTGATACAATCTGTTTTCCCGGTTATGTTGTGTGCTCTTAATATTGCTGCACGGATATGCCTACATTTTGCTGCACTGAATCAGATATTAACAGTGTTGTTGTTTTTGCAGCCTCTTTTGCATGCAGCGACGGTTTTCGTCCATTTTTTTGTTTTTAAATGAAGCTATTTGAAAACAAAACCCCCGATGAACACAATCTGATATCAGAGTTTGCGGAGCATCTGAAGGTGTTTGCTGCTGCATGAGTAATCTTGTATCAGCCGACTTAAGAAGAGTGTGACTGTTGCTTTAGGGTTGGGAGGGGTGTCGGAGATCCTCTCAGTTTTTCATGGCAGGTCCTGTCATTGTAAAGAACAGTATCACTCTGCATTTACATTGATCCTTATTAGACCTACTGGAGATGAAACCCCTTTGCAAGTGCACGCCTGCTGCAGTGCCTTGCCTTTTTCACCATATCTTCCAACACACACCCAGTCATGCTTCAGCGTTAATCTAGGACACAGTCACCAGGAGACGTTTCTCTGTCTGAACCGATTTTCTAATTCAGTCTCAGAACAAGTCCTTGTTTTATGATATTAAGTTTGCAGGGATCCCAGTGTTTGAAATGTCATTATTATTATTAATTTTGGAATCATTCATTTTTAATCGGCCAAAGTTGCTCTGGGAATATAATTGTCTAAATAACAGTCAGACTGAACATTAATTTGTCATTTTCCTGCTAGATTGTTTAAAGTTTTACAGCTAAAAGCCGCATCAAGTAAGTTGCCCGTTATTGATATATATTACGCGCTAACGATGGATCTGCGCGATCCATTGATAGCGCTGCGCCCGAGATGGATCCATCGTTAGCACACAAATCGATCGATTTCTGCGCTCACGATGGATATAACTGCCTTGCGCTGGAGACCGATGCTTTGACACTGTGCTGGCGATATAATGACAATCGTTCATCTGCTAATTGCATATAATGACAGGGTTAGGGTCAGGGTTAGGGGTTAGGGGTTAGGGGTTAGGGGTTGGGTTAGGGTTAGGGTCCAGGGTCCAGGGTCAGGGTCAGGGTCAGGGTCAGGGTTAGGGTTCGGGGTTAGGGTTAGGGTTAGGGTTAGGGTTTAGGGTTTAGGGTTATGGTTAAGGTCAGGGTTTAGGGTTAGGGGTTGGGGTTAGGGGTTAGGGTTAGTGTTAGGGTCAGGGTTAGGGTCCGGGGTAAGGGTCAAAGTTCGGGGTTAGGGTTAGGGGTTAGGGTTAGGGTTAGGGTTTAGGGTTATGGTTAAGGTCAGGGGTCAGGGGTCAGGGGTCAGGGTTTAGGGTTAGGGGTTGGGGTTAGGGGTTAGGGTTAGGGTTAGGGTTAGGGTTAGGGTCAGGGTCAGGGTTAGGGTCCGGGGTCAGGGTCAAAGTTCGGGGTTAGGGTTAGGGGTTAGGGTTAGGGTTAGGGGTTAGGGTTATGGTTAGGGTTAGGGTTAGGGTTAGGGTCAGGATTTAGGGTCCGGGGTTAGGGTTAGGGTCCGGGTTTGGGTTCGGGGTTACGGGTTAGGGTTGGGGTTAGGGTTGGGGTTAGGGTTGGGGATAGGGGTTAGGGTTAGGGTTAGGGTTAGGGCTTAGGGTTAGGGCTTAGGGTTCACACTCCCCCCCGCCGAGAACGGTAACAAAGTGAACTGCTTGACAGTTAATCAAAGATTTGAAATTTGCATGCATCGACTTCTTGTTGATTCTTGTAAGTAACAACGCTCAGCGCTGCCATCTGTTGGCATCTAAACAAACTACACACATCCATCCCGGGCGCGGTAATATACCATCGATCGTGAGCGCAGAAATCGATCGATTTGTGCGCTAACGATGGATCCATCTCGGGCGCAGCGCTATCGATCGATTGCGCAGATCCATCGTTAGCGCGTAACATATATATGGTGAGTAGATAGAGCTTTGACACTAGCACCGACACGCACACTGTAATGCAATATATAACACAAACTATGTGTATTATTTGGGTTATAGTTTGTTTTTAGTCTTGTAGACACGATTAGCATTGTACCTAATTGAGCAACATCCAAACTGAGTACTCCAAGACAAAAGTACAAGTAGCTTTAGATGTAAGATACTTGTAAATTGAAACTATTGGATCCCTATAATGAGTTGCTATATAGCTAACATACAAGATGGAATACGTGGTCCTGTCCAGCTAATAGAACATCAGAAGATCATGGACAACAGAGCCGGAATCTTTCACCAATTTCTTAAATGATGCAAAGAGAGCGAGGAATCAGGGCGATAGGAATCGGGGTGTGTTCCTCCGCTGACATGGATGAAGAGCTGCAGACTAGACCAGACTATCAAGAGGATACTCGGAGGGAGGAAAAGCCTGCAGGAAGGATGCAGGGCAGCGTCAGAGAGATACCGATCCAAGTCAGGAGTCAGGAAATCTGTTCCATCATGCCTAGCCTTAGATGAAACCGAGAAGGCGCAAAGCGGTACAGGTCTGTGTATGGAGAAGGTGAAGAAAGGGCGACACTAGACATTTTAGTACTTACTTTCAGTTGGAGCGCCGGGTGCAAGGATCAGCGCGAAACATAAATGTCACGGACTCACCGCGTTATACGGCTCAGTGGAGAACAAAGCAGTTCAGCTGAGGCACGTTGGTCTAAACTACATTGTGCAACTTTCAGCCATCTTTCTGTATCATTAAAGCCATTCAAAGCAATGGAAAGGGCAATGAAGCGCAATAACGCATACATTCAAATGCAAGACTCATCAAAGAATGTGTCATAACTGTTCTCATTTGAGCGAGAACAAGTCCCACGTGTTATTACTATTTTTAAAGGAGAAGCACCACTCATCTCATACAGCATGTTCCAATTAGAGAAAGCATCGCCGCAGTCAACATTAAAGCAGCGTCAGCTGCAATGCATGATTGTTTAAGTAAGTGGATGACATGGAACCAACCAAACTGTTGCCGGGCAACATGTGAGCCCGCTTTTGACTTTACGTTGAGTAGTGCTGCGGTGGCGATGTTTTGATAATCTGGTGGCGTCTATCTATCACTCCATCCATCACATAATCCATCCACCGCGTTGACATTTGGAAAGGTTAGGACATCATTTCCACTGATTTTCCTGGTCACTCCGACCACCCCAAAAATCACATATTATTTCTTCTTCTGGCTGCACGGTGGTCAAGTGGTTAGTGCGCAGGCCACACAGCTAGGAGGCCCGAGTTCAATTCCACCCTCGGCCATCTCTGTGTGGAGTTTGCATGTTCTCCCCGTGCATGCGTGGGTTTTCTCCGGGTACTCCCACATTCCAAAACCATGCTATTACATGTGGAATAAAAACAAATTTAAAATAGATTAAAATGATTAAAATTTGTAGTCAGATTAATCATAGATTCATCAAATTAATTAATCGTGAATAATCACCATGCCATGCCCATTTTTGCTGTGGTTTATTGAAAGTAAGATAAATGACGGGCGGCACGGCGGGCAAGTGGTTAGCGCGCAGGCCACACAGCTAGGGGACCAGGGTTCAATTCCACCCTTGGCCATCTCTGCTTTTCCTCACAAAGGTCGCGGGGGGTGCTGGAGCCTATCCCAGCTGTCTTTGGGCGAGAGGCGGGGTAAACCCTGGACCCTAACCCTAACCCTGGACTTTTGGCCAGCCAATCACAGGACACATATAGGCAAACAACCATTCACACTCACATTCATACCTATGGACAATTTGGAGTCGCTAATTAACCTAGCATGTTTTTTGGAATGTGGGAAGAAAACCGGAGTACCCGGAGAAAACCCACGCATGCAAACTCCACACAGAGATGGCAGAGGGTGGAATTGAACCCTGGTCTCCTAGCTGTGAGGTCTGCGCGCTAACCACTCGATCGCCGTGCCGCCTGTCATTTATCTTTCTTTTAATAAACCACAGCAAAAATGAGCTTGTCATGGTGATTAATCACGATTAATTAATTTGCTGAAATTATGATTAATCCGACTACAAATTTTAATCTAGTTTAAATATTTTTTTATTCCACATGTAATACGAAACAATAAACCCACGATCATGTAGAGACAGAGAGGAACTCTGCATTACCCAGGTAATAAGCTATTTTACCGACATTACCCGTGATATATCGAATAGCGTTTTTAATATCGTTTCGCCCTCATGCAGTTAAATAAAGCAACCCAAACATTGTAATGATTTGAATGCAGGCGTTCACAGCTCAAACTCTGCACAAAACCCTTTTATTTTCACTCCAACCCAGTGGGAGACATTGCTGGGTGTCGCCCTGACTCCTCATTGCTGTTATTCCCAGCCTGTTGCCCCTGGAGACCAGTGGCATGTAGCTGCTGGTGGGTGTAGAGGTGGGTGTTGATGACGTTAAAGAACGAGGTCTGAAGATCATGTTGATGTCAAACAAGGGAGACATCCAGAGTCGCAGGCGGGGAGAGAATATATTGCCAAATTTAGCTGCAATATCAGCCCTCTATATCATCTCTGATGTCAGAAGTTTCTCCCTTCCACCTGTTAAAGCGCCCCACCCGTTCCAGTTTTCCTTGGCTTTCCTGTGTGGGATCATGTTACTAAGCAAAAGTCTCTTCTCAGAATGTTCATTGGTGGAGCTCATCTTTTGGCTGGCGTTACGTAACTGCTCTCTTCTCATCTGATCTGGATAAGCGAAAGCGAAACTTCAGCGGTAAACATTTTAAGCGAGGCCACTGTACAGTATCGGTATCTTTCTACACGTTGTTGAGGAAATTTATGAATGATGCGATGAAGCGAGGGTAAAACACTGATGTCCTCTTAGTGTCGTCATGCTGGACATTTGTAAATAAAGTTTTTTTTTTTAAACAAGGGCAATGCATGTTATCACACTTGAGCTCCCATCATTTGGCTCAGATGTGAAAGGGACATTAGCATTAGGGTTGTGTATTGGCAACAATCTGGCGATACGATACGTATCACGATACTAGGCTCACAATATGATATATCACTATATATCACGATACTGTTAACAAGGCGATATTTTTTTTTCTTGTAGTTAAAGATTATTTCCTGGAAAAACTGAATTACACCAGCAATATGCACTTACTAAACACATTTTTATTCCATTAGAACAGTATGTTATGCTGTATCACAAACTCAAAGTGTAGCATTTGGATGAATAAAGCTTTAACATCCAGCTTTAAATTTACAAAAAAATATATATAAAAAACAAAAAAATTAAATTATATCTCAAGATCCTGCTCAAATGTTCACTTTCTATTAGCTGTGAAAAAATGCAGTATACAGTCCCTGACTTATCCACCATCAGAACAGTATATCAGTTAAAAGTCCTTTTAGGATGCTAGAAATAACCATTATTTAACAAAATAGTGATATCAATTTGAAAAACAGGCTGCACGGTGGTCGAGTGGTTAGCGCGCAGACCTCACAGCTCGGAGACAAGGGTTCAATTCCACCCTCGGCCATCTCTGTGTGGAGTTTGCATGTTCTCCCCGTGCATGCGTGGGTTTTCTGCGGGTACTCCGGTTTCCTCCCACATTACAAAAACATGCTAGGTTAATTAGCGACTCCAAATTGTCCATAGGTATGAATGTGAGTGTGAATGGTTGTTTGTCTATATGTGCCCTGTGATTGGCTGGCGACCAGTCCAGGGTGTACCCCGCCTCTCACTCAAAGACAGCTGGGATAGGCTCCAGCACGCCCCGCGACCCTCGTAAGGAAAAGCGATGGAAAATGAATAATGAATGAATAAATTTGAAAACCAAAATACTTGCAATATCACAGTACTACTTTGTAGTACTTGCTAGCGGCAGGTCCTCATGGTGTCTCGCTAAGTGGACTCGCAGATTTGTCGTGTTTCCCGAATACTTTATTCGGGCATGACACATTTTACAAACAGAATGGGTTTTGTTAATTTCTGCACTTTGTGTAGTGCTACTTTGTGTAGAAATCCAAAATGTGTCCTTTGTACGCCGCAGGGGCCGCTGTTATGTGCTGGTATTCTGCCATGTTGAACGGTGTTTATGTGTGAGGACGTTTCACTCGTGAATCTCGTTCAACGTCCTTGCCTAATTGACTACGTAAGTCCTGCCACCTAACGATCGGAGGTTTTTAATTAAAATCGGAAATGCACTAGAATAAATACCATATACAGTCTATGATAAATGCTTACAAATATCCATATCATACTTTTTAATATCAAAGTACCGCGATATATCGCCGAAACAACAAAGTTACTGGGTTGTGACCTCAAAGGCATCAACGCTCTGATCCGGATTCCAGTGCTGCTTGGTCCAAAAGAGTTCCAGAGGAAAGAAGATGCAAAGCTTTTAATGCTACATCACAAGCCCGACTCTTTCTTTGCTTATGTGTGCGACCATCAGGTGTGTGTGCAAAGCCTTAAAAGCACCGAAGCCTTAAGGCAGAAGGTGCAATTCCCATCAGACAGAGCTCTTTCAAAGCACTTCATGCAGGAGAAAAGCTCCAGCTAAATACAGGATGACAAATCCATCAATACAACCACCTTACATGAAACAGACTTCACCACTGACTTGACCTGATGTACACTTTCAGCTTGGCTCCAAAGGTCCACTTTTGACTTGATTTGGTCTGATTTCACCTGAAATGTGCTGATTTTTAGTTGAAACCAGATTTGGTCTCAATTAGAGTCTAGTCTAACCAGTGCGTCTTCGTCCATGCTGCAAACGACACAACCCCCTCCCTGTTTTTTGCCTTTGAGGAGCCTTTGAAGAATAATAGGTGTGCACTGGGAGAGGTATTGATTTGGTCTTGTCGTGTTCACAGGGAAAAAAAAGTGAGCTTTATTTTCTCCAAAATATAGCGGCAAAGGTAAAAAAAAAATAGGTATGTTTTAGAAAGCTCTTTCAAATCCAATTTGTGTCAGCTTTTCTTTGATTTTCTGCTGTTTTGCCTGTTTGCCCACTTTGTTTTGGCTTTTCCCCTCGCCCGTCTCTTCCAGCTTCTTTCGCCGATGCATTTTGCTCATCCAATAGGCCGTATGACGCAGGAACCCCTGAAGCTTCCATTTTTCACTATGGAGAATATGAATCCAGTTGTTGACTAGAAATGCACTCCAATGGCTGTTAGTACACAAACATTTAATGAATATCATGACTCTGAATAGGGCTGCACGGTGGACGAGTGGTTAGCGCGCAGATCTCACAGCTACGAGACCCGAGTTCAATCCCACCCTCGGCCATCTCTGTGTGGAGTTTGCATGGTGGCCTAAAATAGTTTTAGGCCACCATTAAATTTACACAAGTACACACAATCTACACTGCAAAACCAGTGGACATTGATCAATGATGTAATAATCATTATTATATAATCAATTAGCCTATTATTATTAGCCTTCTTATTGGCTTGCTTATTAGCTTGCTTTTTCCCTATTATTATAAAATAATATTCAATAAAAAATATAAAAAATATCAAATTATTTAGGGGGCTTAAGAACATAAAAAAATTAATAAGAAATATGAAAAAATATCAAATTATTTAGGGGGGCTTAAGAACATAAAAAATCAATAAAAAATATAAAAAATATCAAATTATTTAGGGGGGCTTAAGAACATAAAAAATCTATAAAAAATATCAAATTATTTAGGGGGGCTGAAGTCCCCCTAAAATAGGCCAAATGACGCCACTGTGTAGACAGACGTTTTATAGAATTTGTATTTTTTTCCAATTGCTAACACTAAAATGACTTTCATTGCACAATTAAAGTGACATACAATCAATAAAAAAATATAACAAATATCAAATTATTTAGGGGGGCTTAAGAACATAAAAAATCAATAAAAAATATAAAAAATATCAAATTATTTAGGGGGCTTAAGAACATAAAAAATCAACAAAAAATGTAAAAAATATCAAATTATTTAGGGGGGCTGAAGTCCCCCTAAAATAGGCCAAATGACGCCACAATTTGTATTTTTTTCCAATTGCTAACACTAAAATGACTTGCATTGCACAATTAAAGTGACATACAATCAATAGAAAAATATAAAAAATATCAAATTATTTAGGGGGCTTAAGAACATAAAAAATAAATAAAAAATATTAAAAAATATCAAATTATTTAGGGGGGCTTAAGAACATAAAAATCAATAAAAAAATATGAAAAAATCTCAAATTATTTAGGGGGGCTTAAGAACATAAAAAATCTATAAAAAATATAAAATTATTTAGGGGGGCTGAAGTCCCCCTAAAATAGGCCAAATGACGCCACTGTGTAGACAGACGTTTTATAGAATTTGTATTTTTTTCCAATGGCTAACACACTAAAATGACTTACATAGCACAACATAGCACAAGTCTCCAAAATTCTACAGATATTTTATACCAAGACTGCTAATCAACGAATGAAGCCTTGTGGTCAGTAAGATGTGGTCTATAATTTTGCATATTGTAGTCAGTGCATGTTATGAAGCATAGAAAAGTGGCAACCCTCAATAGAGGCTTGATCTACTTTTATCTTGTATTGCGGCAATTTATCAGGCACTATTTATAGTCACTATTCTCATTTTAATTAGTTTTTTTTTGCTTTTGTGTCGCCTCTTGCTGTCTTAGCAAACAACATAGTCATGTATAAGTGTGAAATGGGCTGTGCTGTGATCTATAATGTGTGACCACAATACGGCGTAAGTGCGCCAGACAGTCAATACAGCGCAGATGTGTGCACCACTTGTAGATTTAACCTCATTCCAAGTCCCATTTGTATGCACTTCCTGGCTCAGTCTGACACAACAGTACCAAAAATACCGTGAGTCAGAGCGGCAACACAGAGGCGGATTCAGTCATGAAGAGGGTGTTTCTTTTCTTTCTTTTTTTCTCTTTTTTTGCTGAGAACTTCCTCCTGTTCTATAAGCAGCCTCTTTCATCATTGCTCTGATTAGGTTGCATAAGAGAACGGTTCAAGTATGGCCTCATTTTGTTCCCCCCAAAAGGCAATGCGTGGCAGGGTTCTGTGAAGAGAAACCGAATACAGTGGAACCTGCTCAATTCCTAACCTTTGTCATATGCTAATTTGCACATTATTTTTATCTCGGCCAGCACCTACCAAAGTCTAGCCAGTATAATCGTTACATCCGAACTGGTCCACCTTTATTTTGCAATTAGCACGACCTGTTGCATTTCGCTAACTTTCCTCCATCACATGTAGTCGTCATTTGGATGCGTAGAATTCCACTATTCTCTAATGTGCAGTGGGAGCTGACACCGCACTGTCGGCAGGTGACTGCTCTGCGGTGGGGTGGACCTTGCCAGAGCACATTTTCCTGAAAACTGTAGAATACGTGCTTTCACTGTTAAGTCCCCAAATACCAGAAAACTCTCAAACGATGCCGGAAAAGTCACTAGATTTGTCGCTTTTGAGAAAATTGATCATTCATTCATTTTCTACCACTTATCCTCACAAGGTTTCGCGGGGGTGCTGGAACCTATCCCAGCTTTCTTCAGGCGAGAGGCGGATGGTACACCCTGGACTGGTGGCCAGCCAATCACAGAGCACATATAGACAAACAACCATTCACACTCACATTCATACCTATGGATAATTTGGAGTCGCCAATTAACCTAGCATGTTTTTGGAATGTGGGAGGAAACCGGAGTACCCGGAGAAAACCCACACATCCACGGGGAGAACCACCACTCGTCCGCCGTGCAGCCACCGATTGATCAGGGCACCCCTTAATCAGGGCACGCCTTAATTATCACCCAATATCTCTAGGTTGATTTTTACTAATTATGTGATGGTAATGGTAATGGCAATGGTAATGGTAATAGTAATGGTAATGGTAATGGTTTTACTTCATTTGAACATGCATCAGATTACAATTGAGTGCATCCCATAATCAGTTCCCAGTTCCACATGTCCAAAAGGAGTAGAAAGAAGCAAAGCTTATTAAATCCTACCCCTCCATCTGGTACTTTTACAACCAGTAACTGTTACATTTGTTCACTTCCTGCTTTCTATAATACAGTTTAATGTTTTTTTTTAATTTTTTTAAATTTTTTAATTTTTTTTTATTTTGTTTTGGTTTCTTTTTTTATGTTATGTGCAAGCAGTGGTTGGTTCCAGGTTGGTTATGTTGATAACTCCTTATGTTGACATCAGTCAGACAGTCTGAGAGGCGTTGACCTCAGCGGCTTCTACCATAAAGGTGGTCTTATGATTTTTTTTTGGTCAGTCATTTCACAACATTTAAGAAGCTAAAACAAGGCTACAGTGTAAATAACACAACTCTCACTGTTGTAAAAAAAGTACCGTGTCATACAAAGGAACGAGATCTAAGTGTCACAAATGTTTTTTTTAATTACACGTCTTTGTAAGTTAGCTGTGGTTGTAAAAGTAATGAGGCTTTATAAATCTTAAACACGGCAATAACATTTTATTGACAATTGTGTTTTCAGCAGTGGCATTTTGTATCGATTTTACAGTGCATCCCTGCTTGCGAGTGGATAACAAGAGGCGTACAGTGGGTTTTAAACATTCTCTTAGTGCTACCGGACTCATCATTTGCATTTTATTTCGCCTGCCACCCAAGTACTTGGATGCTCTGTTGATGTTAAACTCTCCCAGGGGTTCAGTCTTTTGTCAACATCAGTGCTTGTTCTCACTAGTCTCTTCTTCCTTGTATGTCAAACATCTTCTTGTTATTGCTCAGGAGTGTATAATGCAGCAGAAGGTCATTTGGCTTCAGGAGCTCAGCAGTCTGATGCAGTGGACTTATGGATTCAGCATACAGTGACTGCACTGCGTTTATCATGCATTTCTTTAAAATGACCACTGCTACTAATATAATTAACATTTACATTTACAGTATTTAGTTACATACATTCTGTTTACTCTGGTGTTCTATTGATGAAACGAGTACCAGAGTGAGATGTGGTTCTACTACTGCGGGGCGCCATCTTTCATATCAAGGTTCATTCATGCACATATAACATGGTAATGGTAATGGTAATGGTTTTATTTCATTTGAACATGCATCAGATTACAATTGAATGCATCCCATAATCAGTTCACAGTTCCACATGTCCAAAAGGAGTAGGAAGAAGCAAAGCTTATTAAATCCTACCCTTCCATCTGGTGCTTTTACAATCAGTAACTGTTACATTTGTTCACTTCCTGCTTTCCATAATACATACACACTACATACATACTTTGGTATGTGACAATTTTTTTAATTAAGAAATAAAAAAATAAAATATAATAATAAATACATTTAAAAATTAAAAAAAATAATTTAAAAATTTAAAAATTTAAAAATTTAAACTATATTAGGAAAGCAGGAAGTGAACAAATGTAACAGTTACTGATTGTAAAAGTACCAGATGGAGGGGTAGGATTTAATAAGCTTTGCTTCTTCCTACTCCTTTTGGACATGTGGAACTGTGAACTGTGAACTGATTAAACCTGTGAAAACCATTACCATTACCATTACCATTACCATTACAAATACCACCACATGCAGCAAAGTCGTGAGCTCGCTGTTTAATGATAACAGTAGAAAGTTACTTTGCAGAATGCGACAGAGGAAAATTTAAAAATTTAAAAATTTAAAAATTTAAAAATTTAAAAATTTAAAAATTTAAAAATTTAAAAATTTAAAAATTTAAAAATTTAAAAATTTAAAAATTTAAAAATTTAAAAATTTAAAAATTACTATATTATATATTATATTATATATTACTATATTAGGAAAGCTGGAAGTGAACAAATGTAACAGTTACTGATTGTAAAAGTACCAGATGGAGGGGTAGGATTTAATGAGCTTTGCTTCTTCCTACTCCTTTTGGACATGTGGAACTGTGAACTGATTATGTGATGCACTTAATTGTAATCTGATGCATGTTCAAATGAAATAAAACCATTACCATTACCATTACCATTACCATTACCATTACCATTACCATTACCATTACAAATACCACCACATGCAGCAAAGTCGTGAGCTCGCTGTTTAATGATAACAGTAGAAAGTTACTTTGCGGGATGCGACAGAGGAACATTGCCAAGCCGCAGTAAATGAGGACACGAGTGTGTTGGCATTCGCTGGATTCTCACGCAGGAAGAGAATTCTGTGGCGCTACTTTGATTAAGAATGGATGAGTAGCAGTTGCTCGTCTTTGCCTCTGTCTTTTCTTTCATGCTTTTTTTTCCGCCGAATCCTGACACGGAGATGTCAGAAAGGAAAACATGGAGGTGACAAGAAACGATGACACGAGAAAGCCGCTCAGCCTAAAGGAAAGGATAAAAATGATATAAAGAGAAAAGAAACTGGTCTAATTTTTTTTTCCTTGTAAATGTTTGATTTCTAAACCTTCTGCTGATGAGGAGCAACTGTGGATGTGCTGCATTACACCCCCACCCTGCAAACTTCCTCCTTCTTCGTCTCTTAGCCAATCATCACACCGTGCTGTGGTATTTGGGTCATTGCAATGTGTTGCTGCTGTCTCCATCCTCAGATGCATTGTGCTGTAATCTCCACAAAAATTGACTGGTGGGGAAAGCGTTAGAAGGATAGTGACGGACCAAAAACACATCACCTTAATATTTTGATTTCACGACCTCACATTTTTTTCCCCCCTTTGCACCAAAACAGCATCAACCGCCACTGCCAAATTCCTGCATTTGGATCTGAAAATGGCTGCTGCTTGAATAATGAAATGTGTCTGAATGTCGGATGTCGGTTGTGGAATCGAGGGAATATTGAGAGAATTTACCACTAGAGAGGAGCAAGGCAGATGCTTTGGGGGAGGGAAGGGAAAGGAGAGCTGGTGAGACAGCAACAGACCTCAAAATAATGACACACCTGAGGCAAAGAGATGGAACCACATGTCACCTGCTGTGATCAAACTCGTCGAGGGAAACTTTTCCTGATGAGCTGCTTTACCACTCTAACGGTAGCCTTCAACATCATTCAATGGATGGGATGACTGTAAAGGGCCTCTGTACATCGGCGGTATGAAAACCTATGATGTTTGCAGCTCCTGTGCTGATGACGGGCAAAAATAACGACACTGCAAATGTGGGCGGTTACTCTAAATTTGCTTATTTGCCTTTGCTATTGATTATGCTTTCATTTGTGTGTTTTTGTAATTGCATGTATATGCAACTTTACCAAATTTTTACAGTAAAATTTCAATACCAAAGACATATGTATAAGTTTTTATAACCCTGAATGCCCTATCCAAAAGACTTGATTGGTCCTTTATGTTTTGGGTTATTTTTTTGCGTGAGAAGCAAAAACAGGTGCCGATTTCAGAGCATAAAAACGTCCAGATTTTATGGACGTTCCAGATGTGAAAATTGTATAATATAATAGTTAATGTTGTTGTGTTTGTCACATCATATGCAAGTGAGAGTTATGCTCGAAATGTATCTTTTTTTTTGTAGTGTAGTTTTTTTTTTTTTTAGTCGGGAACTGATATTTTCCTGAAACTCCTGAAAGGTTCTATGTTTATGTAGCCATAGAACTAAGCTAAGTTGCAGAGTTGTGAATGCTCAATCGGCTGCACTGCTGATGAGTGGTTAGCACTCTGGCCTCACAGCTAGGAGACCCGAGTTCGATTCCACCCTTGTCATTACTCATAATAACAAAGGTAAAGTCTGATTCAAATATTCTGCTCTTAAAAATAAACAGTGTTAGCTAAGTAGATTTTCACATGTGTGCCATCAGGATGCATGGCAGTCGAGTGGTTAGCACGCAGGCCTCACAGCTAGGAGACCCAAGTTCGATTCCACTCTCGGGCATATCTGTGTCGTGTTTGCATGTTCTTCCCGTGCATGCGTGGGTTTTCTCCGGGTACTCCGGTTAGCTTAACTAACTACTTTGTGTACCTTAAAATATCTGTCATAATTGTGTCAAATGTTTTTGGAGCAACAGCTGTGATTGAATGAGTTAATGGATTACAATGAAACCTTTTTGCCTTCCATTTCTTTCAATGGCAGCAGTCAGCGTAACACAATTTAACAGTCCATTCATCTCAACACTGACTACCACCAATACTTTAGTGTGCATTCCACGTGGCCAACACTCTATTCATGTGTGAGAAATAGGCTTATAAAGCACT
Organism: Doryrhamphus excisus; assembly: GCF_037039965.1. Taxonomy (NCBI): domain Eukaryota; kingdom Metazoa; phylum Chordata; class Actinopteri; order Syngnathiformes; family Syngnathidae; genus Doryrhamphus; species Doryrhamphus excisus. The sequence continues at coordinate 2,482,922 of NC_136357.1, read as the reverse complement.
TTTTGAGACACTCAAAAACACTACATGAAGAGCCACACAATAATAACAACTTATAAATCACCCTGAAAATATGAGTCTTAAGGGGAAGGGAGATTGGTGCGTTTACTGAGCTGTTTGGCGTGTGAGTTCCAGTTCCAGTATCCTTTAATATAAGATGCCTTTATTCTATTATTTATTATATTATGGGGAAATTTACATTGCACAGCAGCAAAGAGGACATAACCAGTTAAACAGTAAAAAATAAACATCTAATAAACATCTAAAAATCTAAAAATAAACAATATAAACAACTTAAAAGTATTAACACTTTAACAATTTTACCCAGGATTATATACAAATACAGTTTACAAGATAATATGAAATATGAAATGAAATATATGACCAGTATGTACACTGTTTATCCTCACGAGGGTCGCATGGGGGGTGCTGGAGCCTATCCCAGCTGTCTTCAGGCGAGAGGCGCGGTACACCCTGAACTGGTCTCCAGCCAATCACAGGGCACATATAGACAAACAACCATTCACACTCACATTCATACCTATAGACAATTTGGAGTCGCTAATTAACCTAGCATGTTTTTGGAATGTGGGAGGAAACCGGAGTACCTGGAGAAAACCCACGCATGCACGGGGAGAACGTGCAAACACGACACAGAGATGCCCGAGAGTGGAATCGAACTTTGGTCTCCTAGCTGTGAGGCCTGTGTGCTAACCACTAGACCTCCATGCATCCTGATGGCACACATGTGAAAATCTACTTAGAATCAGACTTTACCTTTGTTATTAAGAGCAATGACAAGGGCGGAATCGAACTCGGGTCTCCAAGCTGTGAGGCCTGCATGCTAACCACTCAACCATCGTGCAGCCGATTCAGCATTCACAACTCTGCAACTTAGTTGATTTTTTTTTAACAATTTTTAAAAATCGAAAAAAATTCACAGAAAACTAGTACAGAGTACCCGGAGAAAACCCACGCATGCACGGGGAGAACATGCAAACTCCACACAGAGATGGCCGAGGGTGGGGTTGAACTCGGGTTTCCTAGCTGTGAGGCCTCTGCGCTAACCACTCGACCGCCGTGCAGCCCTTGCTAGTGAATTGAATATGAAATATGAGGCACATATGAGGAATTATGATTACATAATAGTATAATAGTGTCACGATTTATTCAAAACTACTGCATTAAACTCCAATACTAGTCAAACACTAAAAACTTTATGAAAGAGAAAGTAGAAAATAAGCAGTCTGAGTTTTTTTTTTCTCCAATACCCAGAATGCATTGCTCTATTTAATCTCTATATGCAGTGTCAGCAACACAGACGTCACGGTGTAACTAGAGCGACACAATATAAGACTTCGTCAAACTTTACTTTGCGGAAGCTGTTTCCTCCTCTAATGGGGTCATGAGTCACAAAGCGTTCCGAGTTGTGTCTGTTTGTGTGTGATGAGAAGAAACGAGCGCTTCCCCGAAGGCTCCTTTCACGCAGGTTTTTACACATCGGTTCATAGCGGCTGATGGCGCCTTTTTTTTTCCTCCGTCTTTCTCATACTTGCCCCCTGCCTCCCTCCGATCCTCCTTCCCTCGCCCCCAGTAATATCCAGCCACTCTCTGCTCCGTATGATAATTTCCTCCTCCCCTGCTGTATGTCTCACTCTCTCTGCAAGTGGGTGTGGGAGGTGGGGACCGCTCCACTGCTTTTCCTGCATCATTGCTATCTGGTGGCCACGATAATGACAACAGAAGAGAGAAGCAGAGGAATGGAGGGGTTGGGGGAGAGGAAAGCGCAGAGGCTTCCACACTTCCACAGTGCCTGCCAATGGCCGCCTTAAGTATCCTTCAAATACTGCAAAGGGTCGGAGGCGGGGACGGATGCTTTGTGCTTTCAGCAACACAAACATAAGAAGATAAACGGCCTTGCGGATCCCATTTGTTCACTGGCGTGGTAAATTACGTGTACAGTAGATGCTCGCAATCACGCGCGCTCGTGTAGGCGTATTCAAATCAGCGTTAAGATGCACCGCAACATGGGAAAAAAAGTTCGACATCTCCCAGACGCCCGACGTCCCCCCACGGAGCCCCCAGCGCCCACACAACACACTCCTGATGTTACTTAACCTACACAACCCTGAGGTGACCCCGCCTACTCAAATCACCCACAGGGCTCCGCTGCAGTTTGCAGAAGCCGGTCATTGACACTCATTGTGACTGTTAGCGCTGCTCTTTGCTTCTGTGCTAGCTGCTTTTGCTCAAATGCTAATGGTTTTATTTCATTTCAACATGCATCAGATTACAATTGAATGCATCACATAATCAGTTCACAGTTCCACATGTCCAAAAGGAGTAGGAAGAAGCAAAGCTTATTAAATCCTACCCCTCCATCTGGTACTTTTACAATCAGTAACTGTTGCATTTGTTCACTTCCTGCTTTCCATAATATAGTTTAGGGTTTTATTCATTCATTTTCTACCGCTTTTTCCTCACAAGGGTCGCGGGGGCGCTGGAGCCTATCCCAGCTGTTAATTTAATTTAATTTAATTTAATTTAATTTAATTTAATTTAATTTAATTTAATTTAATTTAATTTAATTTAATTTAATTTAATTTAATTTAATTTAATTTAATTTAATTTAATTTAATTTAATTTAATTTAATTTAATTTAATTTAATTTAATCATTCATTTTCTACCGCTTTTCCTCACAAGGGTCACAGGGCACATATAGACAAACAACCATTCACACTCACATTCATACCTATGGACAATTTGGAGTGGCCAATTAACCTAGCATGTTTTTGGAATGTGGGAGGAAACCGGAGTACCCGGAGAAAACCCACGCATGCACAAACATGCAAACTCCACACAGAGATGGCTGAGGGTGGAATTGAACCCTGGTCTCCTAGCTGTGACCACTAGACTGCTGTGCCGCCGTTTAAGGTTTTATTGATTTAATTTAATTTAATTTAATTTAATTTAATTTAATTTAATTTAATTTAATTTAATTTAATTTAATTTAATTTAATTTAATTTAATTTAATTTAATTTAACTTGAGTTTACTTTAGTTTACTTTAGTCACATACCGAAGTAGGAGGTGATATGAGCATCCAATGCCATAATGGGTACCATAGTAAGTGTCAATATAGTGATATAAATATATAGCACATCATGACTGGTTCAAGACTCTTCAAATGTTCCAGAGGCAATGCACCAGGAAGTGTTTGACCCCATTTCTCCACCTGAGTGGCACACACGGCTCCGCTTGAGGCAGGAAGTGGGACTAGTTAGTTACAGGTTTGTTATTTTTACCTCCCCGTACAGTGATAGGCGTTGTATTTTTAGCAAGGGTTTGAGCTTTGTGGAAAAAGCCATGTGATTTGATGCTATCATTCATGACAAGCTCTCCTGCTTGTCGTGAATGCAGCATTTCACCCCCCCCCTTCCCTCCTTTTCCTTTCTGCAGCCATGGATGAGTTGTTGCAGCAGTTTGGAGATTGTTAACACAAGCGCAGGATCAAATTATTCCTTTCAGTCGTCTGTTTGTATATCATCACACGTCTTTCTTCATTTCCATTTTGCATTACCGGAGACGTAGACGAAGGAGCTTGACATGAAGTTTGGGAATGCTGGAGATGTTTTGAAATTATTGGTCATGATTTTGTCATCTCTCCTCGGGCCGTAAAGACAACTATTTGGTATTGCAGTAACGTTCGACGACTAAAGAACCGAAACAAACAATCATGTTAATTGAGTCCACAGCGGTTGTTTTCCTTATTGTCTGAGCTTTTCCGCCCATCATTTATGAATTGATGGAAAGATATCTCTGCCAGAATTGTGCACATTTTCTCTCCCTTTCCTTCTTCTCCGTTTGCGTCTCTCGGCACCCCATTAGCGGAGCTATTTGGATCCTCTCATACCACTCAGGACTACAGCTAGATCCTATTATGTGGACTGTACACACTCGGTATCAAGAATTGGATTATGTTCACATTTTTGATTTTGTTTTGTTTAATTTTTGATGAAGTTGTGACATTTTTTTTGTTAAGGTAGCAGTTTTATTTCAGTATTGTAACTGTAATGTTAAATAGAAATACTATACAGTAGTACCTTGGTTTCCCAAAAGACCACACGGAATCTGACGCAATTTTTCCCATAGGAAATAATGTAAATCTAATTAATCTGTTCCAGACACCCAAAATATGAACCAAAAATACACATTATAAAGAATAGAGATAGAGATAATTAGGTAGAAAAAAATATATATATATAATAAATAAATAAAATAAATAAAATAAATAAAATAAATAAAATAAATAAAATAAATAAAATAAATAAATAGATTTATTTATTATAAATGAATTATAATAAATTTATTTTTGAAAAAAAAAATATTATAATAATATATAAATTATTTTCTGGACTATAAGTGGCACTTTTTTTCATAGGTTGGCTGATCTTTAACTGCATTAGAAAAACATTGATGTAACAGAAAGGCATGCACCATCTTTTCTTACCATTTCCTTCTGCCATCACTTCATGGCATAGTAAATACGATCGCTTATCTCTCATCTTGGCCCCAGTATACACTGTTTACATCCCACGTTGCCCCTTATTGGCTGACCTGGCTTTTTTTGTCAAGCCATGTGTTTGAGTTTGGATTTGTAGTACTTCTTGTGCAGTGTGTCCAAGTGTGTGACTATTCCATTTACAAGTCCAGCCCTCAGGACTCAGTGAGGGTCAAGGGAAAGTAGAAGTTAAATATGACCATGGGAGAAACAGTCTTGAATGCACACATGAAGGTTATATCCACCATGTTGACAAAAAACACAGAAAAATCTCCTTCCACACTTGTGCAGTTTAAAAAAAAATGTTTGTCCACATAAAAATACATTAACCACCTATCACATGCATTTTGAAGACTGAATAATCAAGCATTGCTGACTTTCCAATCCAATCCACTTTATTTATATTGCACATTTTATAAACAGAGTTTCCAAAGTGCTGCACAGACTAGTAAAAAATTAAATTAAATTAAATTAAATTAAATTAAATTAAATTAAATTAAATTAAATTAAATTAAATTAAATTAAATTAAATTAAATTAAATTAAATTAAATTAAATTAAATTAAAAACTAAAAGCTCAAATAAGAAATAAAATAGTAAAATAGATATTAAAATATTAAAAACAAGAAGCAAAGCAATAAAAGTATAAAAAATATATCATAAATTTTTTTTAATGGCCCGTGCGTGATGCAAGCCGCCCGTACGCGCGTCTAAACCTGCCTAAAATGAAACCCAACACTCCGAAGTCAATAACTGAAGTTAATAGACTTAAAATGTTAAAAGCTCCTTTTTTAAGGAGAAAAAAAATCCTGTTTGCATATGGACAAGAGGCCATAGCACATAGAAAAATATGCATTTTTAAATATTCATGTTTGTGAGTACTCTCAACAAGCCATTATCGTTTTGTTAGTCTCATAGACATCACAGCCGTAAAAAAAAAAAAAACAACAAAAAAAGAAGGATATTAATGTGCAATTTGTTTCCATAGTGTCAGTATTGTAGCGTATGACCGCATGGGGAGTAATGAGGTGGATGGATGAGCTGTTTGCTGAAGATCAGCTGGGACTGCTTGTATCACATCTGCTTGATGGCGCCATGCTTGTTTCTAAGTGTGTCATGATGAAAAAAGCAATATTAAGCCCATAAACAACAACACTCTCTTAGCAATTGATTTTTTTTTTCTACAGCTGTATTTTCTTGGAGGCTGTTACCTGTTTTTTTTTTACTTTACTTTAGAGGTGTTTGTTATCTCAGGTAAGCAATGTAGCACTAAAGTACGAGAATAATATTTTTGTTATGTAATAAGGGTAATAGCATCTCAGTCATGGCAATAAAATCCTGTTGTTTTGGCGACCAAGTGCTTCTTAATTTTTACTTCATAATCATATATTTTTTACTAATAAGAGGCCATATTCAAACCAGGAAACAGCATGATGTGTTAAGTAATTCATTCATTCATTTTCCACCACTTATCCTAATGGGGGTCACAGTGGTGCTGGAGCCTATCCCAGAGGTGGGGTACACCCTGAACTGGTCTCCAGCCAATCACAGGGCACATATAGACAAACAACCATTCACACTCACATTCATACCTATGGACAATTTGGAGTCGCCAATTAACCTAGCATGTTTTTGGAATGTGAGGAAACTGGAGTACGGAAGTATGGAAACTCCACATAAAGATGCCCGAGGGGGGATTCAAACCCGAGTCTCCTAGCTGAGTGGTAGTGGTAACCAGTCGTCCACCATCCAGGTGCTGCGCAGACCATTCATTCATTTTCTACAAGGGTCACGGGGGTGCTGGAGCCTATCCCAGCTATAGACAAACAACCATTCACACTCACATTCATACCTATGGACAATTTGGAGTGGCCAATTAACCTAGCATGTTTTTGGAATGTGGGAGGAAACCGGAGTACCCGGAGAAAACCCACGCATGCACGGGGAGAACATGCAAACTCCACACAGAGGCCAAGGGTGAATTGAACCCTGGTCTCCTAGCTGTGAGGTCTGCGCGCTAACCACTCGACTGCCGTGCAGCTGAGTTAAATATATGCTAAATATTTAACTCGGGTCTCCTAGCTGTGATTGTCAACAAGCTCAAATTCCTTCCTACTGTTGTTGTCAGGTGGAGTTTTGTGTATTAATCCCCCCCCCCCCCAAACTAAGACTAAGAACATGTTACCAGATTTGTGCTCCAGTTTGTTTTGGCCATTTTGAAACTTAACAGACTGTGTGCAACAGGCCCACAAGTGGTGTACTCTAATTAATTCCCGGGGGGTCAGGCTCATAGTTGAAGGGGTTTTGGACCACGTCCATATGATTCTGATTTACTTCAACCGTTCCGTGTCTTGGAAAGCAGCCAAACATCAGACTGGACACACTTGGTGCCAAATGGACACTCTACTTTCGTTGTGTCCTCACGCATAATGGCGGACCTACATTTAGGTAGTGCTTTTAATTGTGCAGTTTGATACATTTCAATAATTCTCTTGAATTTATGTTTGTGACATGTTACTTGTTAACGTCTTATCCCAATAATACTGTAAAAGGAAGCAATGCTCTGTTTATACACATATACACTTAGGTTGGCGTTGTGTGTATTTGCATTTTTAAATTGTCATGGTAATGGTTTTATTTCATTTGAACATGCATCAGATTACAATTGAATGCATCACATAATCAGTTCCCATTTCCACATGTCCAAAAGGAGTAGCAAGAAGCAAAGCTTATTAAATCCTACCCCTCCATCTGGTACTTTTACAGTCAGTAACTGTTACATTTGTTCACTTCCTGCTTTCCTAATATAGTTTAAGGTTTTATTAATTTAATTTAATTTAATTTAATTTAATTTAATTTAATTTAATTTAATTTAATTTAATTTAATTTAATTTAATTTAATTTAATTTAATTTAATTTAATTTAATCACATACCGAAGTACGAGGTGATATGAGCATCCAATGACATAATGGGTACCATAGTAAGTGTCAATATAGTGATATATATAGCACATCATGACTGGTTCAAGACTCTTCAAATTTTCCAGTTACAATCAGCAACTGTTACATTTGTTCACTTCCTGCTTTCCATAATACAGTTTTTTTTAATTTTATACTTTTTTGTCCCTTACTGAAGTACAAGCTGCTATGACCATACAAAGACATTATGTGTACCATAGTAACTGTCCATATATAGCACATCATGACTGGTTCAAGACTCTAAATAAACACATGATTAATCAAACACCACAATAGTTGTCGATTAATTGGATAATCCATTAATCATGGATTCATTGTTGCAGTTTTCCCAGCATACAATGATATTACCGGAGTATAAAATACTGTAATGTCAGCGGAATACACACATCAGCCTTTTATTGGCGTGTACTAAACAGCACCGAATACCCAACAGCAAGGCACACCCCAAACTACAAAAGCCACTGCCTCCTACAGCCGAACCCCTGCATTACAGATTCGAACCATACGCAATACTCCCATCATATCATATGAAAATAGAAGAATCCAAAAACATACGCACAAATGGAGCCGTTTTGATTGATCCCACTTTAAAGACTCCCTATAACAATTCCATTACATTCAAGGGACAGAAATATATGAAAATTGCCACATTATCACCAAATTTTAAGATTATTAGTTGAGTTACCTGTGACATAGTCCCCTTGTGGCCGTGTTTTAATGAACGTTAAATCGGTCTTTTGCATCTATAAAACACTTTTCTGCTTTCAAGATCCTCAAATCACTTTTATTTTGCTGCCTTGTTTACACAGTAATGACCTAACATCTGTCACTGAATTACACAGAGGACGATCGAGATGGAAAACTCATATTTTTTTATAATTAATTCCATTTTTTAAAAACATTGTATGTATGTGCACAAGTAAAAGAAAAGATATGTTTTTGGTTTTTGATTTTGTGTGTGATGCCGTGGGGTATGTATGCTTTCATGCATAGTCAGTATGTATAAGATATGCCTTTATTCGTCCCTCAGTGGGGAAATTTGCTGATTTGCATTGGACCCCCCGCCCCTCCCCACAACTAACCACCTCTGTGTCTACATAATGTCATTCATTCGATTCAATCATTGATTTCTTGCTGGATGGTTTGTCACCCACTTACTCAACTCAAATTAGAAAGCACTCTTTATAGGATCCACAATTCAATCGATTTGAATGGGAAGACTCACGATGAATGTGGTGCTTACTGGGAGATTATTATTTTTGTTGGTATTAAAAATGACTGTAAATGCAACATTCATCCATGCAATCAGGCGTCCATTCTCATTTGGGGCCTTCAGCTCTATAGAGAGGACACTATGGCCACCATGGTCCTAGTTTGGCTAACTGATGACACACATCTGGTACGACTCTGATACTACCTCTGAATGACGATAATTACTGGGTCGATAGATGATGATGTGATGGTCGTGAAGGTTGGGAAATGTGTGACACATCGCCCACCCCCCTTTTTTATGTGTGTTTATGTTCATTCTTGTTCTTTCAGAACGTTGTCACCGACGCACACAAATGCACCTCGCGGTCTCTCCCTGCGATATGTTAGTAAAAAGCAGCGTTAATGAAGGCCTTTCATGGAGTGGTCTTTGGGAAGGTGCCAAAAATGAGCCCCGTCCTCCACCCCGCATCACAAGATCCCATTACCGCCAATTAGCTCAGCTCTCACAGCCATAATGGACCCAGTCAAAGACACACACAATCAGATTCACACACAACTACTGTACAATTGGGGAAACGGCAACCTAATTTCAGCTTGGGAGCTGTAAGACCGGAATGAAAACAGCGGTGTAACACCGTAATGTGCATCTGAATTACAGTAGAGACGTGTAATGGTGACGCACCATAACCGGTTCCTTGTGTTTTTGTTGTTTTTTTTTCTGGTAAACATAAGCCCGTTCAAACATTCCCCAAAAGTCTGAAAATCTATACCACAATACCCTTTGGTTTTTTTTTTTTGGTCAAGGTTTCTTTCCGGTAAATTTCTCTCTTGTCACGTTATGCGGATGTCAGTTTCTCTAATTGTCTCAGAAAATCTCATCTCAAACTCATTTGAGTAAGAAAGTAACAAAGTCACAAAGTAAACAGCCATCAATTCAGTTAAGCATTTTAGCGAACTGATTGGTTGGCAGCAATGAGGTGGCTCTGGATATTTCTTAAAAAGGCTTGGAAGGGAAGACGAGCAGATGAGCTAGCCAAGGTCAGTACGATAGTTAAATGTCGGGCATCTATAAAGTCCCATCCATAACTATCTGAGGCCATAAAAACGTGGATCGTCAACAGCTTTTACGGTGTGTTGGTTGTGGCTGAGCAGATGACCTTAACTCTTCGGTACGCGAGTAGCTCTTGATAATAGTGCAATCAAATTTAAATGAACTGTTCCGAGAGCTGTTGGAACCGGTCGACCGTTTTCAATTTTCAGTCCCAACTAATGATGACAAAATACACTGGACTTGAACCAGGATGTCGGTACGACTTCCTTGAATAAAGTGAAAATCGTGGACGATTCAGAAGCCGTTGATCTGCATTGAAACACAAACACTTTTTGTTGAATAAAACTCAACAGTCCATCTGAAAATGAGTTATTATTTATAATGATGATAATGATGAGACACTGGATGCTTTTCATAGCTGGTTGTGGACCAGGTTCACGTGTCCAGATAGTGGATACCTGAACGCAACTCTCAACCCAGCTGTTTTTTGTTATTCTGTTCCATTAGTAAACCTTATTTGTCTTTATGTGCCAGCAACCATCAAACATCTCAAATTAGAAGCAGTTCATAAAAAAAATTCTTAGATGAAACATTAATAAATGTAATGCATTAAAACGAACAGGGGAGGTGGAGTATATATTGGTAGGGGAAAGTAATTTATTTGTAAGTAGTAAATTTCCTGTTCAGCAATATCCCCTCTGGATTGTGTGGTACGCATGTTAACTTGATTACTCGGGCGAGTGTTTGATTGTACGGACTGGACAAGTGACAGCCGCTGCCTTCATGACAAGCCAGTCGAGCACAAAAACAGGCTTGGAGGCGGAGGTAGAGTGGGCACCAAAGATGTGGAAAGTACGACGCAGCAGGGTTTATATTAGTTAACCCTTAGATGCATAAGTGGGTCAAAAGTGACCCGGTCAGATTTTCTTGAAATATCTTCGGAATTAAAATTTTTTATCCAGGTATTCCTCAAAAAACATGTTTTTCATATCATGCCGTTCAGATTTTTAACTTACCTTTTATACATTTTAAGAAATTTTTGTTTTTGTGTTACTACCCCAACCTTCCATAAGTGGGTCAAAAATGACCCGGTCAGGTTGTTTTTTTGAAATATCTTCGTAATAAAAATTTGTTGTCATTTCATATTCCTGGTATTCCTCAAAAAACATGTTTTTGATATCATGCCATTCACATTTTTAACTTATCTTTTATACATTTTAAGAAATTTTTGTTTTTGTGTTACTACCCCAACCTTCCATAAGTGGGTCAAAAATGACCCGGTTAGGTTGTTTTCTTGAAATATCTTCGTAATGAAAATTTTTTATTATTTCATATCCCAGGTATTCCTCAAAAAACATGTTTTTGATATCATGCCATTCACATTTTTAACTGACCTTTTATACATTTTAAGAAATTTTTGTTTTTGTGTTACTACCCCAACCTTCCATAAGCGGGTCAAAAATGACCCGGTCAGGTTGTTTTCTTGAAATATCTTCGTAATGAAATTTTTTTTTATCATTTCATATTCCAGGTATTCCTCAAAAAAATGTTTTGGATATCATGCCATTCACATTTTTAACTTATCTTTTATACATTTTAAGAAATTTTTGTTTTTGTGTTACTACCCCAACCTTCCATAAATGGGTCAAAAATGACCCGGTCAGGTTGTTTTCTTGAAATATCTTCATAATGAAATTTTTTTTTATCATTTCATATTCCAGGTATTCCTCAAAAAACATGTTTTTGATATCATGCCATTCACATTTTTAACTTACTTTTTATACATTTTAAGAATTTTTTGTTTTTGTGTTACTACCCCAGCCTTCCATAAGTGGGTCAGGTTGTTTTCTTGAAATATCTTCATAATGAAAAATTGTTATCATTTCGACAAACAACCATTCACACTCACGCATGCACGGGGAGAACATGCAAACTTCACACAGAGATGGCCGAGTGTGGAATTGAACCCTGGTCTTCTAGCTGTGAGATAACACAGCGCTAACCACTCGACCTCCGTGCATCCTGATGGCACACACGTGAAAATCTATTTAGCTAACAATGTTTTTTTAATAGCAGAATATTTGAATCAGACTATCTTTGTTATTATGAGTAATCACAAGGGTGGAATCGAACTCGGGTCTCCTAGCTGTGAGGCCTGAATGCTAACCACTCGCCCCCGTGCAGCCGATTCAGCATTCACAAGTATGCAAATTAGCAGATTTTTTTTAACAATAATTTTTAAAAATCTAAAAAAATACACAGTAAATATCTCATTCACGCAAAACTAGTCATAATTTATAAAATGTGTACATGTACTGCATTCTTATTTATCAAATATCCACAAACTGAGTTAACATGCGCGGTTCCCTGCCATGTAAACAAAATGAACAGATACCGATATGAGCGGTTGTGGTCAGACGTTTCACAGCGCTGCCTGTTTCCCCTCTCTGGATTAAAGTGTGACGTCCGACCGAGGCCAGGGTTGGATTAATCTCTAGAGATACAAGACTCATTTGGATTATGCCGTAGCACGAATGCATAACCATCCATGCCTGCATGTGCACACACTTCCTGTAAGTCGGAAACACAAATATGCAGGCAGCGTCAACATTCCGCCCACGGTCCACTGTGTCGCATTGTACAGTGTATTTTCATTCCCATATCTTTTGTCTTTTCTGATTAAATCAGATGATGGCTTATTTCTTTTCATAAGTTTGCTCCCGTACCTCCTCACCCAAACCTCTAATACAGCAATTAGCAAAGTCTCAGCCAGCTCCTTTTGTTATTTTTGCTGCGGTACAGCTACCCACGTTCGGAATCGCTCCTCGAAATAGTCACTGCAAAGCTCAGGAATGGAGGCATAATCAAAACTAGCCGTCTCGATTTAACGCTGACGGAATCATTCATTCATTTTCTACCGCTTTTTCCTCACGAGGGTCACAGGGGGTGCTGGAGCCTATCCCAGCTGCCTTCGGACTGGTTGCCAGCCAATCACAGGGCACATATAGACAAACAACCATTCACACTCACATTCATACCTATGGACAATTTGGAGTCGCTAATTAACCTAGCATGTTTTTGGAATGTGGGAGGAAACCGGAGTACCCGGAGAAAACCCACGCATGCACGAGGAGAACATGCAAACTCCACACAGAAATGGCCGAGGGTGGAATTGAACCCTGGTCTCCTAGCTGTGAGGTCTGCGCACTAACCACTAGACCACTGTGCAGCCTGTATTCATTCATTCATTCATTCATTCATTTTCTACCGCTTATCCTCACGAGGGTCGTGGGGGAGCTGTAGCCTATCCTAGCTGTCTTCTACACCCTGGACTGGTCGCCAGCCAATCACAGGGCACATATAGACAAACAACCATTCACACTCACATTCATATCTATGGACATTCCAAGCATGTTTTTGGAATGTGGGAGGAAACCGGAGTACCCGGAGAAAACCCACGCAGAGATGGCTGAGGGTGGAATTGAACCCTGGTCTCCTAGCTGCGAGGTCTGCGCGCTAACCACTAGGCCACCATGCCTGACGGAATTCACAAACAATGCAGTTGTACATAAACAGCACTTTTCACGGAATGCTTGAACATACTTCTGTGGATTTTGGTGGTTTTGTGGTTTTCGCACTCGCCCAGCTTGGGAGACTTCCTACTCTGTGTGGTGTCTGCTTCCAAACTGCAGGGGGCAGTGTATCGAAAACACAAGTTTTGGTTGTTTGCTTGACTTCCAACATAGCAACACATTTGCGTGTGTGTACTTCTTTGAGAAGAGGACTTGTGTCAAGGAAGAGAACGTTGTCCACCCGTCCTTTGGGTTTGGGGGTTGTGGTGTATAAAAACGTATGACTACATGTTTGGTATCGACTGAGTTAAAAAGCCAGATCTGCCGATTCCGATTTTGGCTGCATACACCTTCAACGTTCCAATATTATACCCATCGATGCCGATTGATTGATTGTTTGATTGATTGATTGATTGAGAACCAAGGCAAAACCTTTCAAAACACGCCAGACTCAACTTTTTTTTGTCTTGTTCGTGGTGACAAGAAATGGAAGTACGGGGACAAGTTCAAGAGTTGGAGCGTCATGCTGTGCAAGAGAAAAATCTCACATGAAATAAGAACTGAAAAAGGAAGACAGCTTTTTGAACCCCAAAATGTGATTCCATTAGGGATTCTTCAACTTGGTAAACATCCAGGGTGTTTTTTTGTTGTTGTTGTTAAGTCAGCGAGAATATGTGTGTGTCCGGTTTTCTGTGTGTGTGTGTGAGTTCAGAGGAAACCTCTGCAGGGGATGAGAGGCTGGGCTTGATGAAGGGGAACGCCGAGAGCGGAAGAGCAGAAAGCTCAGTGAGTGGCAGTGATGTGACAGCGCATGTGTGACGCTGATTGAAAACCCAGCTTTTTCACCCTTGAAGACTTCCTGGTCACAATATCAGGTTCAGAATACCGGATTCTGTTTTAGCAAAGACAACAATTCGAGCTCTCAGTAATGATTTAGAGCAGGTGGTCCTGAAAATGGAGGGTTGGCGTATTGAGTCCACTCACTGCAGTTAACCCGCCTTTGCTTACAGTGTCTAGAAAGGCACTACACTATATAAATCAAAATTAAGAAGTTCAAAATTTTTTTTAATCTTATTGAGCATTTTAACCTACTAATTTTCGACTAATCTACTAGGTTTTAAATTAACAATATTACAGATTAGATTAAATTAAAGTAGATAGAATTTTATTGATCCCTTGGGTGTGTGCCCTCAGGGAAATTAAGTTTCCGATAGCAGCGACACCATATGTTGTACACATGACGCTAATGGAAATAGCAGCATAGCTTCACAGGTGTAAACAAAGTAGAATAATAAGTATAAATAAACAAACATTTATTTAAAAGAAACATGCGTATAAGTTAGTGTACATCACATATGTACAGTGGAACAATTCAACATGTCCGAAAAAGAAGAAGAAGAAGCAAAGTTTATTCGATCCTACCCTTTGTCCGTTGCACATCAGTCATTAATATATTTATTAAATTGACATGACTTGTATGTCAACAATCCACACTTTTTGTCGTGATGAAAGAATAACAAAATAACAATTTGATTGTTTTTATTTATTTTCTCCACAACCAAATGCAGCTGTATCATCTGACAATAATAATGATGATAATAATAGCAACAACAACAGCAATAATAATAGTAATAATAATAATTATTATTATTAAAATAATATTTTTATTTTATTATTAAAATAATAATAATAATAATAAATAGTATTATTATATTGTATTATTCTCAGATCTTAGATTGTCAGATTATTAAAATAATATTTTATTGTAATATTTTTTAATGTATTATTATTGAAATAATAATAATATTAATAAACATTCTAATTATAACTATAATATGTATATAATAATAATAATAATAATAATAATAATAATAATAATAATAATAATAATAATGATAATAATGATAATAATAATAATAATTATTATTATTAACAATAATAATAATAATAATAATAATAATAATAATAATAATTATTATTATTATTATTATTATTATTATTATTATTATTATTATTATTATTAACAATAATAATAATAATAACAATAATAATTATTATTATCATTATATTGTATTATTCTCAGATCTCAGATTCTCAGATTATTAAAATAAGATTTTTATTTTAATATTTAAAAAATATATAATAATAATAATAATAATATTAACAATAATAATAATAATAGTAATAATAATAATAATAATAATAAATTATTATTATTATTATTACAATAAATTATTATTATTATTACACCATTGTTGTCATTTTGAAGCAGTTTCTTATTGTATTAATGTTGAGGAAACAACATTTGAGCTTACACTGTATGCCTCTTAGAACATGATGCTTGGACATATTTGATGACAAGGGATCTGCTTAGTGAACTGCTGAATACTATTATTATACTATTATTATATCACTAATATGATCTCTTATCTTTCTCTCCATTTGCTGTCCTGTCTGCCTGCCCTGAATGGAATCGCATTGCTTCACTTCACTTCATTTCCTATCAGGTAAGACACCAAAATGTTTTGGGGATGATGATAAAAAGTCATCTGGGGTAGGCTCCAGCATACCTCAGCGACTCTAGCGAGGAGAAGCAGCATAGAAAGTGGATGGCTGGTGCTGCCACCAATAATATTTATCATTTTGGGTCATGAATGTGAGTGTGAATGGTTGTTTGACTATATGTGCCCTGTGATTGGCTGGCTGGTGTACCCTTGTGAAGTGGTAAAAAAAAAATGAATGAAAGTAATGCAAGTAGAGTTGAATAGATAGAACCATTCTAGATGTTTACCACATTAATCTGACACAGACGAGAATTAGAGGACGCAAGCTGCTGCCTGTCATTAGGTCATACTCCATTACACCATGACGCACAGCAGAGCGGAACCATTGCTTGTTACGGGGGAATGTGTCATTTAGTTTCTATAGCAGCCCCCCCCCCTACACCATCCAATAATTAATGATGCTCATCAGCATATTTTAATACGTTCACATTTTTCCTCTGCACTCCCATTCCGGACTATTTCCATTCTTTCCTTTGTTCTTCTCTGATGGCTGCGTGTTTGTGAGTTGCAGCCAAGGAAGGCTCTGCAGTGAGGTGTTGTGAAAGAATTGACATGACTGGGAAGGGGGGGGTGGGGGTGGGAGAGGGGTGGGTGGGCGGTTGCTAGGGTGTGTGATAGGTGCTCTTTCCACTATGTTGTTCTCCTCTAATCGACAAGAGCAGCCGCTGTGTAGCACGTCCTTCTTGGCTCCTTCTGTCCAACTGTCTCTCCATCAACCCTCACCCTTCTCCTCCCGCTCTCCCCGCCCACCACCTGTGTCTTCTCCTAGCAACAATCACGAGTGTTTGCATCCTTTTGTGTTTAATGTGCATTCTTTGCACATGTTTGCGTAATTTTCGGCATCATCCACAATACCTTGTTTACCAGTTTTTGATCAAATCCTTATCCGTGTTCTTTATGGCTGTCAAGATCCTTTGGTCAGTGCTCTTTTTCTCCGTGTCTCTGCAGTAAACTAACAACGTCTGGCCAGGATTGTAGTGTTAGCAAAAAGAGCAAACATTAAAGCGAGAAAGACAGAATGGGGCTAAGATTGAAAGCAAAATGGAAAAAAAAAAAAGATGGGGAGGCAGAACAAGACAGGGAGCGTCATCAAATGCAAAGTTCCGAAATAAATCTAGGGCTTTCCTCGGGGCAGTAAATGAGGAGCAGACTATGATTAAAAGCGAGGTGATATGCAAACCCACAGAAGTCAAGTTAAAATAAAAGTAGCTGGGACTCAAAAGTCTCCTCTCTGCCTTCCTTTCACCCTCCTTTCTTCTTCTTTACACAAAAAGGTATGATGCTTAGTATGTATATTAGTAGTAGTCTTCCCTTTCCTTCCTGGCCTTCACTACTGCGTTTATGTACTGTTTGTATTAACTTAGCTACAATTCCTCAGACATATCCGGCAAATTCCGTCTCTACACCCTCCATTCTGTTTTACTTCCTCGTCCGCTGCACTTAATCGCTGCACCGAGCATTCTAACGGCCATTTGCGTCATCAGCTCCAGGCTGAGCGTGCTTGTGTGCGTGTGCCTGCTGCGAGCATTTGACCCGCGTTTTTTTTCCAAACACAGCGTTCCAGCATTAAGCTCTGACCGTAATGTGTGTTTCCTGTTTAGGGTTTTAGAGGACAGGGACATGCATGAGTACACACACACACCTAATACGCTGAAAATATGACTTGGAGAGATACTGCAATGACTTCATGTTTTGTAGAAGAAAGTGTCACTACAGGAGCAACTATAACCACGATTAATCTTTATTGTTGCAGGTACTTTATGTTATCTTGGGAATCTATGTCATACATTTATGTCTGTATTAAGTTGGCGACTACAGACATGGTTTAGCAAAACATGTCAAAAAGTGAGAAGGGGCTACAAGTTCCATCCGTTTGGTACCCCTATCTTGTTCAAATTGAAGCCTATCCCTGCTGGCTGCAGGCAAAAAAAGCAAAGTACACCAGGGAATTGGTCGCAAGTCAATCACAGGGCACATGGAGACAAAAAAAATGTTCACACTCAATTTCACGCTGTCACTGAGTAGAAACTGAACTCACAAAATTCAAGCAAGTGACCAACTACTGTATACCATCAGCGATGCAGTTTCGGGTCCATTTAGTGCACAATGCGATGTTATATACTATATACGTATATAATCATGACAACCGAAACATAACACACTGCACGGTGGACGAGTGGTTAGCACGGAGGCCACGCAGCTAGGAGCCCCAGGTTCAATTCCACCCTCAGCCATCTCTGTGTGAAGTTTGCATGTTCTCCCCGTGCATGCGTGGGTTTTCTCCGGGTACTCCGGTTTCCTCCCACATTCCAAAAACATGCTAGGTTAATTAGCGACTCCAAATTGTCCATAGGTATGAATGTGAGTGTGAATGGTTGTTTGTCTATATGTGCCCTGTGATTGGCTGGCCACCAGTCCAGGGTGTACCCCACCTCTCGCCCGATGACAGCTGGGATAGGTTCCAGCATACCCCACGTCCCTTGTGAGGATAAGTGGTAGAAAATTAATGAGTGGTCTGTGGAACATCTGCATGGTGGACGCGTGGTTACCACTACCACTCAGCGAGGAGACCAGGGTTCGATTCCCTTCTCAGGCATCTCTATGTGGAGTTTCCATGTACTCCGGTTTCCTCCCACATTCCAAAAACATGCTAGGTTAATTAGCGACTCCAAATTGTCCATAGGTTTGAATGTGAGTGTGAATGGTTGTTTGTCTATATGTGCCCTGTGATTGGCTGGCCACCAGTCCAGGGTGTACTCCGCTTCTCGCCCGAAGACAGCTGGGATAGGCTCCAGCACCCTGTGCGACCCTTGTGAGGATAAGTGGTAGAAAATTAATAAATGTTCTGCGGTGGTGGACGACTGGTTACCACTACCACTCAGTTAGGAGACCAGGGTTCGATTCCCTCCTCGGGCATCTCTATGTGGAGTTTCCATGTACTCCGGTTTCCTCCCACATTCCAAAAACATGCTAGGTTAATTAGTGACTACAAATTATCCATAGGTATGAATGTGAGTGTGAATGGTTGTTTGTCTATATGTGCCCTGTGATTGGCTGGCCACCAGTCCAGAGTGTACCCCGCCTCTCGCCAGAAGACAGCTGGGATAGGCTCCAGCATACCCCCATGACCATAATTAAGATAAGCATAAAAAATGGATGGATGGTCTGAGGAGCACCGATGGGCTCAAATTTGCGCCAAATGGTGTTTTATACACAATAGGTCCGACGAAAGTTTTCAACACAAACGTTGCCCAAGGTTGTATTACTTACTTAAAGTCTGCCTTGGTTTATCCCTGTCCTGGAGGGAAAATATACTTGGAGTATTTGTATTTGTCTACTGAAGAGAAGCCGGTCCCCACAGTAAGCGTAGACAGATTTATGCCCCTATATAAACCATTCTGCCTGTGTGCCTTGTTGCCATAGCAGCGCTGTAGCAACCCTCTGTTGACCCATCCAGTCACAAGCAGAGCCCTCGACATGAACTCAAACCATACCCCCCCACCCCCACCCCTTCCCACAGACCTCTTCATCTGTCATCAGGGACAGAGAGGACTGTCCACCCTCCACGCTGCCAGGTTGATTGGCGTTTGCTGTTCAGACATGCGTGGCAAGTGGCTCTCCAGCCCCGGAAGGACAAGCGTTGAGGATGTAGGGGATGATTTTGTTGAAACGGATTTCCGCTTCATTGGTAAAAAAAAACCTGAATAAGCGAAGCTCTTGCCATGAACTGACAAGCCAATTGGTGCTTCCAGGTTTTTTCCAAACGGTGTTCCATCCATCTATCACAGAAGTGCATTATAAATCACGGCATTGTAGTGATTCCTGACTGGTGATGTACGGCGTGTGATAAGCATGTCATCAGACCGATCACCTCCACGAGGCTCCTATGACATGCTCATCCGTGTTACCAAGATATATTAAAAACACCTTCTACCCACTGTGCATTGATATTGGCGCTAGTGTCGATTTCATGACTTACCGATCCACATTCACTTGGGAATGATTTATGCAGTTTTACTCATCGGTTGGCTTTATATCACCGTAAAGTACCTCAAATGGACGGGGGTGTGGAGTTTCAGTTTCAGCAATACATTAAAACTGGTCTGGACAGTCATTATCGCTTTAATGACTGCTGTATTTTCCCAGCTGATTGTCACCAAGGGGGTCAAGTCACACCAAGAGGTTCCAAAAGTTCATGATTACAATAAGCCTTGCAACCAATTGCATGACAACTACACTGCCAGTGACATTTTAAAAATGCCAATAAAGACTTGATCGAGTTAATTGGCTAATACAAATATGTTAGGTGCTGAAGTTGGGCCCTTATTGTTCTTTTCTAGGTTGGGTTAATTAATGGGCTACTGCACTATTTGCATTGTAAGCCTATATCTTATGAATTTTGCTCTTTAAACGTGCAAAAATATTTCTGATGATTTGTTTATTCGAAAAAAATACCCAAAGTACTCAATTACTAAAATATTCGATTGACAATGACAAGTATTGCGCTCAGCTGCAATATATATTTTTTTACCTTTAATGAAAAGTACAACCACGAGGACGATAACACAGATTGTGAAAACCAATGTCATAATTTCATAATTAACAGGCTAATCCAGGGGTCAGCAACCCACGGCTCTAGAGACTTATTTTTTTTAACACCCAAATGGGGAAAATACACATCAATACGCAAAAATCTGACTTTCTATGAGACTCTATACTAGCAAGACTACTTGATCAACTCTGCCTTTTCTACTCTGAACTACTTTGGTACCCCAATATTCCTTCCAAATCTGGCAGTCAATCAAAATTTATCAATAAAAAACGTTTCTTCAGGCGTCAGGTATTGAGGTTTAACCAAAATGTCATCACTCTATGAGTTGGCTTCCATTACACGTACGTACACACTGTACTTCTATTTGCTGTATTCTGCTGTTAAAACTTATTAAAATGAAGAAAGATTCAAGCTTTCGAAAGTTTATAAGATACTGTTTTTTAATTTTATTTTGCAGGCTGCACGGCGGACGAGTGGTTAGCGTGCAGACCTCACAGCTAGGAGACCAGGGTTCAATTCCATCCTCGGCCGTGTTCTGCATGTTCTCCCCGTGCATGCGTGGGTTTTCACAGGGTACTCCGGTTTCCTCCCACATTCCAAAAACTTGCTAGGTTAAGTACCTTGGTTAATCCATTCCAGAAGGTCCAACTCAAACCAAAACGGACTCTAACCAAAGCACATTTTCCCATAGAAAATAATGAAAATCTAATTAATCCGTTCCAGACACACTGTCAGGAGATTGGGAAAATATGGGTTTGAATCTCTCTCTCCCGTGCATGTGTGGGTTTTTCCGGGTACTCCGGTTTCCTCCCACATTCCAAAAACTTGCTAGGTTAAGTACCTTGGTTAACAACATTAATCCATTCCAGAAGGTCCAACTCAAACCAAAAAAGACTCTAACCAAAGCACATTTTCCCATCGAAAATAATGAAAATCTAATTAATCCGTTCCAGATACACAGTCAGGAGATTGGGAAAATATGGGTTTGAATCTCTCACTTGGGCATCTCTGTGTGGAGTTTTCGTGTTCTCCCCGTGCATGTGTGGGTTTTTCCGGGTACTCCGGTTTCCTCCCACATTTCAAAAACATGCTAGGTTAATTAGCGACTCCAAATTGTCCATAGGTATGAATGTGAGTGTGAATGGTTGTTTGTCTATATGTGCCCTGTGATTGGCTGGCCACCAGTCAAGGGTGTACCCCGCTTCTGGGATAGGCTCCAGCACCCCCCACGACCCTCGTGAGGAAAAGCGGTAGAAAATGAATGAATGAATGAATTATGTTTTGCGGCTCCAGTCTATTTTTCTTTACTGGTCGAGGGACTAAAATAGCTTTTTTGATAGTAAAGGTTGCCGACCCCTGGTCTAATCAATTACATTTCTCCAGGATCACTTGCTCAGCTATTAAGGCAATGACATACCAAAAGGTGCTGAAGCTTATTTTTCTATGGGTTGGGACCCGGTTGGTATCCTAAAAATAACCTGCAAGGAAGCGCATCGTCCAAATCAAGTTGTTCACTTCTACTTCCTGGAATGCAGGGATGGTTTAACCAGTGGATTCTCTTTGGGAAGAACACGAGACGGAGGGAAAAGGGAGAGACCTCAAGCTCTGTGATGTCTGTGTGGAGTGTATACTCAGGCTCTCTGCGTGTGTGCTCTCCAGCCATCCTGTATGTGATGACAGGGAGACATCAGAGTAAAAGCCCCCAGAAGCCATGTTGAGCAGATGTCTTTTTGCTCTCTCGGTTACCCCGGTGGTGCAACACATGGGCGAGATGCTTGCACCATCTTCCTTTAGTCAGTCTCGTCTTTGTCATTCTCTCTTTTTCCTTTTTTATTGTGTCGAGTAACCTCTTTTCACCTCTCTTTTATTCATCGTAGCCCTCTTTTTTTTGCTTTTGCTATTCCGGCAGTATCCTCCCAGGGCGTTCCCTGGCACATCAATCTTTGTTCATTTAAAAGGCCAGGTGAAATCGACACATGAAGTGCCCTCGTTTTCTACACTTATTTATTTATTTTTGACTTGTTTTCTGTTATGTTCTAAAATGTTTTTCTGGTTCTCTGGCTTCCACCCACATCCCAAAAACACTCAAATTACTTTAAATGGTGACTCTAATTTGTCCATGAATAGAGGTGAAAACTTCATTTGCAAAACTATTTTAACTGTAAGTAAAACGACCAAATAATAAACATCTGAACGTGTTTTCTTCGAACTGGCTCCACATGAGGTGACGAGTATCCAGATCAGGACAGGAATCTGAATATTCCAGAGTGGGGACATAGATATAGACATAGACATAGACATAGACATAGACATAGACATAGACATAGACATAGACATAGACATAGACATAGACATAGACATAGACATAGACATAGACATAGACATAGACATAGACATAGACATAGACATAGACATAGACATAGACATAGACATAGACATAGACATAGACATAGACATAGACATAGACATAGACTTTCTTTATTGTCATTGCATAATAACACAGCAGTGAAATTGCCAACGAAATGTTGTTGCCTGGCTCCCGTGTAATAATAAATAATAAAAATAAATAATAAAAATAAAAAAATAAAAAATAAAAAATAAAAAATAAAAAATAAAAAATAAAAAATAAAAAATAAAAAATAAAAAATAAAAAATAAAAAATAAATCATAAATCATAAATCATAAATCATAAATCATAAATCATCATGTGGAGAATAAATAGATTACATTAAATATGAACAACAATGTACAGCATAAACAGTAATTTGTACAAATAATTTTAAAAATTTAGAATAAATAACAATAATTTAAGGGCGACCAGGTGAATGGTCCTTATATGACTAAAGTAAACTAAAGTAAACTAAAGTAAACTAAAATTAAATTAAATTAAATTAAATTAAATTAAATTAAATTAAATTAAATTAAATTAAATTAAATTAAATTAAATTAAATTAAATTAAATTAAATTAAATTAAATTAAATTAAATTAAATTAAATTAAATTAAATTAAATTAAATCAATAAAACCTTAAACGGTCGAGTGGTTAGCGTGCAGACCTCACAGCTAGGAGACCAGGGTTCAATTCCACTCTCGGCCATCTCTGTGTGGAGTTTGCATGTTCTCCCCGTGCATGCGTGGGTTTTCTCCGGGTACTCCGGTTTCCTCCCACATTCCAAAAACATGCTAGGTTAATTAGCGACTCCAAATTGTCCATAGGTATGAATGTGAGTGTGAATGGTTGTTTGTCTACATGTGCCCTGTGGTTGGCTGGCGACCAGTCCAGGGTGTACCTCATGCTCGAAGACAGCTTGGATAGGCTCCAGCACCCCCTTGTGAGGAAAAGCGGTAGAAAATGAATGAATGAATGAACAATAATGTAAAGTTTTGGTCCTTTTCAACCATGCGACATAGCGACTAATAAGACTTTGTAAAGTCGTTGACGCTGTGGTAATACTGCATGATGCAACTGCAAAGCCATGTCTTCCTGATGTTCCCTGGGGGAGAAATGTGGATAAAGAAGGGGATGTCCAGAAAGGATAGACGAAAAACAGAAAGAAGAGAGTTTTCCTATGAAGGTACTGAGTGACATTAACGGAGGCATTGAAGCTATCTTGCCTCCGAATGGGAGAGAAGAGTGAAAAACAGAGATAGTATGGCTTTTTGTTGGCAAATAGAAATTCCCTTGTTGCCTCATTGAGATGCAGCGGTGGCTTGTGTAATGAGATAGCTGCCGCTGACGCATTGATTTAGCCAGAAGAGATGCTCAAATTAACCCACTCCCTGAGAGAGATGTCAACAGCCCCACCAATGGTTGCGAGGCTGATTACCAACACATCCTCCCACCCTAAATACCTCCAGCAACACTTCTCTCATTCTTATCGTCTGCACTGTTGGCTTTCGCTGCTTCCTTGTGGATGTCCCACTAGTGTCTCAATAGCATGAAAAATCATACCACAAGACTGCGATCCATTTATGGCAGTATTGGGTTGGGTAATGACGCCATCATTTGCATGTTAAATTTAGTGGATGCTGGAGGAGACAGGAACAATGTAATGATAATGATTATTTCATTTACAATCAGTAACTGTTACATTTGTTCACTTCCTGCTTTCCATAATACAGTTTAAGGTTTTTTTTTTTTTTTCAATAATGTACCTCGTACCGAAGTACAAGGTAATATGAGCATCCAATGCCATAATGGGTACCATAGTAAGTGTCAATATAGTGTATAGCACATCATGACTGGTTCAAGACTCTTCATCCTTGTATTTAGCAAACATCAACTGCTTGTATTGTTTCTTGAATTGGCTCATCGTTGTGCATTGTTTGAGGGTCTTACTCAATCCATTCCATAGTTTGATTCCACATACTGAAATGCTATGGCTTTTTAACGTAGTCCTAGTATAGAAGTGTTTCAAATGTACTTCTTCCCTGAGATCATATTTCTCCTCTCTTGTAGAGAAGTATTGAATGACATTTTTAGGTAATTGGTTATTTTTAGCCTTATGCATTATTTTAGCTGTTTGAAGATGAACTATATCAGCAAGTTGGAGTATTTGTGATTTTAGAAATAAGGAGTTAGTATGTTCTCTCTAAGCGGCATTATGAATTATCCTTACTGACCTTTTTTGCTGTACATTTAGCGTGTGAAGGTTGCTTTTATAGTTATTAGCCCATATTTCCACACAATAAGTAAGATATGGTAGAACCAGAGAGCAATAAAGAGTGTGGAGTGATTTCAGATTGAGAACAAATTTTGCTTTGTTCAATATTGAAATATGTCTGGCCACCTTATGTTGTATATTTGGAATACTTACTGCAGAAATATGTGTTAACAAGGATACAAAAACGCTACGCCAGTATGAAACAAGGCATGGTCACAGGAGTGAAATAGGCGTGCGTCACATAATAATTTCTTGTGTCCAACCTTGAAGCTTAATCATTAAAATTAAAACACAGGTTTGAACTTCTTTGAGAGTGTTTATACAAGAGAGATAGGTGAGAAAATGTTGATGCCTGTCTGAGAAAAGGCCTCTACAATAGCCTCTGGACTATATTTGTTGCTAGTTGCTTGTAAAAACACAAGGTCTGATTACTCAGTCGTTCCTAAGTTGGTAATACTGATCTCTCCTGCTACATTTTCTTATTCTCTGGCAGGACAGGTACAATGAAGTGTGACCAAGTCGCACCAAATGTATTTGTGACAGTCTAATATTATTTGCGGTGTAACGCAACAAATAAACATACGAATATGGAGAGCAGCCTCCTACTGACGCGAGGCAAATGATTAAATGAGAAGTTAAATAAAAAAGACTTTTGGTCCTTTGAGGGTGGAATACTCAACAGTATAAATAATGTTCAGCAGAAGGCTTTTATTTTATTGAAACATAGCTCTCATAAAAGTAAATCTATGAGAAGCACTTATCATGCCCCGCCACCATGCATGTATAAAAGATTCAGCATAAGGTGTAAAAAGAGGTAAAAAAATGAAACCGCAGATGTTAATTCTACAAAGTGGGTAAAAATAAATGTTTATAGTATGTAGATGTAGCAAGAAGCCTATGCAAAATTGTGTGTCATGTTTTTGATTCACCGAAGGCAGTGCAGCATATTGACACCTCAATGTAATTCCAGGTATGAATAATAAATGCTCTCTTCTAGCTTTACAAATATTGTGTCATGATAAATATTGGCCCAAAGGTAATTATGCTCATGCAACTGCAAGGGACCGAGCACTTCCACCCTTTAATACAGGATTTAATGATAATGTAGAAAGTCAGTACATCTGTGCAATCTAACAAGGGCTACTTACAAAAACAATAATAATAATTTCATTGCTGTACATATACTTATATTTTAGAGTTGGGGTTACGTATTAAAGTTCATTTATGTTATGTGTTAACTTAAATGAATTATCTGTTGTCTGCTCAAACTGTCTGTTTGAGCACTGTTGTCAAGCTACTTGCTTGCAATAAAAGCACATTGTGATTCTAATCACTTCCTGTGTGTTGTCGCCACAATATTGATAACACCGTTCTGCAAATTGTTGGATATGATCTGCTTCCGAGATTAAAGTGGCTAAATATAATTAGTTTTAATAAGATGAAAATGAAAATCAATTGATAACTGTGCTGTTTAGTTAATATAGTCAATATATTTAATTATTTTCTTTACATCAATAGATTGCATTTTTGCTTAAAAATAACATTTATATGTTGAAAATATTTAAGTTTTATCTGTAAAGAAATAAACAAGAAATATCTTAAGACATCAGGTGATTGAATATCTGATGAAAAACAAGCAAAAGTATCACTTAAAACAACAAAGTATTTAGTATTTGATTTTTAGTAACGATTTTTCTCCATGGCGGCAATGTCCTGGTGGAATCCTTCCCGGTGCTCATCACTTACTTCTCCACACTTCATTGGAAAGACATCTAGCCGGGAATGCAAAAAGTATACGCAGCCAAGGGCTTTGTAGCACTTCAGGAGGTTGGCCACCAGCTGCTTATAATTATCTGCTTTGTAGTTTCAAAGAAAGTCAATTATGAAATTTCTGTACATGCACGCATTTTGTCTACTTCCAAGAGAGAGACCGTTGCAAATGAAAATAAAATATTTTATGTCAAAATTCGAGACAAAATGATTGTATTGGAATGTAGGGCCGCACGGTGGACGAGTGGTTAGCATTCCCACACAATCAGGAGATAGGGAAGACCTGGGTTGGAATTTCCGCTTGGGTATGCATTTTCTCCGGGTACTCCAGTTTCCTCCCACATTCCAAAAACATGCTAGGTTAATTAGCGACTCCAAATTGTCCATAGGTATGAATGTGAGTGTGAATGGTTGTTTGTTTTTTCTTTATTAGTGAGATTAAGATTCACTACTTCTGCTAGTGGACCAGTGTAATCAAATGCTATGCTTTATTTAGGTAAAAATAACAGTTACTATGGGCTGCACGGCTGCACGGCAGTCGAGTGGTTAGCGTGCAGACCTCACAGCTATGAGACCCGAGTTCAATCCCACCCTCGGCCATCTTTGTGTGGAGTTTGCATGTTCTCCCCGTGCATGCGTAGGTTTTCTCCGGATACTCCGGTTTCCTCCCATATTCCAAAAACATGCTAGGTTAATTAGCGACTCCAAATTGTCCATAGGTAGGAATGTGAGTGTGAATGGTTGTTTGTCTATATGTGCGCCGTGATTGGCTGGCCACCAGTCCGAAGACAACTGGCATAGCCTCCAGCACCCCATGCGACCCTCGGTAGAAAATGAATGAATGAATGAACGGTTACTATTTCCCATTTTTTTAAAGCTCTTGACATTGGGGCTGTAGCACCCTCATTCCCAATTAATCCAATCAACAAACAAAGATGGAGTGAGACATCAGATTACATCCAATATCCTCTCCCATCCTCAAACTTGTCTTTGCCAGCCACAAATTAGCTTACAAATGAAGTCTCTGAACATGTGAGGATAGGAGCCTGCCAAATAACAAGCAAATAACATCCTGCCGCAGTCTTGATGTGTCATTCCAACTTGGATCAAGCTTCCCGTCTGCTCTTGATGAGCGGAGAGGTAGCTTTTGTGGTTTGAGCGTCGGCCGTCCGTTTCCATTACCGTTCGGAAGTTGTCTTGTAGGACGCTGATTGATCCCTGTTTGATAATGAAGTTGTGTCAAATGTACACAACAGTGATACACAACGAGGGTCATGGCTGGTGAGGCACTGATTACTTTGGAGTCGACTGTTGCCGTGAACACGTCAGGAGGGCTTTGGGTATGTGTGCGACAGTTGACAAGTGGATATATTTTGATTTACCTGCAACGTTCTTGTTTATCATCATAACTGACAGAAACCTGTTTTGTTCGATAAAGCAATTGTTGATTGATCTTATCGATAACCCCCTCGCCTGACAAATGCAACAGTATTTGTTGTCTATTAAACAGTCACAAGTGGTTCATATTATCAGACAGGTAATGATAGCAGTTGAAAATAGCTTTTCTGATGAATACGCGCACGCTTTACCTCGAAATTGAGGCCATCAGAGAACTGACTGATTTTTTTTGTATGCAATTTTTATGCAATTTTTGTCTGCACCGCCCAGTGTCCTCAGTGTTCTTCGTATGTCCTGATTGGCTGTAAACCATTGCTAATCAGTCTCCTTTGTACCGTCCTATCGTGTCTCCTGTTTCATGGTCACTTGCTTGCTTGCTAGCTTGTGGACTTTCTCCTCGATAAAAACCACAATGTCCATGAAAGGAGGATGCTAGCTATAGCACAAAAAGGTTGGACTTCTGGACACGCTGAAGGAATGTATTACATAATACTGTAAACGATCCTTCGGTTTGAACAGGAGGAGTACTGCAGAAAGATGTGTTAACAAGGATACAAAAACGCTACCGCACTTCAAAATGGCACCAGGATAAAACAAGGCATAGTCACAGAAGTGAAATAGGCGTGAGTCATGTACAGTTGAAAATAGCTCCTCTGATGAATACAACAACGCTTTACCTCGCAATTGAGGCCATCAGAGAACTGACTTTTTTTGCATGCAATTTTTATGCAATTTCTGTCTGCACCGCCCAGTGTCTTCTTCTTATGTCCTGATTGGCTGTAAACCATTGCTAATCAGTCTCCTTTGTACCGCTTTGACCTGTTTCATCGTCACTTGCTTGCTTGCTAGCTTGTAGTCTTTGTATGTTTGCAACTTTCTCCTGGAGAAAAAAAAACACAATGTCCATGAAATGTTCTGCACCCAAACGGCAGAGGAGGATGCTAGCTATAGCACAAAAGGTTGGACTTCTGGACACGCTGAAGGAATGTATTACATAATACTGTAAACGATCCTTCGGTTTGAACAGGAGGAGTACTGCATAAAGATGTGTTAACAAGGATACAAAAACGCTACCGCACTACAAAATGGCGCCAGGATAAAACAAGGTATAGTCACAGGAGTGAAATAGGCGTGAGTCATGTACAGTTGAAAATAGCTTCTCTGATGAATACAACAACGCTTTACCTCGCAATTGAGGCCATCAGAGAATTGACTGACTTTTTTTGCATGCAATTTTTATGCAATTTCTGTCTGCACCGCCCAGTGTCTTCTTCTTATGTCCTGATTGGCTGTAAACCATTGCTAATCAGTCTCCTTTGTACCGCTTTGACCTGTTTCATCGTCACTTGCTTGCTTGCTAGCTTGTAGTCTTTGTATGTTTGCAACTTTCTCCTCGAGAAAAAACCACAATGTCCGTGAAATGTTCTGCACCCAAACGGCAGAGGAGGATGCTAGCTATAGCACAAAAGGTTGGACTTCTGGACACGCTGAAGGAATGTATTACATAATACTGTAAACGATCCTTCGGTTTGAACAGGAGGAGTACTGCATAAAGATGTGTTAACAAGGATACAAAAACGCTACCGCACTACAAAATGGCACCAGGATAAAACAAGGTATAGTCACAGGAGTGAAATAGGCGTGAGTCATGTAATAATTTCTCGTGCAGTTGAAAATAGCTTCTCTGATGAACACACGCACGCTTTACCTCGCAATTGAGGCCATCAGAGAACTGACTGATTGATAATCATCACCGAACCATTTGTGTTATTTCATATGTATGAATGGTGCCTTGGAATGACAAGAAACATGTTGTAGGTTTGCAATAATGCTCGGAAAATAAAGCAGACAGAAAGATAACAACCTTTGAGACAGCGGCACAATGAATCAATGTAGATTAATACGTTTCGAAGATCAAGTGCAATATAATGTTTTATTCGTATATGGAATAGATGTGTCCTGTGCTCTGATACTTTGTTGTAAAAGTCTGATCACCTCCTGTTTTGTCTGAAAGTCCAATGTGTATACGCTTTTTAGCATGGATTTATAATCCTCCATCTTGGCAGTTGCATTCATTCATTCATTCAGCAGAGCATAAAAATATCTTGCATGTTCCAAATCCAATTCCAAATCGAGCTGGTACTGCTGTTTATGCATTTTTACAGACAAAAAATAAACAAAAAACACGCTTACATTTCCTTTCTGTAGAAGTACGGTGTCGACGTGCATCTTCCAGCTCATGCACGTCCCTGCCCTTTCACAAACATATGACATTTCTCTGTATTTTATATGGTTTATAATAAGTAGTAAGTGTTTCTGCAAATATTATACTAGCTCAGTACGCTAGGACAATTGGCTCGACTCATGCACTCGCCACAGCCTCATTTTAGGTCTCGGCCTTGTACAGGGTTGCAAGGTTGCAAAATGATCTGACATATTTGTAGGTTAAATAAAAGGCAAATAAAGTAAAACCAAAAAGTATTTTTATTTTCAAAATGTAAATATAATGCCATTTTTTTCATATAATGCAATTTTGCTTTGTTTCTTTATAATGCCATCGTTTTTCGTTTCTTTTTCAGTTTCTTTTTCCGTTCAAACAAATCTGTAACTGCAACACAACGAGCACTTCAATCTCCGTTTGCACTTCAATCTTGGTAGACCTGATCCCTTACCAGCTGGAAACACCATATTGTTATGCGTTACCAACTTCAGAGCTACTGGATCTGCATTGAAACCAAAATCGACCGGACGACCTCGCAGCGCCAGAACTGATTTAATTTTTAAAACGTAATGAAACAGAATTGCATTAAGATTAAGATTAAGATTAAGATATGCCTTTATTCGTCCCACAGTGGGGAAATTTGTATTGCACAGCAGCAAGAGTACAGAGTCAGTTAAGCAGTACAAAATACACAATATAGAAAAATAAACAATATAAACAACCCAAGTATTAACAAAATCAACAGTTTTTTCCCAGAGTTATATACAATACAGTGTGTAGATAATATGAAACGAGATGACCAGTCTTTACACTGAGATCTTGTTAAAGAGTTAATAGGAGTTAATTACTTAATATGAGAGTTATATGTACTTTTCAAAATAAAATCACTTTTTTGTTTCTTTACTTTATTTGCCTTTTATTTAACTTACAAATGTGTCCAATCAAATTCAGCAATTTATAATTAAAGTGTTTGGAATGGTTGGAATACTACAGAAAATTCATTTATAACAGTTCAATAGACGAATAACTGGCTCGCCTGACCGCACGACCGCTTTGTGAAATGGCCTCTTCTTATGGGGAGCTTCTTGCCTAGCTTTTTAAGCTGAAATAATTTCCGTCTTTTGTACTGTTCTGCACAAATCACAGTCACCACCAGCATATATCAGTCGCTGATGTGTTTAGTAGCCGAGACATTAAAGTCCATTCTTATCCGACACATGACAAGCAGACTGTGTCGAGGTGCTGCTCTTACTCAGTCTGTCAGAAAGTCATTGCTAAGCACTTTTTACTTCATCATTTTTACCTCTTGATTTCACTCCAGCCTCCCAGGAGGAGCCCGCCGCATTAGCAATACGTTTAGCATGCATACTGATCATACTCTACAAGCGCTAATAGCCTCGTATCTCCAGCCATCCTTTTTCGTCTCTGTGCATATACTGTGCAGGAATGTGTGTGATGTCCACGTGCGTATGCATGTGTTTGTCCCATCAACCACGTTTGCTGCAGTGTGCCTAGTGTGGCTAATTAAAAGATGCCGGCTTGTATTATTCATGAGGCTGTAATTATACATTCCTTTTGCTGATCCCCAGTCAGTGGCATTAAAAATAGATCTGAGTCTCCCTGACTTGTCCTCCTCTGCCTCGCTTTCTGTCCATGTTTTGACTCAGTATCCCCTGTTATCGTTGTTTATCTACGGTAACCAGTTTGTCTCCCTCCCCTTGCACCGTCCACATGGTCATGCAATACCCCGACGCCATCTCATCTCTCTCCGTTATCTGCATGTGATGTCTTCATTCATGTTTGCTCTGATGTTCCCGTTTTGGGATTTTCACAGTATATTCCTCTGACAGTGTCACAGTCGTTTGACTCTGTGGTCTGAGCCTCCTATCACTTCAGGACAGAAATGAGAGAGGAATATTTTGAATTTGTAACGACATCTAGGCAGTGAGATTCTAGTGAGAAACGATATCGCTGACTTGATCAAGTTAATGGGGGAGATTGCTTCTTCAAAAAAAGGAACGCAATATACAAAACCACAACGAGATAAATGTATATACAGTGGTACCTTGGTTAACGGCATTAATCCATTCCAGAAGGTCCAACTCAAACCAAAACGGACTCTAACCAAAGCACATTTTCCCATAGAAAATAATGAAAATCCAATTAATCCGTTCCAGACACACAGTCAGGAGATTGGGAAGATCTGGGTTTGAATCTCCACTGGGCCATCTCTGTGTGGAGTTTGCATGTTCTCCCCGTGCATGCGTGGGTTTTTCCGGGTACTCTGTTGTCCATAGGTATGAATGTGAGTGTGAATGGTTGTTTGTCTATATGTGCCCTGTGATTGGCTGGCGACCAGTCAGGATAGGAGCAGGATAGGCCTCATGCTCATACTCTGATCCCACAACTGGGATAGGCTCCAGCATACCCCCAGTGACAATAATGGAGACAAGAATAAAAAATGGATGGATGGATGGAGAAAATTATGCGAAAACAATTACTAATAATAGCTGAACATTTAACATCACTTTTTCCGAGTTCTGTTGGCAAAAAAAAAAAATTCCCACAAAACCATCAATTAGGAAAATAACACAAAATAAACACATTATTATGCTGCAACCACAATTAGAAAAAAACTAACAAAAAAAACACTGGCAGCATTCATGTCACAGAAGTGCACCAGAGCTTAACTTTTTAAAATTGACTCTTGAATTTGCTTGTATGCTTCACAGCTCTCGATTTTTGTTGCATTTTCCGGATTTCAGGATGTTCACTCACATCAGTTTTGACTCTTGATAAGAGTGAGGGACTTTTTTGCCACTTTTCTGATATTTTGCGGTCCAAATCACTCGCTGTTTGTGTTTGGTCCACAAATACGTATTTTAATCTGGGGCCGAATCGAAACAGCAAACTTCAGATTAATCGACTAATGAAATAACTCTTAGTTCCAGTCCCAGTTTGAAATAAACCAATGGTAATGGTTTTATTTCATTTGAACATGCATCAGATTACAATTGAATGCATCACATAATCAGTTCACAGTTCCACATGTCCAAAAGGAGTAGGAAGAAGCAAAGCTTATTATATCCTACCCCTCCATCTGGTACTTTTACAATCAGTAACTGTTACATTTGTTCACTTCCTGCTTTCCTAATATAGTTTAAGGTTTTTTTTATTTTTATAATGCACCTCGTACCAAAGTAGGAGGTGATATGAGCATCCAATGCCATAATGGGTACCATAGTAAGTGTCAATATAGTGATATATATAGCACATCATGACTGGTTCAAGACTCTTCATCCTTGTATTTAGCAAACATCAACTGCTTGTATTGTTTCTTGAAATTTAAATCTGCCTACGTTTTCGACAAAATAGGCTGAATTCAGACACAAAACAGCATAATATATTCATATATTTTTGAAAAAAAAACATGATTGAGTGAAAGGAATGACATGTAACATGACATTTTGTTTTTTCATATTCTTTTGCTCAATTTTATCTCCAAAGTCAACATGGCCCAAACCTAGTTCCACAAATAAAAAAATAAAAAAAATAAAAACCTTAAACTGTATCATGGAAAGCATGAAGTGAACAAATGTAACAGTTACTGATTGTAAAAGTACCAGATGGAGGGGTAGGATTTCTAAGCTTTGCTTCTTCCTACTCCTTTCGGACATGTGGAACTGGGAACTGATTATGGGATGCACTCAATTGTAATCTGATGCGTGTTCAAATGAAATAAAACCATTACCATTACCAAATAGATTGCTGCGCTATGTATATATAATGTATTATAACATATAATGTGTGCCGTGATACGAGCATCACGTAGCTAACTCCATAGCAACACAGATGCAACCCCGCCTTTAAAAGGTCACCCTGGTGGGTGCCCAGCTGTTTGGTCTTCTGTTTCTTCCCGGTCCTGTCGACGGGCTCCTTGACCTTGTCTGCCTCGTCTGTGCGGAATTAGGAAGGCAGGATTATATTTCACACCATACTTGAAGCCACTCAGTGTCCCTACATTCATAGATCCTCTATACACACGGGTGCAATAATTGTGGAATCTGGACTTTGTAATGAAATATGGGAGGAAAATAGTGTAAAATATCATTACTGTTGTATTCGTCAGGAGAACCTTGGAGCGGGAAGTTAATTATAAGGAGGCTGTTGTACAAATGTCTTCTTTCAAGGAGGCCAAGTAAACAGTTTCTGTATGCGTGCGTCAGTGTGCCTCCTAGCACTCCAGGGCGATGTTGCTCGTCCGACTTTTGAAGCTGTTCTGTTGGTCTGGGCCGCTTTTTGCAACTGATGGTTTTTTTTTTTTTTTTTTTTTGCTTCATCTTGGTAGGCTTTGGAGGTTTACAAGTAGACTAAACAGAGTAGGCAATCATCATGCATGGCTGTGCATGGGAGATGTTTTTATGCTTTTGTGTTTTCATAAACAGCACTTACATAAATTGCTGAAAATGTACTTATTAGAAGACATCCCTTTGCTCACTAAGAAGTCTTTTGTGCTTGTGTTTCTATTAGTAAAAAAGTGACCAGTTTGTCTGCAAAAAATCATCAGTTGGACGGTAAAATCAAATCCTTTAGAAGTGTACCACAGTCTCCAACGTTGGCAGATGACTATGTCAGAGACAAGATGGCAAAGGGTAAAACAATTTATTGTGGACCATGTGAAGTGAACCGCACTATCCATAGTACACACTTGTGTTAACTTCATAATTGCAGCAAGCAGCAGGCCTTGCATTGCTCAACCGCAAGAAAGCATTTATCGGCTCGAACAAATCACACAACATCCACTCGCAGGGAGGCGTGAAGCACACTAACAACAGCAGAAGACCTGATTGACTGCACGGAAGTCAGTTCAGTCAACCACTGCACTGTCAATGCCTGCATGGCTGGGTATTGATTACATTTCCAATGCTTTTTGGCAATTATTGACGTATTTTCTGGACTATAAGTCAAGGACAAAAATGCATAATTAGGTAAAAAAAAAACTGGAGTATAAGTCGCATTTTTTGCGGGTAATTTATTTTACCTCACAGCTAGGAGACTAGGGTTCAATTCCACCCTCGGCCATCTCTGTGTGGAGTTTGCATGTTCTCCCCGTGCATGCGTGGGTTTTCTCCGGGTACTCCGGTTTCCTCCCATATTCCAAAAACATGCTAGGTTAATTGGCGACTCCAAATTGTCCATAGGTATGAATGTGAGTGTGAATGGTTGTTTGTCTATATGTGCCCTGGGATTGGCTGGCGACAGCTGGGATAGGCTCCAGCAACCCCCGCGACCCTCGTGAGGAAAAGCGGTAGAAAATGAATGAATGAATGAATTTATTTCACAAACTAATTGACCAAAACCAACATTAAGTCATCTTGGAAGGCAAGTTAATTAATAAAAAAAAGTTAAAAAATAATTTTAATTAATTAAAGAATATAGAACAGGCTGAATATGTATAAGATATACTTACACAAAAAATAAACATGAACAGAAAATTGTTTATGTAACATAAACAATTTTTTCATTTATAAGTCGCTCTGGAGTATAAGTCGCAGGAACAGCCAACCTATGAAAAAAAGTGTGACTTATAGTCTGGAAAATACGGTATACACATGACAGAATCCCTTAAAGAAGCACACAAACTTAAGTCAGTCCTGCTTGAAGTCAGCTGGGATAGGCTCCAGCATACCCTGCGACCCCAAATGGATGGATGAATGTGGTTAGAGACATAGTTCTGTTCCAGACATTGACATTCCCTTACTTTAGTACACAGCAACTGGTGATTCTTGCACACACCAGTCCAAGGTGTACCCCGCCCAAAGACAGCTGGGATAGGCTCCAGCATACACATGGCACCAGTGAGGCTGGATGATGACAAATACACATCAACGTTTTGGTTAATGATGGGTATTCAGCTCATGTCCTTTTCCAAGAATGAAGGGATTCCCACAGACTACTTTGAGGGCTTTCCATCTGGTCAGAAAAAGCTGACGTAATAAGCCCTGTTAGCACATTTTTGTTTCCTTTCAAACTTTGATCCCGGGGAAAGAGCCGTAGCCCTCACGTCAAGTATCCAGGGTTAGAGAGCAGCGGTGGAAAGCAGCTCACAGAGCTGCGTCTATGGGCATTGAGCTTCTCTGAGCCAGCCCCTCTCTTGGGGAGAGAAAGCTAAGCCAGCATAAGCTACTACCATCTGCCTGCATTGGCTTAGGGCTTCTCAAAGCTCAAGATTGAAAGCGGGAGAGGCGCGCGAGTGGAGCTTTTTTATCCTGGGCTCCCCTCCCTTGTATATTTCCAGATGGAAATGAAGCTGTCCAGTAATATTCCTATTCCACATTAAACATTTTGTAGTGACCGACGTGAAACTTAAAAAACACTCTTTGTTTGTGTATTTGGGTTTGTTTGAGAGACATACATTTATTTCCTTCATGGGATCAATCCATCCGTCTTCTACTTCTTATACAAGGTTGGGTCCAAGCAGGTTGGTCCTCTCCACGGCCACTCAGTCCAGCTCCTCCTGGTGGATTGTCAGGTTCAAACTCCTGTGACACTTTTAAAAACACTTAAATACAGAAATACAGAAAAGACAATATAACAATATTCAAAGTTACTCGCAACGAGGAGAGTGAAACCACATACCCAATATGCAGTTCACACTCGGGGGTCCCTACTACATGGTCGTGCAACTCTAAGGGGGGGGAAGGCAGTTGCACGAGCTGTATTTGTTTGTATATGTGTGTGTGTGTGTGTATGTGAGAGTAATTACTTTTATTGTTTTATGAGTTCTTATCTTGGCACATTCTTACAGGATTAACATGAGCATCTGCAGGGTCGCTGTTGGCGCATCCAGGCACCTCCAGGACCTGGGGGTCGCTGGGGGTCTCTGATCAGGGTCACGGGAACCTTCCTTCTTCAGCACATTCAAACACTTTCTATTGTCTAAGCAAATGGATATAAGTGATAACTAATACTATATTTGTTCTATCTACATTTTATTCTAACATGGATCCCGAGACATAGTCTCTCCAACGTGTCCAACTGAACACCTCCCCAGGGAGGCGTCCAGAAGGCGTCCTAACCAGATGCCCATGTCACCTCATCTGGCTCCTCTCAATGCGAAGGAGTAGCGGTTCAATGGTTGGTCAAAGTCGGCTCACGGTCATGGTCCGCTTTCATTCCTACCTAGAAGTTCAATAATCAATTGACCACTTTTTTTTTTTAATGAAAGCGGCAACAGAAAGCGTTCTAACAAGTTCACGAGTGACAAAAAGTCCTCTCTCTCTCGACTCAGTTATTCTTAACTGCATTAGGAAGAAAATGAGTGTAAACAGACTCAACACGTGTCTGCTAACTCCCATAGCAACTCCACAGCTTAAAATAGACAGCGCTGTTTGCAGAAACACCTCTGCAAATTTGTGTGTCAGTTCACAAGTTCGTCATTAGACTACCAGCCAAATGTTAATACCGACAAGTCATCCGAGGAGAAGCGAGTAGAGTTGCGAGGTTGCTCTGCTGAAGAAATGATTCACGCTCAGGCCAGGATACAGAAACTTCAATAATAATACTAAAATGTCATCAATCAACCCAGACGTTGTGATGAATAGCCGCCCGTCCCCACCTCCCCCCTCCCGGGACGCCCACTCAAATCTCCCACCAATACAATTACTGAATGAAACTGAGCGTCAGCAACTGTTGTGTTGCTCGGTGAAGTGTGGATCCTTCCACCAGCAGCGACGCCATGTACTATGTATCATTCCGCATATAAGTACATGGAAAAGAAATAGTGTGTGAAGCCATTGATTTTTTATTTTTTTGGAGGGGGGGTGAAGGAGAGGAGAGATTGATGGACTTGCTGATTCTGTGGAGTTGCAAACTCAGTTCGGTGTCTCTGAGTATTGTTCTATGGTTGTAAATAAAAACTGTTAAAGTGGAGTGTGTGACTGTGTGTGTGTGTGTTTGCCCCCGGCCATGTTTATACCAAACTGAGACATTCAAGCACAACATAAATACACAGGTTTTTGTTTTCCTCCCCAGAGAGAATTCAAATGCACCAAAATCTTAACAATACAAATAAAACTCTTCAACTCCAGTGTAGATTTGCATGTTTGCGCAAATACTTAAATAAGCTACTGATATTTTTGTTTTAATAACAAAGCCAACAACTATTTCTTTTTACATTGAATATGGCAATAAAGATAATTGCACTTAATTCCTCAATAGTTGTGTACATAACCTGGTAATATGTCAGTCAAGCTACGTAGCGTTCATTAGGACACTCAGTTCATGTATTATGTCAAGTTAGCATTTGATATCAAACATTAGCGATATTCAAGAATACATATATATGGTCGTCAGCCAATCACAGGGCACATATAGACAAAACCATTCACACTCACATTCATTCAGGGACACTGAGTCCTTTGTTTGTTTGGACACTGTGCGAAATGACACAGCACAGAGCAAATGATCAAATTTGTTACGTGCAAAAACCTAGACATTGGGAAATATTCATTCATTCATTTTCTAACACTTATCCTCATGAGGGTAGCGTGGGACACTGGAGCCTATCCCAGCTGTCTTCAGGCAAGAGGCGGGGTACACCCTGGACTGGTGGCCAGCCAATCACAGGGCAAAAATAGACAAACAACCATTCACACTCACATTCATTCAGGGACACTAAGTCACCAATGCCCTTTGTTGGTTTGGACATTGTGCGAAATGACACAGCACAGAGCAAATGGTCAAATTTGTTATGCGCAAAATTGTACAAAAACCTAGACATTGGGAAATATTCATTCATGCATTTTCTACCGCTTATCCTCATGAGGGTCGCGGGGGTGCTGGAGCCTATCCCGGCTGTCTTTGGGTGAGAGGTGGGGTACACCCTGGACTGGTCGTCAGCCAATCATAGGGCACATATAGACAAAGAACCATTCACACTCACATTCATTCAGGGACACTGAGTCACCAACGCCCTTTGTTGGTTTGGACACTGTGCAAAATGACACAACACAGAGCAAATGGTCAAATTTGTTACGTGCAAAATTTTTCAAAAACCTAGACATTGGGAAATAGTCATTCATTCATTTTCTACTGCTTATCCTCACGAGGGTCACGCGGGGGGGCACTGGAGCCTATCCCTGCTGTCTTCAGTTGAGAGGCGGGGTACACCCTGGACTGGTGGTCAGCCAATCACAGGGCACATATAGACAAACAACCATTCACACTCACATTCATACCTATGGGCAATTTGAGTCGCCAATTAACCTAGCATGTTTTTGGAATGTGGGAGGAAACCGGGGTACCCGGAGAACATGCAAACTCCACACAGAGACGGCCGAGGGTGGAATTGAACTCGGGTTTCCTAGCTGTGAGACCGCCTTGCAGCCCCAGACCGTACATTGTATTTATAAAATACTGTATATATTTATGTATATAATATACTGTATATACTATGTAGTCTACTAAAAAAACATGGGTTACATTATAGTTTTTGTTAGGTTATTGAAGCATTTAAATTTCGATTTTTAGAATTTGAGTGCAGCTCCAAATCATTCCTGGATCAGAAAATGGATTGAGTCGCTTTTGTCGTGTTTTTCCTTTGCCAAACACGCCAAAAGTCATGCCCGCACATCACTTGGTTCCACTGTAAC
This sequence comes from Doryrhamphus excisus, assembly GCF_037039965.1. Lineage (NCBI taxonomy): Eukaryota > Metazoa > Chordata > Actinopteri > Syngnathiformes > Syngnathidae > Doryrhamphus > Doryrhamphus excisus. The sequence continues at coordinate 2,442,729 of NC_136357.1, read as the reverse complement.
TGTACACCCATGTAGTTGTCCACAGCAGTTTTCCACTTTGTTTGTGTCTGAGAACATTTATTAAGGCAGCGCAGACACACTCGAATTTTCTTCGTGTAGCAAATCACAGGATTTAGTTCAGTTTCAACGTCCTGTGGATTCTAAAGCCAGCGTGGAAAAGCATCGGAACACCCGCAGGTTGAGAAACACTCAAGTCTTTTCAAGTGAAGGGTTGCGTCTCCACTTAAGCTTTAAAGTGTCATCATGACTTATTCTTCTGGTAGCTTCATTTCAATTCATTCACTCTTGGCTCTGTTTAACTGTGTGTGCATGTTGGCTGTGGCTGTGCAGTACCTTGGACAGCGTTTTAGCAAACACAGCACAACTGCATTGCAGCTACTTGGTACAGTATAGGAATCAATAACACAAATGGCCCACTCTTCTGCTGCCTTTATGATCCAAATAAAACCCACAGAGCCATTTAAGGAAGTGTCACTACACTTATGAAGTCGGTTATACTAATATGGACTAAGTCACAAGCCGTTTTACATCAGTGTGGTCAATAAACAATGTCTTCACACATCGTAATATTACTTTACTACTTCACGGTGATCATCCGTTATCTTTTATTTATGTTAACACTTTTGAACACTGTACTTAATGATGTGTTTTGTTTGTTTTGTAGGATTGGTCAAGCTCGGAGTTCATTGTGTAACGTGCCAGAAAGTCGCCATAAAGATTGTCAACCGTGAGAAACTCAGCGAGTCCGTATTAATGAAGGTAAGTTGTTGGTAAGGTAGTTGACATAAGTGACATGGTGTCAACTCACAAGTGTCCTTATTATTGTGACAGTCCAAGTCTTACTGAGACTCCAGGACCTGCTGGGACCCTGAACAGGATAAGTGGTATACTATATGGATGGGTAGTTCTACAGACTGCGTCCACTGTGAATATATTTGATTTGACTTTGTTTTCTCAATAGTTGGCACATCGTGAAAGACTTGTCATGGCTTATAGCGCATATAGTTACTTCTAAATCTTTGCATGAACTCCCAGACTGAGGGGCTGATGTGCAGATCAGAAGGCGGTGTCCTCTATTGCAGGACGCCTTGTTCTCTCTTTTGAGGATAGTTCTTTATGACTGGGTGCGTGTTGCTTGTCACTCTGCAGAATAAATTTGGGATGATCAGACGCCTCTGTCATGCCTCCCTGATGGTTATGCAATCATGTCCTCCTCAATACTGAGACTACTTGCAAACCTGCTGTTTGTGAGCAGGCACGACAGGCGAGTCCTTGGAGCTCTGGGCTAAAACAATGTTTGAAAATTGTGACAAATGCGCTCTCACTTGACAAGCGATGTTACAGCACCTCAGAGTGAACCTCTCAAAAATACTCTATACCAGTGGTATTTTCTGTCCCCCGCCCCCCCCCCCCCCCCCCTCAGGGCACAGACCTTTTTTTTTTCGCCCCTGTTGGTCACTTGGCAGCTTTTGAAAACAATATTGCCTATATGAGTATACCTATATGGTATTTTCATAGTCAGGAACTAGCTACTAACTTTAGAATATGCATTGTGTTTATTGTTGAGCATTACAAAATGTTTGCCTGAACGAGGGGTGTCACAAGGTCCTTCCATATACTTCCATATACTGCCATAATATATGCATATAAGCGATATGATATGCATAATATCTATGCATATATACTTGCCTTGTCTGCCGCCTCCACACACAGACAAAATTGTTTCTACCTTTTTGCGTTCTTTAGTAATCAGCATTAGAACATAGGTAAGTTTCAACAAAATATCAGTTTTTAACAAAAAAGGAAGAAAAAAATGTCTATTTGTGAAAACTTTCACTTCAACCCAAATTTAATCATATATATGTTCAGCCAAAAGGTCATAAACAACAACACAAAAAATAGTTTTTTTTTACATGAAAATAACACTTTTGTTATAAACTATTGACAATTTTCAATTTGATGGGTATTCAAATTGTCAAAAATTTACAATTTTTGCAACTCAACTGTGTTTGTGCACGCGTGCATGTGTTAAAATTTCTCTTCAATACGTAACCCCCTTGGCGCAACACGGCAAGATGCCTTTTCACTTCCTGGTTGCTACTGAGCATGGATTTCAATGGGGAAGATACAGGCCGAGTTCTTATAAAATGCACTTCTGTTTTCCACTTAAAACTGCTTCAAACATTGTAGAGTTTCATCATCATCTCTTTGTACCTCTCTCGCAAAAAACATAAAAACATATAAATAGGTCATTACGTCTGATTGAAAAGTACGTATTTGGTAGCGAATGAGTTAAAACCCCCAAAATTGTGAGATATCTCTCAGGTTGTGAATAAAAGGGAGAAGCCAGATGGTAGTCCGATGGGAGCTTATGATTTATTGGCCATTTTATTGTATTTTGTGATACATAATGTCATTTTTGGGGCTGCACGGCGGGCGAGTGGTTAGCACACAGGCCTCTCAGCTAGGAGACTTGAGTTCAATTCCACTCCCGGCCAGAAAATTAATGAATATTGAAATTTTTTGTTTAAAAAAATATATATTATAGAATGTAAGTGTATTGCAGTTTGACTCATAAGAGGCATTTTGGGAAATGTGTTTGAAGCGTTAAGGAAAAAAAAAAGCAAGTTAATATTGTGTGTTTGTCATTAGGCAGATGATAATATAATGGTGATGATGGACACCGGTTGATGGTGATACGCCCCTGGGAAGGTTCACGCATATCTCTCAGCTTTGTCCATTAGACTAGTTGAATGACTAACCCTGCAAAGACAGCACATATATCCAGGAAATGAATTGTATCACAATAATAGGATGCATTCACAACAGTTTATACGATTTTTTTTTTTTTTGCATAGATGGCTCTTTGGCTCACAGTTGGTTGTCACATGTTCAACATGCACATTTTAACCACATACCTTTTCATCTCGTCAGAGCTCCTGGTGGGCAATCCTATTCACTTCCCATGCAAAATTGTCATGCTGCAAAATTGTCATGCTGTCAAACCATCCCTTCTTTAGACTGAATACTTTTGCAGGGGGGGCATGGTAATAGAGGACAACACAATGCTACCACCTGAAAATTGTCTTAAGAGGACTCCCGCTGAGGCCACACTGTAATTGTTTGCTTATGACATTGAAAACAGATTTGCTTACACTACAGAAAATAAATTCCTTCATTTGCATCTTGTCTGTGGCGGAATCCTTCGGTGCTCGATGAAAAGTCCTTGCCGCTGTGATACTTGTGTTTGATAAGAAGTCTGTATTTATCATCTCTTTGCTTTGTCACCACTCCACACACTCCAGGAATTGCCTTTTGTTGTTTCCTGTTGTGTACAATTCATGTCTCAATATTTTCACTGGGTAAAGGCAGGTTATTGATACACATCAATGAAGCTACCATTCAGACATAGTCAATAACAATAAGTAAAAAACACAATGCAGTGTGTACAGTAGTACAGTTGTGCTAATACATTTGTCCACATAGATATGGACATTCTGTTCTTATCAGCAGTAGTGGTCGCCGGAACCACCGTGTGACAGCACATCGGGACCAAGCAGGGAAAAAAAATAAGACTCTGCAAGACGATGTCTTCTGCTGAAGCTGCACTTTAGAGCCAATTACTGAACTCACCCATTGTCACTCTCCTCTCTGCTGGTTTCGAGTGTGTCTCTGGACATGAATCTTTTCACTTAGACCATGTCCACACAAACACGGATATTTTTTTTTAAAAACACCCATCTCGCCTTCTGCAGTGCCCATCCGAATGAGGAACATTTTTTTTTTAAGTATCCACATAAAAACACATTCAACTGCTGTCATTTGGCCAGTCAGAAGCCTCCAAAAACAACCACAGCTGATTTGGTCATGCGCTATAATGTCTCTCTTTGTCAATATACTGTCGTGATGTGTTCAATGTGCAAGTTCAGTACACAACATGGACCCTTTTTAATGCTATTTAGGCCCACACATGCATGTCTAATGCTACACAAAATGAAACACATGTGAGCCAATAACTACCTATTTTCTTGTTAAATGAGGTTTAAAAACATGACATGACTGAATCCACTGAAAATCTCCACTCTGGACAATTTTGTAGTTCCTAACCGCATTGGAAAAATATGCAGTTTTAAAATATCCATATTTGTGTGGACGTGTCCGTAGGGGACAACGGGGTAATGAGTTTGCAGGATTTGAACATCTGGGGAAAAAGGGTAAATACCGGCATAGTTCATGCATAGAGTGTGTTGATGGTACTTCACATCACGTTATATATATATAATATATTATAGTCAACCACGTAGTGTATTGGTCCACATACAGATGGGAAAATACTGTAAATACTCTAAACTCTCTCAATATTGGATCACATCGATGATATGTGCCATCTACTGGTGTGTGTGCCTGGCAGCCTGTGAGCGTGATGTCACTCACTTTTTTTTTTTTACTATGGTAATATTTTGGGTCCCCACGGTGCCATTAGAGAAGAGAATGGCTCCTCAATTGTGTGTGTGTGTGTGTAATGCCACTAAAGCTGCACACATATTTATATATACATATTTGCCATCGTTCTCTCTCCATGCCCTTTTGCCTAGCTGGCCTTGGGAGTCAGAAGTCTGAGCACATGAGGAGATAGTTTGAATTAAATGTCTCTGTCTGGGGTTGTGTGTGTGTGTGTGTGTGCAAAAACATGCTAGGTTCATTGGCGACTCCAAATTGTCCATAGGTATGAATGTGAGTGTGAATGGTTGTTTGTCTATATGTGCGCTGTGATTGGCTGGCCACCAGTCCAAGGAATAGTACCTTGCCTCTCGCTTGAAGACAACTGGGATAGGCTCCAGCACCCCATGCGACCATCGTGAGGATAAGCAGTGAATAATTTGAAATACAAAATTGTTCAGTAAAGATCAGGAACGGGACAACAAGCTGAAATTATTACCTGTCAAATAACCTGAGAGCAAAGATTGTTCAACATCATGGTTTAGGGGCAGGATACAAAAGATTTTAGTCAGAGATTTTAGCTGTCGGGTTCCACTCTGAGGGACATAGCGAGGAAATGAAAAACCACAGGCACAGTTCTAGTTAAGTCCCGCAGTTGCATGCCAAGAAAAATCTCAGATAAGCAGAGCCGAAGGATGGTGAGATCAGTCAAACTCAACCCACAGACCAGCTCCAAAGACCTACAACATGATCTTGGTGCTGATGTTGATGATGCTATTCTGGGAGAATCATGCGGAGTAAGCCTTTTCTATGAATATGCCACAAACGGAGTCTAATGGTAATGGTACTAATGTAAATAGTACTCATGGTAATACTGATTACGCTGATGTGAAGACAACAGAGTCTTCAGTTTTCCCACTGAGATCACAGTCTTCTGTGTATCATTACACCGAGTGGATAAGTGTCTTTAATGTACATTTTTTTCTCAAGGCAGATGAAGTTGTTGCAAGCCGCTTGCGCTAACAGCTAACTAGAGAATCTCGATAATTCAGCGTTGTGTGGATTTGCTGTTGATGCGTTCAATGTCTCCCCCCTCCGAGATATCAAGCTGGTGGCGACTGATGCCGCTATGGCTGTTGGGATAGGGACAACTAATTAAGCAGAGTGACTCTCTCGCTATCGCTCAAAGTAGCACAACTTCAAAGTCCCTGAGTGTGTTGCTCCCCGAAAACGGCGGAGAGGTTGAGGAGGAATGGAGCGACGGAACGGAGAGATGGGAAGAAGGGAAGTTTCAAAGGGATGTGAAGTGGATGCATGTGTTACCGGGTTACAATGCACTTCGGCACGATGCGAGACGACTTCTGTCATGTATGAAAGTTGAACGGATGGAGGCAGAAGTCGAATCCCTGCTTCAAAGATCTGACTCCAATACCTGTAGCTGCACCCGGAAATACCCAAGAGCGGATCCATAGTCTTAAGTCTTAATTAACTGAATCAATACTGATTTGAATTATGCACCTTTTTTCCACAAGTCGGATTTTTTTCGCCTTTTTCGCCTCTATATGTTCAATTCCCGGTGTTTGCACATCCGTATTGGAAAGTTTTGTTCCGGATGATAGTTGGATCAATGAGTGTGCTTGAATACGTCTCATCTAAAATAACTAATGGACTAAAGAAGCAGAGCGATGCGAGTGATGAAGTTGCTGCAGATATTGCGGGTGGGCGGTCGAGGACGGAAAAGTCGGGAGCCAAAGATGAATCACACGTGCTTTAATCTTGTTATCCCGACATTTCGGTGACACCAACTGAAGCGTTCTTTTTCTGCCATCCTTACCCTGCCCTCCTAATGATTATAGATTGACCATTCCCTCCCATCTCTGTTGTGCCGCAGGTGGAGTAGATATACTGTAGCAATACTTCTAACACACACATACACACACACACTTTATGTTGAGTTTGTGTGTGTGTGTGTGTGTCACAGCATTAATGCAGACACACTGTAAAATAAATGGCTTTCATATGTTGCGCCCCTTTTTACGTTGATCCATCAGTTTGGTACTCCGCAGAGCCAGAAGCCGTGGCTTTGCACACCATTTACACCTACAGTAACAGGATGACTGCATGGAATGATTGTGGAATTAGCAACTGTGGAGGCGGGTGAGCTCGGTGCGTGAACGACTTCAAGTCAGACAATAAAAACTATTTTTGGTTCAAGTGCTGCATGTTATGCAGCCAATTTCACTTTTTCCTCTGCTTGCCTGCCTGTCTAAATTCAGATAAAATAATGACCTCTAAAGATAGTTTATCTGAATTCATTATATCCGCACTGTCACCTTTTGGCAGTTTTCAACCAAATTTGGAGGGTTTTTAAATATCGGAGAACAATGTGATGTTGATTATTACCTGAAACAATTTAGCCAATGTAGACTGCACGGTGGGCGAGTGGTTTGCACGCAGGTCTCACAACAAGGAGACCCGAGTTCGATTCCACCTTCGGCCATCTCTGTGTGGAGTTGTGCATGTTGTCCCCGTGCATGTGTGGGTTTTCTCCGGGTAAAAACATGCTAGGTTAATTAGCGACTCCAAATTTGTTCATAGGTATGAATGTGAGTGTGAATGGTTGTTTGTCTATATGTGCCCTGTGATTGGCTGGCTCGTGAGGATAAGCGGTAGAAAATGAATGAATGAATGAGTTTTATGTATGCCTTAAATTGCTTATTTAATCTTGTTTTGCGGGCTGCACGGCAGTCATGTGGTTAGCGCGCAGGCCACACAGCTAGGAGACCCGAGTTTGATTCCACTTTCGGCCATCTCTGTGTGGAGTTTGCATGTTCTCCCCGTGCATGCGTGGGTTTTCTCCGGTTACTCCGGTTTCCTCCCACATTCCAAAAACATGCTAGGTTAATTAGCGACTCCAAATTGTCCATAGGTATGAATGTGAGTGTGAATGGTTGTTTGTCTATATGTGCCCTGTGATTGGCTGGCCACCAGTCCAGGGTGTACCCCGCCTCTCGCCAAGCTGGGATAGGCTCCAGCAACCCCTGTGACCCTTGTGAGGATAAGCGGTAGAAAATTAATGATTGAATGAAAACTTTTGACTAGTATTTTATGTTAAAAAGTGTGTGTTCAGCGCTATAGAAAAAGTTAGCAGATGCTTACAACTTAGGTACGTTCAGGCACCATCTTTTTGTTTCAACATTGCACCTGCCACAACAACACAAAAAAACACTAAAATATGTTTCTGTTGTTTCTTTGTGAGGGGCTGGACTTGTTTTATCCAGTTACTCTATCCTCAAGTGGGTTGATGCTCTCTTGGGGAAGCACAGTTTCTCCCTCAAAGTTCAGTTTTGGGCACTGAGATTCCTCATTAATATTTCTTGTGAGCTTATTTTGTGCATATTTGCCACTGTTTATTGAAAAGTTGTTATCTATTCTGTATTGTAACTGATAAGTAACAGATTTTGTATTGTCAGCTAGCGGGAGGCCTGCACAAAAATGAGAGAAAAAACTTGAGATCTTGAGCCACACTAACATGATCGAATTCATAATTATAATTATTATATAATTTTAATAATATATTAATATAAATTATTATATTAGTTAGATAATTATACACATATATTAATTATATATAATTTATTATATTATATCTAAAAATGTGTATTATATAATTATATTTATATAATTATACTATAATAATAAATAATTATAATAATAATCTACTCCAGTTTCCTCCCACATTCCAAAAACATGCTAGGTTAATTGGCGACTCCAAATTGTCCATAGGTATGAATGTGAGTGTGAATGGTTGTTTGTCTATATGTGCCCTGTGATTGGCTGGCGACCTGTCCGAAGACAGCTGGGATAGGCTCCAGCACCCCCCGCGACCCTCGTGAGGATAAGCGGTAGAAAATGAATGAATAATAATAATCCCCCCCCCAACTATCCTTCTGGGACCTCATGAAGAACAGAAGAAAGAATATTGGCAGACAATGAAACGTCTAACAATTGATGTCATTATTATAATAATTAAAAACATTGTGAATTATAACCTAACCACACTCGCCTATGCCTGGTTCAATCCAATCTAATGACTATATAGCACAGTAATTGCAACACGGTGTGTGTTGAAGCTGAATGAAATGCCAGATGACTTTCCTTGACGTTTTAAGGTTATATTGCACACTGCAGGCCATTCCATCTGACCAGCTTTACAGTGCTTCAACGCACCTTATTGAGTCCTGAAATATAGACCAGGCTCCGGTGTCAGTGAACAGGTCATGTATTCATATGTGGAGATAATTATCGAGCCCCGAGAACCACCGTCGGGTCACCACCCGTGTTTGCTTCAATTCCTAATCCAGATAGGATTCGTTCATTAGCGGTTCATTCAGTTCTTGCTTTCTTTCAGAGTCTTTTTCCAGTGCCTCAGAAATCTGTCATGTGTATTTTTCATCGACTTTCAGTGGTGTCCTGTTGTAATTAACCCGCTCCTTACGAGTCTTTTAACCCTTAGATGCACAAGTGACTGGACCCTACACTCTTCCATAAGTGGGTCAAAAATCACCCATACTAGAATCAATGCCTAATTTGTTGATAATACTAACAGTCATGAAAGACACATACACAATATTATATGAAGATAATACTTGTTGTATTAGCACTTTATGTGTAAAATAATCTTCCTGAGGGGTGACACTTCTGATATCGTCTGTGTGGTCTACAGTTAATTTATTCCTGACAGCCAAAGTTGATAAGAATCAAAAGTTCCTATTGGATTTCATAGAAAATGCATGCAGGTCATTTTTGACCCACTTATGGAAGGTTGGGTTTGTAACACAAAAACAATAATTTCTTAAAATGTATAAAAAGGTAAGTTAAAAATATGAATGGCATGATATCAAAAACATGTTTTTTGAGGAATACCTGGAATATCAAATGATGAAAAAAATGTCATTACGAAGATATTTCAAAAAAATAACCTGACCGGGTCATTTTTGACCCACTTATGCATCCAAGGGTTAACAGGGTAAAGAACACAAAAACAAAAAAAAAATTAAAATGTATAAAAGGTAAGTTAAAAATGTGAATGGCATGATATCAAAAACATGTTTTTTGAGGAAGACCTGGAATATGAAATGACAAAAATAAATTTTATTACAAACATATACAAAAAAATCAACCTGGCCAGGTCATTTTTGACCCACTTATGGAAGGTTGGGGTAGTAACACAAAAACAAAAATTTCTTAAAATGTATAAAAGGTAAGTTAAAAATATGAACGGCATGATATCAAAAACGTGTTTTTTGAGGAATACCTGGAATTTGAAATGATTAAAAAAAAATTAATTACAAAGATATTTCAAAAAAACAACCTGACCGGGTCATTTTTGACCCACTTATAGAAGGTTAGGGTAGTAACACAAAAACAAAAATTTCTTAAAATGTATAAAAAGTAAGTTAAAAATGTGAATGGCATGATATCAAAAACATGTTTTTTGAGAAAATACCTGGAATATGAAATGATTAAAAATATTTCATTACAAAGATATTTCAAAAAAACAACCTGACCGGGTCATTTTTGACCCACTTATGCATCTAAGGGTTAACAGGGTAAAGAAACACAACACTTGGCTGTTAAAATACACACAGTATATTCTTTTCTGACATATAAAACCAACAGCTTATACATTGTTAAAGCATTTTTATTTCAGTTTTGTGGGTTGGAGTATATCAGTATGGTTTCATCTTGAAATCGTCAAGTCGATCTTCAAATCTGCCAGACTTTTAGACATATATTGTGCACGACCCTCAAAAGGTAACTAAAAAATGCGCGTTGGATTTAGGCCTAGGCTCTGGCTACTCCAACTTTTTTTTTTTTCCTAGGGGAGCCATTGTTTTGTTATTGAATACATTATTTTTGAAAGCTGACATTTCTGCCGAGCGTCAGCTTTTTGGCAGCTTTCTGACAGTTTTGGGACAAACTTGACAATCCTTATAAAGGATTTATCAATCCATTGGGTGTGGATAAGGTGTTCTTCCAGTGGTGCCCAGTGCTGTTTTTAAGCCAAACTATGTTTGGATTGTGGTGAAAGTATGGAGAAAAAAAATGTGACAAACATTTCAGGTCTCCCAAAACAAGCGGTAGTGTTCACTCGGGGCCAGCAAGGTCATCTCCGCTGGCCTAACCACTATTAGAAGCAGTGATCTTCTTGAAAGTTGAATTAATTTCCAAATTAGCGTCGTCACTGTACAAGCTGCAGGGTTCAAAGCATGGGAAATATCTCAGTATTTCCTATAAGATACATTTTCCTGATCCTAATCAGTGATTATGAGCATTGAACCTTTTTCCATTATAGTTCACATTATATATATATTGTACACATTGTACACATTATATATTATATTGATGTTTGCTAAACACAAGGATGAAGAGTCTTGAACCAGTCATGATGTGCTATATATATCACTATATTGACATTTACTATGGTACCCATTATGTCATTGGATGCTCATATCACCTCCTACTTCGGTACGTGAATAAAATAAAATAAAATAAAATAAAATAAAATAAAATAAAATAAAATAAAATAAAATAAAATAAAATAAAATAAAATAGGAAAGCAGGAAGTGAACAAATGTAACAGTTACTGACTTACGTGACAAAAAATAAAAATATAAAAAATTTAAAAAGAATAAAAAAAAATTGCTAAAAAGTAAAACAAAAATTTAAAAATTAAAAGTATAAAAAATAAAAATTTATAAAATAAAGTTTAAAAAAAACTTAAATTATATTAGGGAATTATATTATGAAAGCAGGAAGTGAACAAATGTAACAGTTACTGATTGTAAAAGTACCAGATGGAGGGGTAGGATTTAAAAAGCTTTGCTTCTTCGTACTCCTTTTGGACATGTGGAACTGGGAACTGATTATGGGATGCACTCAATTGTAATCTGATGCATGTTCAAATGAAATAAAACCATTACCATTACCATTACCATTACCATTACCATTACCATTACCATTACCATTACCATTACCATTACCATATTGCATTTGATATTATCCTGCTTGTTTTAAAACCATAAAATGAATGCATTCCTTTGTGTTCATGTGTCCTTATTTCACATTTGTACACAATTCAAGGTCGACTTATCAATACAGCCGTGCCTCTCTGGATCTCTCACTGAGGGAGGGAGTGACTGAATTGAAAAGCTGACAAAAAGACATTTGAAATGAGTGATGCACGAGCATGGCGAAGCCTTCCGCTGCCTTCCCATCAATGATAAATAACTCCTGTGGGTGGCTAGTGCGCATCTCGTTGAACCGCCTGCCAATAGCACTGCATCCAGTCTAAGAGCCTCCGCTGGAGCTTACGAAAAAAGATTCACAACAGCACCCTTTGACCTCGGAGTGCGGGAGATCTCTCCCATTGGACTGTGTTATGACCAAGGTTACTCAATGACACGTCTGTTAGTGTGGCCTGCCAACAATGTAAAGAGCAGCCTGATTCATCCGTCAGCCTCGCAGACTAAAGACTGAAGAGCGGAACTAAAGAATGAACATTTGACAGGAAACCACAAGGAAAAGAGCGGGAGTTCGGTAAACAGTGGAGAAGGATAATGAGCGAGATTTGAGCGTTAGGCAGATGGATAAAGGATAAGGACTAGCAGAGACTGTGTCTACATCGATTTACATGTCTCTGGCATTGATCAAACTCCCTCTGTGTGGGGACCTCCTTGTCACGAAGGATGACTTATCAGAAAAAGCTGCTACACGTCGGTTTGAAGACCTTGCAGAGCAATGTTGTGAAGGATGTTGTCGTGTGAAATTGTAGAAGATTAAAGTTGTGGGGAGATCCTTGAACTGGAATCAAACATTTCTGTAGTTTTAAGTAGGAGGAGCTCATTGAAGGAGAATGTGTTTTCCCACCTGCTTATCCTCACAAGGGTCGTAGGGGGGTGCTGGAGCCTATCCCAGGCGGGGTACACCCTGGACTGGTGGCCAGCCAATCACAGGGCACATATAGACAAACAACCATTCACACTCACATTCATACCTATGGACAATTTGGAGTCGCTAATTAGCCTAGCATGTTTTTGGAATGTGTGAGGAAGCCCACACATGCACAGGGAGAACATACAAACTCCACACAGAGATGGCCGAGAGTGGAATTGAACTCGGGTCATTTCTCTGCGAGGCCTGCGCGCTAACCACCCGATCCCCGTGCAACCAACATCAAATTTGAATATCAAATTAATCAATATTGATTCATTCATTTTCTACCGCTTTTCCTCACGAGTGTCGCAGGGGGTGCTGGAGCCTATCACAGCTGTTTTCGGGCGAGAGGCGGGGTAGACCCTGGACTGGTCGCCAGCCAATCACAGGGCACATATAGACAAACAACCATTCACACTCACATTCATACCTATGGACAATTTGGAGTCGCTAATTAACCTAGCATGTTTTTGGAACGTGGGAGGAAACCCACGCATGCACGGGGAGATTATGCAAACTCCACACATAGATGGCCGAGGGTGGAATTGAACTCGGGTCGTCTCTCTGTGAGGCCTGTGCGCTAACCACACTACCATGCAGCCAATACCAAATTTGAATCAAAATAACCAATATTAGTTCAAAAGAGCATTTTTATTTGCCGTTCAGTTTGTTGTCTGTCATGGCGTGTCCAGCAAGACATTTACATGCATGTGTAATCACATATACATACACGTACATGCATGAGTTCACACCAGCCTGGCCACCCTGTGCTTCTGGCATGCAACCGTTCTGCCCCACTGGCTCACTGACCGACATATGGAAGGATGGATGGCGGTGGATGATACTGTAGCTGGCCGTGATCAGTGGGGTGTGCGTCCACATGTCAAAGTATGAATGGATGAAGAGCTGACTGGTTTTGTCTCGGAGCCAGTACCCATGCTGGGCTGTCGCTTCTCCTTCTGCTCACAGACAGTTGAACCCGCGTCTCACCTGTCAGAAGTGTACCTTCTTCTCCTTGGCCCATATGGCTATATGCATGTTTACTGTACGCTATATTGCTATATATTTCCCTCCCATTTAGCTTTAGTTTTCTGAAATTGTAATGTTGTAGGTTTCTAATCTAGTTATATTAGGACCTTAAATATTAGGACCATAAAATAAGTAATAACTATAAAAGCAATCTTCACTCGCTAAATGTACTGCAAAAAAGGCCAGTAAGGATAATTCATAATGCCGCCTACAGAGAACATACTAACTCCTTATTTCTAAAATCACAAATACTTCAACTTGCTGATATAGTTCATCTTCAAACAGCTAAAATAATGCATAAGGCTAAAAATAACCAATTAGCTAAAAATGTCATCCAATACTTCAAGAAAGGAGAAATATGATCTCAGGGAAGAAGTACATTTGAAACACTTGTATGCTAGGACTACGTTAAAAAGCCATAGCATTTCAGTATGTGGAATCAAACTATGGAATGGATTGAGTAAGGACCTTTAAAAAATTTTAAAAAATTTTAAAAAATGAAAAAATTGAAAAAAATTAAATATATAAAATAAAAAATAAAAATGAATAAAATACCTCAAACAATGCACAACGATGAGCCAATTCAAGAAACAATACAAGCAGTTGATGTTTGCTAAATACAAGGATGAAGAGTCTTGAACCAGTCATGATGTGCTATATATATCACTATATTGACACTTACTATGGTACCCATTATGGCATTGGATGCTTGTATCACCTAGTACTTTGGTACGTGACAAAAAAATAGAAATTTAAAAAAAATTTTAAAAATTGAAAAAATTGAAAAAAATGAAGAAAATTGAAAAAATTAAAAAATTAAAAAAAAATTAAAAAATTAAAAGTATATAAAATGAAAAATAAAAATGAATAAAATAAAGTTTTAAAAAACTTAAATTATATTAGGAAATTATATTAGGAAAGCAGGAAGTGAACAAATGTAAAACTTTTTGTAAAAGTACCAGATGGAGGGGTAGGATTTAATAAGCTTTGCTTCTTCCTTCTCGAAATAAAACCATTACCATTACCATAAAAATCATATGCACTCAAATCACAGGTAACTTACGTATATGACATGCACAAAGTTTTAATTCCAAATGACTGCTGCTTTTGAGGCGTCCAGGTATGTTAAAGCTAGATGACTATGCAGTAGATCAAAATAAAGTCCAGCCTCATTCTGTTAAACCCAACCTTAAATTGGCCTTGTTCGGATGGTTTTCATTTTCGTTTTACTCGTCTCAAGGCCTCACCTGCTAATGTTTCGCTCTCTGTGGGCTGTTTGATGCACAGCACAGCTAACAGGGTTATCCTTTCGGTGTTGTGTTAATTAGCTACAAAAAAGGCAGCAGGACTCAGGGGGGCAAGCAAGCTGGCGCTGCCACCGTGCTCTGTCTTTTTGTCTGCTCGACATTTCCCTTTTGGCCTTCTCCATTACATCGCATAAGCTGCAGCCCGCTCACATTTCCTCAGACTCTTTTGTTTCATATCCATCCTGCACCCTTTGAATGCGGTGTGACTCCCATGTTAGCGTCGTCACCCCGGTCTTTTGAATATCTGACACACATGGTTGCACGTTTGACTTTGATCCTCCGATTTTAGGCATCAAGGGACTTTTGTCAGCCTGGGGGAGGTGACAGAAATGTCTGTGTTTTGCCTCTCCGTGCATGAGAGAGAAGAGTGGACCAAAGGCTACAAAATGCAATAAGCAGAGAGTGAGAGATGACAGAACTTGTGATCCGGTATTTTCCCCCCCTGGGGGTTTTGGGCCAATCTGTGGATTGCTTTTGTGGCAACACACAAATCAAATGTCTTTGCATCTGTCTCCGAGTCTTTCTTGTCGCTGAACTCAGAGTGCCATGATATCGATATCCCGCATCATTTGTTTGATCGTCCATTCCGAGGCAGGCCTATGATTTAAGGAATCAATATCAAGCTGATGATGCAGTCCAAAACTCGCTTTCGTCTTTTACTTTTGAGTGACATTTATAGCCACGCGTGCAGAAAACAAGTTATTTGTCAGATTGGCAGCATATTCCCAGTGCCCTTTTTAGACATGAGCTAACATGTCATCATAATATACAAGGTCAGGCAAAATGATACATTTGTAGGTTAAATAAAAGGCAAATAAAGTAAAGAAGCAAAAAAGTGTTTTTATTTTCGAAAAGTAAATATAATGCCATTCTGTTTTTTATTATGTTTTAAAAATTAAATCAGTTCTGGCCGGTTGGATTTGGTTTCAATGCAGATCCGGTAGCTCTGAAGTTGTGTTTTAAGTTGTTTTAAGTTGTTTTAAGTTGTTTTAAGTTGGTAACCCATAACAAGATGGTGTTTCCAGCTGTTTTGATAAACGTTTCCACAATAAAAGCGTGATGCTTACCAGTCCAATTCATGGCAGCAACTGAAAAAGAAACAAAAAACAATGGCATTGTAAAGAAACAAAGCAAAATGCCATTATATGAAAAAAATAAAAAACACTTTACACTATGTACAGGGTCAGGCAAAATGATCTGACACATATGTAGGTTAAATAAAAGGCAAATAAAGTAAAGAAACAAAAAAAGTGTTTTTTCCTGTACCAGCTGGAAACACCATCAACCGGCCGACCTCGCACCGCCAGAACTGATTTAATTTTTAAAATATAATGAAATAAAATGGCATTATATGTACTTTTCAAAAATATAAACTTTACTTTATTTGCCTTTTATTTAACCTACAAACCCTGTGTATATTTAATTCAATAGACGTGATCCTCGAGGTCTGTTTCTACGACATATTTTAAGCCAATTTTTACTGTAAGTCGGAACGCATACCTAAATTTACACCTAAGTCACTCACACTGTGTACATAACACATAAAATGCAACAATAAAAATAGTAAATAGAAGAATGAAATGAAACATAATGCTGTTTTGTTATTACTGTTACTTTCATAGGAGCTGATCCTTTATCATGTTCAAGGATACTGTTGCGACATGTGTTGTCTTCTGTGATCTCCGACACGGTGGGATTTTATAAACGTGACGTGAGTCCTGACTGCCTGAGAGTTGATTTTACAAATGTTTTTTTGGCATGGTCCGGTTGACAGTAGCTTTAGCTGGACCTCCTTATCATCCGTTCAATGTCCTGGGAGATGTTAGAATTCCATCTTTATTGTCAATGATGTTTATGACACTTTAGCGATTGAGTTTTTCACTTTTTTTTTCATTTACATATTCCTAATCATGACATTAAACAAGACATTGTGAAGATTTTTTTGTTAGAAATTGATAGTGAAGTAATATAATTCATAGGAAAACAATATAATAATCTGAAATTAAACTTTCATCCTTAAATATGTTTAATACCTGTGCAGACAATGGCCAAAAATTCCCAATAGGCCACAGATTACAAAGCAAATGTTAAATGTTAATATTGAATGCTATTAAAAAAGTTAGCGTTTTGATACAACCAGTTTGTCTGTGGAGATGCCAGGTATGATTTCCATGTCTTCTCACCGCATTGAATTAATTGCAAATGGACTGTTCAGATTTCAGTCAGGAGATCGGAAACTCGAATCTCCAAAAACATGCTGACTTTGAGTTAATATTAACATATCCCCCCCCCCATTTGAAAATGGACGGTTGTATTCATTTTTCTTATTCAGAAGCTCTGTGGTTGCTTTCCTGTTTGCAACAGCAACATCTGTCCATAACGATCCTCTACTGAGCTGGAGTCTATTGATCCTTGTTAACGAGGCAGGATATGACGCTGATGGATTCCCTGCGGGTCGAAGTATTGCCAATCAGACCGTCCTGACATGTTTGTCTAAGGATGTCCAGCCGACAACAATAACCACACGCTTAACAAGACAAATGAGCTTGCTGTCAAATAAACACTTGGATTTGTGTCAGCCTTGTGGTCTGATCTCCCGTGTATGGATGAGCTACCGGTGCTTCCTCTGGAGATGCTGCTTGGTTATTAGAGGGCAGGGAAGGACAAGTATGGATGCGGTAAAATATGGATACACCTTATGGGACAGGAACTGGAATGGGAGTTATATGGGATTTCTGTTGTCAGTTTATCCCAAAGGAGTTGAATGAGGTTCATGTCAGGACTCTCGAGTTTAAATTTTCTGGAACTTTCAGAAAATTTCTCAGAAAGATGAAGACGTATATGTCAGTATTCTGTATATCTTGGTGATCTCTGTAAATTACTTAACAACAGAGAACAAGAGACACCACTAACAACTCACTTTCATGAATTAATTAACAACTTAATCTTGCAATAATCAGATGGTTTCACTGTTAAGTCTTCACATTAACTTAAGCCTCTGCTTTGTTTTTCAATGAATGCCGAGGGAATGCCTAGAAGTAGCTTAAGAAACCTGCTGCTGGCTTTGCTAGCATCTCGACAGCTCATCTCGCCTTGAATCCCGTGTAGCATTAGTCTCTCTGCAGGGATCCCGGCTGCCAGCGAGGCGAGGCACCGTCATCCCAGTGCCAGGTGAGAGTGTGTGGATGCGCTGCTACTCATAGCGCTCATTAGTGTAGATTAGCCCTGATTAACCAGGCGGTTTCTCCCACCGAAACCCAAAGCAGAGCTCTATGACCAATTTAAACACGTAAAAAGGGTTTAGCGAGCGGACAGAAAAATTAAGACAAAGTCCGAAGATGTTAGCGTTTATGTCAGCGAGTGTGCTCATAAAATCAAGTTGCGTTACATGACACGGAATTAAAGTGAGAGCTGTCAAAGTCAAGTGAGGATGTGGAATTTACATTGAGGTGATCAAGACATGGCAGAGGAGTCCTTAACTCGCAATGTCCTTCATCACCATCGGTGTCAAATCTGAAGGGAACAAAAAAAGGGGGGGGGTGCACATGCTGCAAGGCCATCGGGGCGGCTCAAAGGCTTTCAGACTTTCAATGGCAACTCTTCATGCTGACTGCGGCATCCAGAGATATGAATTCAAACTGATCAGCTTGATTTGAGTCAAATCCATACTGGTTAGCGTACATTTTCTTTCATAGCCTAAAAAATATTTAGCATATATTTAACTCAGCTGCACGGCGGTCGAGTGGTTAGCGCGCAGACCTCACAGCAAGGAGACCAGGGTTCACTTCCACCCTCGGCCATCTCTGTGTGGAGTTTGCATGTTCATCAGCGGTAGAAAATGAATGTTTACTGTTTTCTTCTCTGGCTGCTCGGTGGACAAGTGGTTAGTGCTCATGCCTCACAGCTAAGAGACCCGAGTTCAATTCCCCCCACGGCCATCTCTGTGTGGAGTTTGCATGTTCTCCCCGTGCATGCGTGGGTTTACTCCGGTTTCCTCCCACATTCCAAAAACATGCTAGGTTAATTAGCGACTCCAAATTGTCCATAGGTATGAATGTGAGTGTGAATGGTTGTTTGTCTATATGTGCCCTGTGATTGGCTGGCCACCAGTCCTGTGTGTACCCCGCCTTTTTTTTTTGCCTTCAATACGTAACTCTCTTCACGCAACACGGCAAGATGCCTTTTCACTTCCTGGTTGCTACTGAGCATGGATTCCTATGGGGAAGATGCAGGCCGAGTTCTTATAATATACACTTCTGCTATCTTCTGGTCGTTTTTTTCGAATTAAAACTGCATCAAACATGCTATCATTTATTGTAGAGTTTCATCATCACCTCTTTGTGTGTCTCTCGTAAAAAACATAAAAGACATATAAATAGTGCATTTGATACCGACATGCATCTTTCCCATGTCTTAAATGCCTCCACCGCTAGCAGGAAGTGGACAGCTTAGAGGAGCGTAGCGTGCAGAAGGCTACACATTAAAGTGAAATTTTAATGCGTGCACTTTTCACTTCCAAATGTGAAAATTGTAAATAGTTCATGGTGTTATATTGGTAATTAAATGCTTATTTTCTTGTGAAAAATTATTGTGTGTTATTGTGGCATAAATGTTTAGGTATATTGGATAAATATATTTGGCTAAATTTGTGTCAAAGTGAACATTTTGCTTGAAATGTATCTTTTGACAACAAGCTGTTTTCTCCACTTTTTTTGTTGAGAACTGATATTTTACTGAAACTTGTGTTCTTCTGATGATTAGTACAGAAAAACAACCTTTTTTTCTGTTGAAAGATTTTTTGTTTTGGTATGTTCCATGTTTATATAGCCCAGAGAACACAATATTTCTATGTTGCATAAAAAAATCAGTCAAGATGGTCAAAAATGGCTCAAACTAAAAGGTATGTCTTTTGAAAAAACGATGTTCTTGTACCTTTTTCTTATGAGGGGCGACTCGTAACATGTTTTGCAAGATCGGCAGGTCTATTAGTGCCTTTATTTAAATGCTTGAATGATGCTGATACCAGCAACTCATACAGTGGTTTGTACAGATAAATCAGTGAATAAATATATTTTGGTCCCAAAATGCACTGCTTATAAATGCATTGGAATCAACAAGAACCTTTACTGTGTTCAATAGTGAACATTTTTATTTTAGTTGTGAAGTTTGACTATGAATCATGGAGTTGATTTCTTGCCTGTGTGGTTTAGTGCTGGACATTGCCTGGGATGAAATATTGGAAGTCATAAAAAAGACATCAGACAGCAAGGGAGGACACTGCGGTTCGCAGCTTACCTTGGTGCAATGCTTCTCAATTATTTTGTGTCATCCAACCCCAGGGGGCAGAATTTTTCCTGGTATTTCCTGGTATTTCCTGGTGTTTTCATGAAGGTTATCGTCACTTCTCTGTGAGGTCTCCTTTGTTTTTCGTTTCATTTCTGTCAGTAACCATCGTTCATCTTTTTTTTTGGCTCTACATACGTGTATTCCTATGTACAGTGTTGATTAGTTTCAGCACCGCCGCCACCGACCTGGAGGCTTTTTAAAGCATGAATACAATGCATGCAGGCAAGGCACGAAGACACTGATACTGAAAATACGCTCCGGACCTTCCATTATTTAACATTACATATCTGTGTTTTCGGAAAGTGGTTATCGCGCAGGCCTCACAGCTAAGAGACCCAAGTTCAATTCCACCCTCCACCCATGTGTGATTTTCTCCGGGTACTCCGGTTTCCTCCCACATTCCAAAAACTTGCTAGGTTAATTGTCGACTCCAAATTGTCCATAGGTATGAATGTGAGTGTGAATGGTTGTTTGTCTATATGTGCTCTGTGATTGGCCGGCCACCAATTCAGGGTGTACCCCGCCTCTCGCCCAAAGACAGCTGGGATAGGCTCCAGCACCCTCTCGACCCTTGTGAGGATAAGTGGTAGAAAATGAATGAATGAATGAACGTTTACTGTTTTCTTCTCCGGCTGCTTAGTGAACAAGTGGTTAGTGCTCATGCCTCACAGCTAGGAGACCCGAGTTCAATTCCACCCTTGGCCATCTCTGTGTGGAGTTTTCACGTTCTCCCCGTGCATGCGTGGGTTTTCTCCGGGTACTCCGGTTTTCTCCCACATTCCAAAAACATGCTAGGTTAATTAGCGACTCCAAATTGTCCATAGGTATGAATGTGAGTGTGAATGGTTGTTTGTCTATATGTGCCCTGTGATTGGCTGGCGACCAGTCCAGGGTGTACACCGCCTCTCGTCCCAAGACAGCTGGGATAGGCTCCAGCACCCCCGCGACCCTTGTGAGGATAAGCAGTAGAAAATGAATGAGTGAATTTCAAGTTTGAAATCAAATTTATAATAGTCTGCTGTCCAAGGTGCTGAAACTTCTCTCTCTCTCCTCACTCCTTTGTTGTTTACTCTCCTTGCTCTGAAACTACAACACCGACCTTCACAAGTAACCTCAGAGAAGAAGTGAGACATTGTAAATACTGTTTTCCTTCCATTTTGACTACAGGGTGACTTCAGATTACGGTGTTTGTGCTTGTCGAGTCCGCTATTACATTACATACTATATGTTGACATATCACTAATCAAATCTTTTTTTCTCTCTCTTTCTCTCTCTCCCCCCCCTTTTCTATTACATCCTTCTTTACCCCTGTTTCCTTTCCATCTTCTCTTATACAGGTGGAGCGGGAAATAGCCATTCTGAAGCTCATAGAACACCCGCATGTTTTAAAGCTACACGATGTTTATGAAAATAAAAAATACTTGTAAGTATCAAGCCCCAGTTTTTGGATTTTGGATTCCTCTCAAATGTACTTGATACTAATTGCACTTCACATAGTAATCAGTTTTAGGATGTATACAAAGGTTTGTTGATAACTGTAGGCTGTTTTTCCCACAAAATCCAAGATGATTTTGTTGCCCCAAGGAACGTTTTTAATTGGCTTGCTATGATCTGAGGGCAGCAAGTTACCTTCGACGTGCCGACGCTCCATTAGTATTGGCACGAAGCATTCGATTGAGTCGCTCATGCTTGGGGAATGCTAATAGGGAGAGAAAGTATCCTTAATGTAAACAACGTGACACACTCATCAGCGGCAACACCATTTACGTTAAGAAACATTAGGCATGGAGAGTGACAGCTGCATTAGCCTGCCGTGGCCGCGGCGCACACACACACACTCATGTAGACGCATTCATGAAGCTATTTGCTAACTTCGCCCCGCGGTGAATGACAAGCCCATCGGTCATTTGCAGCAGCCTCTTGAACCACAGAGGACGATTTGTCAACTAAATTCAATTAGCTCTCATCTTGAGTTTTACAAGCTAAATGGGATAAGGCATGCAGCAGTGTGTGATATGCTTTCAGCTTATAAAAAAAAAAGCAAAATATTCCGATTTGTAACATAAATGGATTCTTTGACTCACATTTCATTGATGGCTGGTCATGAGTAACTCAAGTATGAATACTACTAATACTGCCGGTTTGTGTCCAATGTTTATATTAAGAGATAAACAGTGTTAGTGTCAGCTGTCCCACAACTAAACGATTTACGAGGCTGGTGGTATAAATCCCCAGCAAATGTGTTTATAGGTTAGAGTGAAATGGAAGTGGAGTTGATACATTATGGCGTCAATATTCTATGAAGGAATACTTCATTGTCACCTGTGAATGATTATATCATAGATATACAAGATACCTTTAAGAAAGACAGATGGTAGCCATAATGGATGACAAGATGTAGATGTGGAAATGTGATTTATAATGAAGTGGCTGAAAAGTCTTCATCTTAATTTCAGCTGTCAGTGTTGAAATGGCCGAGCTACTCTACATGTATCGCCTTTGTATGTTTACATTTACATATATGTGCATGGCTGCCACTGAACATTAGTAAAGAAGCATTTATGTCAATAATTACATTTCAGTTTTGTCCTCGGTTTATGGGATTGTTCTGTGGTTATCAACACGTTCCCATAAATACATTTAAATGTAAATTTCAGTCTGTAAACATGAGACAAGATTGGGTGCACTCGTTCCAATCACTTGACTGTCGCCAACATCATTAAGGATAAAGATCGTACTAATGTATAAAAGCAATCTTCACTCGCTAAATGTACTGCAAGAAAGGCCAGTAAGGATAATTCATAATGCGGCCTACAGAGAACATACTAACTCCTTATTTCTAAAATCACAAATACTTGAACTTGCTGATATAGTTCATCTTCAAACAGCTAAAATAATGCATAAGGCTAAAAATAACCAATTAGCTAAAAATGTCATCCAATACTTCTCTACAAGAGAGGAGAAATATGATCTCAGAGAAGAAGTACATTTGAAACACTTCTATGCTAGGACTACGTTATGCTAGCCATAGCATTTCAGTATGTGGAATCAAACTATGGAATGGATTGAGTAAGGACCTTTAAAAAATTTAAAAAAAAATTAAAAAAATTAAAAAATTGAAAAAAAATTAAATATATAAAATAAAAAATAAAAATGAATAAAATAAAGTTTAAAAAAAAATAAATTATATTGGGAAATTATATTGGGAAAGCAGGAAGTGAACAAATGTAACAGTTACTGATTGTAAAAGTACCAGATGGAGAGGTAGGATTTAATGAGCTTTGCTTCTTCCTACTCCTTTTGGACATGTGGAACTGTGAACTGATTATGGGATGCATTCAATTGTAATCTGATGCATGTTCAAATGAAATAAAACCATTACCATTACCATATCAAATTCAGCTGTTATAACTGCATAGAGGAGACCAACTCCATATTTTTATACACACACTATATATTTTACTCCCTGTACTGGCCTGGCGTGCCATTACTTTGGTCCATATACTTTATGGAAAGAGAGTACAAAGTGTGTATTTCACCTGTTGTCTGACATTCAGTTTGAGCTGTAGTGAAGATAAAAGGAGGTTGAGCACAGAATAAACGAGGAAGCCGGTTCAGAGCAGGACAGGGCAAAACCGGCTATCAGCCCACAGTCTGTTTCATGTGGGCCTCTGCGAAGATTCATCTCCTCGTGTCTCCTCGGTGCACGGGAGCATGGCCGCGCAGTCATGATGATAGACTGCCACCAACCCTACATGGTCTACCTGTGTAGCGGCTAAAAAATACGAGTAGGAAGTACTGTGTGTGTTTTTGTGTGTGTGTTGATGTGATTCCTCTTCCACCGTCAACAATAACAATGAGGAGTCTCCCTTTAGTCTCTTTGGCTTGATGAACTGAACTAGACTGTCATGTTGTTTTAGCACAGGAGGGCTTTTCAGGTCCTAAAGTTGACATCCACAGTAAGTGTAATGTTACTCTGTCATCCTCCTGATGCCTCCCACAGGAGGTCAGTGTCAGAACACTTCACATCTATGAGCAACAGACATGTATCGCTGGGGACACTTTAAAGACAGCAGAGGTCCAAGTATAAAAACAAACAGCCTTTAGGATATAAAATTACTGATTTTAGAAGCAAAACCTAGCATTTAGGTCAGTGATTTTCAACCACTGTGCCGCGGCACACTAGTGTACCTTGAGAAACCATTATAATTAACATTTATTAATCATCATTTGCAAATATTATGTCAATAGCCATGAATATATGGACCCAAATATTCCAATTGCATTTGGTTTATTTGCTCAAACGGAAAGAATTGAACAGGGATGGAATATTCCTTTAACCAATCCGATTGAGGTATCTTGTACCCGCTCAAACGGAAAGTTGTCAGACTGCGTTCTTCTTTGTGGTGTTTTTCTTCTTCTGTTGTTTATTGGCGGTTGGCAAGCAGCTTTCGTGTGCATTAGCGCCATCTGTGGAACAGAATCTAAACCCTTCTATACTTTATTCACAAGTCCAGTTTTATTAAAAAAAGAAAATATATATCTATATAAAACATGTCCTGAGTTTAATTATAAAATATTAGCAAGATTGAATTTGATCTTTTCCTGTTTAAAAAATAAATCCCGGGTGCGTTCTTTCAGCGCATGCTCAGATATGACGTAACACGCAGATCCAGACGTTCTTCACTTTTAAAAATGGAGGCCAGCAATCAGCACTGGACTAAGCAAAGTTTGTTTTTGATTCAAACTAAATTTCAAGACTGGACAGACAAAAAACTGGCAATACGGAGTTATTCCAACAAGTGAAAGAAAAACTCGGGGAAGCCGGTATCACGTGATGTTGATGTTTACGTTTTACTGGGCATGCCCTATTGACTATTCTGTTTGATTTTCACGGCGCATGTAGACAAGAGATTGGAATATTCCTTATTATGTATACCATTGTTTCCCGTAAGGTCATTCGGAAAGGGAAAAAGTGGTGATGTAAAAACATGGCTACTGTGGAGTGTCTGTGGTGTAAAGACTGGCAGAGCAATGTAATATTGGTCCGTGTGGCAACACCTACCTTGTTCCTCCCATAGACTTATTGATGCACGTGTGAGGTCGTGGTGATATTTTGTAACATTTTTGGTTAGTGGTGTGCCACAAGATTTTTCCAATGTAAAAAAAAACATGCCGTGGCTCAAAAAAGGTTGAAAATTACTGATTTAGGTGACTTCATAAAAAACACAAGCTCTCTTTTTGAATGATTTTTGCACCCTGTTGATGTTTTTCAGGTACCTAGTACTAGAACTTGTGTCCGGTGGGGAACTGTTTGACTACTTGGTGAAGAAAGGCCGGTTAACGCCTAAAGAGGCCAGGAAATTCTTCAGACAGATCATGTCTGCTTTGGATTTTTGCCACAGTCATTCCATATGGTAAGTACGCTCGTATGTTTGTACGCCGTTTTTGTTTGTGTGTTTTGGGTTTAGGGCGAATGTGTTGTGTGCTGTTTTTAAATTGTGTTTGTTACACGATTGCATGATTAATTCTGTTTGTTGACTGAAAACACTCAGTGAGACGTAAGCGCCGTGGACTATGCAGGGTGTTGTTATAGGAGCTTGTTGTAAATATATTGGCAACTTGTGGGTGCAGCAGTTGTGTAGAACTTAGTGATGAAGATGGTAAACTTGATTCCGTTTGTTGACTCAAGTTTTTGATTAAAAAAAAAAAACTCTCAGAGACATACTGTATGTACGCACTGAGCAAACACATCATTGAGACAGTTGGCGCGTTGCGGCGATGCGTTTGGATTTGGCAGATCTGCTCCTTAAACAAATACACTAAAATGGACCGAACTTAATTAAGCGACTTTCTACAAAGGAGGCTGGTTTCACTATGGGAATCCACAGCATTATGCTGCAAAGTCAACAAATTACATTGGTAAAATGCTGTTATAATGGCAGCTGCACGGTGGACGAGTGGTTAGCATGCATGCCTCACAGTTAGGAGACCTGAGTTCAATTCCACCCTCGGCCATCTCTGTGTGAAGTTTGCATGTTCTCCCAATGCATGTGTGGGCTTTCTCCGCCTCATGCCCGAAGACAGCTGGGATAGGCTCCAGCATCCCCGCGACCCTCGTGAGGATAAGCGGTAGAAAATGAATGAATTAATGATTTTTATGCACCCCCTTGCATATGGAGTGAACTGTATTTTCCATATACCATTTTAATTATGGGCTGCACAGTGGTTGAGTGGTTAGCACACAGGCCTCACAGCTTGGAGACCCAAGTTCAATTCCACCCTCGGCCATCTCTGTGTGGCGTTTCCATGTTCTCCCCGTTTATGTGTGGGCTTTCGCCGCCTCATGCCCGAAGACAGCTGGGATAGGCTCCAGCACCCCCGCGACCCTTGTGAGGATAAGCGGTAGAAAATGAATTAATTAATGATTTTTATGCACCCCTTCGCATACAGGGTGAACTATATTTTCCATATACCATTTTAATTATTGGCTGCACGGTGCGGAAGTGGTTAGCACACAGGTCTCACAGCTTGGAGACCCGAGTTCAATTCCACCCTCGGCCATCTCTGTGTGGCATTTCCATGTTCTCCCCGTTTATGTGTGGGCTTTCTCCGCCTCATGCCCGAAGACAGCTGGGATAGGCTCCAGCATCCCCGCGACCCTTGTGAGGATAAGCGGTAGAAAATGAATGAATTCATGATTTTTATGCACCCCCTTGCATACGCGGTGAACTGTATTTTCCATATACCATTTTAATTATGGGCTGCACAGTGGATGAGTGGTTAGCACACAGGCCTCACAGCTTGGAGACCCGAGTTCAATTCCACCCTGTGGAGTTTGCATGTTCTCCCTGTGCATTTGTGGGTTTTCTCCGGGTACTCTGGTTTCCTCCCACATTCCAAAAAACATGCTAGGTTAATTGGCGACTCCAAATTGTCCATAGGTATGAATGTGAGTGTGAATGGTTGTTTGTATGGTTGAATGGTTGTCTATATGTGCCCTGTGATTGGCTGGCCGCCAGTCCAGGGTGTACCCCGCCTCTCGCCCCAAAAACAGCTTGGATAGACTCCGGTATTAGCAGCATTTCTGCTGGACAGAAACTGACTTATTTTGTTGTTTTTTGTCGCTTTAGGCTGTAAATAAAATTTTAAACTCAGGGACCGGCTTTGCAATATTCATCAAGTCATTTATAGCACATTATCCACCTTTGTGGCAGATCTTTACAAGCTTTACCCGGGCTTTTTTTTATGTACTTTTTACTGGGTCGTACCTCATGTGTATTATGCATTGTCACGACGAGTGCCTCTGTCATGCACATCCTTTGGTCGTAAACGGTTTGTTGCCCGGGCAATTAAAAGGAACCACATGAATTGCATTGTTTGTCAAGCAATGGTAATGCTGAGATGAATTTTTTATTTGATGATGTGCGTGTGACTTATTAGATATGCTTTGTGTACTTAATTTATTGAAAAAAACAATTAGTTTCCGGCTTACGCTGTTGAATAATTAAAGCTATGCGGGGTCTGCTTTGCACAGCAATATTGACAGACTTTAGAGTTTGTAGATGATGTATTCTGCTCGTGTTATTGTGCAGCTATATGATGGTATTCAGTCTCAAATGCTAAATAATTGCATTTAAACTTTACATGAAGAATATCGCACCACTTACGGAGCTGATCCGTCTTCCTTCAGGGAAAGGAAGTTCGTAGCGAATAATTAGTGTGAGTAGTAGGGATTAATCCAATTAGAGTAAAGCACCTGACATTTAGTGCGTGCACACATCCAGATTATCACAGTGCTTTTGTGGTAAGATTCACCAGTACATTTATTTGCCGTCATCTTTTTACTCAGCTGCTCAAATCCGCTCGCTAACGCTCTTATAAAAAGATGCCGAAGTCATCACGAAGAAGATCCTCATTCTTCTTCCATCTCCAATTAGGGTGTGGCTCATCACGTAAAGGGTGCGGTTGAAGGTAAATACATGTTGCCGATCCTGCCCGTTTGCTGCCAAAAAAATGAAAAATCGAAATGTCAGTCATCCATCGCCACTTGTACATCGCTCCCTCACTCTATAGCATTTGTGCATCCAATGACATTACAGTAAAAGAAGGATTATTTGTTCCTTACACATTACCTAGAGCATCTCAAATGTATGTAAAATAATATGTTTATGTACTATAGATTCATCTTCAGACATGCTTGTGCGGAGATTAGCTTTGCATACATACTAAGTGGCCCTGGAATTATCCCTTTTTGCAAAGGAAGCTCAAGCTCCAAAACCAAGGTCAGCTTTTTTTTTTTATGCTGAAGCAAGGATATTTGTTAAGGAAGCTAATTTCCACTTTTACCTAAGAGAGGTAACAACCTTGGCAGAATCTACTCCGACCCTCGTAAAGGAGTAGAGTGGTTCCTTGTATGTTGTAGTTTCTCAAAAAATGAATGAATCAATTCTATTTTTTTGTGGATGCATTAGTCGAATGTAATATTCTGATCACTAGATGTCAGTAGTACCTTACATTACATTACCTTGTCCAAAACGGTAAAGTGAAACAAAGTTATCCTCTCATTCAGTGTGGAAGTGGTAAGCACTGTAGCGTAAATAAACAATAATAGCTATAAAAGTGACTACTGTGATATTATTTCATGTCGTGAAAATATTGCATTTATTAATATATCGCAGTCGGGTCTGGAAACAATTAATCGCGATAAACGACAAACGACTGTATGGCATGAATGTTGTGTTAATGTTGTGTTTTCAATGATTTATTTGAACCCTTCTCATTCCGGGATAGCATGCAATGCAATGTACATCTTCTGTGGTAAATAAATTGAAAATTAGATGATATAAAATTAAATGAGGCTGCACGGCGGTCGAGTGGTTAGCGCGCAGACCTCAAAGCTAGGAGAACTGAGTTCAATCCCACCGTTCCCTGTGCATGCGTGGGATCCGGGTACTCCGGTTTCCTCCCACATTCCAAAAAAAAAAACATGCTAGGTTAATTGGTGACTCCAAATTGTCCATAGGTATGAATGTGAGTGTGAATGGTTGTTTGACTATATGTGCCCTGTGATTGGCTGGCCACCAGTCCAGGGTAACCCTAACCCAAAGACAGCTGGGATAGGCTCCAGCACTCCCCGTGACCCTCGTGAGGATAAGCGGTAGAAAATCAATGAATGATTTTGGCAGAATTGGTCAAATTCATTGAAATTGGCTGATTTTCTTGAGCTTGGGGATTCGGTAAAATCCTTTCAAAAGGTTACACAGGACCTGTTTTATGTTGAATCTCCAAAAGAGTCCAAAAATACCAGAAAAAGTGGCGATATGGTTTGTCGTAACGACAAGCTACATTCACAGAATCCTATTAAAATATGTTCATGAGTGAGGGTGAAAAATAGCCCAAATCTATTTGTAGCGGTCCAATTGTATCCATGGTGGGCCACCACAATAAATAAATGTATGGGAAACACTGTTTGTGCCAGCTTTATCCATTCCGAAACCAATTTCGATGTGCACATGGGATTATCATCCTGAAGGAACACCCAATTGTGTCCAAGGTTCTGTTGGGATGAGGTTAATTTGAAGGTATAGCTCCTTCTTCATGGTTCTATTCACTTTGTGCAGTGCATCAGTTCCACTGGCAGCAAAACAACCCCAGAGCATGATACTACCACCACCACGTTTGGCAGCTGGAACAGTGTTTTTAGGAACTCCTTCAAACATATAGTTTTTGACATTATGGCCACAGTGTGCAATCTTTTTCTTGTTTGACAAATACAGCAATATGCGATGTAAGTTTTTTTTTAATTTTTTTAATAAGTCATTGAAAAAGAACAATCAATAGACAACAAAAATAATACATTACTATGAACAGCTAAGACAGGTTAGTCTGAAAAAAAATCAGAAATAATAATCCTCTTGAACAATGCTGGTATTGAACAGTTTGGAAAGCTGCACATTTCTATGTGGCACAAACATCCATATGACAAACAAAGTATGACATGCAAAATATGCATGAAAGCCTCCTGAATGAAACAGATTAAAGTAGCGGTATTAAAGGAAAACACCTTAGTCGCCGCTTTGTATAAGCCGCGCTTTCATTGCAAATTTGGTCTTCACTTTGTACTTCAGTACGAGGTACATTATTTTTAAAAAAAAAAACAACCTTAAACTGTATTATGGAAAGTAAACTAAAATAAATAAATTATAAAATAATAATTAAAATAATATAAATAATAATATTTGAAATTGAATTTGAAATTGAATTTGAAATTGAATTTGAAATTGAATTTGAAATTGAATTTGAAATAAAAATAAAAATAAAAATAAAAATAAAAATAAAAATAAAAATAAAAATAAAAATAAAAATAAAAATAAAAATAAAAATAAAAATAAAAATAAAAATAAAAATAAAAATAAAAATAAAAATAAACTAGGAAAGCAGGAAGTGAACAAATATAATAGTTACTGATTGTAAAAGTACCAGATGGAGGGGTAGGATTTAATAAGCTTTGCTTCTTA
Source organism: Doryrhamphus excisus (assembly GCF_037039965.1). Taxonomy (NCBI): domain Eukaryota; kingdom Metazoa; phylum Chordata; class Actinopteri; order Syngnathiformes; family Syngnathidae; genus Doryrhamphus; species Doryrhamphus excisus. The sequence goes on along the minus strand of NC_136357.1, from coordinate 2,412,089 downwards.
CTTCTTTTGGACATGTGGAACTGTGAACTGATTATGGGATGCACTCAATTGTAATCTGATGCATGTTCAAATGAAATAAAACCATTACCATTACCATTACCATTACCATTACCATTACAAGCTGAATTCCAAGGTTGAAAATTATTTCAGAGAGAGCAAGCTGTCATTACTCCCAGTGTCATTACTGTCAGAAAAAAAAACAACACAAATATGGACCCATATGTCATTTTTGTGCCACAACCAATATTATTGGACATCATGAGTAGTAACCCAAAAATAATTCTGTTTCATATGTCTTCTTATCACTTTTGTACACAATCTCTTCTCTCCAAAGAGTAGAACAGTCGACCGACTTCCTGTGACAACCACTGGACACGATGATTCAGTTCCCATATGAGAAGAAAGGCTACATTGTATTGATTTCCTCAGTGGCACCGCACTGAGAAGGCGATGACAATCAGCCCGAGGTCAAGTGAATCAGGGTTAACACCCCAGTCACTTTGTCCTCCCACCCTGTCACACGTTGGACATGCACGCTTTCCCCGGACTGTGTTATACATTTTCATGACTCTGAACCTCCAAACCATTTAAAGCAAAAACAAAAGAAATCAATGCATGGTTCCGCCCAGCCTGCACCGTGACCAAAAGCCTTCTCACCCATGTTGTGTTAGTAATGGCACCAGTGAGTCAGTTAACTGTGCTGTATGTGTGACTTAAATACTAATTGACTGTGTGTGGGGGGGAGATAAGGCCTGGGAACTGTAATCTGACTCCAAGATCTTCCAGGTGAGGTGGCGAGAACGTGTACAAGTTGAGCAGTGTTCTGCCCACGGACTCGTTCTTTTCTCACGTGTGGCCATTACACTTTATCTTAAGATTGCATTAAACCCACAGAGAGGCATCATTTTCTTCGGTATCTATCTTGTTGTATTCGTGTCCTTCTTACCTACTTTGTTCCTGGCAGCACGCTGTAAAAATAGCTGCTACCCTTAGGTTCCCCTTTTGTAGGAGGCTAGTCGGAATGTTGCTCCAGGGGGTTAAGATGCCTTCACAGAGGAAATGCACTTTCGGGACTTGGTGTCCATTTTTATTCTTAAAAATGCCGTCCATCCCCAATTGTTCTAAATCGAATTTAGATCAGTAGAACATGACTATTTCTCTGGTCGAACTGCAGCATCGTCCAGTTGAATAACCCAGTCATTACCACACTGACGAGGGCTTTCAGTTATGAGGGATGCCCCCTGCAACATCTCCACACAGCCATCTGCCTTTTGACGCCCCTGCACAACCTCATGGTCCGTTCTTCCATTAAAGGAAAAGCACCCCAGATCACAATTAATCAACATTTTTGTCAAGATTTTATCTTTTGTAGGCTGTGGTCTTAAACTTTTGATCAGCTGATGAACGGCCTGTTTCACTTTAATGCTTGTTTGCAATAAGTTGCTTTTTGTCTCATTCCCATTTCTTCTTTTTCCATTTTGAAGCTTATTAACATGGCAGGTTACCAGCACATCACCAATAATATAAAGTTAATATATTAAGTTAATTTATTATGTTAATATAAAGCAGAAGCATTTATTAAACACAATGACTTTCTACATCCTGTATGGTCTTTTTAATGTAATGGTAATGGTAATGGTAATGGTTTTATTTCATTTGAACATGCATCAGATTACAATTGAATGCATCACATAATCAGTTCACAGTTCCACATGTCCAAAAGGAGTAGGAAGAAGCAAAGCTTATTAAATCCTACCCCTCCATTTGGTACTTTTACAATCATTAATTGTTTTTATTTTTATTTTTATTTTTATTTTTATTTTTATTTTTATTTTTATTTTTATTTTTATTTTTATTTTTATTTTTATTTTTATTTTTATTTTTATTTTTATTTTTATTTTTATTTTTATTTTTATTTTTATTTTTATTTTTATTTTTATTTTTATTTTTATTTTTATTTTTATATAGCACATCATGACTGGTTCAAGACTCTCTTGAATTGGCTCATCGTTGTGCATTGTTTGATTTCCTTACTCAATCCATTCCATAGTTTGATTCCACATACTGAAATGCTATGGCTTTTTAACGTAGTCCTAGCATAGAAGTGTTTCAAATGTACTTCTTCCCTGAGATCATATTTTTAGGTAATTGGTTATTTTTAGCCTTATGCGTTATTTTAGCTGTGACATCATTATCCCTACTAACCGGACCATAAAACACTCTCCTTATCCTGAAAGGGCGTAGGCGTGTGTGAGGTGGAAGGTGCTTCCATAAAGAGGAAAAAAACACTTTTTTTTTTTTTACACCAGCAGTTCCCCAACTCATCAAATGTATTAAAAATGTTATACTCGGCTGAATGCACTTCCAAGATGGATCATTAGATATTGAAGCTCACCAGACTTTTACAACAAAGTATCAAAACATTTCCTGTAAATTGTAAATTTTTTGTCAAACTTGTTTGTCAAATCTGTCAGCCTTTGCGATCGACCAGACGTGTTTACTTGAAGTATGGCTGATGTTACGTGTATTCCTACATGTACATCTCCCAAGACGATTAGAGGGCCATTACATGGTTCTGTAAGACAGAAGAAATCAACATGGTTCTTGCACATGATCACAGGCAATTAAGCTCTTGGTGTTGGATTGCAGGAATCATGTCTAACAGCACCACCGGGGTGCTCCTCTTCCTCAGACAGCATGTAGATATACGTATGTACATGCAGTTGGTACACGCCTCGAACAATGTTATTGAAGCTGGCATTAATCAGACTGCAATAATGTTATTCCTTTTTATTTTTGCATTTTCCTGTCATGTGTTCACATTGCGGCAAGCATATCAGTAACCTTTTATTTTCTGCAGGCCTGTCTAAAAATATATTATTTCGAAATAAATTATAGACGCTTTAGTTTTACATTGCAAATATGAGAGAAATATTTGTGCAAAGCCTGCAGTGTGAGTAAGATTATAGGACGGACGAAGGGGCAGCCAATTTGTTTCCTCAGGGCCGCTAATGTCCCATTATGGAGGCGTTATAGAGACCCGCCAACCAATAATTCAGCACCTCTCCAGATGCGCTACGTCCCCTGAAACTGGCGGTAAATTAATTCATTGGTGCCTCGTCGCCTCTTTGGATTCATCTCTTGTGGTGTGTGTCTTTGTGTTTTGCATGTGATTAGCCTGCGCTCACACAATGATGAGCTCTTCGGGATTACAACACAGCGGCCATGTCAGATAGTCAGAAAGTACTTAGATATTCATATTTGATGACGTGTTTTTAAATGTTGCGACCTTTTTGTGTAACAATAATAACAACACAAAAAAGGAAAATCAAAAAATCCAAAATCTCCATAAGGAGATAGAAGTTAATCTGAGAATGATTTCGATTCCAAAAGGATCACATAGGGTGTCGTCGTGATACTAAACCAAATGACAGCTAATCCCTCAGGATAGGAAACAAGCTGCAGCAAATGTCACATAAGTGAAGCGTCCATTGTGATGTGGCACTCCGTCCAAAGGCTAAATGTTTACAGATGTTCCCCCTCCTGAATCATTATTTTAAACTTACTTTGTGACAGCTTGCTTGCGGGTTTCTTAAACCAACATGGCAGATGTAACTGTATAATATAATATAATATAAAGAAAATAAAACGGCACAATATTTCTTGTTTGGAGAAAAGCTGTATCCTGAGAACAGGGCGGCCAGTAGGAGTGTGACGATATTTCAACATGGCGATATATCACAATAATTTATTTCTAGATTGACTATAGATATGGAAAAATATTAATATTACCGCATGGGGGGCTGCACGGCGGTCGAGTGGTTAGCATGCAGGCCTCACAGCTAGGAGACCCGACTTCGATTGCGTCTTCGACCATCTCTGTGTGGAGTTTGCATGTTCTCCCCGTGGGTTTTTTCCCGGTATTCCGGTTTCCTCCCACATTCCAAAAACATGCTAGGTTAATTGGCGACTCCAAATTGTCCATAGGTATGAATGTGAGTGTGAATGGTTGTTTGTCTATATGAGCCCTGTGATTGGCTGGAAACCAGTCCAGGGTGTATATTATATTATATTATATTATATTATATTATATTATATTATATTATATTATATTATATTATATTATATTATATTATATTATATTATATTATATTATATTATATTATATTATATTATATTATATTATATTATATTATATTATATTATATTATATTATATTATATTATATTATATTATATTATATTATATTATATTATTCATTCATTCATTTTCTACCGCTTTTTCCTCACAAGGGTCGCGGGGGTACTGGAGCCCATCCCAATTATATTATATTATATTAATATATATTATATTGTATTGTATTGTATTGTATGATATTATATTATATTATATTATATTATATTATATTATATTATATTATATTATATTATATTATATTATATTATATTATATTATATTATATTATATTATATTATATTATATTATATTATATTATATTATATTATATTATATTATATTATATTATATTATATTATATTATATTATATTATTCATTCATTCATTTTCTACCGCTTATCCTCCTGAGGGTCACGGGGGTACTGGAGCCCATCCCAATTATATTATATTATATTAATATATATTATATTGTATTGTATTGTATGATATTGTACATTATATTATATTATATTATATTATATTATATTATATTATATTATATTATATTATATTATATTATATTATATTATATTATATTATATTATATTATATTATATTATATTATATTATATTATATTATATTATAATATAATATATTATAATATATATTATATATATATATATATTATAATTACAAAGAAATATTTCCTCATCAGACCATATCATCCTCAGAAACCGCTAACCAGCCCCCTCCCTCCTGAACTTTGAAACTCAGTTCACAAACAGCAATAGCCAGTGAAAGCTCGCCGTGTTAGCTTTGTTTATCCAATCACATGAATGCGTCTGAGTGTGTGCCGCATACACTGTACTATGTTGTGCTTTAGCGCTTGTTAATGTAACCCAGCGGATAGCTGGATTCACGATGGCTGATGGTGCCTTAACTACTAAAACATTCAATATCTCCAGACTATTGACCTTTTATGGAGAATGGATGTTGGAACCTATGACATTTATATTATTCATTACGTTGGATATTCCTTATCTTGGTCTCTTTCAAAGAAAGTATGCCCCTCACTGTGTTTAGTGGTAATGAATGGCGGCTAATGAACTCCACGTCTGGGGCTGGCCCCCCTAACTGGTGGCTGTCTGCAAGATGAGAGGGATGGCATTATGGGAGCAGAGGAAGGGAAACGGAAGAAGAAAAGGGCGCAGCAGGGGGCTGTCATACCTTGTAGCATTTCAGCACCGAGGTGGGAGCTTCTTGTTTTCTGCATGAGTCTCTTAGATGAAAGGTGGAGGTGGTGGAACAAGCAGGGGGGGGCTCGCCAAAAGAATGAAGGTGCTGAGTTGCAAGAACGTGGATTAGAGCTTGACCCTCAGGTGTTTGATGGAGCGAACGTGTTGCTTCACCTTCATGCGGGTTGTAATAGCACACGTGAGAAGTGCATTCATGTCTCATTAACTCCAACACGCCGCTTGCTTGCTTGCTTGCTTGCTTCCAGCCACCGGGACCTGAAGCCAGAGAACCTGCTGCTTGATGAAAAGAACAACATCAGGATAGCAGATTTTGGCATGGCCTCTCTTCAGGTTGGAGACAGTCTCTTGGAAACCAGCTGCGGGTGAGTAATGTACAACATATTATTATGCCTGTTTTAAAATGACCTTGACAATTAGCGAAGGCACACACCAAGAACAGATTGACCGAGATGCCCATACATCGGTTCCATGTTTGATGTTGTGTTGGGCGTTTAAGAACGGACAGACGGCGTCTCTATCAGAGTGTGCCATGGCTGCGAGCAGGGCCAGGGCCATGGCCGCACATTAGTCTCTCCTCACATCAGATGCCGGGTTTTATGATGTGCTAGTCATGACCATGCCGGGCCCATTATTCCCACAATGACTGCAATGAAGTAGAAAAGTCACTTTCAAAGTGGGAGGACTGCACGCACCTTTTATGGAACCCTAAAGTGTAGTGAACATTTTGCAGGGTCAGATTGGTCGGGAAACGGATCTGAACACTTGATGGTGATGAAAGCTTCACATTAGCACGCAATGGAGATGTCGTTAAAGTGACAACTGCCCAAATGGAGCCGAGGAAAGAGCATTGGATTTGGATTTGGATCAATATGTAGGGTCAATATTCTAAAACAGGAATTTGATCAATAAAACACAGCTTCTTGCAAATAGTGATATGCAGTACTGTCGCCACATACGACCTATTATTAGACAACAAAAAATGGCATATTTAAACAAATTGTGTATATTTTTATATTATATTACTTTTTATATTATAAATTTTGTATTATTTTATTATTATTATTATCACAATCATAATAATGATATTATTAATATAATATTATAATATATTATAATATGTATAGTATATTATTACAATATAATATAATATACTGCTATTATTAATTATTATTACTATGATAGTAATAATTATTATTAGTTAGTATTATATTACTTACTCGTCATAACCTCCTTGTGTATTGAAGTATAAGTTGAAGTTATTATTATTATTATTATTATTATTATTATTATTATTATTATTATTATTATTATTATTATTATTATTATTATTATTATTATTATTATTATTATTATTATTATTATTATTATTATTATTACAATCATAATAATTCTATTAATAAATTCTATTAATAAATTTTATATTATTATCATTATTATGATGATGGTCACAATCATAATAATGATATTATTAATATAATATTATGATATATTATAATATGTATAGTATATTATTACAATATAATATAATATACTACTATTATTAATTATTAGGATAATAATAATAACAGTAATAATTATTATTAGTTATTATTATAATACTTGCTAGTCATAACCTCCTAGTGTATTTTATTAAGTATTTATTATTATTATTATTATTATTATTACATTATTAATATAATATTATGATATGTTATAATATGAATAGCATATTATTACAATATAATATACTATTATTATTATTATTATTATTATTATTATTATTATTATTATTATTATTATTATTATTATTATTATTATTATTATTATTATTATTATTATTATTATTATTATTATTATTTATTGTTAATAATAATTATGATTGTTATGGTAGTAATAATTATTATTAGTTAATATTATAATACTTGTATAATACTACTTGTCATAACCTCCCAGTGTGTATTTTGTTGTCTTCACACACCTTATTGAGGCTAGTTCAGCTTTTGGAATAAGTGACGCAAAGAGAAAGCAAAACATTCCTAGTTAAATCCCTGGATCCTCTAGAGGTCTCACGCAAAGAAGTGACATTTTGCATGATGTCATAACGGCCATGTCATATTCTTGGGTTATGTGTGACCTCCAGGCCTGTTCTTCCAGAGGTTGGAGACACTTTTATTGTTATGGCAGTGCATGTCAACCACAAATGGCATGAAGAATCTTGAAGAACGTTTACTCTGTGGTGACATCAGATGACACCAATCATGTATCCCAGACATCTATCCCAAACTCAGACCTAATTCCGGAGAAAATTAGAAATTAGACACACTCAAATATCACACACTTCAGAGAACAGGCATGCATAAAAAGTGCTGACAAGGCTTCGTTCATCCTCTTTTCTCAAAAATTTGGCCCTAGGTTTGTCTATTTATGGTCATTTGGACCCCCTCCCACTGTCGTGTCACAACACGCTTAAATAAAAAGAAGTGTGCGTGCACATACTGGCATAATTGTTGCATAATTCCTCATGACTCAGATGGGGAAGCAGAGGAATGTGTGCATGCCTACCAGAAATGTGTCCTTTTCCTAGAAAGGGCACAACAACAAAAGCGACATGAAGATGACAACGGTATTTATTGCTGCAAAAAGTATCCATGCCTTGTATACACGAGATCAGGGGTGGGCAAACTTTTTGACTCGCGGGCCGCATTGATTTGACAAAATTTTACAGGGGGGGGCGGGGGGGGGCAGACTATATATTTTACACGTAACAGTCCACCATCTGTAAAATTGTCATGCAATCTGCTATTATTATTTATTGTTTTATATTTATATTTAAATATTTTAAAAATAATAAAATATTATAATTATTACAATAAATTAAAATAATAATTATTATATTATTATTATGCAAAATATGCAAATATAACAATAATATTATATATAATTAATGTAATAATTAGCATTAATATAATAATTATAATAATCATAATATTTCTAATAATAATTATAATAATCTAATAATAATAATTATTATTATTATTATTATGTGCTTGTGTCCCTTTTTTCAGGAGCACTTTGTAAACAACAGACCATGTCAAAAAACGAAATTGATAAAACCATCAAAAAGGTTGGCTCAGGCCATGATGCCAGGTTGTATGTTGAGTTTAAATGAAATACTTTGGAAAGATTGGGCGGGCCGTATTCAAACACTTGGCGGGCCGGATGTGGCCCCCGGGCCGTACTTTGCCCACCCCTGCACTAGATACTAAGGGGTGTGTATTGGCAAGAATCTGGCGATACGATACGTATCATGGTACTAGGCTCACGATACAATATATCACGATATATCACGATACTGTCAGCAAGACGATATTGGTTTTGTTTTTCTTGGAGTTAAAGATTATTTCCTGGAAAAACTGAATTACACCAGCAATATGCGCTTACTAAACACATTTTTATTCCATTAGAACAGTATGTTATGCTGTATCACAAACTTTCCTCTGTAAAAAGTGTAGCATTTGGATAAATAAAGCTTTAAAATCCGCTTTAAATTTACAAAAAAATAAATTAAGTCTTAAGATCCTGCTCAAATGTTCACATTCTATTAGCTGTGGAAAAAATGCAGAGTATACAGTCCCTGACTTATCCACCATCAGAAGAGTATTTTTGTGGAACAAAGTAACTAACATCAGTAAAAAGTTTATTATTATTTAACAAAATAGTGATATCAATTTGAAAAACAAAATACCCGCAATATCACAGTACTACTTTGTTAGTACACAAAAGGACCTTGGCATTGCTTGCTAGCGGCAGGTCCTCATGGTGTCTCGCTAATTGGACTCCCAATAAAGTATTCGGGAAACACGACACATTTTACAAACGGCATGGGTTTTGTCAATTTCTGCGCTTTGTGTAGTGCTACTTTGCCGTAGTGCTACTTTGCCGTGTCTGCACTTGATTAAATACCATATACAGTCTATGATAAATGCCTAAAAATATCCATATCATACTTTTTAATATCAATACAGTATCGTGAAACAAAGTATCTCGATATATCGCCGAAACGATATTTTCTTACACCCCTAATAGATACTGCTTGTTACAAGTGGGAACACATAAACGAATACCCATGAAAACTACACACAGGCGCCCCATCATAGCAGTACATGATGTGTTTCCATAAGTTGGTACATTACACTATGACGATTTATTGATCACCCATTCTCCCTTGACTGTCCCGTATCTTATGTGCAGACATGGCAGTTTTTAATTAAACACATTTATCTGCCCCCATCGCTATTCAGCAGTTTGACACAAATGTATTCTTTTTGCCGTGGGTAATGGAGCCGATGACGCTGCCCCCAGGTAGATTTGGGGGAGTCTCAGAGTGTGTACATTAATACAGATACAGGGTAGATGAGCACAGCGCCATTGGCAAGAACATACGATACGTATGCATTCAGACATGCACGTATTGTCTGTCTTGTCGGTGCTTGTTTGGTTAGTGAAAGGGAATTAGCATGTGTGGTCTGTAGTGGGCTGGTAACCAGTCCAGGGTGTACACCTGGGATAGGCTCCAGCATACCCCCGCGACTCTAGTGAGGATAGTATAGAAAATGGATTGATGAAATACTTCCTGTCCCTAAGGGGAAAAATGACATATTTACTTATAATATATTATATTATATATTATATGCATGTCACATGCATAACAAAGCGCAAAGAGCCACATAATAATAATAGCTAATTATAGATTGTTTATTTATACATATTTCCGCTACGGTTTATGTGTTTGTGGCGTCTCGGGCTTGATTTTGTTTTCCTCAGCTCATTTGCATAATGCAGCATGACACTCCCAATCAGGAAGGTTAGAAATTGTATGTGCTCACGTGGAAACTTCCTCATTGACGTGGTAGCGGTGCTTGTAACGGGACGATATTTTGACAGCCCAAAGGAGCCGGGACGTCGGGGCGGCGATAGATGAGTAAACACACACGAACAGGCCATCTAATGGATGCTATGTTTACAGACGTCAGACTCTCATTATTGCTATTATTTTTTATTTTATTTATGTTATTTATTATTATTATTATTTTTTTTTTTTTAATTATTTTTAAAATTATTTTATTTATTATTTTATTTATTATTATTTTATTATTATTCATTATTGCTATTAAATGAGACTGAAGGAAGTGGAAGCTTTGTCTCTATAGGATATCTAATGGAAAAAAAAAAGGACACATGCAAAAACGATTGGTGATACAGACTAGTTTCAATGATGGCCTTACACATAATAAATGCTTATTTAGATTTTTGCCTACCTTGCAAGTGACACAACAACCACTCCACTCACCTGTGAAGCAACCCCTGCTAGGGAGCTCGATAAATCTAAACACAATATTGACGTGTCAATCATTGGCTTTACTGTCAGCACATCCAGGTGCTGGAAAGATTAGTCGCTCTGCTTGCTGTCTGCTGCAAGACGTTTGGTTGCCCTTGGTGGAGCGAGTAGGAGGACATCCAAATACAAACACCCTCAGGATGGTCCAGATTTCCTTCGGCACATTTGATCCTGATCCACGTTCAATTCTAAGATATTTAATGTGCAAATTGTTTTGTAGTTTTAATGCAGCTGCAGGGAAATGAATACTAATGTCTTAAAAGTTGATTTTACATTTATTCTGTGTTTTTTTTTTTTTTTTTTTTTTCAGATCTCCACATTATGCGTGTCCAGAGGTCATCAGGGTGAGTTAACTAAGTTATCTTTTCACTGGAGATCTATTAGCCAGTTTTATAGCATGCTTTTCATTGTTTTTTGCTATATGCCGCCTATTAACCTAATGGGTCTGCTGGTAGGTACATATGCTCGTTATAGGACCACCTTGAAAGCGGCATGTTTATTCTCTAATGGGTTATACCATTTCATAAACAGTAATAAATATGACCAAAATCACAGTGAACACAGTCATTATCCTGTATGCCAGGGGTGTCCAAACTTTTTTTTTAACCGACGACCACATACAGAAAAGTCAAGGACCAATGCGACACATTTTGTACATTAAAAATAAGGTAAATTTATCTATGTATTTATTTATTAGTATATTATGTTAGCCAGCTAGCTCCCGGCAATGATGCAGAGTCACAGTCAGGCAAAATGTGTAAACAAAGATGGTAGAAAGGTCAAAGAGAAATGGTAAACACACACCGGTGACAATCTGTCGTTAATCGTTAATCCACATTTTACAGACTATTTTTTTATTTATACCGTAACAAGGGACAACTCAATATGAGACACGTACTAAAAATAAGTCACCATTACACCACAAGGGATCTAATACTACATCTCATCAGTAAGAAATACTTTTTATATTTGTAATAATGAGTTACTTGCCGGAAAATAGCCCCCAAGCCACACTTTGGATACCCCTGCTGTATTGGCTTTCCTGTTTATTGTGTTGTTTTTTTTTTTGTAATTCCGTGTAAGAATTGTTGTCCTGCGGGATCTTAAGCGGAATGAGTTTGAAAAGCTCAGTTTTAGATCGTTTTCAACAACAATTTCACTGATGTCAGCTCATAATATATTCCGCTCCAGGCAGCTCGGCCATTCCAAATAAAGCGGGCTTTTAGGAGCCATGGATCATGCAGCGCTATTACAGTAGAGTCCCAGAAATAAAAACACAGAGCTATAAATGTGAATAATCTGTCCCCTTTGATAGTGTTTTTCCCGCTTTATGCCGTACATCATATGCTCTTTTACTAGACTTCTCTCCGGGCCTCAGTCTTGTTTTACTAATCCTAACATTAACACTCTCGTCCTCAGGGGGAGAAGTATGATGGGAGGAAAGCGGACGTGTGGAGCTGTGGGGTCATTCTTTTCGCCCTGTTGGTGGTGAGTTTGTGATCTTGTTCTTTGGTGGCCGCATGCAAAGTTTGGTACAATGTGACGGCACAGTCACGGTACGCCAGGGGTCTCAAACTCAATTTACCTGGGGGCCACTGGAGCTAGGGTCTGGGCAAGGCTGGGCCGCATCAGGTTTTCCAAAAAAAAAAAAAAAAACGCATTTATTAAAAACAGAAAAATATACAATATACTTAATTTTTATTTTTCTGCACAAAATAAGATGAAAAATAAATAAACAAATCAAGAATAAAGAATCGATCAATCAGTAATAAATAAATATAATAATAATAATAAAACGGCAAATAATAAAAACATAAGAAACCACATATAGTTGGTGGGTAGACAAATGATTTTTTTCAGATTAAAATGAACAAAGCATTATTAGAGCCCTGTAGACATGACAAAACACGACTATAGTCACATTTATACTCTTTTTATTTACAACATATTGCGCAACTGCAGGGTCTTGAGACACATGCTAACTCGCAAACTAGAGAGCTAGCGACCTAAACGGTAGCCTTCAAGTTATGTCCTTTAAACTTAAAAAAGCCAAAAACTTACCACTTCCACACGGATAAGGAGGATAACTATTAACAGTTATTTAACCTTTAACATGAACATTAATCAAACGTAATAATTTTTTTCTGGGTACATGATACCATACAGCATCCATATCAAACTTGCACGGGGCCGCACTAACATTAAACTTTCATATCAAGGCGGGGGCCTCAAACTAGTGTCCTGCGGGCCACATTTGGCCCGCGGGCCGCATGTTTGAGACCCCTGCGGTACGCTTTATTGAGTTTCGGCTCAGTGTAATAGAAGTTAACTTTAAGCTAAGTCGGCATCCAGACACACATTATAGGACCCATAATGGTGTCTTTTTGTCCATCGTGCAGCCCCGCAGTTTTGTTTCATCGACAGCTGTACTGTAGTTTCTGTGCACACCCCTGCTTCATGAATAATTCAAACAGTCCAACTGGAAGGAGGCTGCGTAAAATGAATACCATCGCCGACAGAGTGACTTTAGCCACAGGCCTTGTGTGTATATCTTTGTTTTTTGGATGGAAATGGAAATACATATCTATATAAAATATTAGCAAGATTGAACTTTATCTTTTCCTGTTCCCGGGTGCGTTCTTTCAGTGAATGCTGAGATATGACGTAACACGCAGCTCGAGACGTTCTTCGATTTAAAAAAATGGAGGCGAGCAATCGGCACTGGACTGCTAAGGAATTTTTTTTTTGATTCATACTAAATATCAAGACTGGACGAAGGAAAAACTGGGAATACGGAGTTATTCCAACAAGTGGAAGAAAAACTCGAGGAAGTCGGTATCACGTGATGTTGGTGTTTACGTTTTACTGGGCATGCCCCATTGACTATTCTGGTTGATTATAGCGTGTAGACACGCGATTGGAATATTCCTTTCCATGTATACCATTGTTTTCGGAAAGGTCATTCGGAAACTCCTCATGTAAACGTGGCTACTCTTACATTTGTTCACTTCCTGCTTTCCTAATATAGTTTAATATAGTTTTTATAAGTTTTTTGGTTTTAATTTTAATTTGTCACATATAGAACTTATAGACTTATAGAATTTAACTTTGTCAAGTTTTTTCCCCCATCTGGCTGCCTTACTTTCATTTTTTCAGGCTGTAATAAAGAAATTCATGTTCGTGTGGGTGACGCAGATACTCCACAGTCGTTAAGCCCCAGCTCGGATCATCGCTTACAAAAGCACGCCCTTCAACATTTCTTGTTTCATTCCGTCTTTCTCACTCTTTCACCCCCCCTTCCCCCCAATCCCTGCACCCGTTGGAGGTTGTCATTCATCACGCAGCCGCATCTGTGAGGTGTCAGCTCGCTCTGATGAATGACTCTGATAATGCTAAATGAACACGTTAAATGCCAAAGTGGGGTAATTATTAGAAATGCCCTTGTTTTCATCTTACTGCTGTTTATTATTTATTTTGCGTCATTGCTGAGGGGAGATTGCTCTAATTGCTAAATTGAAGAAGTTGAGCGAACGTGTTTGGTAAATTCAGTTTTTCTTTCTCAAAGTTTCTGATATCCTCCTCATGTTTTTGGACTCAAGCTGCCTTTAAGGGACAACTCGATTATTTTGCTCACTTTTCCCCTTCCCTGTTTCCCTTCAGGGTGCTCTGCCGTTTGATGACGACAACCTGAGGAACCTGCTGGAGAAAGTGAAGTTAGGAGTGTTCCACATGCCCCACTTCATCCCTCCAGACTGCCAGAACCTACTTCGGGGCATGATAGAAGTGGATGCCTCCAAAAGGCTAACAGTAAGTCAAGGAGAATATGCTTTTTCATGTGTATCATCACATCACATCACATATGCAGTTGGTAACAATGTATAAATATGTGATAATACCGGTACAATGTATAGCATACGTGTACTGCTGTTTAAATAGCTCACAATGTTTAAGTTTGTGCTTCACTGATAACGTTTTTATTCTGAGCATTGAGATTTTTGGGTGGATCCTTGAACGCACCATTGTTCAAGTGAAACTTTTGATTCTTTCTATCTGTTCACTGATCATGGAGTTAGGTTTAGGGTTAGAGGGATTGAGGGTTAGGGTTAGAGGGATAGGGTTAGTCAGTTAGTCAGGTCCTCAACCCTGGTTGATACATCACAATCGATAAACAGCCCGTCCAAGACTTAGTGTTAGGGTTATGGTCAGAGGGTTAGGGTTAGGGGGTTTGGGCTAAGGTTATGGTTAGAGGGTTATGGTTAGAGGGTTAGTGTTAGGGTTATAGGGTTATGTTAGAGGGTTAGGGGTTAGAGTTATAGGGTTAGGGTTATGGTCATGGTTAGAGGGTTATGGTTAGAGGGTTAGTGTTAGAGTTATAGGGTTATGGTTATAGGGTTATGGTGATAGGGTTAGGGTTATGGTCATGGTTAGAGGGTTATGGTTAGAGGGTTAGTGTTAGAGTTATAGGGTTATGGTTATAGGGTTATGGTGATAGGGTTAGGGTTATGGTCATGGTTAGAGGGTTATGGTTAGAGGGTTAGTGTTAGAGTTATAGGGTTATGGTTATAGGGTTATGGTGATAGTGTTATGGTGATAGGGTTATGGTGATTGGGTTATGGTGATAGGGTTAGGGTTACAGGGTTGTAGGGTTTGGATTATAGGGTTAGGGTTATAGGGTTATGGATAGAGGATTATGGTTAGAGGGTTAGGGTTATAGGGTTTGGTTATAGAGTTATAGGGTTTGGGTTGTAGGGTTAGGGTTATAGGGTTTGGGGTATAGGGCTTGGGTTATAGGGTTAGGGTTATTGTTAGAGGGTTAGAAATATGGTTATAGGGTTAGGGTTATGGGTTAGGGTTATGGTTATAGGGTTATAGGGTTATAGGGTTATTGGGTTATTGGGTTATAGGGTTATAGTATAGGGTTAAAGGGTTAGGGTTGGTGTTGGGGTTACGGTTAGAGGGTTAGGGTTGTAGGGTTAGGGTTAGAGGGTTAGAGGGTTAGAGGGTTAGAGGGTTAGAGGGTTAGGGTTATAGGGTTATAGGGTTAGGGTTATAGGGTTAGGGTTAGGGGTTAGGGTTAGTGCCAGGGTTATACTAGATGGTTAGGATTAGGGTTAGGTGGTTAGAGGGGTTGGGAATGGGGTTAGGGTTGGGGTTAGGGTTGGGGTTAGGGTTGGGGTTAGGGTTGGGGTTAGGGTTGGGGTTAGGGTTGGGGTTAGGGTTGGGGTTAGGGTTAGGGTTTTGAGCCATGGTCTTAAACTTTTGCTAAACTTTAAACTTTTACTATTTAGGTTTGGAGTAATTAGAGTAAGCAATAAATTACTTTATCGGATTTGTTTTGTCTCAATCCCATTTCTTCTTTATGTATTTTGAAGGGTTAGGGTTAGGGTTGAATATCCCTGTTTTAGGACAGAATACCCAGACCCAGCACAAGGCAAACATACCAACACCACAACAAAAAGCCAAGCCGACATTTGTTTCCAGAACCTTCTTGCATTGCTGCAGTGACAACTAATATTCGACTGCAGTGCTTCCATCCACATATACGTGCATTACAATGCGTTAGGAAAGACGTCTACATTTTAGCTTCATGGCAGCTGCATGCCAACATGCAGTGTAAGTGTACAGTGAACATGTGCTCATTCGCAGCAGAGGAGCGAAGATCAGTCGCCACAAGTGGAAGTCAAATCCAAACAAGAAAGGCTCCGCTTCTTTTGTATGCAACGGGGACACATGCTTCATTTCCTCTTCCCTTCGCTTGACAAGGACAGGTCACCCTCAGGTCATCCGGTTATGTCATCCACCCTCCAGCACTGTCCTCCACAAAGTGCTGCACATCGGCCGAGCTGCTGTGCGAGAATATGCTACCTGTCCCCCCTCCTGCCCTGTCGCTTTCGTGCTGGAGAGGTCCAAACAGCTCCGGGGATGTTTTGTGACCTTGTAGAACTCAAATAGCCCGACTCCATGAAGTGTTACGGCTGCTTTGTCGTGCCCGATACAGAAGCAGTGGGAATGACGACCCGGATGATTATGTTGAAGTTGATTTGTACAAGTGACAGCGTATTGATGGCAAAACTCTTCCTTGTGTTTCATATTTGAATGCCACATTTTAGTTCATTTACCAAGAATTTCTGTGTTCCATCAGGCACAAATGCACGAAGCAGGGTCCTTAAACACATCATTGGATGAGAATGGAGAGTGTCACTCTTTTTGTCCAACATTTGTCACCTTAAAATGTTCTTTTGGGTGAATGAAAAATGTCCAAAAACTCATAGAAACATTTCACTAGCCACAATGTCTGGTCCAGATGATCAGTACTTCGTCTAATAATGGAGACTATTTTATCATATGACTCCTTCTTGGCTGCACGGTGGTTGAGTGGTTAGCGTGCAGATCTCACAGCTAGGAGACCCGAGTTCAATTCCACCCTCGGGCATCTCTATGTGGAGTTTGCATGTTCTCCCCGTGCATGCATGGGTTTTCTGCAGGTACTCCGGTTTTCCTCCCACATTCCAAAAACATGCTAGGTTAATTGGCGACTCCAAATTGTCCATAGGTATGAATGTGAGTGTGAATGGTTGTTTGTCTATATGTGCCCTGTGATTGGCTGGCCACCAGTCCAGGGTGTACCCCGCCTCTCGCCTAACGACAGCTAGGGATAGGCTCCAGCACCCCCCGCGACCCTCGTGAGGATAAGTGGTAGAAAATGAATAAATGAATGATTCAGTTAAGCTGGTTTAATTATACCTCTTGAGTGTTAAGTTGGTGTGTGATGAGTTTAGTGTTCTTTGTAAGAATGCGTGCGTGGGTTTTCTCCGAGGGTTCAATTCCACCCTCAGCCATCTCTGTGTGGAGTTTGCATGTTCTCCCCGTGCATGCATGGGTTTTCTGCAGGTACTCCGGTTTTCCTCCCACATTCCAAAAACATGCTAGGTTAATTGGCGACTCCAAATTATCCATAGGTATGAATGTGAGTGTGAATGGTTGTTTGTCTATATGTGCCCTGTGATTGGCTGGCGACCGTCCAGTCCAGGGTGTACCCCGCCTCTCGCCCGAAAACAGCTGGGATAGGCTCCAGCAACCCCCACGAACCTTGTCAGGATAAGCGGTAGAAAATGAATGAATGACTCCTTCTATGAGTAGCACTTGTGTTGACATTGATAGTTAGCATGATTGATGGTATGAAATAGTTTTCTTCAATGACCAGATAAGGTTGTGTAACAGACCCACACACACCTTTATCAGCACCGTGCATCAGACGAAGCAACCAAACGAATACACACTTGTAAGGATAACAACATTCCTCCATCAAAAGTGACTGTAATTGCTGCTGTCACGTTCAATGATGGAAGGATGCGATATTCACCCTGCCTTTCCGTCTGTCTGTCTGTCTGTGTGTGTAATATTGCATCTCGGTCTGCAGCCCTTTAATAAAAGTGTGAAAGAACAGGTCACATACTGGCTGGTATCTGATTTCCACGATGTCCATCAAGAGCGTGACCTCTGTGGAAGCAGACCAAAGCCACCCACGGTCGCTAAGCTCTGCCTTTTGGAGCAATATTACACCAAAGCAAAGCGGAGGTTGCTCCTTTGGGATGGTGGACTCATTGAGCCGCTGATGGAGGTGCGATGCTCGGAGACTGCCTGTGAATGAATGACAATAATTACAGCTGCTATACGTGTAGCTCCTGTGGTTCCTCCAAAGTCCCGGTAGAGACATCGATCCTGTTTGCCAACACGGCCGGTTGAAGCACAGCAGAGTCATTTGAAGCGACCTCTTCTTTTGTCGTTTTTTTTCTCTAGTTCTGGACGTCAGCCTGGACAAAAGGCTATGTTGATAGCGTTGGCTATTGCAAGCACATTAAAATTGTGTTGAGAAAGCACGAGTGCTGCAAAGAGAATGAGAAGTGGAGATTCCCTTTAGACCTGGAGGGCTTGTATGGGTCAGCAGTGTGTATGGAGCAGATAATATTCCGTTATGCTTTAGAGTTATCATCTCTCTCTCTCTTTCTCTCTTCTACTTCTCCCTCTTTACTCTTTTATTTTTTATTTTTCCACTGGCAGTATTAATATTTGAGGGCCTCATTTTATCCTCCCACTTTTCAATCACTCTTTGTGGCCCAATCACATTTCTATTAGCTCACCGAGATTATGGAGGCCATGCAGCATTCGCCTCCATTCTGTGTGCTTCTATTATTTACTCAACAATCACCCGCTCGTTTAGTTTGAATGCTAAAGAATCAAATTCATTGTAAAAATTATTTAAAGTTAAATGTATCGCCTTATTTCTAACATGTAGTCTTTCTTTCTTTTTATGTTCCAGCTAGAACAGATCCAGAAGCACACGTGGTACATGTAAGTATATCCCACCGTGTTGTTATCCTGAGGGGGGGGGATCACGTGATAAACGACTTTGGGTTTTGTCCGTGCCACAACTCCTCTGAGGGATGTGGGGGTAAATTGGTGGTGCTTGGAAAAAAAAAAAAACAAAGATATTGAGCATGTGATTTACTGCAGGGAAGAAAGGGGACCTACCTATTGGGGGAGGGGGGGGGGGGGTCACTCTTGGACTTTTATGTCACTTTTTGTGACTCTTTGAAATAACATTTTGAGGTGTATGTAGTAATGTGTATTCATTGTGAGTTATTGTCTCTGTCATCCAATCAGATAGTGTCTGTTAAATCAACAGTTAGAGCCAGTGTCTCAAATAAAGGCTGGATACATTGAAAACAAACAAAAACATACTTTTTAAAAAATAATATTTAATATAATATTAATATTAATATAATATAATATTTTAATATAAATCAACAGTTAGAGCCAGTGTCACAAATAAAGTCTGGATACATTGAAAACAAGCAAAAACATTCTTTTTAAAATAATATTTAATATAATATTAATATTAATATTAATATAATTAATACAATATTTTAATATAATATAATATTTAATATTTTTTAATAAAAGAATCTTCTTAATTCATTTCAAACATGCATACTATGTTACATTAATGTTTCTCACATATACATTTACAATACAATACACTTACAATATCTATTTATATACTTTATATACTATATACATACACATATTCATACATATAGTACATACACACATATATATACATACATATACGTATATACACACATGCATACATACACAACACCTCATTACTACACATGTCTGAAAAGGAGCAGGAAGAAGCAAAGCTTATTAAATCCTACCCCTTCTCCACGCCAGAGCAGTTACCAATTCAATAAGTGATTTTTGTTCACACATATAATCACAGAATCTTACATAAGACAAAACAACACAACAACAAAATTTTGCATATTTGGGCCACACAGCTAGGATACCCGGGTTCGATTCCACCCTCGGCCATCTCTGTGTGGAGTTTCCATGTTCTCCCCGTGCGTGCGTGGGTTTTCTCCGGGTACTCCAGTTTTTTTTCCCACATTCCAAAAACATGCTAGGTTAATTAGCGACTCCAAATTGTCCATAGGTATGAATGTGAGTTTGAATGGTTGTTTATATGTGCCCTGTTATTGGCTGGGATAGGCTCCAGCACACCCATGACCCTGGTGTGGATAAGCGGTAGAAATTGAATGAATGAAAAAGATTTTAAATATTGATGCGATT
This sequence comes from Doryrhamphus excisus, assembly GCF_037039965.1. NCBI lineage: Eukaryota > Metazoa > Chordata > Actinopteri > Syngnathiformes > Syngnathidae > Doryrhamphus > Doryrhamphus excisus. The sequence goes on along the minus strand of NC_136357.1, from coordinate 2,391,664 downwards.
ATGCAGGGTAAGATGAATGTGGGAAGTTCGGTCTTTTTGTCAAGGTCACATTATTCTACAATTATACAGCAGTTGATCACATTATGCAATATAATGTAAGTATGTACTATATATAATCTTATTATATCCTGAACAGATTAAGAGAGTGTAATAAATGGGTTGGTAATTAACTTTAGCTAAAACATCCTCTGTTGACCTGAAACTAATTGTTATCATTTCACATGAGTATATATTCCATATTCATCCATTATTTGATATTGGAAGCAAGAAGAGGTAGAATGCAAACTCATAACTCAACTTTTGGAGATAATGACCATTGAGATAAGATGATGCAATATGTGGTAAATATGTATTTCCCTTTTCTTTCCAAAGTCAGTAGGATCGTACCATATCACCTCATTGTGTTGCCTTCCCAGAGGGGGTAAGAACGAGCCGGAGCCTGAGCAGCCTGCGCCGAGGAAGGTGACCATCCGCAGCCTCCCGTCTGCAGATGACATCGACCCAGACGTCCTGGACAGCATGCACTCTCTGGGCTGCTTCAGAGACAAGAACAAGCTGCTGAAAGACCTGCTTTCAGATGAGTGAGTGCACTGGGAAAGCTTAACAGCGGCTTGTAGGGGGGGGGGGGGAAGAAGGCAAAGAGAAATAGATGAAAAAAGTAAAAGGGGGTGATGAAATGGGAAACAATAAAAAGTGATCTACACCGACAGCTATGGGTTCTTTTTCGCTCTTATGAAATCTTGCGCAGCTGTCACTTTCCATGTCGGAATCCATGGATCACTTTGCAGTTACCACCACATGTTCCCACTGGATGCTCCCCTCCTCCCAGTTCATAATGAACCATGAGGGTCACATTATTTGTGTTCCTTTGCTAATGCTTGTTTTTATAAGATGAAGGAAAATACATTTCTGGGGATCACAATAAATGAAAATAAGAGCTGGAAACCTCATATTACAAATATACAACATGAGGTGGCCAGAAATATTTCAATATTGAACAAAGCAAAATTTGTTCTCAATCAGAAATCACTCCACACTTTTTATTGCTCTCTGGTTCTACCATATCTTACTTATTGTGTGGAAAATATGGGCTAATAACTATAAAAGCAATCTTCACTCGCTAAATGTATTGCAAAAAAGGCCAGTAAGGATAATTCATAACGGCGCCTACAGAGAACATACTAACTCCTTATTTGTAAAATCACAAATACTTCAACTTGCTGATATAGTTCATCTTGTTCATATTGACACTTACTATGGTAACCATTATGTCATTGGATGCTCATATCATCTTGTACTTTGGTATATGACTAAAGTAAACTAAAGTAAAATTAAATTAAATTAAATTAAATTAAATTAAATTAAATTAAATTAAATTAAATTAAATTAAATTAAATTAAATTAAATTAAATTAATAAACAAAACCCATTTTAAACTATATTAGGAAGGCAGGAAGTGAACAAATGTAACAGTTACTGATTGTAAAAGTACCAGATGGAGGGGTAGGATTTAATAAGCTTTGCTTCTTCCTACTCCTTTTGGACATGTGGAACTGTGAACTGATTATGGGATGCATTCAATTGTAATCTGATGCATGTTCAAATGAAATAAAACCATTACCATTCCCAGGATAAACAATAATACACGCCAATGACAGTGTTGCTTATACTAGCCTCACCGCCCACCTCCCCCAAGATAGCATTACTATCCTCCATTCTCTCTCAGGAGTGACCAGTAATAGTGCAAGACACAGGAAAATGTGCTGTCTGGATTCCTTTTCTCGTCCTTCATTGGAGCTGAAGATGCAGGTTCTCGTCTCTTTGCCTCCTGCTGCTCTGCAGTCGGCTTTTATTATGGGAGGCCAAACTCCAGCTGCTCTGCATTGCAAAGATTGGCCCACAGGCGAACTAGATATCAGCCTTTCCATACTTTGTCCAAAACTTTCGATACATCTCTATCCTGTAGTACGTAGTTGCACAACATCATAAACGCATCTTCATTTTCAGGAGCAGGAATTAGTTTTAGTCGTTTTTTTTTTTTTTAACTTGATCTGCATTGGTTTGTTTAACTGATCACCTCCTTTTTAATGTCCTCCTCCCCTCCCTGCAGTGACAACCAAGAAAAGATGATCTACTTTCTGTTACTGGACCGTAAGGAGAGGTACCCCAGCCAAGAGGACCAGAACCTTCCCCCTCGCAACGAGATCGGTGAGGCTCAGACACAAAAGACAAGTGGTGATAAATCATGTATTTCTACCGAATATGAAAGAGGAAAAATATGCTTTAACAATTCCATGCTCGGTTATGTTCTACTGCAGTTTTTGAGATAAGAATACTTGAGCTACACTTTTACATTTCCCTGCTGTACAAACTGATACACTTGTCTGAATTTACATCAGCCCCCGCAGTGCTGGAATGGCTCAAGACAAGATAGGCGACTAAAGCACAAATTGTAAACATTTGTCTCTTTCACGTACACACCATGGAACCATTTTGTCAGTTCACACACACAAACACACACACAAAAAAAATATTCATCCGTCGTTTATCCAAGTTAATTGTTTCCTGTGATAAGTTAATTTATGCCAAATTAAGGATTCCTTATTTATAAATGTAATATTTTTATATGTAACATGAATAGAGCCCTCTAGAAATGAAATAACACCCCTATAGTCAAATTTACACTCCTTTTAGCCACTATATTAGTCATAATAAATGGAAAATAAGCCATTTCAGAGATAAATAAGACCTGCTCAGTGCAAAGCAAGCTTAGTCGGAGACAGACTTGACGTAACGTTAGGAGTTCAGAGTTGGGTTTTAGCTTGACGTGGGTTATGGCCACAACAGTTCTGGATTTTTGTGCCTGATGCAAAATAATTCAAACCTGGCTTGTGTGTCTCACCGTAACGTACAGTAATATTACCGCCACCTAGTGACCATAGTAGAATACTACATATCATCCAAAAATGTTGAATGCATCTTCTGGGTGCCTTGTACTTGTATCTAAGTTCATTTAGCCATTTTTATGTTTGGAAATGCTTAATTTTGGCAAAAAAAATTAAACTTTACTTAAATATGCATTTTTTTTTACTAATAATAGGTCATATTCAACCCTGAAACACATGATTTATTTATGGGTTTTTTTCTAAGTTAATTGTTTGTTAATTTAATAAAAGTTAATTCCAAGTTAGTTGGGTTTTATCTTGACGTGGGTTATGGCCACAACAGTTCTGGATTATTGTGCCCGATGCAAAATAATCCAAACCTGGCTTGTGTGTCTCACCGTAACGTACAGTAATATTACCGCCACCTAGTGACCATAGTAGAATACTACATATCATCCAAAAATGTTGAATGCATCTTCTGGATGCCTTGTATTTGGATCTAAGTTCATTTAGACATTTTTATTTTTGGAAATGCTTAATTTAGGCAAAAAATAAATAAATAAACTTTACTTAATTATGCATTTTTTTACTAATAATAGGTCATATTCAACCCTGAAACACATGATTTTTTTTTTTTAAGCGCAAAGTGGCGAGGGATCACTGTGTAATATTTGATATAAATACACATAAGTCTAAGAGGTCGGGCAACGGCCATGAAGCTAATAAGAATTGTTAATTAGTGACATTTTGATGATTGGACTCACCTCAATGAATGTGATATTATCATCACTGATAATGTAGCCATTAGTTTAAAAAATGACTAATATAGTAAATATCAATGCAATTAGCCATAAATAGTTTTAATGTGATCCGACTCTTTGATGAAACAGATCCTCCAAAGAAGCGTGTGGACTCCCCTATGCTGAACCGACACGGCAAACGGAGACCAGAGAGGAAGTCCATGGAGGTCCTCAGCGTCACAGATGGGGGCTCGCCTGTGCCGGCGAGAAGAGCCATCGACATGACCCAGCATGGCCAACGGTACGCATATGACACCACGAGTATGTTTGCTGCTTCTGACATGACAAGTCCGAGGTCATAGGTCAAATCAACTCATTGATATTGGATCTAAGATGTTTAGGGTCGCTGAGGTGTTTTTGGTGAACACTTCCAACACTTGGAGGGGGGGGGTTGCAAACATCTGACCATCTCCTCGCTTTCTGTCCTATCTCACTGTAGTAAGTCAGTGTACAGTAAAAGCTTGGATATTCCTGTTGGCAGAAAAAAATGCAGCAAAGAAGAAAGGTATTCACTTCTTACACTCTCCACCCTTTTTTTACCCTCTGTCCTATACCTCTCTTGCAAGGACACGCTCAAGGTCACAGAAAGATGCAGAAGAGTCAACAATTTTGGTGCAAACCTTGTGAATCGACAATAAATATCCAAGTCTAATATGAATTATCAGCTCCAAAATTCATTGATAATGACTTTTTTCACATCGAGTGCATCACTTTTTTTTTTTTTTTGAGATGCGGAATCTTGCTTCTATTTCAGACGGCGCAGTCCGAGCCAAAACCCCCTGCAAGGCGCAGCGAGGCTGATTTAAAATCTATTTGCACGTCTTATTTCCGCCATCGCTACAGTATATCATAGCAGCACATATTTCTACCAGGTGGCGGTGACATTTGTGACAGCAGGCAAGATGGAATGCGCGTTAACGTGATGAGCTTAATGACACACCTCTCCTTTGCAGTGGGGGGGGGGGTAATATAATATTACTAAAAAATAGACATTTGTGAACTCTTCCCAAAATGTCGGATATATATTAATAACTCCTTACTGGAGCGGTTTGGCTGCAAGAGTGCATCATGGATTCACCTCGTGCCGCTTTAAACTTCCATCTATAAGACATTTTGGATGGTTCGGCTCCCACTTTTTTTTTTTAGCTGTCCATCTTTGAATTCCATGTTAAGATTCATCTGCTCATTTCATCCCCTCTGCTCCGCTCCATCATCCCTTCAGGGCATCCAAGTCTTTATTTAAAGGCAGTGCTGGTACGAGTTGCTCTAATACAACTCAAGTAGTTTATATGATTATATTCAATATGGCAATAAAGATCATTATAGCCAATCACAGGGCACATATAGACAAACAACCATTCACACTCACATTCATACCTATGGAGAATTTGGAGTCACTAATTAACCTGGCGTGTTTTTGGAATGTGGGAGAAAACCCACGCATGCACGGGGAGAACATGCAAACTCCACACAGAGATGGCCGAGAGTGGAATTGAACGCGGGTATCCTAGCTGTGAGGCCTGCGTGCTAACCACTTGCTTAAAGATCATTAATTACACATAATTCCTCAATAGTGTACATACACTGAGCTACATAGAGTTCATTTATTATATTATATGTTACCGATATACAAACATTGAAAATGTTTATGCCAAAATCAATGCAGCCGAAGTCGAGCCAACATGTTGAAAAGGTTTCAGCAATGGACACATTTTCTAATTCATCATAAAATAATCGTTTAAGAAACGGAAGTGTTTAAAACATGCATTTCTCCAATGGAGTTCATGACACAAAGCAAAGCTGGTTTATTTTTCCACATAACTAGACGCTACAAGTGAAAGGATAACTTCTGTTAGAGATGTCGGCATGTGTAAAATCGAGAAAGCGACGTTACACAATTGACCCAAATGACCTTGGAGATTGCGATCCACATAATTTAAAAAAAAAAAAAGGTTTTATATGTCATATATAATTTCAAGCTTTTTGGTATTATTAGCTATTGATGTCAACATTTCAGCTTATTTACTATTGTAGGTTGATATTTTATTTCTACAATATGATGCGGACCAATAAAAAATGAGCACTTTGGAAGATTTGTATTTATTTTTTAAACAGCTTTTTTTTTAAAGTTTTATATGTTATATAGAATTTCAAGCTTTTTTGGTATTATTAGCTATTGATGTCAACATTTCAGCTTATTTACTATTGTAGGTTAATATTTTATTTCTACAATATGATGCGGACCAATAAAAAATGAGCACTTTGGAAGATTTTTAAGTAAATAAAATTGGTGATTTGTATTTATTTTTTAAATATCTTTTAAAAAAAAGTTTTATATGTCATATATAATTTCAAAATTTTTGGTATTATTAGCTATTGATGTCAACATTTCAGCTTATTTACTAATGTAGGTTAATATTTTATTTCAATAATATAATGCGGCCAATAAAAAATGAGCACTTTGGAAGATTTTTAAGTAAATAAAATTGGTGATTTGTATTTATTTTTTTAATATCTTTAAAAAAAAGTTTTATATGTCATATATAATTTCAAGCTTTTTGGTATTATTAGCTATTGATGTCAACATTTCAGCTTATTTACTATTGTAGGTTAATATTTTATTTCTACAATATGATGCGGACCAATAAAAAATGAGCACTTTGGAAGATTTTTAAGTAAATAAAATTGGTGATTTGTATTTATTTATTTTTAATTAATGTATTATAATTTGGGGAATTGTCATGGCAATATTTGGTAATTAAAAGCAAACGCGTTTGTTGATGCATTGTATTTCTATTTCTATTTACTATTGTAGGTTAATATTTTATTTCTACAATATAATGCCGACCAATAAAAAATGAGCACTTTGGAAGATTTTTAAGTAAATAAAATTGGTGATTTGTATTTATTTATCTTTAATTAATTTTGGGGAATTGTGATAGCGACATTTGGCAACTAAAAACACCTTTGTCCATATATTATATTTCAGCTGTAAACAAACTTGCTGCATCTTTCTTTATTTCTGTAGTTTTATTCCCTCCATTCAAATGTCAACTATGTGCTCCCTCCAGCCTTTTTTTTTTAACTCCTGTCAGTCTCACTCACTCAGTTTCTTTTCCACCCTTCGTGCCGCTCATCCGCAGTCCCTGTCACCCCCCCACCCCCCAACCCACCCCCCATGTTAGTGTAGAATCGCTCCACTAATGTAGAAATGCGGCTAGATTTTCCCTGTCTGCCATCTATCCGTGCTGCCGATTTGGTTGCTAGTTTTATACGCCGCTGCTTCTGCGACTCCAAATCAAATGTCTGTGGCTATAAATCTCTCTCCCGCTTCTTGTGTTTTATTGCTCTCCGGCAGATAGCGGCCGTAGTGAAATGTGTTGTTAAGGAGAGAACTGTGAAGCTACATTTTAAACTTTTATCTGCCTGTTCTCTGAACCCGAGTCGGCGTTATTATGCCCCGATGACAGACTGGTAGGACTAAAGCTATCAGGTAGCGTGACATTGATGTGCTGTTGTGGCGATGTCGCACAAAAATACACACACATATTTCTTCTAAGTATGTCGAGTGGGCATTTAAAGCAAGAAATCCCACTGCTTTCATTTAAAATCCTAAGAGCATGCAAAGAGAAATGAGGGCAGGTTAATGATATGGAAATTAAATATGAAAAAGTGCTACAGTGTGAGGAGTAGCATATTAAATCTTTTTTTTTTTTTTTTTGGACTTGACAAATCCTCTCATCACTCGATTTGATTGAAACGAGTTGAGTTCCAGCGAGTAGTCATGATAAGTCCTAAGGTTGATGCTACTTATTGACTCTAATGTGTTTTAGATACTGAAATGCAGCACATGTACGACAGATCTGTTGAGAAGAAGCTGCAGGGATCTTATTACATCTTCAAACTGGAGGAGCTGAACTGTGGATATTAATTTAGTGCATCATCAGGGAGTTTCTCCAGACTCGGGAAAGGAAATTGCTTTAAAGAGCGTGTTGATTGATACGGCAATCTGCTTCACAGAGAGGAAATCAACCGCTGAAGCGGAGTCAAAGAAAAAGCTCACAGGGCTTCGGCTTCCATTATATTTTCTTTCGGGTTTTGTTTTCGCTCCATACCCTCGTCTCAGACCCTTTTGGAGTAACTCCATCTCGGCACCCAGATGGGGATCGGGATGAGCATTCTAAATGTGGGCACTCGTTTAGCACCAAAATGAGGTACCAATACTGTTTTGGAGCCAATTAGCTTTTGGGTCTGGTTACTACTGTTAATGTTAGCATTAACACCATTATAAAACCGGGTATCTGTGACACAAAAATACATGCCACTACATCAAACTTGTTCCAAAGTACACTTAAAGGACATAGAAATGGAATACCTGAATACTTACTAATAATATTTATGGGGGGCCAGACTATATATTTTATATACATAGGAGCACTTTGTAAACAGCAGACCAAATCAAATAACAAAAATGATAAAACAGCGACTTAAACCATCATAAGGTTGGCTCAAGTCATGATGCCGGGTTGTATGTTAAGTTTAAATTAAATACTTTGCAAAGAACGAGCGGGCCGTATTCAAACACTTGGTGGGCCGGATGTGGCCCCCGGGGCCGTAGTTTGCCCACCCCTGCACCAGGCTAAAAATAACCAATTAGCTAATTAGCATCCAATACTTCTCTACGAGAGAGGAGAAATATGATCTCAGGGAAGAAGTACATTTCAAACACTTGAAACACTAAAAAGTAAACTTAAATTAAATTAAATTAAATTAAATTAAATTAAATTAAATTAAATTAAATTAAATTAAATTAAATTAAATTAAATTAAATTAAATTAAATTAAATTAAATTAAATCTTAAACTATGTTAGGAAAGCAGGAAGTGAACAAATGAAACAGTTACTGATTGTAAAAGTACCAGATAGAGGGGTAGGATTTAATAAGCTTTGCTTCTTCCTACTCCTTTTGGACATGTGGAACTGTGAACTGATTATGGGATGCAATTGTAATCTGATGCATGTTCAAATGAAATAAAACCATTACCATTACCATTATGTAAGAGGCATATTATAGTATTCAGTAAATAGGCATGGGTGCATCCATTGTTGCATTTATGGGGTCTTGGAGCCCTTGGAGCAGTCACTCCAATGATGCTGTAGTCCAGCATCTTCCTGAAACAAGAGGATGTCTCTGATAGAGCATCCCAGCGTGCAGCATCGCCATCTGTATTATTCGCTCTATGGACCTCCTGGTTCAACACGAACAGATGCAGGCTATGTTGAACAATATGGTCATAATGGACCGAGGGGGTTGACACGAGGGGCGCACAAGCTATTTGGCCGCGTCTCAGTGGACCGTGTGCCTTCAATGTAAACCGAGTGTCTGCTCGGGTACGAGTCCACGTGCTCTCAGCATCGCCTACGCTCAAGTGTAATCAGTGAGAATATTGTAAAAATAACTTGAGTGGGAGTTGTGTCTTTTCACTGTAGCAGTTACCGTCTTATTTTTATGTCTCAGGGGGGAGATTTTTCTTCATGCAGTTATGATTTAGAACAGGGGTCTCAAACTCAATTTACCTGGGGGCCACTGGAGCTAGGGTCTGGGCAAGGCTGGGCCGCATCAGGTTTTCCAAAAAAAAAAAAAAACGCATTTATTAAAAACAGAAAAATGTACAAACTTTTTCATTGTTTTGGTTCGGATTTTCTACAATAAAAATATCTTAATTTTTATTTTTCTGCACAAAATAAGATGAAAAATAAATAAAGAATAAAGAAAATCAATCAATCAGTAATAAATAAATATAATAACAATAAAACGGCAAATAATAAACCACATATAGTTGGTGGGTAAACAAATTTATTTTTTTCAGATTAAAATGAACAAAGCATTATTAGAGCCCTGTAGACATGACAAAACACGACTATAGTCACATTTATACTCTTTTTATTTACAACATATTGCGCAACTGCAGGGTCTTGAGACACATGCTAACTCGCAAACTAGAGTGCTAGCGACCTAAACGGTAGCCTTCAAGTTATTTCCTTTAAACTTAAATAACCAAAAACTTACCACTTCCACACATATAGGGAGGATAACTATTAACAGTTATTTAACCTTTAACATGAACATTAATCAAACGTAATAATTTTTTCTGGGTACATGATACCATACAGCATCCATTCCAACTAACATTAAACTTTCATATCAAGGCGGGGGCCTCAAATTAGTGTCCTGCGGGCCACATTTGGCCCGCGGGCCGCGTGTTTGAGACCCCTGATTTAGAAGGTTCGATTTACTTACAACGTAAGTAGTTTTAGGTCCATTTAAGGAAGTCACTTTTTGTGAGATCCCGATGGGAAAACTCTCATTTGACGGTTCTCTTCATTTTGAAATCCCGGGGCTCGGGCCACATGTTGGCACAAGGAGGGGTGCCTTAATGGAATGAATGTTAAAAATGAGCAGTGTTGAGACAGCGAGCAGCTGGTGTTGACAGGCACTGTTTGTGTGTCTGTGTGTATATGATGGAGACAGATTGTCCTCTGATTGTTCATTTCGGAGCTTGGCTCGGCTCACAATATTATTGACAGCATCTGCATGGAAACGGAAAATGAATGACACACCACCAAATGCCCTACTTCATTTCCCCCCCTCAAGATATCTGCTACTGATCTCGTGCAAAGAGTTGACATGTTTTATTTATTAGCGAAGTGCAGACTGAGAAAAAAAAAAAAGCTAATTTGAATGCTAATGTGTGGAAAGGCGCTGATAGATTTCCAGGTGAGCGTGTAGTCAAATCAACAGTGATTGCTGGGAGTCACTGTTAAATACCGCGTGTGTGTGTGTGTGTGCGCTTTACGTGCTTTAGTGTTTCCACCTTCCAAGTATCCGCCTGGTATCCGCCATATGCTCTAGTGCTTCCCGGTGCAAAACATCTGACCTCCAAGCTTCTGACCCCGTGCCTGCATTTAACCATGTAACAGCGTCACATGATCAGCCCGCCAAACCCGACTGCTTCTTACCTTGTGTGTCTTTTTCCTGTGCTCCAGGTCACGGTCCATTAGCGGAGCCTCCTCGGGCCTCACCACCAGCCCGCTCAGCAGCCCCCGGGTAGGTCGCCACCTTCCGTGCACTTAGAGATGCAGACATGCTATATGACATTACACCTTTTGGCCTGCTTCTCTATGGAAAGACCATAAACTACTACTGCTGATGTCATCTTCTTGCTGTTGTAGCGTGTCAGCAAGAGATGATAAAGACGGCCATTAGGGCTCCGATGCAGTACCTCGTGACCTTTAGCACAACATTCAAGCAATATTACTGCAAATGGGACTTTTGGTTTGCACTCTAATTAGATATAATACATGAGCTGCATTAGAAATCTGTGCTTTCAAATGAATGATGCAACAGTTCTATACCTTTATTCATATTAGAGTTGCATGATAATTATATATTACATTATATTACAGATGAATCCCATTGCATTAAAAATAGCCCATATAAAGGATCATTAAAAATAATCGTGTTGTGTGGGGGTGGGCAAATCAAGCGCCCCTTTTTCACTTGTAAACAAACAGTCACTGTGCTAGTTGTACCAAATACTCCGCGATGAGGAGAAAAAAAAACATGAAATGCTCTCTGAGATCATCACACATCATGTCGGCTCCTCGGGACATGTGCCCGAATACAGTATACCTTGCTGGGCTATGCCAGGTAACTCCTAAGGCTCTATACTCTGGTTCTCCTCTGGCTGTATGCTGAGGAATGTTTTTTTTCTCTTTTTCTTTTTTTTCCAATAAAGGCCTTTAAAGGGTTAAAAGCAGCAAAAATATATATAAATATAATATATTTTTTCCACGTTCTTAATTATAAAAAATATTTGCATTACTGTCATTTATAATTTTCACGGCAATGCCATGAAATAATATAATAATCATATTCAGCACAATATTGGGCATTTCTATTTACTTTATGCGAAAAAATAAATTATTTAAAATAATTGTGTTGTGTGAGGGTGGGCAAATCAAACGCCCCTTTTTTCACTTGTAAACAAACAGTCACTGTGACATTTTGCATGCTATTTGTACCAAATGCTCCGCGATGAGGAGAAAAAAACACGAAATGCTCTCTGAGATCATCACACATCATGTCGGCTCCTCGGGGCATGTGCCCGAATACAGTATACCTTGCTGGGCTATGCCAAATAACTCCTAAGGCTCTATACTCTGGTTCTCCTCTGGCTGTATGCTGAGGAATGTTTTTTTTCTCTTTTTCTTTTTTTTCCAATAAAGGCCTTTAAAGGGTTAAAAGCAGCAAAAATATACATAAATCTAATATATTTTTTCCACTTTCTTAATTATAAAAAATCTTTGCATTACTGTCATTTATCATTTTCACGGCAATGCCATGAAATAATATAATAATCATATTCAGCACAATATTGGGCATTTCTATTTACTTTATGCGAAAAAAGAAATTATTTAAAATAATCGTGTTGTGTGAGGGTGGGCAAATCAAGCGCCCCTTTTTTCACTTGTAAACAAACAACACACTTGAAATGCCACATGTCTACCACGCCTGGAGAATGTAGTGCTGTTATGTTTGAAAAGTGCAAAAGGTTTGCCAGAGATCATCACACATCACATCGGCTACTCGGGGGCATGTGCCCGAATACAGTATACCTTGCTGGGCTATGCAGATGGCTCCTAAGGCTCTGGTTCTCCTCTGGCTGTATGCTGAGGAATTTTCAGTGGACTTCATTTTTTGTTATTTTATTTTATTTTCTCTTTTTCTTTTTTTCCAATAAAGCCCTTTAAAGGGTTAAAATCAACAAAAATATATATAAATATAATATATTTTTTCCACTTTCTTAATTATAAAAATCTTTGCATTACTATAATTATCATTTATCATTTTCACGGCAATGCCACAGAATAATATAATAATCATATTCAGCACAATATTGGGTATTTCTATTTACTTTATGCAAGAAAATAATTTACATTCAATTAATTAATTTTGCCTAATGTGTATGACACTTTATTACAAAACCTTTTTTTTTTCAATGGACTTTAAATCTACATACAATACATATACAAGCTGTACATTGACTACTCCTGTAGTATCGTCCTTTGAGAAAGTTGTGCAAGTTACCGTAGGAGCAAAATGTTCCTCAAAGCCTAAAGCGTCGTCTCACTTAATTACCCAAATCTCTGTTTTCTGCGGCTTGATCTCTGTGGAAATCCAGCTCAAGGAATACGTTACAAAATCCTACTTTTTGAGCTAGCGTTTGGGAATGCATGCAATAAACGTATCCAGTTGACTAACCCGAGAAGCCGCTGGATTAAGGCGGAATTTTAAAACAAGATCCTCAACACAAAGAGGTTTTTTTTTCCAAATATATGCATTGAAAAAACGAATGCATTCGGTCCATGTAATTGGTTTACTCAATGTGGCTTCAATTCCAAGATGGACAATCAATACCAGACCAGTAACCCCTACTGGGGGCTTTGGTGATGGCCCCAGTTCCAACATTCCTGTCTTCCTGTTTGTATTTAATTTTATTTGACACAATTGCATGCTCATCTTTTTGTTATTCCCTGATTTTTTTCTTGTCACATTTTCTAACTGCATGTTTTTTTCCTCTTTTTTTTGTGTATTTTTACCCTCTTTTGTTTTGCTTCCTTTGCTTCTGGCTGCTCGGTGGTTCTGTACGTTCTTCCTGTGTTCGTGTGGCTATGTGGCTTCCTTCGTATTTGTATTTTATTTTATTAACAGCCTGGTAGAAAGTTTGGTGTTCCACCTCAATACACCGACTTGCCACAGTCTCCCAACACCACCCCCTGTCCTTCCCCTGAGCCAATTCCGAATCGTGCAGGCCCTCGTATCTCGACACCCAATTCACTGGCCCCGAGCCCCGAGGTCCTTCCAAGTTCACTCAACAAAACGCAGACGCTGCCGGCCAAGCCCAAAGTTGCCCCAAAGCCTCTCCAAGCCACAAGATCCAACCCGCTCCCTGAAGCGTCTTCAGACACGGCATCCTCGCCCAAGCCCTCAGCTCCATGCCAGATAACACCGCACCAACCATCTACCTCCATGCCCCCCACACCGACCTCCCCGCTCTCTCCAAACTCTCCCATCCCTGTTACGTCCACCTTAAACAGCCCCCAAGTGAGGCGCTCCCATTTTGCTGCCAACCCCCAACTCTCTGTGCCCTTCAGCCCAGTGGTGCCTCCCTCCCCCATTCGTCTGCACCACTTTCACCCCGTGACGTCCATGCCTTCCTCATACGCTGACCACCCGCCTAAATCTATCCCCCTCATACAGGTTACCCCCCACCCCTCCCCTAGAGGCAGTCCCCTACCCACCCCGAAGGGCACCCCGGTGCACACACCCAAGGACAGCCCGGCCGGAACTCCCACCCCGACGCCGCCTCCCAGTCCCTCCATTGGAGGCATGCCATGGAGGACGCGCCTCAACTCCATCAAGAACAGTTTCCTGGGTTCCCCGCGCTTCCACCGCAGGAAACTCCAAGGTGTGTGAAGTAATGATACTTTTTTTTTTTAAATTGTGCTACACCTCAAAAAGGTGTTATCATCTTTTTGGGCTTTTGTCTCACTCTAACTCTCTAACTCTTGATTCCACAGTTCCCACGCAAGAGGAGATGTCTAGCCTCACTCCAGAGTCTTCCCCAGAGTAAGTCGGTGTAGTACTTTGGCTGTCATAGTAATGGATATCCAGCTATACCACAGTATAAGTACTCAGAGGTCTGTTCGTGTGAAGCTACCAAGTCTCCACTTGGAGGTTTATCAATAAACCTCCAACCTTTGTCTCTGTATTGCATAGTTATGTTTTTGTTACAAAAATATCATAATTTAATATTAGGTATGACATCTTTTACATTGGTGCTCAAGGGTGAAGTTCACCTGTCACAAAAAAGCAATAATGATAACATATAATAATATTGATATTTGTCCATTGTTTTGTAATGGTAATGGTAATGGTAATGGTAATGGTAATGGTAATGGTAATGGTAATGGTAATGGTAATGGTAATGGTTTTATTTCATTTGAACATGCATCAGATTACAATTGAGTGCATCCCATAATCAGTTCCCAGTTCCACATGTCCAAAAGGAGTAGGAAGAAGTAAAGCTTATTAAATTCTACCCCTCCATCTGGTACTTTAACAATCAGTAACTGTTACATTTGTTCACTTCCTGCTTTCCAAAATACATTTTATTTTATTTTATTTTATTTTATTTTATTTTATTTTATTTTATTTTATTTTATTTTATTTTATTTTATTTTATTTTATTTTATTTTATTTTATTTTATTTGTATTATTATTTTATATTATTTATTTTATTTTGTATTTATTTTACTTTACTTTAGTTTACTTTAGTTAAGTTTTTTTTAGCCTTATGCATTATTTTAGCTGTTTGAAGATGAACTATATCAGCATGTTGAAGTATTTGCGATTTTAGAAATAAGGAGTTAGTATGTTCTCTGTAGGCGGCATTATGAATTATCCTTACTGACCTTTTTTATTTTTTATTTTTTTGTCATAAACCGAAGTACAAGGTATAATTATTGTTTGTAACATATTTTTAAGTAAAAATCAACTGAATATCAACCTTGTTTGTCATACCATGAGTACCCATCACTCATATCCGTTGATAATTCTCCAAAAGTAGAATGTAAGATAAATGTTTATGATTTTTGCGCAGCTGCGCCACAGGTGATTGTCTCCTTTGTAGAACACACGTTCCATTTTATTGTCCGCCTTAGTATGACATGATTAGATTACGTGCATTTATTGGTCCCCGGGGGGGCAATTTGTCTTCATTGACTGTACATTACAGCCACAGCATTATAAAGACAACAAATCACGTTATATACCACAACAGTAACAACATACAATCAACATACAATACTTTTTTTTTTTTTATAATTAATCGTGTAACATTGCTTTGGTCTTTCCACAGACTTGCCAAAAAATCCTGGTTTGGTAACTTCATCAACCTGGAAAAAGAGGAGCAGATCTTTATTGTCATCAGGGACAAGCCTCTCAGCTCCATCAAAGCCGACATCGTTCAAGCATTTCTCTCGGTACAAAACCCCGACTTTATGATTTATGCTCTTTTTGCACTGCATTGTGCTGACGTGACAAAAGTGTTCTACTTTGCTATTGATGTTTTTCCCTTGGACAATCCTGCAACCCATTGCTATGGTTCAAAAATACATTATTGTACAGATACTAGTACTGTACTGAGGGATTGTATGATAATATTATAAGAATTAATGTAATTAAATGTTAAAAATCTGATCTCAGAACACAAGTAAAGGGTTTTTATGAAGTGGGAACAAAGCAAAACTTGAGCCAGTGTGATATTATTTGACATTAAAGTGACAACACCTCACATCCACTCATACTGAGTGTGGAAGTGGTAACTCTCCTCTCAATCAGGTGCTGGCTTTTAGCCTTTTTTTTCGGATATGTGTCTCCTGAGTACATGGTGGGTTTCAGGTCTGCTAACATGCTTGTAATTTATGTAGCAATTTAGCCAAACTGCTTGTGCTCGTTTCCTATTTTCTCCCTGACTGCAGACTCAAAAGAAAATCAACAGAAAGCATTCATGATTAGCATGTAGAAGCGTTCCCGTCATGAGCCAGTGTGATATTGTTTGCAATAAAAGTGACAACACCTCACATCCACTCATACTGAGTGTGGAAGTGGTAACTCTCCTTTCAGTCCAGTGCTGGCTTTTAGCCTTTTTTTTTTGGATATGTGTCTCCTGAGTACATGGTGGGTTTCAGGTCTGCTAACATGCTTGTAATTTATGTCGCAATTTAGCCAAACTGCTTGTGCTCGTTTCCTATTTTCTACCTGACTGCAGACTCAAAAGAAAATCAACAGAAAGCATTCATGATTAGCATATAGAAGCGTTCCCGTCATGAGCCAGTGTGATATTGTTTGACATAAAAGTGACAACACCTCACATCTCATACTGAGTGTGGAAGTGGTAACTATCCTCTCAATCAGGTGCTGGCTTTTAGCCTTTTTTTTCGGATATGTGTCTCCTGAGTACATGGTGGGTTTCAGGTCTGCTAACATGCTTGTAATTTATGTAGCAATTTAGCCAAACTGCTTGTGCTCGTTTCCTATTTTCTACCTGACTGCAGACTCAAAAGAAAATCAACAGAAAGCATTCATGATTAGCATGTAGAAGCTTTGCCGTCAGTAGCATGTGTTTATTTATTTTTATGTACCAGTGTGTGTGTGTATAATAGAGCAAAACTGCAGTATTAGCACTTGTAAACATTGCAGTCTTGTTAAGTATTCAGCATGCGGGATTGAACAGAACCTATCCTCACCCCAGTTATATTTGAACAAAGTCAAACTAAATGCACGCATGCTCGTTTTGCCTGTACAGGTCAATGTCGAATATGTCCCCCCCCCCCCCATTCCATTCCCAGAGGTACTTATTATCCCTCCCGGGCTGTGCTAGCTGGTGTCCCGACAGGAGATTGGCATCCGAATCAGTGGAATTATACCTTGAAGCACACTCTTATTAATGGAATGTCAAGCACTCCACACTACGAGGGTGAAACGTGACAATTTCACAACTCGCCTTTTTTCTTTTGGGCATACGCATTCATTTTAGGAGCGCTATGTTCGATGACACAAGACTACATTAGTAAGTCCCTTACCTGCGTGGCGGCTCCTCGAGGTATTTCGATGTGGTCGTTTTCAGCATGAGTGTAAAAAATGAAACATCAACGGCGTCCCTATGCCATCACTTTTATTGATGGCCGTGTTTTTTTTTAAATTTTTCTTCGCTCCCAGATCCCAAGCCTGAGCCACAGCGTCATTTCACAGACCAGTTTCCGAGCAGAGTATAAGTCCACAGCCGGCCCGACAGTCTTCCAGAAGCCGGTGAAATTCCAGGTGGATATCACCTACACGGAGAGCACGGCTGCCACCAAGGAGAACGGAATCTACTCCGTGACCTTCACACTGCTCTCAGGTCAGGATGCTGCGGTCATTCCAGTACAGTAATCCATCGTTTATCACATTTAACCTTCCTCTTGTGTTAGATTTTTGGTATCATCTCTTATGTTAACGGGTCGGTTTTGACCCGTGTATTAAATCAGATATAAAATACACTAAAAATAATAAGTTACCATCAAATTTGCTTCTCATGTCTTGGTTACCTTCTTAGGCTTCCTCATACATGAAAATGTTGGTTTTGATACTTTTTTTGTCACTATACTCTTCGATTTCAATTTCCAAAAATGGTAAAATGAACCTCAAAATTATCATATTAATAAATGTTGTTACCTGATGGCTATAGAACATATCTCTTAAATCAATTAGTTGTATTTATTTTCTCATTTTAGTATTAATCACTAAAGAAACATCTATGGTGTTCGGGTCAATTTTGACACATATATATTAATGTTAAGAAAATGTAGAAAAAGTTATTGTTTTCAGCAACAGAACTTTAGTATGAACTGAAATAAAAAAGCAGAACAACCATTTTTCTTGGAAAAGGACAACAGCAGAAGGAGCTGCACCCATTTCTACCAAACATCCCTGATGGGACCAATCTCCCTCTGGACTATCTGTTGCCAAATCTGAGGATTCTTGATATCATTTGGTAATGGTAATGGTAATGGTAATGGTAATGGTAATGGTAATGGTAATGGTAATGGTTTTATTTCATTTGAACATGCATCAGATTACAATTGAGTGCATCCCATAATCAGTTCCCAGTTCCACATGTCCAAAAGGAGTAGGAAGAAGCAAAGCTTATTAAATCCTACCCCTCCATCTGGTACTTTTACAATCAGTAACTGTTACATTTGTTCACTTCCTGCTTTCCATAATACAGTTTAAGGGTTTTTTTGTGTGTTTTTTTTTAATAATGTACCTCGTACCAAAGTAGGAGGTGATATTAGCACCCAATGCCATAATGGGTACCATAGTAAGTGTCAATATAGTGATATATATAGCACATCATGACTGGTTCAAGACTCTTCATCCTTGTATTTAGCAAACATCAACTGCTTGTATTGTTTCTTGAATTGGCTCATCATAATTAAATTAAATTAAATTAAATTAAATTAAATTAAATTAAATTAAATTAAATTAAATTAAATTAAATTAAATTAAATTAAATTAAATTAAATTAAATTAAATTAAATTAAATTAAATTAAATTATGGAAAGCAGGAAGTGAACAAATGTAACAGTTACTGATTGTAAAAGTACCAGATGGAGGGGTAGGATTTAATAAGCTTTGCTTCTTCCTACTCCTTTTGGACATGTGGAACTGTGAACTGATTATGTGATGCATTCAATTGTAATCTGATGCATGTTCAAATGAAATTAAACCATTTCCATAAAATGTAAAACGGGTCGGTGCCGACCTTAACACAAGAGGAGGGTTAAGGCATAATTTGTTTGTTAAAAGCAGAGATTTCGTATTGGATCTGGCCAGATTGTCTAATATGGGACCCCTGACTCTATGGGGGGGGGTGCTTAGAGTTGCTGTTCCCAGAGGTGACTGTTATCAGATGTGCTGCCAAAAAGGGATTTTCACAAGTCTTCAAATTGTGAGTGCTTGATAAGATTTCCTTCCACGCTCCCTGAGCTCAGCCGGCTTACACGGCACGCTCACACATACGCAAACTTCAGAGCGGATACGAGTTGGGTGAAACAGGAAATGTTTTGCACCAAGCTTCTACTGTCCGCGCTTTTACTTCAGTACCTGAAGGCATCTGCTCATTCTTCTGACTGTTCTTTGCGTATCCGTACGCAGGACCCAGCCGACGCTTTAAGCGGGTAGTGGAGACCATTCAGAGCCAGTTGTTAAGCACACATGACCAGCCTGGAGTCCAGCAGCTATCTGGTGAGTAGGACTACCCACCCCCCCCACGCCCCCCAATACCCACAACCTTACCCTCTCATCAGCATCACCTTACCTGAAGCAGCCTTCCACAGCTGAATGTGCACTAGATAGCACCCCCCCACCCCCCCTCGTCTTGCTCTGCTCGAAACGCGTCGCCACTCCAAGCGATTGGCTTTGCATGGCTGCCCTCGCCGCATTCCAACACTCCGAGGGTCAAAACCTTGTCAGGCTAGCCAGGCAGCCGAGATTACAGTCAGGTATGGAAAGCTGATTCATCTTCTTACGCCTACTTCCACGAGTCGGAGGCCGATCACCATGGCAACACAGCAGCTATACGCTCGCCTCCTGAGTGGATGATGATGTGAGACCGTGTTCTTCTCCACGTGGGGTTGCTTGCTCCGAGTTCTCATTAGTCATTGGAATGTTCCCTCAGCAGCCGAGTGACCAGGACAAAAGGACCTTAAGTTTCTCTTCTGTTGCTCTTTGCATCCTTTTTCAAGCCATTTTTTTTGTCTTATATTTTCATATTTATGGCAACAGCTCCACCTGCTGGCGAGATTGCATCACTGTTATGTGCCTGTCTCTCAAAATATTCAATATTCATCTTTCTAATAAATGTATCCATACACCGCCATCTGATATCTGCTTTTTGGTTGGCTCAGCAGTCGTGACAGCTTTAAGGATATTTAGCAGATCATTTTTCTACTTAATACTTGTTTATTTTTCTATTTCATATACTTTTAACGCTCTTTTCCTTGATCATTACATAAGTGATCAATGTATTGATACACATTCTGTATTCTTTTCTCTCAATTCGGGATGCAACTACCGATTATTTTTATTATTTTATTATTTTATTTTATTATTTTATTATTTTATTTTATTATTTTATTATTTTATTATTTTATTATTTTATTATTTTATTATTTTATTATTTTATTATTTTATTATTTTATTATTTTATTATTTTATTAATTAATAATTATTAGTAATTATTTATTATTAATAATTTTATTTGCCGATTAATCGGTCAATTATTGCTTCGATTAATCGTAAACACCAGGTAGTCCGGCAAAATAATAAGATAAGATAAGATAAGATATGCTTTTATTCGTCCCTCAGTGGGCTAATTTGCTTAGCGGCAAGAGAACAGAATCAGTACAAAATACACCGTATAAAAATAAACAATATAAACAACCTAAGTTTTAACAAATTAACAATTTGTAATGTATAAATATAATATATATATAATATATAATATAAATGTTTGTCAATTCATTTCAGTAAAATAAATGTATACAATCATGATCATTTATCCTCACGAGGGTCTCGGGCGGTGCTGGAGCCTATCCCAGCTGTCTTCGAGCGAGAGGCGGGGTACACCCTGGACTGGTGGCCAGCCAATCACAGGGCACATATAGTCAAACAACCATTCACACTCACATTCATACCTATGGACAATTTGGAGTCGCTAATTAACCTAGCATGTTTTTGGAATACCCGAAGAAACGGGGAGAACATGCAAACTCCACACAGAGAGGATGGAATCGAACTCGGGTCTCCTAGCTGTGTGGCCTAACCACTCAATCACTGTGCAGCCTAGGATATTTACATATAATAAAAAAACAATCAATGCATTACCAAAATAATTGATGATTAACTGGGTATTCTATTAATCTGTGATTAATCGATGAATTGTTTCATCCCTGAACAGTTCAACACAGGAAGTGACCAAACCATGAGCGATTGTTGACGTAAAATATAAGGATAGAGGTTAGGAATGATATTCCATCTATAGTTCACATTTAGATTGATATGAAGGACTTCAAGGAAAACTGCCCCGTTTTGGAATATTGCCCATGTAATGGCTGCCAGCCCGTGCAGCTGAGCAAGTGTATGTTGGTAAAACATCGTTCCCTCGCCCTGAACAGCTGTGCAGAACGCTTAGTCGACAGTCCGGGTTTTTGCCCGGACAGTGAGCGCTCTTGTATCCCATTCCAAAAGTCGTGTGTTAAATGCATCATCCACAATCTTTATATGAGACATAAATAAATCCTTTTTTCTGTGTATTAGCAACAGGTACTTTCCATTCATGATGACATGTAGTACTACATGTAGTATTTTGGTCATTCCACTGCACCCTCTTGGTGGAAGGAATGCTACATACATACGTCAACAGCTCTCGTGTTCCTTTAAAGCTGTCAAAACCCATTGAGACAATCCTTTACTTCTCTAGTGCTAGCTGACCACGGGGCCTTTCAAATGAGATAACGACTGTAATTAGGCGATGGTGGTGTGGTGGTGGTGGTGGTGGTGGGGGGGGGTGGATATTTGCATACCATCTTTTCAAAAGGCCTCATCAATCTTTGTCATTATGTCCTTAATCTCCGTAGCGAGCATACCTGTGGAGGACACTTGAGAGGACAAAGGAGGGCGTGGGTGGTTGAGTCAATGTTCAAGTACAGTACAACCTCTAAGGTGGAACATAATCGGTTGCAGGAGGCTATGGTAATGGTAATGGTAATGGTTTTATTTCATTTGAACATGCATCAGATTACAATTGAATGCATCACATAATCAGTTCCCAGTTCCACATGTCCAAAAAGAGTAGGAAGAAGCAAAGCTTATTAAATCCTACCCCTCCATCTGGTACTTTTTATTTTATTTTATTTTATTTTATTTTATTTTATTTTATTTTATTTTATTTTATTTTATTTTATTTTATTTTATTTTATTTATTATTTTTTTATTTATTTTAGTTTACTTTACTTTAGTTTACTTTACTTTAGTTTATATTTTTTAGCCTTATGCATTATTTTAGCATCCCATAATCAGTGCCCAGTTCCACATGTCCAAAAGGAGTAGGAAGAAGCAAAGCTTATTAAATCCTACCCCTCCACCTGGTACTTTTACAATCAGTAACTGTTACATTTGTTCACTTCCTGCTTTCCGTAATACAGTTTAAGTTTTTTTTTTTTTTTTTTTTTACTTCCCACAAATTCTAAAGTTTTACCCGTGCGTAATCCCAGCAATTTTTCAAAAGCCGTCCCTTTTTGATGATTTTGATTGATTTTTCAAGGCACACAGATTATGGGGTTCTAGGACACTCATCTGTCATCGGAAAAAAAAAACATTAGTTTCTACCTTTTTCTGTTCTCTAGTAATCAGCAGTAGAACATAGAAGAGTAGAACACCAAAGATACTTTCACTTTGACACAAATTGAGTCATATGTACTTAACCAAAATATATAAACCTACCATAAACAACACAAACAGATGGTTTGTTACACCCGCAAACGTAATAACTGCCCACAAACTTCGTAATATAGTTTAAGGTTTTATTTTATTTTATTTTATTTTATTTTATTTTATTTTATTTTATTTTATTTTATTTTATTTTATTTTATTTTATTTTATTTTATTTTATTTTATTATTTGTATTATTATTTATTTTATTTTTTAATTTATTTTAGTTTACTTTACTTTACTTTACTTTAGTTTTTTTTAGCCTAATGCATTATTTTAGGTGTTTGCAGATGAACTATATCAGCAAGTTGAAGTATTTGTGATTTTAGAAATAAGGAGTTAGTATGTTCTCTGTAGGCGGCATTATGAATTATCCTTACTGACCTTTTTTTGCCGTACATTTAGCGAGTGAAGATTGCTTTTATTCTGATTTTACTTCTGATCGCTAATAGCGAACCCATAAAAACCGTAGTCTTGCACCACCTCTGTAATAAAGTTTTAGACTCGTCTCATATCAGAATCAATAACTCCTCTGTTGGAGTCTTCCAAATGTTCATTGGTGGGTTTACCTTCATTTTTGTTGTGGTTAGCATGTGGTTAGCATGACAGGAGACTCGGGTTCAGATCCGTGTTGGGACGTCGCTGTGTGGATTTTGCATGTTCTCATCTCCTCACCTCCCCGAAACATTCAATGGAGACTCTAAGTTGTGCACAAACATTAATAGAAACATAATGGACGTATTTCCATGCCCATCCCTACTGTTTCATCATCATCCTCTGCTTGCTCCGTCTACCTTGTGGACCCCACTGTTCATTCGTTTTTTTTTCTCTCTTTCTCCCTTTTCTTCTTCTTCTTCTTCCCTCCCGCGTACCTCTAGGCAGCCCCTTGAGTAACTTGTTTGACGTAATTAAACAACTCTTTTCAGACGAGAAGAATGGACAGGTGCCCACGTCCAAGCACTGCCCCCCGCCCTCGCCCTCGCCGTCGCCCTCCCCCGTGCACGTCCGGCGGCAGGAGCAGGAAAACAATACCAGCAAATGTCCGCTCAGAGTCAAGTTGTCGCTACAAGAGCATTCTTTAGACTGAGACGCCGTCTGTCGGCTCAAAGTCGCATTGTAGCTCGCATCTTCATCCGCCCCCACCCCCATCCCCACCCCCATCCCCGACCACCCACCCCACCTCGTCATCTCCGCCTTGTCTTTCTGCTCAACTGTGTGCTAACCTGCCTCGTTTCTCACACTAGGAATTATCCAGAAAACCTATTAAGCTCTGCCCCCCCCCCCACACGCCCCCCCCCCCCCCCCGATACAAACACTACTCACCCCCTGAAGGCCGCCGACCACCAGAGAGACCACGCTTTTTAGAGCTTTGGGTTACCATGGAAACAGACTTCTACCTTCATCTTGCACCCTTACAGTAGAAGTAGATAAAAATACCTTTGGTGTCCCCCCCCCCTCGCACCCCCCCCCCTGACCCCCAATCTAAACTAACCTAACCCACTCAGCCTCCCATACACTTGCCTCAAGGAGCTTTCTCGAATTTGGAGCATTTTTTTTTTTTTTTGTGAAAAAGACAAAGCATCACGTAAACCAGCTGACTGGAGATTGGGACGTCTTCATCATCGTGGAGAAGAGAGGAAGAGGAGGAGAATGCGGATATTTGCTGGATTCTACTTTTTTTTTTTTTTCTGTGCTTTCATTTTTTGACAAGTGAAAAACTGACTTGATCCCAAATACCACTACTGCTGCAAAAGAACTTGAACTGTGATGGGTTGGACGGACCGGACTGTGGGGGGGTGGGGGGGCGGGTGGATTGGGTGGATGTCATTACATTGTGCTGATGTGACAATATCGAACGATGATCATGAATGATCATGAATGATTCTGTTGTACAGACTGCTATACGGTTTTCTTATGTACAAAGTCAAAGAACTGTCTTAGTTGTGACGCCATGTTTAGATACCGTCTAGGAAAAAAAAAAAGTCACGTGTGTATTTTTCCGACCGATCCAAATCATCGATTTGTCCATGGATACCTCTCACTTACCAGCAGTAGAAGAACAAAGCAACGGAACAATGTCATCAATGCGGTTGTGCTTATTTTTGTAGTTCATCTCACTGTGTCATTTCCTAATTTATTATAACTTGACTATTTATATGAACAAAGCTGTTAGCTCAGTTGAATGTTATTTATTATTATTATTATTATTATTATTATTATTATGATTATTACCCTTGTGTGTTTGTAAATGGGGCGTCAGAACAAAAAGAAGACATTTTTCTTCTTTTGGTCAGAGTTTAGCTGAATGACTTGTCTTTTCCTTGACCTTAATGACACGGGGAAAGATAACTTTTATTTAAAAGAAAACAAACAAACAAAAAAAATAATACAAAGTGATTTAAGAATGTAGACTTAGCCTCTTTTTGGAGAGAGGGAATGCTCTTTTATTGCTGTTTGTCTGTTTCATATTGTTTGCTTAGGCCGGGCCTGAGAAGGATATCATTGATCCACAGACCTTCTCGTTGTAAATAGAGCATTTAAAGACAAAAAAAAAAAAAAAAAAAAAAAAACACAACATGGGGTTGATTGTGGTCTTTACCATGCTGGGGATTCCTGCTCTATACGTTAGCTTGTATTGCTGTGTGCATGTCAAACACCGGCTTCTCTTTGCATGGCTTTGGTGTTAATGTTCTCTCAGCCGCCACTCAACTTCCTTTTTTTGTTGATTTTCTGATCCCTTTTTTTTTTTTTTTTTTTTCCGATTCCCGTTATTTCACGCATAAACTTTATGAAAGCGATGCCTCTTTGACCCTGTGTCACTCAGCGGTGTGACGACATGTGATGAGAATAAAGTGTGTGTGGGTTGGGTGGGTGGGGGGGTATCAATACCTACAAAGACGAAGCAATAGCATCACGTTCACGCTCCTTTTTGTTTTTGTAGAAACGGCAAAGCAAGCGGCTCGGTGATTCCGAGAGTCGGCAGAGCAGGAATTAAACAGAGACGATGTAATAATCCCCGTTTAACATCAAAACTACTGTGAGCATCCGACAAATAAACTCAATTCAGTTGCCGTCTTTTGCTTTTTCTTTTGCTTTTTCATGGTCGTCGGCGTGTCAAGTCCAAAATATATCCAAGTTGTTCACTAAGAGTATATTTATTGGAATATACACACACATACACACACACACGCACTTCCCATGTGATCATTCTTTTGCTGTAAGCTTAAGTCTACCATGAATAGCAAAAAACAATTAATTGGGATTTAAATACTTTCAAATCTTTTTTCTCATTAAATAGCAAAAGTTCTTCCCATTCTCAAGTAAGTCTTTTCTTGGTCTGGTTACTTTTTTTTGGAGGGGGGGGTTATTCTGTATTATTTGTCCTTCAAATGGATCAAGGCCACAAGTCCAGCATGGCCGTGAATGCTTCTGTCAGATGCATTTCTTGTTTTGTCCACTAGAGGGCAACAAAGGCTTATTTTTTTTTTGGCCATCATTCTACAAAAAAGCTTCCTGAGCCTCATAGAGAGAAACTGTCCCATCTTCTTCATAATCTAACTTGTAGGCCACAAGTCCAGAGGTTCCCACTCCATCCCGCCGTGCTCAGACTCTGGAGGTGACGTAAAGCGAGCGTAGACGCCGAGCCAGCGTAACTTCCAGCTCCTCCAGGAGTGATTCTCCCTGGTTGAGGGCCAACGTGGATGTGGAGTTGTTGCCTGGTCGGTACCCCAACAGCAGACTCCTGAAGGTCTCCTTCTCCATCAGAACAGGCATCTGCTGTAGGAAGTAGCCTTCACAGAACGAGGTCAGCTCCACTGAACCGTGGGCCTGGGAAAAGGAACACTTTGTTTTCTTCTTCATATGATGATGATATGTCCGTATAGAAGATGCAAGATGTATGTGTGTTACCTTGGCAGTCTTGTAGATGCTGACTGCATTATCCAGGTTGATGAGCTGAGAGCAGATGAGCTCGCAATGTCTCTGCAGCGCCCCCAGCTGGAATACACACGCAGCTGACAGCAGCTAAACAATAAAAACAGACTACTGTTACTATTGTGAAAGAAATTGACGTATAGAATATAAATCATGGATTCTGTAAAGGACATTGAAGGTCAATATTTGAAAACATGACTAAACTTATTATCTGACATTGCATAGCAGACTTCATACTTGTTACTCATATCGTTGTTATTCCACAGCAGAAAAATGTCACTGATATCATTGTTATTCCATAACATGTGATACGTGTCTGTGTAATGTCTAAATGCCACTAATAAGGAGACTTTTATCCTTGTGGATGCAGAATGACATCATATGATATAAAATATGATAAAATACACACAATGAATCGGCGCCAATACAAGAAAAATACTTTTATTGTCATGCAGGAACTTTCTTCGATGAATTAATTCTCACCTCCAATAAATCAGGCACTTTGGTTTTAAGCGACTCTGTTCCTCCACAGTACAGGTATGACATCATCATCTGCACATAGGTCAAAGGTCACAAGCAGTCAAGCAGCGTACAAGTGATATTTGGTTGCGTTTTACGTGATTTATTATTTTTTGTTTATTATTTGTTTTCAAATTAATCGTGATTAATCACCATTTTCCGCTATTTTATTGAAAGAATGATAAATGACATGGTAGGACTATGTTATAATATTAATAATATAATAATAAAATATAATATATATATATATAATATTAAAAAAATAATTCTTATAATTATATATATATATAACAATAAAATAATTTTTTTATATAAATAATAATAATAATAATAATACATTTTATTTGGATAGCGCTTTTCAAAATACTTAAAGACGCTTTACAGAAAAAATAGAGTTGAATAAAAGCAAGTAAACAGAGTAAAAGATACATTAATATTAATAATAATGAATGAATTGTTAATTATATATTCTTCTATATTCTTATTAATTATTAATAATATATTCATGACTGAACATATAAATCTAACTAAAGGATGGCACACATCCATCTTCAATTGTAGCAGAACATTTTGACATCATCATCTGCACAAGCAGTCAGCGTACAAGGCACATTTGATTGCATTTTAAGTGATTAATTATTTTTAATCAGATTAATTTATTTTCAAATTAATCGTGATTAATTGCCATTTTCCACTATTTCATTGAAAGAAAGCTAAATGACAGGGCAGGACTATAATATATTGATATTAATCATAGATTAATTATTCATTCATTCATTCATTTTCTACCGCTTTTTCCTCACGAGGGTCGCGGGCATAGATTAATTAATCATATGTTAATATTATATGAATGACTGAACATTTAAATCAAACTAAAGGATGGTCCACATGTCTGAAAATCTATCTTTAATAGTAGCAAAACATTTGAATCATATGTATTATGAGCAATGAGGGGTTGCGTTCAAAGACACCACGTAACTGAAGTTAAATTCACATTTTTTTAAAGTTTATTTCCTGTGATTTCCGAGCATACCTAAAAGCAACAAATTGTACTTCCGCATTAAGAGTTACATGGGAATATCCACGTATTATTTTTCTTTCTGTTTACTTAGACGGCACATAGTACACGCATAATGAAGCCGTTGTTGTGATGTTCGGAGTGTCCCTGAATGCATCTCGCTATAGTCTTGTGACAATGAGGAAGTGTTGTTCCAATGCTGAACGCACTAGTTGTTTACGTGTAGAGGTCAGTCTGAACAAGTAGAACAGTCACCTGGAAAACATTGTACTTCACGTCGCTGATCTCAATCGGCTTGCTGGCACTTTTATCAGAACCGGAGGATGCAAGCAGATATTTGAACCTATCAGGAAAGAAAAGCATCTCAGTGAGAAACTGTCGGGAAAATGGAGTCTCCATGAGAGCTTGGGTGCACTCACCTGTCGGAGGCTGTGATCAGAAGAACCCTGTGGCCGTAGAAAGGTTTGCCTTCCACCAAGAAGGTCACATCTGACATCTCCTGGTTGTTCAGGAAGTGGGGGTCTGCAGGGTAACAATAATATTAAATGTTGTTCTTGTTGAGAGAAGAAGAGTACTAAGAGTTCTTACCCAACTGCGCTGAGAGTGTTGCCTTCACCTCGGGGACAGCAGGAAGAGGAGCAGGACCGAAGCAGTGACTAAGAATGCTGCACACTTGCTGTATGATGGCATCGTTCTGCAAGAAGAACATGAATGAAGATGCTGATGAGCCTATGTTGTTCTACTTTGCTGAACAGAAGACCTCGGCCTTTGTCTCCTACCTTGGTGGTACGTAGGATATTGAACATAAGCGGCAGGCCCATAGTGACCAGATCCTCACAGTAATCTTCTTCTCTGATGCTGGTGAACTCTCTGAGAAGCGACAAAGTGACCCCCGCTCTGGACTGCTGCTGAGCACACCGCAGGGACTCGAGCCACACGTGCAGCTTCCACGGAACGCCTGGAGAGAAACCGTGAGCCGGACGCCATGGATGCACGGATCCGGACACTTCGAGTTACCTACCTAGCGCTCGTAGCTCCATGGTGACGTCCAGATAACCGTGTTCGGCGCTGTAGTAGCTGGCCTCCTGCAGAGCCTTCATCCTGGCCTTGCAGAGTCTCGCTAATCCCCCCTCTGGGGAGGGATTGGCGAGGGGGGGTAAAGGCAGGAAAGGGCAAATGCCAGCATCCTCCCCTTCCACCCCCTCGGCGAGTATCTCCTCCAGAGACAGGACGTCCTCTTTGACTTTCTGGGGCTGAGTCAGTAGCTTTCTCAGCACGTTCCTGGCGTGATAAGAAGAAGAAAAGCGTTAAAGACGAGAACGGAGGAGGGAACTAGCGGCGGGAGAAGGTGTGGAGAGATTTATAGGCGCTCGTGTTGCATCCGAGACTCTGACCCTACGGCCTCCTCACATTACGGAATGTGACGTGTTGAGTCTGTATTGTGTTCACACGTACTCGCGAGGCAGCAGGTGGAGACGTTTACCTCAGCAGCTGGCGCTCACGGGCAAAGCGGCGTAAAACGAAATTAGCAACTTTTAATTCAAAAACGTCACAAGGGATATTGGTACTGATAATAATAGTCATGTGACGATGTACTCAGAGCAACAAACTCAGTACGTCTGGACCGATATGTCGGTACAAAAGTCAATATTGAGCATCTCCAGTCAGAATGAAGCTAGAAGTACCTGTGTCCATGTGCTGCAGCGTGGCTGAAGCAGTTCATGTCTTCGTAAAGGGACGACGTCAGGGCGTTTCCATCACACGCCTTCGATAATGGATCGGCACCTCTTGCCAGCAACAAGGTCACCATCTCATAGTGGCCTGCACGTAAACGCAGGACAGTCAGTGATGTCCACACATCAACACATAACAGCTACATTTGTGTCATTGCATCCCAAATGACTGCTTTTGACCCCTGGAGTTGAGATAGTGGTTTAAATTTAACACTTTTCCACCGTAATGATGGACTCTTCACACGCTGTCAGTATGATATATCTTACTTATTGTGTGGAAATATGGTAATGGTAATGGTTTTATTTCATTTGAACATGCATCAGATTACAATTGAGTGCATCCCATAATCAGTTCCCAGTTCCACATGTCCAAAAGGAGTAGGAAGAAGCAAAGCTTATTAAATCCTACCCCTCAATCTGGTACTTTTACAATCAGTAACTGTACATTTGTTCACCTCCTGCTTTCATATTTTATTTTATTTTATTTTATTTTATTTTATTTTATTTTATTTTTTATATATTATTATTTATATTATTTGTATTGTTATTTTATATTATTTATTTTATTTTTTATTTATTTTAGTTTACTTTACTTTAGTTTACTTTAGTTTAGTTTTTTTTAGCCTTATGCATTATTTTAGCTGTTAGAAGGTGAACTATATCAGCATGTTGAAGTATTTGTGATGTTAGAAATAAGGAGTTAGTATGTTGTAGGCGGCATTATGAATTATCCTTACTGACCTTTTTTGCAGTACATTTGTAATGCAGTACATAGAGTGAAGATTGCTTTTATTCTGATTTTACTTCTGATCGCTAATAGCGAAAAAGTGTAGTCTTGCACCACCTATATAGTGATAAATAAAATAAAATAAAATAAAATAAAATAAAATAAAATAAAATAAAATAAAATAAAATAAAATAAAATAAAATAAAATAAAATAAAATAAAATAAAATAAAATAAAATAAAATAATAGGAAAGCAGGAAGTGAACAAATGTAACAGTTACTGATTGTAAAAGTACCAGATGGAGGGGTAGGATTTAATAAGCTTTGCTTCTTCCTACTCCTTTTGGACATGTGGAACTGGGAACTGATTATGGGATGCATTCAATTGTAATCTGATGCATGTTCAAATGAAATAAAACCATTCCCATTCCCATTCCCATTACGATCATGCAGAGCATGCATGCTTCCTCCCGCGGCCCCGTGTGCCTTTTGGATGATCCCACACAGGAATGTTGCCCTGAAGCTTATAAACAGCCGCAGGCAACACTCCTCTTTCTCGCTAAGCCTGCATTCAGCCTCTTATTTTGTCCTAGTCCAGTTTGACATTCACAACTCAATTGCACCCCCCAACCCCCCTCTCTATGATGGGTGGGTGATGTGATGAAATGTTTATTGTTTGCTTGTGCAATTTTGCTGAGCTTTAAGTTGTCACTTCTAAATAGTCAAAATAGTCATTTGGTTCCCACAACAATGAGAAAAACAGAGTGGTCTCTTTTGGCAGCTGTGCCTTATATATAGTGTGTGTATATATATATATGTGTGTGTGTGTGTGTGTGTGTGTGTGTGGCCACCTGCTGCTGAGGCCAGCTGCAACGGGGTGTCGGCTGTGCTCT